>NC_086153.1:189053322-189653322 GCF_035149785.1 Candoia aspera | reverse complement strand
CTCCACTTCCTTTTCACCTATGGGATATTATGGGCATTCCCACAAAATGGCTGACACGGAGTTGGCAGCTGGTCAGAAAACACTTATTTATCAAAAGGCTGACTGATGAGATTGCTTCCAGCTGTCAACTCGAAGATGGACTCTATTACTCACCTTGTATCTTGTTTTTCTCTGTAGATAGGCAAACTTTCTTATGAAATTTATTTTCAAAGAATATTTCTAGGGTGTATGCGGGACCCAAAGACAATAACGGAACCAAAGTTGATGCTTGAGGCTGACAGTTTGTTTTACAGCATGCTAGCCTCCATTTTTTAATTAAAGAAATATACAAAAAAAAATATCACATAAGTCAAGAAGCCTAGGAGGCACCAAGGGAAGTGTCAGAATGTTGGAAATCCAGGCTCTGAACTAAAGTAGGATCAAGGAAGCTGTATAAATGTGTAACTGTTACATATGTTGGCTTTGTTAGACATATAGTCATCTAATCTGTGCAGATTAATGTAATAATTAAATAATTAATTAAAATTAAAATTAAATAATATAATATAATATAATATAATCAAACTGGTTACAGTCCAATGAGAAGAGGGCATACAAATTGGTTGAATAAAATACATCAAAGGGGATATGATTTTCATATCACAATGAATTCAATTATTTCCTTTGATAACTGCATGGGCACCATGGAAGATTGGTGAGGAGATAGTGGTGTCACCTCTTTTTCCCTTTACATACAAAAAAATTCTATGTAGAAAGGTGTCCTAACAGGCAGGAACCACGCTGAGATGAGGAATAAGTCTCTAGTGTTTTATTACTGCTACATTAGATAGAAAATCTTAACAAACTGAAGAAGTGTGAGAAAACTCATACAGATAACCCCCCAAAGTCAAGGTGGGTCTGTTCTGTGTCTCTTTGAAAGACTGCTCAATTCCTCACTACTATGCATGCATTTTTCTCCCTGGATAGGGGCCCCCTCCTGCTCACCATCAGTGCTCATGACATCACCCTCCCCTCCAGATTTACATTCCATTTCAGCTCCCTCCTCTCTAGAGTTCCTTCCTCCCTCCAAAGTCTCATGAGAGTCCATCTCCCCCTCCAAGCTCCCATGGGAACTGGGCAACGATGGAAATTCTTCAAAGGAAAACTCCTCCAAGGACGAATCAGTGCTGCTCTCCAGGTCTGATAATGCTTCTGGCCCAGTGGCTGCTGCTGGAAAATAGCTAGATAATTGGAAGATTCTTCCCCCCTCCCCCTTGGGAAATGCAAGCCGGAGGTGGAGGGCTGCGGCTCCCCCTCCTCCTCTCGCTCTGGCTTCAGAGTCTCAGGTGGGGGTGGAGGTTGCCAACTTACAAACTCCTCTGCTTGGGATTCCTCTGCTTGCTCAGCCAAGTGAGGAATCTCTGGTAGAGTGCGAGGCTTGGGTTTGTGAGGGAAAAGCTGATGGAATAGTTGAACCAGCGCTGGTGCATGCACATCTCTGGCATTCTCCCACGTGCGCTCTTCCTCAGGGTACCCTTTCCAGTGTATTAAATATTGGATGCCCCTTCCCCTCCTCCTAGAGTCCAGACTTTCCTCGACTTCATATTCCTCCTCCCCGTCCACAATTACTGGAGGTGGGGGGGGGGAATTTGTGATCATAAGGCACTTGGGGGAGGGTCTTTGGCTAGCAAGGCTCTGTGAAAGACTGGATGGATTTTCATGGATGCTGGCGGCCTCTGTCACTCACCAAGTGATTAATCATGCCTCTATACCTAAAAACGTGGTCTATAAACAACTGCACTGTGGCTTGTGCAGATGGGAGGCCCTTGCAAGGAATAAAATGTGCCATTTTAGTGAAAAGGTCCATCACCACTAGCATGGAAGTCAGCCCCTAGACCAGGGGTAAATCAGTGATGAAATCCATGGAAACTGTATCCCAAGGCCCACTGGGGGTGGGTAGGGGTTGCAAGAGGCCTATGGGGTTCGCTGGGAGAGGCTTGGCTCGTCTACAGGTATGACAAGAAGTGATGTAACCCTTTATGTCTGCAGTCATCTTAGGCCACCAGTAGTCTCTCAGAGCTCTATGGAGAGTTTTGAAAACACCTCTGTGCCCTGCCGTTTGATGGTCATGGCAAAGTCTCAGTACTTCTTCCCTCAATGAGGGGGGAATGTATAATCGCCCCCTATGCCAGAGGATTCCTGCTTCCACATTAAATGGGTATTCGGTGACTTGTAGACCCCTCTGGAGGTCATTCAACCTGGCCCTGGTGTACAGGTACTGTTGCTGCTGAGCTTTGACCCTTGCAAATAGGTCCTCTGCTTGTCTGCCTGCTGCTAAAATCTCTGTCTGGTTCCCCCTCATAGACTGATCAAAGTTGTGAGGTTGTAATATAGTAGCCTGGACCTCCTGGTGAGTAGCGGGGTTGCCTGAATGGATTGAGACAAGGCATCTGCCAAACGGTTCTGCGCCCGGGAACATAAGAAATAACAAAATTGAAACAGGAGAAAAACTGGCTTCATCTGATTTGGCGTGGGGTGAGGGATCTGGTGTTTTGTAGAAGCTGTAAATTCTTGTGATCAGTGCAAACTTTCACAGCAAAGGTTGCACCTTCTAGCCAGTGCCTCCACTCTTGAAATGCTGCTTTAATTGCTAGCAACTCCTTGTTAAAAACATCATAGTTTCTCTCTGTCGGCAAGAGCGTGTGAGAGAAAAAGGCACAAGGAAGCAATGTCTTCCCTGCTTTGTCAGTATATTGCAATAAAACAGCAGCAATAGCAAAATCTGAAGCATCTGAATGCATTATGAATTGCTTCGTGGTATCAGGATGCTTTAAAAGCAGTTGGGATGCAAAGAGTTGCTTAAATTCTTGGAAGGCTGCTTGTTCCCTCTCCCCCCAAAGGAATTTGGATCCTTTCTTCAAAAGCTGTGTGAGAGGCTTGGCCCTGTCACTAAATTTATGTATAAATTTTCTATAAAAATTGGTGAATCCTAGGAATTTTTGTACATCTTTCACATTGCGGGGGGGGGGGGGTTGCCAAGAGAGAATTGCCTGGACCTTTGAAGGATCCATGGATATGCCTTCTGTTGATATTCTATAGCCCAGGAAATGTAATTCAGTTAAATTGAAGGCACACTTCTCTAACTTGGCGAACAGTTTGTTCTCTCTCAGTCTTTGTAAGACATTACGTACATGGGTTACATGAGTTGTAGCATCCTCAGAGAATATTAATAAGTCATCTAGATAAATGACAAAAGGGTTATTTAGCCAGCTGAGGCAATTTCTATGTAACTGAGCAAGCTTTTCTTGCAAATTCCTCCACATGTATGCAAAACTTATTTAGCAAGCTTTGTGGATTGCATCACTGTATTGTTTATCACCCTTGCTTGCCTTTTATCTGTAAACTTACCTATAGCAATTAAGGTAAAGAGGACAACACCAGTTCCCCAATCTAACACAGCTAAGGGGAGGAGAATAAGCATACTAGAAGCAATGTTCTCATAACATATTCTTAGCAAAAGGTCACTTACCTGGGTCTCCAAGGTATTGACCAAAAATATCATCAGACTCTTTCCAGTGTTGTTTCCTAGACCCTCTGTCTTCCATAAAAATATCCTTAGCAGAGATTCCACTGTCTAAAGTTATGATCAAGGCCCTGGTAAGATGTGTTACCAAGCTATGCCTAGGTGTTATTGTTTGTACTCCGCCTCTTCTTAGTATAAAAAGGTGTCAGAGGCCTCCAGTTTGAACGTCAGCATAGACCCATGTTCCTAAAAGGGTGCTGCACAATTGCTGGTTCCAGGGGTTTATCTGCTGCCATTCTTGGGATTCCTGACAAACAGAAGGGAAATTGATTGGTGTATCTTTCTTCCTCTCTCTGTTGACTCTCTTAATATTCATTTAATAAAGGCTTCTTCACATTTCACTCTAGTATGAGGCTTTTGTCTTCAAATCCTAAAGAATTTGAAGAATTCTGTTGGCCCTTGGCTGGCCACTGGTGGCAGCACAATAACTAAGCCCACTGTCCTGTGAGTAGAGGCTGAAAAAAGACTACCATTTGGTCCAGACATAGGGCAAGAGAAAGTGCAATGCATCATCTAGCTGCCTGATTGCCTTCTTTGCTTCCATCAGTGCCTACTCCTAAGCACAATGATGCCCAAATGATAAAACATGCAGTGGACACCAATTCAAAATCTCCAGCATCTGTGCCCACATTTTTCATCCCTAAAAGGGATAATCATTAGAGATCACTACACTATGTGTCGTTTTTCTGATCTTCAAAAGGCATGCATTTTCATGAAACTGGATTTGAAAACTGTGTACAATTTGACCACAATGAAAGAGGGACGCAAATATTTAAATATCTTTGATACCAGGTATGTCAAATTTAAATACATAATAATGCTGTTTGGATTGGTTAATTGTGGTGCGGTCTTTTCCAGATTCATGAATGAAATATTTTCTGATAGTCTGGATAAAAACATACTAATGTATTTAGATGGCATATGGATATTTTCAGAAAACCCATCTGCGCAAGTATTTTAGAAGGGTCTGAGAACAACTCTGCAAACACAAGCATTTTTGGTAAGTTGGAAAAAAATATATGTTTGACTTTCCCCAATTGAATTATTAGGGTTACCAGATCTCTACTGAAAGAATACAAATGGATTCTGCAAAAGTACATCCCATACTCTCATATCCAATGCCTGGAGTAAAAGCCAGGTTTTCACTGTTTTCCAGAAGGACAAGAAGATCGGAGCTCTCTGAATCTCAGAGGGAGGCTGTTACAGAAGATGGCTCTGTTTAATAGAGAGGACCCAGAGCATGCCCACCTGTCAGATCTGATAGAATGGGCAGAAACCCTCAGAGATAGATGTTCCCACAACTAACCTGGCCCCATGCCATGCAGGACTTTAAAGGTGATAAACACAACCTGAATTGCACTCAGAAGCATATTGGAAGCCAATGCAGCTCACACAGCAGTGGTATTTCAAGGGCAAACTTTGGAGTACTCAAAACTGCACACCGCTGCATTTTGAATCAGTTGAAGAATCCAAATGCTCTTCAAGAGCAGCCCCATGGTTAAACACATTACAGTAATCCAGTCAGGAAGTGATTAAGGCATGAGTGACAAAGAGCAGAGCCTCCTGGTCCAGGAGTAGGTGCAACTGACACACAAGACGAATCCATGCAAAGAACCCCCTGGCCCCAGCTGCCACTTTCTCTTTGAGCAGTAGTTGTGTGTCCAGGAGGACCCTCAGATTGTGCACCAACTCTCTCTGGGGAAATGCTACCCCATCTAGAGTTAAAGATGAAAAATCACTAGATCCAGGGGCCCCCAAATTCCAGAACGACTCAATCTTGCCAGGATTGAGTATGGATGGATAGATTTTGTATGTTGCAGAAGGATTTTGTATGTTTTAAGATCAAGGAGTATGCTGTTGGTTGGCGGGCTTTTGCACTTACCTGGTCCTTTTCAATCTCTTTTTCAGTCTCCTGGACTGGACTGGACTGCCCTGGATTGGAACCCAAACCAGATCAGCTGGACTGTGCATCTCATGTTCCTTCTTGGGCTGCTCACTGTGAGAGAGCAGAGTTGTGTGTGTCTGTTGCTCCCACAGACTTACATCAGTAGCAGGAGTTGTGCTGGGGTCATTTGGGGGGAGAAGGAAAGTTTTGGACTGACACAGATTCGGTCAATGCTCAGGTGGACATCATGGTGGTGCCAGATGCCATTGTTGGAGGCCCAGGCAGTGGTGTCAGTGAGAGGGGCATTTCACCTGCCGGGATCTTTTTGTCAATGCAGATATTCCAGATGCACATTGGCACCAGTAGCAGTAGTAATGTTGATGGCATGCACTTGCTCGGTCTAAGCCATCAAAGGATGGTATGACATTTTTTATGGCATCCAGATTGTCCAGGCCTCGAAGAATGGCTTTGTTGCCCCCTTGGGAGTGTTGGAAGTGTGCTACTGGCTGAATCGGGAGGGAGTAGTGGCAGAGGAAGGTTCATGCCTAAAGATCGCCATGGACTCTTTTTGCAGAAGCCATTTTGTCTTCTTCTTATTGGCTAGGGTCTGAAAAGGAAAGCATGGCGACCATTTTGTGGTTGGTTACATTCATTGTGCAGATGCCACCTAGTGGATGGACTAGGGACAGACAGGCAAAGTTGTGTTTGGATGGGGTTTTTTCCCCCCAGTAGGAACTGATTCTCTCCCCAGGTGAAGGAGGGTGAGGGGAATTGGGATGTTGGTGTGGTTGGTATGGAAGAGAGGCAACTCCTGGCCAGCCTAGTGAGAACAGCTGGGAGGGGCATTGATGGGTGATTATGAAAGAGGGGTGGGTTTTTGAGTTTCCCTGTGGCACTGAGAGCTTGAGTTAAAGTGCCCAGGGAACCCAGTTTCTCTACCCTTTGGCAATGTTTGATGTTATTGAGGAGATGTGAGGATCCCCTGTTTTGGGAACCAGGGGCATAGGGTGAGGGGAGTACAGGCCTCAGGGGGACCAAGGGCAGGTTTGAATATCGCGATGGGGATGAGGATGAGGATGGGAAGATATGGTGGGAGACTGGGGGCAGTCTGCACATGGGAAAGGCAGGCCCAGTGTCTTAAACCAGTTCCGCATTCTGGCCCCTGGAACTCAAGCCCATTTCCTGGCCAGCAGACCTTCAGAGGCCCTGGCTTTTGGCTACTGCTGCTAAATGCCAGATCAGCCTATAAAAAGGCCTCCCTCATCTGTGATTTAATCACGAATGAGAGGGCTGACCTGGCATGTATTACCGAGACCTGGGTCCAGAGCAAAGGCTTTGGGTGTGGCATCAGCTGAGACTCCAGCATAGAGGCGGGGGTGTGGTAGCTGTCATTTGGGAATCTCTTACAGCTTTCAGGGGTGCTGCTCTACAAGTTGCCGGATGAGACCCTGTTCCTTAAGTTGGGTTCTAGGAAGCAATTGGGTCTGTTGCTATTGTACCAGCCTCTGTGCTATGTAGCAACCTCCCTGCCTGAGCTCCTCAACTATGTCTTGGGGTTGGCAGTGGAGTTCACTAGGTTTATGGTCCTGGGGGTCTTCAATTTGCCTTCTCTGGAGCAGGGTCTGAGGTGGCTCATGAGTTCACAGCCACCATGACAGCTACGGGCCTATCCCAGATCATCCAGGACCCGACACAGGATAGTAGTCACACACCTGAGCTGGTTTTCTTGTAGGAGCAGTGGCAATGTGATCTGGAGTTCAGGGAGCTCTCTATGGCCTCCCTGTCATGGTCAAATCATGCCCTGGTCACCATGAGAGTCTCTGGAGCTGCCCCCTGCCATAAAGGGGTGGGACCTATTAGATTGATCCGCCCTCAGTGACTGATGGACCCTGATGGGTTTCAGAGGAAACTGGGAGTTCTTCCTGATGGTCTGCTGCATGGTCCTTCTGAGGCCTTGGTTGTTACTTGGAATGAGAGGGCAGCTGAGGCTTTGGATCAGATCACGCCCATGCAATCTCTCTCTTCCCATGGATCCCATCACTCACCATGATTTATAGAAGAGTTGAGGGAGTGAAACAGGAGAAGAGATTCTAGAGCATCTCTGGAGGTCAATAAAGGATTAACTTGACCTAACACAGATTAGAGCTGCTATTAAGGCCTGCTTTGTGGCGGTAAGGGCAATGAAGTGATGCTACTTCTCCACCCTTATTGTGTCCACAGATAACCATCTGGCCGCCTTGTTTAGGGTACCTCAATCCTTTCTGGGGAAGGAGGACTTGGAAGTTCACCTACAAGGCCATGCAGAGGAATTTGCAGAGCATCTGTTGGACAAAATAACTCAAATGCATTCCCAGTTAGATGCCAGCCTTGATACAGGTTCAGTGCAGATGCCTAGGGGTACAGTCCTGCCCAGTTATCTGGGAACAGTTTGCACCTGTTGGGCCTGAAGAAGTGGACAGGGTCCTCACGACTGAAAGCTCAGCCACCTGTTCATTAGATCTATGCCCCTCCTAGCTAGTTACAGCTGCCTAGGGGATGTTGCATGGTTGGGTTCTAGTGATGGTGAATTCTTCTTTGAGGGAGGGGGTTGTTCCTCTGCCTTTTAAGGCATTGGTTTGCCTTCTCCTCAAGAAGCCATCGCTGGACCCCCACACTAGACAATTTCCATCCAGTGTCCCAAATTTTTATTATTTTTTCTATTTTTTCAAATTTCTATCACTGCCCATCTCCCCCAAAAAGGGGACTCTGGGCGGAATTTCCCTTTCTTAGGAAAGGTTGTGAGGAAGGTGGTTGTGCATTAGCTTCAGCAGGCCCTGGATGAAGCGGATTATCTTGACCCCTTCCAGTCAGGATTCAGGCCTGGGTATGGGACAGAAACAGCATTGGTCACACTTTGGGATGATCTCTGGTGGGAGTGGGATGGGGGTATTGCATCTGCCCTCGCTCTACTTGACCTCTCTGCAGCATTTGATACCATCAACCATTGTATCTTTCTGGATCAGCTCTGTGGGGTAGGAGTGGGTGGCACTGTATTGTGCTGGTTCTCTTCCTTTCTGCGGGGCCAGTACTAGTTGGTGTTGATTATGAGAGGTCCCACCCTTGGCACCTACTATGTGGGGTTCTGCAGGGTTCGGTACTCTCTCTGCTCCTGTTTGCCATCTACATGAAGCCACTGGGTGAGATCATTCATCGCCACGGGGTGAGGTAACATCAGTATGCTGACAATATTCAAATATACATCTCTGCCTCTGGTGAACTAAGTGATACTGTTGATGCTCTGTCCCAGTGTCTGGAGGCTGTGGGGCTGGATGGGGAACAACAGCTTCAGCTGAACTGTCAGGTTTTAGGTGGAGAAACAGATGCTGAGCCCGGAATAAGCTCTAGTCTTTATTGCTTCTCACGTACACAGAGAATCTTGCCAAACTGATTGAACAGGCTCTAAGGGATAAATTCCAGAAGTCTCTAAGGCGGATCCTGCCTGACTCTCTTGGCTGTGCGCCCAAGGTCCCCCACACTGTGAATGCACTTCTTCCCCTGGAAGGCACCTCCTCCCTCCTCGCGTTCAACCTCCATAACATGAACCCTGGCAAGACTGAGTGGCTTTGGATTTTAGCACCTTCTGGATCTGGGACTTTACCATCTTTAAAGGTGTGCAATCTGGGAGTCTGTCTGGATTCATGACTCCTGCTAGAGGAACAGGTAACACTTGTGGCTAGGAGGGCCTTTGCACAGCTTCGTGTTGTGTGCCAGTTGAGCCCATTCCTGAATCGGGAGCTCTGTTCATGGTCATTAATACCCTGGTCACCACCCAGGTGGACTACTGTAATGCACTCTACATGGGGCTGCCCTTTAAGAGTATCCAGAAGCTTCAGATAGTACAGAATGAGGTGGCATGGGCAGTTACGTGTGCCCCTAGAATGGCACACATTACATCACTGCTCCACGAGGTACATTTGTTGCCAGTTTGCTTCCAGGTCCAATTCAAGGTGCTGATTTTGTCCTTCAAAGCCATTCGTGGCATGGGGCCAGGTTATTTGAGGGACTGCCTCTTCCTGATTACATCAGCCCATCCCATTGGGTCTGGCAGAAGAGGTATGTTGTGGGTCCCATCTGCTAAGGAACTACATCTAGCAGGACCCAGGAGATGGGTCTTTTCTGCCATGGCACCCACCCTGTAAAACATTATACGCCCCCAGAATGAGATTGGTCCCATCTCTGCCAGCCTTCTGGAAGTCCCTCAAAATTTGGTTGTGTCAACAGGCCTGGGGGTCTCAAGGGAATGTTGAACTGATGAGGTGGCTCCATTGTTTGTAATATCCAATGCTCTCTTCTAGCCTTTCAATAATAATATTAATGCTTTTAATTGTAGAATTTTTTTAGTATTGCTATGTTTTTTTATTGTATGCCACCTAGAGTCACATTCTGTGAGAGAGGCAGCCATATAAATATGACAAATAAATAAATGGGGCTGCCCTTGAAGCCTCATGAATAAATGGGGCTGCATCTGGAAACTTCAGCTGGTGCAGAATGTGGTAGCAAGGGCAGTTACGTGTGCCCCTGGGATGGCACAGGTTATACCTCTGCTCTACAAGCTGCATTGGCTACTAGTTTCCTTTTGGGTTCAATTCATTAAAACAAAGAAACGAACAAACATAAAAATAGCAAACTCCATTTTATCCCAGTAGTCATGATGGGGATGTGATTGAAATTAGTTTCTGATGTGAAACTATACATGCTCAGAATGTCTTTGAAAAACTGGCTTAGGAAACTCTTATTCTAATATACCAGAAGAGATTCTAAAGCAAGGAATGGGAGGAAGGGAGATGAATGCGGGGAGGAATGCATGCTTCACTACTGATGTAATGCACATGTTTGGAAGTCTGTAAGAGGCTCCTTTAAGAGCATTATCTCATAGTCTAAAATTTCCTAGCTATTCCTCTTTCCTTTCATACTTCTCAAATGCCAGTATGGAAGGTCCTATATTCATTTATGAAATCTATTCTCACATAAGGGTTCTAGTCCAGGACCAGCTCTGCATCTGATTGATCTCACATCATTTGTTTTGGGGGAGTAAACTTACTTATTTTCAATTTTGTTCCAATCTACTAGTCTCTTTGTTTGAATTGCTGCAATTCTGAAGATCTTTTGTGTAGCTTCTTTTCCCATTGGTCAGAATTTTTGCCTCAACCCATTTCCTGACCCTAGCTAGTTCAACTAGCCATTGCTATCCCTCCACAACTCTCCCCCAGTCAAATAGAAGTTCAGTAGCATCTTATTCCTGAAGCTTATCTTTATATATATAAAGATAAGCTTAGAACTTTATATATATATAAAGATAAGCTTTATATACTGTATATACCTGTTCATTCATATCATAAATAAAAATGTTGAACTAAGGCCACAAATGGGTGATATGTTGGACAAACCAGAAAACAGGTGGGCCTCATCACTGTTTCGTATTCAGGCTTTTGGTAAATTATGTTTAGTCTTCTGAGAACAAAGCGTTTTGTGATTGGTCATAAATGTCTAACACTTTCTTTGTAAATGGACACATCTTACCATGACAACCATTTGAGGCTATGCGCAAGAAATTTTCTCAAGTCAAAATACACCCCAGTTCCAAAATTGGAAGACTACATTCTCAAGTATTGTATTTTCATTTGTCCTTGGATTAATAATCAGATAGTTTTTTTCCCCAAAACTATAAAAAGTGTGTGGGTGTTCTTGTTAAAGCTGTGCTCTCTTGAGTAACACTTAAACATCATTCAAAAGAGAAGTGCTTTGGCATCGCCCAATTACTCAATCTCTTTGGTTTAAGTTTTTTTAAAGAAATTGGGAAGGTCACCTGACAACCTTTCACAATGAAGTCTATTGTACTGTATTGTATTGTATTTATTTGCTTTATGGTCATAGACCAGAAAAAAAACAAATGAACTTCATAAATCAACATGTTTATCAAAATCTATTCCTGTCTGTGCATAGCTGAGACTCCGAGTCTTCTAATAGTGGCTGCCATAAGATAAAATTTTGCAACTTTCCCAGACATTTGGCTAGACTGGTCCTTCAATAAAAATGCACAAGGCCATTGTTAGTTTATTGTTTATATTTCCTAAGGCATGTAAACTGATGCAGTTTCACACATTTCTTCAGTTGCTATTGTTAGCTATGAGATTTGTAATCCCGAAACAGTGAAAAACTAAAGCACAAATTTTACTGGACCAGTTATATTTAAAAATGTAGGCAGATGGTTTAAAAATTAACACAGAAAAGCTTTAAAAAAACCCTTATAATGAAGAATAAATTTAGTCAAAATTGACCATCTTTTATTAGCCATATTAAATTTGAAACTTTGAAACAGTGACATTTTATAGCCAATGGAAACAATGGATATTTGAAGTGTATTTCTCCATAAGGTGATGTACATATTCATATATTTACATGTATGTACACTCCAAATTTCTATTTTTTATCTGAACTTTTGTAATTCTTTTTAGATTTGTCTTGATATTTTGTTTGTTTAATAAAACAGAGAGAGAGAGAGAAGTGTTTGCTTTTATCTTGGAAGCAAGAAAGTTCATAAGCAGACCTAGAAAAATCAAGAAACATGTGGACAATCAGACCAGAGGCATATCCAATCCAGATCACTTTGTGAATTACAAGTATGTATTCCTGTATTGATTTGTTAGTATACAGCTTGGCCACATTTTTGCATTAAATAGTAAAACATATTAACAATACAGTGATTTATAAGCACACACTGACAGACAAAACTACAAAAGAATGCTTCTCAGTGGATTCCGAATGAAAAATCCATGAGGAAACTGACAATAATAAAGTCTGTCAGTGTCACTTTACTTGCCTGGTCAGGAAACATTTATCTTTTTGAGGGATGAAACGTTAAACGTTTGCCATGTTTATAACAGTTTGTCAAGTTTCCTAGAGAAAAGTCCATTTTCAGATCAGCAACAGGGACTTACACGTCTTTGCAGTAAGGGACCCTCCCCAACCCACCATAGAAAAAAGGGCCATAAAATTGAGCAACTTGGGCGAATTCCTGTGTTAGCATCAAGCCTTTTGCGGCTCTTCCAAATAACGTATGAAGCAAATCCAATATATTCGTTCCATGGAAACTGATTGAAGACTTCACCCAATTTTCGCATGTTAAAAAACTGTTGGAAGTATCATCGCTCTGGCGGGATTTGCAGAAAACCCTAGTTAGGCTAAATTGGTTAATTAATTGGTGGCTGTGTGTGGTGAAAACCCAGGCAGCGGATTAGGAAGACAGTTCAGTGCACTGTGTTCATCCGAACAATTGAGTGAATACAATTAAACACAGAACACCATCGCGGCGAAACAGGCGTCTCCGTACCCTGCCGCTCTTCCCATCTGCTGAACGCCAACTCCCACCGCTCCAGCTAACGCGGCCTGTGGACGTTTAACTCCGACATCACTTGAGAGCTCTGAAGCAAAATCAAATACACCGGCGAGGGCAAGTTCTAAGAGCCACCACGAGCCCTTGAGGGTTCCAGTACTCTTAAACTCGAGGCTGGCAGAGCCATTGATAAGTGGGCGTGAGACCCTCCCGCCCCGCCACTAAGGGGCGGAGCATCCCTCTACCTTTTGTCCAGGCTTAAAAATGGACAGAGGAGCGAGGGAGAGACACAGGCGCGGTGCACGACGGGACAATCTATAACCGCTATTGGGCGCCGCGCGCACCTTTTTACCCCAGCGGCGCCTGACGGCGCAACACGGAAGTGAAATGGCGGCGGCGCCCGGAGGTGAGGGAAGCGGCGGTTTCCAGTCTGCAGCTCACCGGAGATTGCGAATCCTTTCGGGTCACCTGCGCAGCGCTTCGGAGACCTACCTGTCAGCTAGCCAGTGCCGAGGGCGAGCCGTCTCGACGCCGGTAGGATCTCAGTCAGGCACCTTCCCCAAGAGACGGTAAGCGAGGGAAGCCTAGTCGAGGGCGGCGGTTGCGGATTTTCGTCGGTGGCTGTGGGCTTCCCGAGAGGCCTGGCCGCCAGCTCCCCCGTCCCGACACCGCCTTTAGTAGACGGATGCTGGAGAGAGGAGGGCAGCATCTCCCTCTTTCTCACGCCCGGCCCTGCCCGCTCGCTTGAAATGTGCCGCTGGTCAATTCCGCGCGCCTAATCCTAATCAGGCAGGTGGTAGCCCTGCTCGCTGTGACGGTCCGCTCGAAGTACGCTGGGGCATTTAAAAAAAAAGATTTTTAAAAATCTCTTCTTTGCGAGGCTGGAAGGCGGGCGAATTTTGTTAAGTCCCAGTGGATCCTAGTGGCCAAACCTGCTGGTATCTGTGGAGGAGTTTATAAATTGAGGATGTTGGTAATTTACATTAGTTTTTGAAAATGCTATCACTGAGTTCAGTAACAAAGTTTGCTAACTCCCATACTTAATTCAGCTATGAATATGTGGATCTAAATTTGCATCTCACAAACAGTTCTCGTTTACCGTGGCATGATATTAATTTGAATGGTGTAAAGTAATGGTGAATTTGGGATACTGGAGGATGACACAGGCTGTAGTACTTGAGATAGAGAACCCCTAGTTGCCTTCTCCCACTCAGGCATGAACTCCCTCCACAGTATATGACTCATACTTTATGAAAGACATTCTCAACGTTTTGATAGAACCACTTGGTTGATACTCCTAAAATAGGGTACAGCTCTAGTTTTCATCACGCTCTTCAGTTGTTACTTTTTTTGTGTTGAAGAGTTCTGGACAATTTGGACATCCTTGTATGCTCTTTTGGATAATCTTTATAAAGATTATGAAGATAAGGCTGTATTATGGATATTGCATTTTCTTTCTCATGGGCCAGCAAGAAAGGTTAAAGTGCTAGATGTCTACAATGTAGATGTAAAACTAGAGATTTAATAAACATTTATTTATTACTGACTTCTGTCTGTAATATGTTTGCATGTGTCAGTTATTTAAAACTTTACTAAGATTATCTGGCCTGCACAGAAGATTTAATATTCTTTATTTCCTTTTTAAAATTTATTGAGATTTTATGGATAATTAAGTAAATAATTGTAAGCAGATCTTGAATTGTTCTAAAAGGTGGGCTATAAATGTTCGTAATCTATACATGATTACATGTATATAATGAGCATAATTTAGCAGGTTTATAAATGAGCAGTATGATTCTGAGTCCCAGTGTTTATTAGATTTATATCTCATCTTTAATTTTGGAGCTCAAAGCTCAGTCTAATATTTTTAATTTAATGTGGATTAATTAGCAGCACAGAATTTAATTTAATATCGGACAGTCACTCATGCCCTTGTTATCTCCCATATAGACTATTGCAATGCGCTTTACACGGGGCTACCCTTGAAGAGTATCCGGAAGCTTCAGCTGGTCCAGAATGCGTCCGTGCGGGCTATTTTTCGTGCCCCTAGAAGGGCGCATATAACACCTTTGCTTCGCGAGCTGCACTGGATTCCAGTTTGCTTCCAGGTCCAATTCAAGGTGTTGGTTATCACCTTTAAAGCTCTACATGGCATGGGACTGGGTTACCTGAGGGACCGCCTCTTCCCCACTTTATCAGCCCGTCCTACCCAGTCATGCAGAGAGGGCATGCTGCGGACCCCGTCTGCAAGAGAATTCCATCTGGTGGGGTCCAGGAGGCAGGCCTTCTCTGCAGTGGCGCCCACCCTTTGGAACATCTTGCCCCCGGAGGTGAGATTAGCCCCATCGCTCCTAGCCTTCTGGAGGGAATTGAAGACCTGGCTCTGCCATCGGGCTTGGGGCAGGGAGGAGAATAGTCATACTTGGGGTTGGCTAGTGCCTTGAAGTGCCCCTCCTATGCAAGGACTGAATGAGACCATAGCCATTGGGATTTTATTATATTTGGTAGTTTTTAAAATCGTTTTAGTCTATATTTTATATTGGAATTTTATCATATAGTTATTGTTTGTATGTTATGCTGTAAACCACCCAGAGTCCCTCTGTTCGGAGGAGATGGGTGGTGACAAATTTGATAAATAAATAAAATAAAATAAATATTGAAGGAAGGGCCAAAGCATTGGATTTCTATTTGGCTGTTTTGGTAAACAGCTAGATAGATAGGAATTGAAATATGGTATTGGGTCTCTGGACAAATTTCTTCATGGTTGCATACTTTATATCTCTCATGGAACAGATAATGGCTTGGAATAGGGAACAACATTTAATCAAGAAAACAACAAAGGGAAATGGTGTCGTGCCCCCCCCAGCAGCAGCCAAGTAGACCTTTGGATTTTCCTCTTGGTGCCTTTTGCTAACATTAGAAGAGATGAGTCTCTAACTCATTCTCTTATTTGGCCCTGAGGAACTGAATTACATTTAGCCAGAATGACTTATAGCGCAGCTTGCTAAAATAGTAAGGATTCTTGAGGGGGAGTGGAGGAAACAAAGATGTCTTTCTGAAATGAATTTACATATTCTTTAAATAAAGGGCTGTTGTTCTGGGCAGGGACTTTGGAGTTCAGTGTGTGACAATAGAACAATAAGGGAAGATTTTGGAAAGGTGTACAAAATATTGTACATCTTAAATGACTGCGTGCCCAATATAAAATATTTATGATCCATTCTGAATATATATTGAGGATCTTACTAGTGTGCTTACCTGATATAAAATATTCTTCAAGTCAAGCAAAACTCTGGGTGATTTCATAGACATGCCTGCAGTGTTTTTGGCACCAACATGGAGATGATTTGCCATTATCTTCTTCAGGGATGTTATTTTGTCTTCATAATCTAGTGTACAGCTCTGAGATTCCTTGGAGGTCTTCTGTCCGAGTATTAAACGGGGCTGACCCTGCTTAGCTTCTGTGTCCAGGTTGGTGCTGCCACTTGCATAGTTTCTTGATATAAATTTTTAAAAATCAGTGGAAAAAGAATCCCAGTTTCATTTTGAAATAGCTAACCTAACTACACTCTACCAACAAGAAATGCATATTCTACAACACTTGTCAAGTAAGCCTGTCCTTATGCATATTATAGTGTAAAATGTACTTTAAAATACTGTTTTCAAATTTTAAAAAAATCATATGTTTTAGAAGAGTTGCAAAGCAGTTATATTAATAACTTGAAAACTTTTAATAACTATTGGATTCAATAAAATCATTTGTTTTGTTATATATTAGTAGTTCCATGATATACAAAGGGCTTTAAAGATGACAGAAGAAATCACTACTGCACAGCTCTACTGGTTTCACACCTGAAACTCTTAAAATTTTCTCAAGATCTCTTGAGTATCCTCACTGTTGTTGTCCCCATCATGCACAGACCTTTCCAGAAGACAACTAGCATTCCCTCCAACTGACCAATAGGAGAGTGCAAAAATAGTAGGCAATCTCTCTCCTTGTCTTACCATATTTGTTTTTGTGGTGAGAAAAAAAAGTTGCCCCTTGGCTCAGTTTATGAGTGGTGGAATGGTGACAAGATACCTTGGCATTTCAGCTTCTTATTCAGCAGTGAACTGGCAGCATGATACTGATTTCTGCATGCAGGAGAGGCAGGGTAAGGCAGATACTCCTGTCAAAGGGATTTCACCACTTCTGATTAAGGAGTTAGTATTGCTGAATTGTCCTTGCATTGTTTCCTTTTGAATGGAAATTTAATTGACTCAGCTACAGAATTACAGTATAGTAGAAACCATACAATGTTGTGAGAATTCATGGCATAAACACCTAATGTATGTGGTAGAGATATCCTTCCAATCCTTTTGTGTGTATATATGTGCACACACGTGCCTTTGAGTCAGCCTTGACTCCTGACAATTGCCTGGATAAGTCCATGCAGTTTTTTAGCTGCATTTTCAGAAGTGGTTTGCCATTGTCTTCTTCCTAGGACAGAGACAGTTATTGGTCCAAAGTCATCTAGCTGGTTTTGTGCCTAAAGCAGGACTAGAGCTCATGGTCTCCTGGTTTATAGCCCATTGCCTTTAACCACTGCACTAAAGTGTTCTTAATCCTAAATTAGAAGAAGGGAAATAAATGAAGTTGGGTTAAATATGGGAAGAATGTCCAATGAGTCATGAACCAAAGCTATACCTCCTGGGTATTTTTATTTCTTATATATTACTATAGCTTTTATGCTGCTGCATTGCTGGAGACTCTGAGCAGCTTACATCATTAATATCAGAAGATTAAAAACAAAAATCAATATAACTACAACCAATCAGTCTAATGAACCAGTGTTCAGCGTAGTGTGATCTTACTTATCCTCAAATGCCTTTCTGATGAGCCATGCTTCCACAATTACAGAAAACATAAGGAAAAAGTAGTTTAGATATTCAGTGAGTAAATTGTTCCAAAAGAGGAATATATCACTGAGAAGACTTGAGCCCAGTGTCCTTGTAGATGGCATTCCCTCAGTGGCGGGTCTCTCAGAATGGTCTCTCCCCTAGTTCTTACTGGACAAGCAGATTCAACTCAGAAAGCAGTCAGAGATATCTGGTTCCTGAGCCATTTAGGCTTTAAAAATGAGCACCATGAATTGCACCTGGAAGATAACTGGCAGCCAGTACAACTCTTATAGTAGCTGTCCTAACAACCAGGAAACACACTGAGACAAGGAACTGGTCTCTAATATTTATTGCTAGTACTTAACAGGAATCCTAACAAACTGAAGAAGCGTGGGAAAACCCAGACATATAACCCCCAAGGGTTAAGGCGGTCCCGATCTGTGTCTCTCTGAATGGCTGAACAATTCATCAGTGCTACGCGTGCGCTTGACAGTCTGGATGGGAGCCCCCTGCTCGCCATCCTTACTCATGACAGTAGCACTGTTACATGGACATATCTCGGTGCACTGATAATAGCTGAAGCATCTGGATGGGTCTTCAAGAGCAGCCCCATCTAAAGTGCATCACAGTAATCTAGCCAAGAGGTGACAAAGACCTTTGTAACTGTGGGTAAAGCCTCCTGATCCACAAAAGTTTCAAGAATCTTAAGCTTTGCAAAACTGACTGAATAAGTAGGAGCAGCCTTTTATCAATAGCGGAATGTCTCAGACTGTCCCACAGTCTCTCCCGTGGTATTAGGTCAAAAGCTGACTTAAAGTCGACAAAAGTTGCAAAAGGGAGTCTCGGGGTGGGGGGGCACAGTGTTTTTCTGCCAAATGATGGAGAACCAAACAATGATCTAATGCTGATTGTTCCCCTCTAAATCCAGCTGTTCTTCAGCAATGATATTTTCATTTTGTACCCCATCCACTAATTTTAGGTATAGAAATCATTCAGATTGGCATTGTATTCTTGCACTTTAGCAAACTCCACCCTTTATTACATATTAAGTTCTGCACATCGTTGTATTTTACACTTGAAAGTTTTTTGTCCATGCATACATTGAAGAACACATAGAAAAGAATATTCTGATAACAGGATTAGTGCAATAATGGGGTAATTGTAACTAAGCTACAACTTCCAGTATTTTTATAGAATTTGGTCAATAGTTGGAGATTGTCAGAGTTATATTCAGCAACATTTGAAAGACCAGAGTTTCCCTATTTTTGGTTAAGGCAGTCATGGGGGATGGTGGTAAGATATTTAAGAGTTATTTCCTGCTTTGTTTGTCTCTTCTCTCCATCCCTGGTGTTTTAGGTTGCTATATCACCTGTTGTTAAGGTACTGATTTTGAATACAAGATTCTTCATGGAAAAGAAATCATAGATGAAGTTTGATGGCCCCCACTTTGCTATTTAGACGAGCCATGAAGGCCTGGATCTTCACCTAGGCCTTCGGCAAGGGAGAACAAGACCCCTTGCTTCATTCCATCTGCTCTGTCACTCTTGCCATCTTTCTCTATTTTTTATGTCTTATTGATTTTATTGTAATTAATTTCTTTGATTGTTGTGCACTGCTCAGAGTCATTGAGTGTCAAGCTGCATAAAAGTTAGTCTGGCATGTGAAAACTGGATGGATGAATTTAGGGGCATGATTCTATTTTGCCTTTGTCCATTTTTATATATAATGTAGCATCAACATTGCATCAACATCTAAGAGATATAAATCTCTCATTGTCAGACCTGTTCTCTCTGTTGCTGGATATCATCAGGGATATACAAATTTTCATTTTCTGGTGACAGAATGTTCTGGAAAGCCATGTTTTAGAGGCATTTTTTCATCTTATGAAAATGATTCATCCAGAACATGAAGCGACTGACAGTTTTCTGAACATACTTGTTAAAGGATTCTTTTCCAGTATTGCTTCTGGAAAAAGAGAAACTAATCCCTAAATCAGTAAGTTCCAAGGGGAAAAAAACATTCCAGGGAACACCTGAACATTAATTAAACAAAACATGGAATTTGCATACTACTAGATCTGAGTATGTCTAGTAAAGAGACATCAGGGGTTGTATAGGTGCACTAGCCTCCTACTGACCAGGCTGGCTGAAATGATCACAGACACATGAAAACTGTAGTCAATTTCAACATTAATATGGAAGCAACTTCAGTAAAGTTGAAAGAGACATTATGGATGTTATGACACTCACAGGACTGTCTAAGCATGTCTTTTGTTCAACACACTTTGTCAGACACACGCTTATGCTTTCTTGACAGAATACTAAGTAGAGGGCTGGAATTGCAGGAAGAAATTGTCATGAGTAAGGATGGCGAGCAGGGGGCTCCCACCCAGACTGTCAAGCGCATGCGTAGCACTGAGGAACTGTTCAGCCATTCAAAGAGACACAGATCGGGACCGCCTTAACCTTTGGGGTTTATATGGCTGGGTTTTTCCCACGCTTCCTCAGTTTGTTAGGATTCTTGTTAAGTACTAGTAATAAATATTAGAGACCAAGTCATTGTCTCAGTGTGTTTCCTGGTAGTTAGGACAGAAATTTTTGTTACCACCTTATAGTAAAATACCTTCCTTCTGGATGTGTAGTTTTAACTTTTAATTTATTGTATGTTTTAATCCTTATGCTGTTACTGCCCCGAGTCACTTTTATAGTGAGATGGGCAGTGTATAAATTTAATAAATAAATAAAAATAAAATAAATAATCCATGATATGTTTCATTTTTCTATAGAGATACTTCCATTTTGAAACTTCATTAGTAAGTAAACCCAGCCAACTTTGGAAAAGAGAACACAATTCCAGTTCTGTATCAGCTTTGTCTCAGTATGAGATGATACCTAACAAGTGACTCTAAAACTCAGATTTCAATGAAGAAGAGTCGATAATAGATGAGTGGTTGTTTATACATCATGCACAGTTCTATGGGTCCCATAAATTTATTAGTATGTTAACAGTTTTCACCACCATTTCTTCTTTCAATTTAAAAAATATAGGAGGAAATGCTGTTGTCTTGAAATGTTTACGCTAATGTAGCATTATTTTACATTGTAGAGCATTGTTTAACCCACACTGAATATCCTTTAGTTTTTTCTCTCAATATTTCAGGCCTGGTCAAATAGTTGTGACTAATAACTGGTAACAGTTGATTCTCATTATTTGTGGTAGTTATTTTCTGTAAAGTTGCCATGATCATTGAATTAGCAAATACTGAACCTTCGCTGGGAACATGCACATTGGGCACCTCAAATTTTTCGCTGTTCTGCACATGTCTGCAAATGACCACAAAAGTGCCACAAGTATTGATTTTTGGAGTTACAAATAAATTTTAGTGAGTAGGTGAATTCACAAATACACAATCCATGAATAATGAGGGTCAGCTGTATATTTTAAAACCTTTATTAAATAGCAAAGGTCACCTGACTGATACACTGGTCTGAAGTTATTTGGGGCAATATATCAGCAAATATAATAAGCAAAATCTGGAATCTGGCTTGGTAGCTAATTGGCAGCCAGTACAGTTGCTTCAACAAAAATATAACACGTGTACAGCCAAGTACCCCATTGAGCACTGTGGCTATTTGCATTTGACAAAGCTGCAGTTTCTTAATAAGTGTAGGGTAGCCCCACCTATAGCACATTACAGCAATGAAAGTGTGAAGTTTAGTACGCAGACAACAGTAGCTAAGCTGTCTTGGTCAAATAAAGGATAATGTTAGTATACAGTGTTCTTGAAAAGTGAAAAAAATATGGGAGAAGAACATATAGCTGGAAGCACTCCTCACTGTTTGTAAAAATAAACTTTGGGATAGATCTTTCTGTGAACCTGGCTAATCTAGAGAAAAACAACAAAATATAGTTTGAAAGAACAGTTTGGAGCTTGAATGTAATACCTACTTGCCTGATGTATTTGTGATGTATGGGTAGTCCTTGTTTAGTGATTGCCTCATACAGTGACTGTTTTGCAGTTACAACGGTGACAAAAAAGTAACTTTGCGACCAATTCTTGTGTTTACAACCTTCACAGGTCTGTAAAGCAAAGGAAAGCTGAAGTAAGATCGTAAGCACAGTGACGGTTTCATTTGGTGACTGCTCTGATTAACGACCAAGTTGCCAGTCTCAACTGTGGTCGTTGAATGAGGACTACCTGTAATTGCCCTTTTCTTTCTGGGAATTTTTTAAGAGCGATTCTGATGACAAAAATTAATGGTCTCATCATGCAGGACCTAAATGTGAGCAGAGAATTTGGAAGCTATAGATGTTCTATAGGCTGACATA
Organism: Candoia aspera; assembly: GCF_035149785.1. Taxonomy (NCBI): domain Eukaryota; kingdom Metazoa; phylum Chordata; class Lepidosauria; order Squamata; family Candoiidae; genus Candoia; species Candoia aspera. The sequence continues at coordinate 189,631,293 of NC_086153.1, read as the reverse complement.
AAGATATGAATGCCATGGGGAAAAAAGAAAAATTAAATGGGGTGGAGGATTATGAAATATTATGAAATATTGCCCAATATGTTCATATTAAGTGACACATAGAATGGTTAATATATTAAATAAATTGTTTTATGATTGGAAGCAGAGAGGTAGATGTTCTGTTTTCAGAAGTCCATGAAACAGACGTTTTTTAAAGAAGGATCAAAAACAGCAATAGAAACTGGTGGTAATTATAATACTTCAGACTCAGAAAATGATGCTGATTTCATATGGCTAAATGTTCTGAGTAGGCCTTGTGTTTTCCCCTTTTTCAGCTTTTTCCCCTTGAAAATCAGTACTTTCTATATAACAGTCCTTCACTCTTTCCTCTAAATTTCAGGTATTTTTTAGGAATTGGGGTTTTTTTTCCCTGACTGCTTTACATTTCTGGAAACTTTACATTTTTATCTGGCAGAAGGACTTCTGATTGCAAAAGAAATCTGCATAAAATAAGGTGGGAATAATCAGATTTAGAAATGAAATCCAAGAATAACCTCAAAATTAACTTGATAGCAACATTTTAAAGAAATGTTTTAAAGAAAGCAATGACTACGATGAAAAATGCATGTTTTGACATCTGATGTAATATACTTTTTTCCTATGCATTTGCAAATGAATGGAGTGGCTTTATTTTCAACATGAGTTTGTTCTGTAAAGAAAACTTACCTGAATGAAAAAGAATTGGCTGTCATTCAGATACAAGAAAATACTGCCGCCTTGTGGGTGCTGTTTGTGATTCAACTTTTTCTAAATAACATTTCCTAGTATTATCCATTGCTAGATTGTGAATATTAATTAACATTTCTACAATCTTTTTTTCTAGTAAGTCTTTGGGAAATGAGGGATTGTCTCTGTTGCAATTTCTGTTATACTCTAATGTATGGAAGTATCATCAGTTCTGCTTTAAACATTTGAAATTGCCAGTGGAAATTTAAAACTGCTTACTTAATATCTTGTTTAATATACCTCTGTCTCCAATTAAGTTTCTTATCATATTTCTCTGGAAATATTTTCCCTGTTATCTTCTATTAGAGAGTTTTACTGCTGGTTATAAAATAAGAATTAGATTAAGCTGTAGTCCAGAGGTCTCCCATTCATGCCTTAGATCAGGGTTTTTCAATCTGTGTTCCACAGAATCCTAGATTCCTCAAAGACTTGAGTGGGTTCCATGGAACTTAGGAGGGATAAAAAGCTCTTCATAAAGGACGAAGGGGGCAAAAACCGATCTTGCCTCAGTGCTGCTTGATAGCAATTTTTCTAGGGTAGAACTGAAACCGCAGGGCTTGTCAGCTGATATTCAGAAGCTCCACTTCTCTTAATTAGAGGTTTCGTAATTTTTTTTTAATGAATAGAATCCATGGCTTGAAAATTTTTGAAAATTCCAAACTCTGCCTTCCAGATTTTTGGGCTACAGCTTCCATCATGCCAGATGGTATCCTGTCTAATGGATAACAGATTATTAATTAGCTGTGGTTTCTGGTGCCCCCACCCCTTAATGCCCTAGTGAACCAGAAATGACCATGTACTGCCTTTTCTATGTTGTAGTGGCACTATATTGGGTGACAGTTCTATTGGTGCTACTTCTCCCTGTCTCCCTAACTATCAGTTGCCCTATCACTTCTTAATGGATGGAATGTGTGGTCCAAGTTATTTGGGGATGATTGTAGTATACAATTCCTTAGAAAAACTATCATTTTAATTTGACTTATTTGATATAGAGTATACTTAAATTTTGTTTTGTTTTTAGAACAAGTAAACCAGGATGTGAAATTCTATATTTGATTTATTTTAACTAATCTATATTTTCCTTTATGCAACATTTACTGTAACAGTTCTGATGGCAATGTTGATCTTCTGCATCAAGAGTTGGCAATTTGAGATCAACAGCATTCTGAGTTTCTGAAGGACTGTGGGAGATCATCTGGTGGCACTTTAATATCATTGAAAGGGTATTAGTTGAAATTTCCCATCCCATTTGGGGTGTTTTAACAGTAGGATGGAACTAGGAGGCCTCCCAAAACTGAATCACTCCCATCTCCAATCTTAAAAGCTATTTTTAAAAAAAAGACTATATGAATTTTGGCTGTACAGTCTCACTGGGGGGGCATGTGGGCTTTTGATTATTCATCTTTCTTCTACAACCTAAGTTTTCATTCTTGAATTCTATGAGCTGCTTTTAAAGACTGGATTATTGGGAATAAGTTGTGATTAAAAAATCCTTCCAAATATATTTGTCATAATACTAGTAATATCACTTAGCTGTTGCTATCCAGAAAATTTAAATGTATTTATTTATGTGGAATGCTCTGAGTATTGTAGTAAATATTTCTGCTCCTGGATATTGTAACTTCTGAATTCCATTTGGAAGTTGTGACTATGTTGGGTGTACAATTATTTAAGTACTGTTTAATATGGTAGGACTGGGCAAATGTTCAAAAGAGTGGTTTAATTTGAAGGAGAATCAGTTGAATCTTCAAATCTAATTTCCAAAGAGATTTAAAGCATAAAGTCTCTTTAGTTGCCTTTGAACTGTTTCAGAGATTCATTTGTCTTTCTACTGCTTCTGATTTTGCAGAGTTGCAAACAATGTTGCAGTTTTCCTTTCACCTATGGACAAAAGTGAAAAGGTATTAAATACAGTAGTGTAAACAGTTTTCTGATATTGACATGAGTAGCCACAAGTGGGTTTTATGCTTCTACAAATCAGAATGTTGATGGAATGTTGCTATGCTGAATCTCATGCTTCTGGTAGGATTTGTTTAGGCAGGCACAGCAACAGAGAAAGCATACCTCCTGGGTCCTACAAAGTGACACTATTTAATTGATGGAATCCTGGGGATGTTGACAATATGAGTTTTTATAGGACAGGCAGAAACAATTGGGGAGAGGCAGTCCCAAAATTAGACAGGTCCTATGCCATGAAGGGCTCAATAGATGACCACCAGCACCTTGAGTTTCAACCAGAAGCTCACTGGTAAGCTGTGCAATTTGTGAAGTGGCATTGTTACATGGCTGTACTGAGAGAGCCAGTTTGGTCTAGTGGTTAAGGTACTGGGCTAGAAACCAGGAGACTGTGAGTTCTAGTCCCACCTTAGGCGTGAAAGCCGGCTGGGTGACCTTGGGCCAATCACTCTCTCTCAGCCCAACTCACCTCACAGGGTTGCTGTTGTGGGGAAAAGAGGAGGAGGAAGGAGTATTAGGTATGTTCGCTGCCTTGAGTTATTTATAAAAATAATAAAGGCAGGTTAATTAAATAAATAAATACTGAGATTTGTCCATAACAACTCACAATGCTGCATTCTGGGACCCGTTGTGGCTTCCAAATGGTGTTCAACGGTAGCCCCATGTAAAGCTCATTGCAGTAATCCAGCTATGAGATGACGAAAGCATGAGTGACCATGAGAAGGCCCTGCAGTCCAGGAATAAGTGTACTTGGCACACAAGGTGAATTGGTGCAAAGACCCTCTTGGCTACAGCTGCCATTTGCTCTTCAAGAAGGAGCTGGGAGTCCAAAGGACCTGCAAATTGCACACCATTTTTTTCTGGAGAAGTGCTACCCTATCCAGAACTAAAATTGGAAGATCTCCAGAAACTTTTGGTCTATGTACCACTTGCCTTGCTAGGGTACCCATAGTTTTGCTAAGGTTTGGCCTAAGCCTGTTCCTAACAGACTCCCACATGCTGCAACAGAACCTTAACAGCATCAGTTGGTTGGCCTGGGGTTGAGATGTACAACTGTGTATTATCCGCATATTGATGTTACCTGACTCTATGTCATCGAATTATCTCATCCAGTGGTTTCACGTGGATGTTAAATACTGTAGGGGTGGTGAGAGGACCAACCCTGATGAACTCTACACCGCAGAGGGTTTTGATGCATCTTCATTATTTACTTAATTATTACAAGTGTTTTTATGTTGCTTTGATGAAACAAATTTAAATAGCTTACAGAAGTGTTACAGTAAGAAACTATACTATGCATATAACATTAAAAATGATGATGATGACAACATCATTAACAGTGCCAACTTCTTAGATATAGGAAACTTCCAGTAGAAGAGAGTATCTGTAGCTCAGGGTTGACTTGTGGAGTTCTTGGTGCTCTCTGAGCTTGGTTGTTTGCTTGTAGATGTTTCATTACCCAACTAGGTAACATCATCAGTGCGAGTGAGTGTGGGGTTTGCTCCCTTTTTATATGCAGTAGCTTGCCCTGCCAGTTTTGGTACAGGTGTAGTTTCTTCCTTGGTGGTTTCTTGATTAGATTGTTTTCTGCCTGATTGCCTGGTGCGGATCCTTGCTTATCTGAATATGGGCTGCTGGAGGGGATATTTTGTAGTCATTTGGTTTCCGCCCTAAGTTTTTTATTGTCTCTCTTGAATGATGTGTAAATGTGGCTTATCTCTATGTGTCTATAGATGGCTGAATGATCTAAATGCCAAGCTTGCAGGAATTATCTAGCATTTTTGGATTTGGCTTGGTCTAAGATGTTAATAGTTTCCCAGTTGAAACTATGGTTGAGTTTGTCCATGTATTATGAGATTAAGGAGCTTTTGTTATGTCCTCTGACAGCCAGTTGGTGTTTGTGGGTATATGACTCTTCCACATCTCAGTCTCTGAGTGCCTGCTTAAAGAACAAAGGTTTCATGAAGTTTTTACCTGTTAACAACAAGCATGCCAGTGTTACTTCTCTGGCAAAGAATGCTTGCTTCCCCTCCCACTGTAACTCACATGGGGTGAGGACTCTTGGCATGGTTTTTCTACTTCGCATGGTTTCTCTACTCTTAGCATGGTTTCTCTATTGGCACTCTACCTGGAGTAAATACTTTTGCACATTATCATATATAGTAGAATCTTTTATCAGATTTCTAATTGTTACAAACAAAATCTTCTTGCCTTCATAACTCCAATTAACACTAAATCTAGTCACCTTTGGACTGAATCATGGGTGCTTAGCATATCCCTAATAAACACTCTTTTTCACATATATGCAATAAATATGTATGCGCACTTTTAAAATGTGTTAACATTTACAGTTAACAATCCAGAAATGAGTGTGCCTATTGTTTAAATATTCTGTGAGTTGATTAATACAGTTTTAAAAACCTATATAATGTTACAGCATTATCCTGAAAAAAATTTTTTCTCAGCATTATATGGATCTCTCTCACTTTTTTACTTTTTTCATTTTGAGTCCTTTCGGTTGTCACTTTTATTTTGATTCTTCTTGCTTGGGTGTATTTCATCTTCACAAACTTCTGTTCATTAATATATTGTTTAAAATCTTTTGTATTTTTAGGGAGAGAGAGTTAAGGGTTTGATGGTATATTTGCTCTGCATTTTTATTACCTGCAGAATAGGACTGATCAGGACCATATCTCCTATTTCCATGTGCTATTTATAATTAGAATATATGTTATTTGGGGGCTGAGTTCCTTTTTATATAATACTTTAAAATCCTATTTAAATTTAATGTTTTTAAATTAATTATTAGATTTTTATTTTTAAAAATTGCTGTGTAAAACTCAAAAGGTTTCTACAATGCAATTTTGGTATCAGTAGTCTTATTTTTGGCCATATGACTCTATGGACAATATTAAGGAAAATGAAATTGCTTTCTTCATGTACCTACTTAACATTTGAGTTACTATATGTCCATTTGTTTTCTGTGTGGGTACCCCATTGTCAGTGAAAATAATGCATCCTGCTTTCAGTTGGTAGTACGTAAGTCACTGATGAATGTGCAGGAAAATGATCTCTTGGCAATATAGCTGATGCAATTTTTATCCCACTCCTTAGTGAATAACTTCTCATAGTGTCTTACATACAGATAAAAGATACTTCCTGCTTGGAGGCTTGCAGTCTAAAATACAAGAAAAAAGAATGAGAAGGGAAATCTAAAGTAGACAGCTTGACCAATGGTTATGGTTAGAATCAGAGATAATGTACAGCATACTTTTATTATTGTACAGTGCTGAAATGGGGTTGGCCCTAGAGATTTGTCTCCATTATTGCTATTTCTAAGTAACAGAACCAGAATGACCTGGTTAAACAAGGTCAAATTCTGACTCTTACCTTCAGCTACTTGAAATGATCAGCTTTTCATAAATGGTTGAAAGTATCTTAATCTCTGCTGAAAAGGTTTTAGCCTTGGAGCTGTACGTAACTATATAACATTAACTGTATAGTTATATATTCTGTTAGATCTGTATTCTATTCATTCTGTTCATGGGGCCCTGGCCAAACAGTTTTGATCGTGCTGTGGGCTCTAAAAAGACCTTTCAGAATAGTAGCACTGTCTGAGTGGAGCAAAATGACTGGCACATATGCATAATGATAGTCGTTGTTGCTATTAATAGATTACTGGAGAATATGCCTTTTAGACTGCTATAGCTAAGACAGTGGAGAATTTGGGGGCACTTAAAGACAACAACAAATTTATTATGGCATATGTTTCTCAGACCAGACCAACATTCCAATTATCAGATGAGTATCTGTTGGCATCAAATTGTTCTAACAGAATTAGGTGGAATGAAAATTATATATTTTCATAGGATGGAAAACCTATTATATGCCTTCCCCAGTGACGTGTCTTAGGGAGTATTGAATAACAACTCCCATTCCTGTCAGAGAGCAAAATGAAGATGTGTTGGTGCTACTTAATTTACAGAACAAGTTGGAAATATTGAACTAACAGCACATTCTTTTCATCCTCATTTCCCTTTAAGGCAAGAAATTTTAAAGTGGAATGGATGGGGATACAATGACTCAAAATTCATTTTCAATAAGAAGGGCCAAGGAGAATTCACCGGAAAAAGGTAACAACCATGGAGACAGTAATATTTATGATTTCTTTTCTTTTTAGAAAAATAACTGCACTGAAATTATGGCATATATTAAGAAATGGGTACTAGCATTGAAAGCCAAGAGATCTGACATTATTATGCATCCATGTTGTATTCTGTTTGGCACAAACAACTCCCCTCTTTTCCAGTGTGAATGAGCAATAGCAATTCTATCATATTCTGCTTTTATCAAACCTTTCAGCTGCAAGCTGCCGCATACATAGTCACAGACAAATATGGTTGGTTTGCTGTGGCATATTGGTAATTAACTCTGGAGTAGCCTTTCTTTTTGTTAGGAACTAATTACATTTAGAGTTTATTTACTGTTGGACTAGGTTGGGGCATATGCCATTTACCTTCCACACATTAATCTAAACCTGTCCTAAAATTATCTGTGGAGTCCTGGGTGCTCTCTGAGCATGGTTGTTTCCTTGCAGACATTTCATTACCCAACTAGGTAACATCATCAGTGTGAGTGAGTGTGGGGTTTGCTCCCTGTTTATGTTTCCACAGTTCAACCCTGACAGTCTGTTCAACCCCGAGTCCATAGTTCAACCCTGAGCTACATGTATTCTTGTCTATTAAAATTATCTAAACCATCTTTATCAAATTCTAAGGTAATAAATTATCTAAAGTGCTAACACAATTATGCATTATATAAAGAAATACTTTTCATTTATATCCCCTGAATTTTCCAGCTATTATTGACATTGAGTGAACCAGGGATCTAGTATGAGATAAAACTATTTCTCTTTTTTTCACTGTGCATATTTTTTATAAATCTTGATTATATTGCTTCTGAATTAAGATTTTAACCCTTATCCACTTGTTGGCTTTGTCATCTCCTTTTGGAAAAGAGATAGCAAAAATCATTTATACATTTGGCTGCTCCAAGGACATGTACTTTAAAAAAATGATTCAGATATTCTTGTTTTCAAGAATAAACATTCCTTTTTTTTTGTGAACTTGTAACCAGTTAATTTAATAAGCTGTAGTTTTCTAAAGGAATAATGTAGTAGATAACATAGTAAGCCTCTGCTATGCTTTCAGTAAGCATGTTTTCTTGATTTTTTTGCAGTATTTTAAATGTATTTTAATTTTGGTATTTCAGTCCCATTCCTAACACTGAGATTACCTCTTGTCAGTTACAGCAAGCAAGTGTGTGGAGGCCCAAGGACCTTTTCTGCTTATACAGGTAGTCCTCGTTTAGCGACTGCCTCATTTAGTGACCATTCACAGTTTTGACAGTGATGAAAAAGTAACTTTGTGGCCAATCCTTGCATTGATGACCTTCTCAGGTCTGTAAAGCAAAGGAAAACTGAAGTAAGATCATAAGCACAGTTGCGGTTTCACTTAGCAACCATTTCACTTAATGGCTGCATTGCCGGTCCAATTATGGTCACTAAATGTGGACTACCTGTAACTGGTTTTGTCCCAGTGTGCATCACTTTGCACATTTGGACAATGATCTTAGGCACAAGATAGTCAGCAAAAGTCATTTTATTGTTCACAAGCTCAGTGTGGAAGTCTTGTATTTTGCATTCCTGACTGTACTCAGTCTTCAATTTATTGAAAAATTAGTCATTGGAAAACAAATGACTTATTAATACATGAAACAGCACTGATGCTAATACTAAATTTCATTACTGTTCCCCTCCATTGCAAAAGCTATTCATAATCTGCTTCCATGTTTTGATTAGCTGTAATCAGTATGAGGATTTGTCTTATAGCTTGCTTAACCTGCAGTGGAATACTTTATCTAAACTTAAAAAATATGTGGCTGTTATCTCTGTATTTGACAATGATAGAGTTCTAAAAGGTTTTTGATTTGAAGTTCTTGTTACAGAAATCTTATCAATACTTCTTTGCAAGGTTACTTTTTCATGCTTAAAGTTTCAGATCTTAAATTTCTAATCAGTTTGTTATGACTGATATTTTAAGATCTCCATCTTCCCAGATTCTCAGCCCCCTACTTCTAGAAATTATATCTCCACTGCTTTTGTATATTGAATAAAGAAATTAACATCGGGTTTTCCCTAGTTTCACTCTAGAAGAAACTGATTAAAATGCTTTTGGATTCAGGTACCGGATAGGCGGACTGATATTCCCACTTTTGAAAGATTGGGTGGAGAAAAATCTTGGTGGAAATATGGAACATAAAACTACTCCTAAAGTAAGTGAATACATGGGCTGTGTGTGTTTTTTAATCATTAACCCATGCTAAGTTCTTTATATACAGTTTAGTTAAAACATAAAGCTGCTTTACATTAACCTTGTCCATTGACTTTTTGCAAGTGTCATGTAATGATTTTTCCCAGCTTTGTTGCCAATATACTATCTTGTCAGTGAGGATCTGTAGTTGAAAATACAGTCTGATACATTCAAAATTTCTTAAGAACGAATTGTTTATTTTTATAAGCTTTAAAACTTCTGCTTCTGTATATTGATAGATTGCTGATTTTAAATTGTTGCAGTATTTCAAGATGTCTGTTTTACAAAACTGCAGTGTTCTTCTGCCTCTGGTGATTGGTGAATAGAAGTGTGGTATAAAAATATTAAGGGCTGCATCACACTTAGATTTCTGCTTGTTTAACATAAATTTCAGTTGTTCCTTATTCCTCTGCATCTACCTGAGGTCTGCTCCAGAGACTTCCCAAAAGGACTTTTATGTGAGTGTGATGAGCTGATAAAATGGGGAGGAAGAAATTGATTTGCTTAAAGAGAGGTTGCTGGCAAGAGGGTGGGAACTGCTTTTCCTATAGCAAAGTTGAAAATGATGCTCTTCTGAGGTGGCTCATTTTTTCTGAATAGGTACACTGGAAATTATCTTTTTTTTACTTTGAAGGCATCCTTAAATATCAGTGATGTACCTCCCTCCATTGCAAGTGAAGAATTTCTCCAGGACCTCCAAAATTCTAACATTTCATATACACAGGAAGCAGAATCTAGACTATTTAGAGCCCATGGTAAGCAAAATCAGCTTGCACAAAATAACATCTTAATAGTTTGCTTTCAACATTTGATGTCTTTATAAGACTTATTTTTACCTTGTACTTCAGGTCATTGCCTACATGAGATTTTTTTGCTCAGGGAAGGAATGTTTAAGCGGGTTCCTGATGTAGTGGTATGGCCAGGTAAGCTATTCAGAATATTTTTCACATTCTTAAAATACTTCCTTGTTGCATTTCGTACTGAACTTATCTAGCAGTATCTTAAATTTTGGAAAAACTGGAATTGAGAAAGAATTTATAGAAGCCTCAGAATACAAAATATCTGCTAGATACATAGTCCAGAAATGCAGCTTGGGAATCTGCCAACAATGTTGTTTATGTTGCTTGTTGGTAGAACTGTTGTAAAAACACAGCCTCTATTTCCACTTGATACTTGTTTTCATTCCAAAATGAAGGGAAGAGGCAAAATTTAGAATACACAGGGTACCAAGGAACAAAAATATATAAAATAATAAAATGTTGTTTCAATATATAGAATGCTTTGATTGTTCTGAAGGTCAAATGCAAGTCTTAAATTGGTAACTTTTGAACATTATTTTCAGACAATTAATTCCTATTAAACAAATGAATTATAATATTTTCTGAAATGCATAAACATGCCTTACTGTTTAGAGAGCATTACATTAATTCAAGATGGGCTGCTTTTATTTACCAAGCTTCTGAGCATGGCATTTTCAGTTGATGCACAGAGCTGTCCAGATGCCAGGTTGGGCAAATTCCACATAATCATGAGGAGAGAGGCACATGTTATGTCTTTTCTTCAAAAAGCATGTTGCCATTATATGTGTAATGATTGCCTATTCAAAATCACTATCAGACTCACACAAGGCTTTCATGGATATCTGATTTAATAATGAATAGTATGCAGGATCACAAGCAAAGCTGAGAATAGTAAAAGCGCGGGATGTCTCCCAGTAAAACCCCAAACAACTCCCAGTCCCTCCCCGCAAAGTCAACACAATTCCATGCCCCACAGGTGCTCCTAACGGTTCCTGCCGGTCTGCAGGGAAATGTCCTTGACCAGGCAAGATAACCCAAACATGCATTCCTCATTCTTCACTCCTCGCACCGCAGCCTGGTACAAGGAACGGGAGCAGCCCCCTCCCGTACAGCAACTCGTGTCAGCCCCATGGCATGGGAACCCGTTACGAAGTTTTTCAGGAACACTGGAACAGTAACCATGACAATATGATTATCTTGGCTATTGAATGACATTGTAGTGTCAGGAATAATGGGCAAAACTTGTAGGAACCTATTTCTTGGTGCATAGGCCAAGAGTTGTGATTGTCTATTCTCATGTAATGTTAGTAAACAATCACCTCATCTGCTGTAAGTACCATGATTATAAAATTAATTCAAGCTCCAGTTACTAGCTCTTACTATGATAGACTGTGTAAATACAAGGAAGTTAGTTTTCCTTAGCATCTTATGTAGAATTTAATCTGCATGATTAAATAAATATTACCCCTGGCATAACTAAAATAACTAAGCCCCATTGAAGCTAATGAAGTAAACTCTAATTTTAAAATAGAGGTTGTGCCCATGAAATCAATCAGGGGTTTCCAGTGCCTGAAAAAGTTGCTGACCATTGGACAGCATGATACAAAGCTGCCATTAAACACATTTGACAATGTGCAAACTGCCACCATGAAATTGTTAGTGACTATAGTCAATTGGAATGACTATGGTCTCCAACGATTCTGATTCCAAGTGACATAGTCATTTGGAATCAGAACTATAGTAGTTGCCTTTAAAAAAAAGAATTCTGTACAGGCCTGAGTAACTTAGAACCACTTCCGCCTCAAGTGTGCTACGCATTCCCTCCCTGAAACTTGGCCTGTGTCCTAGGAGCAGGGACTTCACAGTTCAAACTCCTTGTAAGACTTCTCAAGCATTACCTCTTTAGATATTAAGTGTCAAGTATCTTTCAAGACCCTTGGACTTGACTGGGTTTTTTTTTAACACCCCCCCTTTTTTTTTCCTGGAAGTTCTGTTGAATCTGAAACTAGGTATTTGAACTGTAACAATCAATTTTGCTGTATTGTGATTAGTTAATTCAAGCTACTTTGATTTCATTAATTTATTTTTAAACAACATACACATTTTAAAATGTTTATAGTTTGGGCTCAAAACTGTTTTTTAAAATGAGACTAACATCCCATTTTCTCCCATAGCTAATGCTAATTTTGCATTGAGGATATCTGTCAGATATTAATGACTTTATTCTTTTAATACAATTAAGTATTTTAATTAATATAAAACTAACTTCTCAAAGTTTTGGAATTATCTGAATTATTCAGTAGTTTATGTTAAATATAATATTTTAAATTCTTAATACTCTGTTCATTTTTATAGAATGCCATGATGATGTAGTTAAAATCGTGGAAATAGCCTGCAAGCATAATATTTGTATTATACCTTATGGTGGTAAGTAATAAAGCTTTTAACACCTTTAGAAAATAATTATTTTTAAGCCAGGCTCTAAAGACCAATTGAGGCATAACGTCTTAGATATGTCAAATGAAATTGTTTAGTTTTAATATCAGATACTCTTTGCCATATAGTATTTTGCTTATGGAAATCTCCCCAACCTTAAATGTGACTTTTAGATAAATGCCATAAATATTGGGGTGGGGGGAGTATTCTACCTGATCTCATCCTCACTTTATCCCCTCACTCACATCCTAATCCCATCCATAGCATTCTCTATTCTGTCAGTGGGTGTTATAAATTATAATCCAAGGAACTAACATTAAGGCAACAAATGAAATACAAATTGATTTGTTTCTCATAATCTGTAGGAGGCACAAATGTTACCAGCGCACTTGAGTGTCCTGCTGATGAAAAAAGAACTATTGTTTCACTAGACACTTCACAAATGGTATGTGTACAAACAGTTTCAAGTGAATTTCACAGAACGTCAAATCAAAAAAATATTTCACTTAGCTTAAGGGTTTGCATGATGCTTTGAATGTTTTAATCTTTCTAGAATCTTTGTCATCATTTGTAGGATGTTTACACTGAGTACTTGTGTAAACATTTGAATCTGTTCTTCTCATGTCTCAAGCCCATTATTTCTCACCGGATATCTGTTAAGAATCAACTCTTTAAATACCATCTCCTGGAACAATAACATGATGAGTTTTGTAAAACATTTTCAGTATGTGATCAGCAGCTTTCCAGCAGGAACATTCACATCAAGATCTTGGGAACTGGGATAATTTAAACAATGGGTATTAATCTTGCTAATACCATTTCATCAAGTTAACCTAAAAGTGAAGTTTAATGGTATCTAGATATTATATAAACCGATACAGATATGATCAGAGAAAGTTCCCTCTGGAACCCTCCTTGAGATCTTTAATGACAGCTTCATCAGTTAATTTCAATGGTTTCTGAAGTGGCAAAAAGCCTTTACTTAATAAAACATGTGAAGAAACTGGTAAGTACTCTGCTTACAAGGAACACACAAGAGGACCAACTGATTGACAATCTTGGATGTGAGGTAGAAATTTGTGATTAAAAGACCACATTAAAAATATGGCAGTACATTTTTTGTGAGACAGATCTGTAAATTGAGGCATAGGTGGTAGTTGATATCAGTATGAAATATAAAATTAGGAGACAGCTTTATCACCTCATTTTACATACCATGAAATACAGCCTTGGATTTTGTAGAGCTTGTGATGTAAAAAAGTAAGATCCAGATTGTGGTAAACCAGCTGAACCTGATACATGACCCTAACCATCCACATTCTTTAATAGTAATCAGTGAAAATGAGGCTACAATTTAGATTTGAAGTTTGTCAGCAGTAATATTGTAAGAAAAAGCAATTAAATGGTTTTAGACCCAATTCTACATTCCCAGCATCACTTTGTTGCTGTTTATTTTGCAGCAGAGATAATACCATTTCAGTATTAGTTCAGTTTCAAGAAAGCTATCAGAGTTCACAGCTGATACAGTAGTTGCAGACATAAAATCCAGTCAAGAAAATTGTGAACGTTTTGTCAGAACCAAGCAATATGCTGCCAAGGCACGTATACCAAGAAGCTCTAAGACTAAGTACAGTATGTCCCTGGTCTTCACCTCACTTGTTCACTATTTATGATAACTATGTCTGAATGTCCAATATTAACCACTTTGCAAAAAAAAAAAATCATTTCCACAAGAGAAGAACTCGCAGCAATGCTTGTTAAAGAGCAACGTAGGCAAAGGGATGCGGTGGCGCTGTGGGTTAAACCGCTGAGCTGTCGATCGGAAGGTCGGCGGTTCGAAACCGCGCGGCGGGGTGAGCTCCCGTTGCTCGTCCCAGCTCCTGCTCACCTAGCAGTTCGAAAACATGCAAATGTGAGTAGATCAATAGGTACCGCTTCGGCGGGAAGGTAACGGCGTTCCGTGAGTCATGCTGGCCACATGACCCGGAAGTGTCCTATGGACAACGCCGGCTCCAAGGCTTAGAAACGGAGATGAGCACCGCCCCCTAGAGTTGGACTCGACTGGACTTTACGTCAAGGGAAACCTTTACCTTTACCTTTAGGCAATGGCAAATGTTGATTGAGAATATAGATATGACCCACAATAGCATGTAAGTTTGGAGCACAGTCACAGAGTTGAACAATGACCCAAGGAAGATGGAATAGCACCAGAAAGTAGCTGCCAACTGTGTTATGTACCAATTGTTCTTAAATGACAAGCCTTCAAACAAATTGCAGGAAAAATGTGCAAGAATATGAAAATAATGAGTATTTTAAAATACCAGTAGAGGTAGACCATAACATAAAACATGAAATCTGGCAAAACTGCAAGGCTCAGTGACATTTGAACGGAGGAAATAAAACACATGAACAAATCAGGAATTGAACAATAATTGGAATGGGACTTGATAGGATAACTGTAAAAGTGCAGCTCTTGGCCAACTTGTTTAAGCTTGGAAGCTAAGCAAGGGCCAATTAGAATTTGGATGGGAGATTATCATGGAATACCAGGACTGTAGGCTAGTCTGAGAAATTGAAAAACATTCCAAAAGAAACCCGTGGCAAATTGCTTTCTTGCTGCTGCCAAGAAGACTACATGGAAGTATCTATGAAGTCACCAGGTGTCACTCAAAATAAACTTTACTTTATAACTTGAGTTATGCAAGATCGTACCTCTTTGTTTAAAACAAATACAGAGAAGTTGAGAAATTAGGTCAATGCCCAGCCATTGTGAGAAACTGTGCCTTAGGCTTCTGTTACTTTAGTGCTGAAAATGCATGCTGGGTATGGTAACAGTCCACAAAGGCAAGAAAAATTAATATGTTATTGAATAAAAGCTATTGGTAATTCAATGCCTACTAAAGCAACCTATATTAATTTGGCAGCTCTTATTCAATATGGGTTTTTTTCTTGCCTGAATGGATTCTTCCCACACCAAGAATGTAGCCAATCAGTATAAAATAAATTGACAGCAGGGAGATGCTGTGTATAATGTGGTTATGCTTTGTATAACCACAAAGTGGAGCAGAATTGTTTGAGATCATACAAAAGTTTTCTTAACAGCAACAAGAGCTTTAAATACCAGACCAACATCTTCTAGAGAAGAAGTATATTAGGCATAGTTAAGAAACTTTGTAAAGGCTGACATTGTTGTTAGTACAAAAGAGCCATTCTATAGTAGAAGAATAAATTTTGAGGACCCTAAACTACCTTGGTATTGAGGTACATAGTTTGGGTTGACATTATGAAGTGGACCACAGACCTGTGATTGTGGCACAAGGCAGACTGTGCTGTATCTCCTATTTTACGCTTTGTTAGGGACAAACTCTTGCAGAACATCGGACCTTGGCATTGCTGCGGCTGACTTACAAGCGCTGATGTATGAAGTAATGGAAAGAATTTTCACTTGGTGAATAGACTCAAGAAATAGTCTGAGATCACGGAAGAGAATGTTTGCTTTAGAATAATTTAATATTGCAATTTTGATGGGAAGATAAATGTGACATATTCAATCTCCTAAGATCTTATAGTTTCATATTATAAGGTCCTTCAAGACATTACAATATAAACTTTCAAGGGTTTTGTTTTGCGTATGTGGTTTTTTTTTTTTTTTTTTTTAAACCTTATATAGTATATATGATTTCGTGCATTACTGAAAGTTAATTTGTCACATTTCTTTGGACGAAATCCAGCATCATGGTAGTGGATTTACATTGTCAAGCAGGATTTTCTCATCCCTCCTGCAGCCACAATTGCATTCAGGTGCAGTCTAGACAGATTGGGAGGAGGAGGAGAAAACTGATTTTACCAATGGAGTTGGAATTCTATTCTTCTTTGTAAATTGTCATAAAATCTCCTGGTAGGATTGGACTCTTTCCCCACACATCCTTGAGCTGGTAGAAAACAATATTAGCATGAAATTTGCAGTCTCTATTGCTGATACCTCTGCTTCTCTATTGCCTCTGTTTGCAGTCATTGCTAGCTGTCTGGCTTCCTTCCAAGGTTATGGGTGACAAAGCCTAAGAGATTTTGCATACCTTGAAGCTGTTTTGGGACGGCTGTCTGAATAAGTGGAAAAATATAACTTTAAGGCCGACCCAGCTAATGATTTACGGCTCTTCCATTAACAGGCTGTGGATGAGATGAAGGCAGTGTTGTAGGGACAGGGGAAAAATGCCTTTACCAAGGAATTACTGTGTGGTGATTAAGCACTAGTGGAGGCACAGCTTTAGAAACCTACATGCTATAAAGCAGGTTGGGTCTGACCCCAATTAAAAGTTCAGCATTCGTAATACTACTTTTGTAGATGGATAGCAGAGTACAAAATAAGATAAAGGAGAAACTTACAGAAAAGTGTATTTAAAGTTGGCACAAACGTGCCATTTTCTTCTTTAAAATCTTGTCTTGAGCAAGACTGAACATAAAGAAAATAATTTCTGCTACTATAACTTTTTTCACTATTCTAAAGACCTTGTCTTTGGTATATTGTCACTTTAGAATTATTTTGACACCTGTGGTTAATTGAAGTAAGATGAAATTTGATTTCAATGTCTCATGAATTCCTTAATGCTTGAAAGCATTTATGAATTCTGATTTCTGACTGATGTTTTTGTGCCAGGCTAACAGTACCCTATCTTCATATGTGCAATTGCAGCAATGCAAAGAGACAAAATGCATTCATCTTCTTGTCTCTATTGATTTATACTTTATATGGCTATGCAAAACTTGCCCTTTGGAGATGGAGCATTCCATTCCTGGAATGGTGGGTTTTACACATAACTAATGCCTACTGTTGCACTCATCACCAACTTTAACAGTGCTTTGTTAAATAATTAAATATCAGTATTTTTCACAAGTCTTTTGTTTCTTTGTAACAGAACAGGATTCACTGGATAGATGAGAAAAACTTAATTGCTCATGTTGAGGCTGGCATTGTTGGCCAAGACTTGGAAAGACAGGTATCTTCAACTTACTGCTTTGAGAATGCTGGTCTTTTTATAGCTGCCAGATAAACTGCCATATATTGGTTCATAAAATAAATATATTTAAACGAGTATGTACATTATGTTCAGGTTAATTGCAGTTGCTATGTTATTAATTTTTCTGTATTTTAACCTTAACAGATATAACATGTATGTTCAAAATAGGCAAAAGGGATTTTTTTTAAAAAAGCTACCATTTAAGTTTCCATAGCAGACAACAAAAATAACAAATAGAGTTTTGCAGTCCGCCTGCACAGTCTTTCTTAAAAGCTTAAAATTGTCCCCTTAGCCATTTTATTAACAGGGGTATTATTTATTAAATGTATGTACTACCATATCTTGCAACTCATAGCAATTTATAACAGTAACGCACAACACACAAAAATGATACGTTATTTATCTCTTGTTTTAGTTAAATAAAAACAACATCAGTTCCCATGATTACAGGTGCCCACCAGAAGGTAGCATTAGTTCTCAGTCCTCTCCCTTCATCCCCCCACTGAGCTAATCTTTTATGCCCTGAGGAATACTCTATATCCTCAGTCAGGATATAGAGTATTTACTGGATGGGTCAGTACTACCTAAAGGATTTGGTTCTGTAGGTACCTAGGGTCCAAGCCAAGTAAACATTTAAAGATCAAAACCAGCACTTTGAATTGTGCCTGAAAACATATTGGAAGTCAAAAGCAGTGCCTACAGTGTAGGTATCATGTGCCTTAATGGCTAAATGGACGTCATCTGTTAGCTTGCAGGTAGCTGTATTTTAAGTTTCTAAGTACTCATTTGTGTCTTTGAGACTCTCTTCCAAAGAGCTGGTATTCCACAACTTTTATGAGCATTTTTTTCTAAGTTTTTAAAGCATTTACAAAACTGAAGTTTGCAGTGGAAGTTAATGCAACAGCTAAAAAACAGTTAAAATAATGGGTTTTTCTCTATTTCAGCTTGGTGAAAGTGGTTATTGTACAGGCCATGAACCAGATTCAATAGAATTTAGTACTCTTGGAGGATGGGTAGCTACCCGAGCATCAGGCATGAAGAAAAATGTTTATGGAAATATTGAAGATCTGGTAAACATTTGCGATAATTCTTCTTCTTTCTATCAGTAAATAATCTCACTATTCTGCATTTGTATTTATCTTTTTGTCACTAACAAATATTAATTGATGTGCAGAAAAAGTTATTAAAATAACTTGAAGAATGTAATGGTTGGCAGAAGTGTTGATTTATTTGACACATATCAAAAGAAAACAACGTATACACTCATCTACTTTTTGTGTTTTGGTGGTTTGGAGAAAAAGAATTAAGGAGGCACCACAAAGTTTTTAACTAGATCATATTCTTTGGTGTATTACAAAGTTCTGTTCTGTCAATTTCTCCCTTGTTTCTATCTGTGATGGCAAAATAGGATGTTGATTGGTTTTTCCTGGGAATTTAATATACATGCATATTTTATACACTCTTATTTATATATAGTATTAAGCAGACTCCCTATTTTATACAGGTGGTTCATATAAAAATGGTAACACCCAAAGGAGTGATACAAAAAAGCTGTCAAGGACCACGCATGTCAACAGGACCTGATATTCATCATTTCATTTTAGGATCTGAAGGTACAATTTTTAAAAAACTTGCAAGACTTTGATGCTTTTCAAACATATTTCTATAACACAATATTTAACTAATACTTTTGACTTAAGGAACAGGAATTTTACCAACTGTGCAACCCTGGGCATTTGCAAGGTTTTTCATCAAGATGTAGAACGCAGCAATGCACTGTCACACCACAAGCTCTGTTCTTTGTGTATATGTGTGCACATATAAAAGGAAACAGGGCTTGTGTCACAACAGGGCAGTGTTGCTTTGGTCATTCTGCCCCACCACCTCCTGCAGATGCCACTGTATGCATCTAGCTCATACAGTCCAACACAAAATAGCATAGTTTTGTTTTGTGAGCCTAACAGCTGATATTTTAGGAAGGAGCCAGTACATTTCCTTGAGGTACTTTTTCACTCGATAGTTTAACATTGCTTCTTGTAGATATCAAGTTGCGGTCTAAATTGTAGGGGTATATTCTTTGTTTGGAATTCTAAGTGTGGTTCCTATGGACATTTCCCTTGGTACATGCTGGGGCTTAAAAAAATAATAACAACATAAAAATGGGATACTGGCATGCCAGCTTCCAGTGCTATCTTTATACCTGAACCATCACATGAGCCCAAGCAGCAGTCTAAAAGCAATTTAAATGGTGGATGGCTGCATTCCTCTGCTTCATTTGGCAGGGAATATCTTGAGTAGAGGCTAGAGGTAGATGGCTAGGATCATCTTCACCAATTTTTTCCTAGTAAATGGTGTGGGTTTTTTACTGGCTACCATACCATGGCTAGCACTTTTTGGATGAGTAACTCCTCCTCTTGTGGCAGCCATTTAGTTATTTAATCATAGTGTTGGAAGTGCCATTTTAAGCCTTGAATCCAACTTTGTGCTTGATGTAGGAATCCAGATTAAAGAGTTTTAGACAAAGGGCTGCCTAACGTCTACCTGAACACATCTAATAAAGTCAAGCCTACTACCTCTTTGGGCAACTGGTTCCACAATCAGTCTGCTCTTACTGTTAGGTAATGTTTGCTAACTTTAAAACAGCATTATCCTTCCTGCAGTTTAAATCCCTTAGTTCATGTCCTGCACACTGGAACAAAAGAAAACAGATTTGGTCCTCCTTCTGTATCATATCCTTTCAGGTATTGAAGAGATAATATTACCCCCTCCGTCTCACCAGTCATCTTTTCGCAAGGGTAGAGCTATTCATTTAGGAGACAAATCAAATGCATAAGTATAGGATGGGAAATACTGGCTTGGAAATGAAATGCCCAGGTCTTTCAAACTCTGTTCATAGGACTTAGTTTCTAATCGGTGGATCAGCTTCATTGCCCTTCTCTGAATTTGTTTCGGTTTCTCAGAATCCTTCTTATAGCATGTTGCCCAGAATTGGGCACAGTGCTGAGGTTGAGTCTGGCCAAAGCAAAATAAAGCAGATGACTTATTCCTGTGATTCGGAAATTATGCATGTATAAATGCAGCATAACAATGAATTTGCCTTTTCTGCAGTCATGTCACACAGTTTTTGACTACTCGCAATTACTGTTGTTTTCACAAGTACTATTTCCATCAGTGTGATTAGCATTCTGTCCATCTCTTCCAATCATGAATAAAAATATTGAAGAGAACCCAGACCTGATCCTACTAGATACTTTTTTCGAGTTTGATGAGACACCATTTATGTGCTTTCTTTGAGTGTGATTTTGAAGCCTGCTACGTCTCCATCTGTCATCCCTAGACAGTCTCTAACTGTTAACTCACCTAGCCCACTTACCTAATTTTCTAATCAATATGTCATGAGGTCCATTGTTCAATGGTCTGTAGTTAGGTGAATCTTCCTTTTTTCCTACAGTGCGACCAGTATATCTAAAAGTTGGTATTTCCCTCCCACTTTCCCTTAGACTGTCTTCCTGAGTCTACTTCCTGTGAAAGAAGATAGCTTCTTTTCCAATTCTGGCTCTACCTTGCTCTGGAGAAGATAGCTCTGTTAGCCACCCTCATGATCCTGACCATTCAAATCACCAGATTTTTGTTTTATTTTGTTTTCCCTTGTTCTCCTTTTCTTTTAGCCTACTACAATTTCCATGGCTTGCAAGCTCACAGAAAGCATTTTGCTGACCATGGACACATTGGAGAAGTAAGAGGTTTTGCTCCACAGGGGCCAAACATTCCTTCTCTCCTTGTCTTTTTTTTATTTTATTTTATTTTATTATTTTATTTTATCATTTCATTTCATTTCATTTCATTTTAGTCCTGCCTTTATTATTTTTATAAATAACTCAGGGTGGCAAACATACCTATTACTCCTTCCTCCTCCTATTTTCCCCACAACAACAACAACCCTGTGAGGTGAGTTGGGCCGAGGGAGAGTGACTGGCCCAAGGTCACCCATCCGGCTTTTAGGCCTAAGGTGGGACTAGAACTCTCGGTCTCCTGGTTTCTAGCCTGGTGCCTTAACCACTAGACCAAACTGGCTCTCATATACAATAAGGCAGATATTAAAAGGAAGTCCTAATCACTGACAGAAAATGTAAAGGAAAGGGCAGCAGAACATCAACTGACTCTACTAATTCTTTTTGTCACTACTGAATGCGAAGCAAAACCTTTGACCAGGAAGAATACAGAACACCCAGAGGAAGCAGAAATCTCATAATATTTCCCCATGTGCAGAAACGGAGGCATAAACATCACCTCCTTTATGGATGGGAAGTTCACCCATCTTTGTATCCACATAACATTAGATACATTCATACTAAAAATTATCACAGGATCACACCACAGAATTCAACAGCCCCCCCCCCCATCCATTTCTTAATTCTATCTTTAAAATCATGCGAGCTGATTGGATACCAGCTAATTCTGGAAACCATAAATCCCACAATGCAAGTGGTTCTCTCGTTCACGTTTTATATTCTTTATCATTCTCAAGAAAACAAAGAGTAGTGTGATATCTTGGACACTGAAACAGGTGAATTGGCACATCAAGCATCACAAATTCAGGATGAACATTCTGAGATCTCTAAGAAAATTCTTCTAGAAAAAAGATGCCCTGGCCTCACTGGATGGTGATGCTGACTGTCATAGCCCACTTCAGATCCCAGGATACATGTGTATCCTGCATGGGGAATCTACTTACTCAATTCCCTTTACTCAGATCAAAACAGCTATTAAAGGCTCATTAACTTACAGTGATTTTCAGCACTAGATGTTTTCCTTCATAGACTCAGTACACAAGTGAGATTCCACTGGGACTATATCCTCTCCCTGAATCTGGCTGGATGTCTTTGGGCCAGTCACTCTCAGCCATAGAGTGGGAAGTCCACCGTGGACCAACGTGATAGATCACACTCCATAACTTTTAGTGAAGAGGCCTTCATCCTGTATTGGATTGATTCTGGCAATATTATGTATTATTATTTAGTTACAGATCACTATCAGTCTTTTAGCTAGATCTGTAGTTCTGCTTGGGCTTGAGGAAGGACAGGTGGTTTTTGACAATATTGTTTCAACCCCATAAAAGTTACTGCAGAGGTTTGGGGATCTTCTAGGTCAACAACAACAAAAAAAAGGCTTGCAGGGGGAAGGGGAAATTTGTAAAAATGGCCTTGTTGGATCGGAAAGAATTCAGTGTAAGAAATTGGAACTTGCCAAGTAAGAGAGCGATTGTTATAATTTTTCAGGGTACGGTCACAAGCTCCTTGATTCTACCTCCAGACATGTCTGTTCACCTTCTGCAAGGTGGAGTGGAGAGGACTTCTGCACCATCACTATAACTAGAACCCACTATGTTAGGTTTGGGAGGTGCTGTCTGGCACTGACTTAAGATATGCATCAGGGAAGAGATGAAGGTCTCAACAGAAAGTCACCTACATTTCACTCAGTTTCACTTAACACCTTACTGCAGGGTTTCTCAACCAGGGTTCTGTGGAACCTTGGGGTTCCGCAGAAGGTCACTAGGGGTTCTCTGGGAAATCATGATTTATTTAAAAAATTATTTCAAATTCGGGCAGCTTCACATTAAAGAGGTAAGCTTCATTCTTTCTTTTTAGTTTAAGAACACTGTTAATGCATGTATACAGGCCTACCCATGAAACGAATAGAATAATTTTGTAACTTCTGGCCTATATTTGAGCCTGAATGTGCAGGGCTTCCCCGAGGCCTGAAAAATATTTCAAGGGTTTCTCCAGAGTCAAAAGGTTGAGAAAGGCTGCCTTAGTACATACTCCCAGTAGAATGAAAGTACTGAATTACATTGGTGAGGTATAGACATTTTCAGACTAGGTAATAGATTACAAATTTGATGCATTGCATATGTCAAACAACACAGAAAAGTGTTAAATCTAACACCATATTAAAGCAACCTAATTTAAAGTTCCCATTTGAATAAGAGACAACCAATAATTTTAACTAAATGTACTAAAAAAAAGGATATATCTTAGAAGTGCTGTATTAAACTATACTGTGTTATATTTACTGACATTTTATTTAGTACAGACAATGACTCATCCTGGATATTTTGCCTAACTATGGATAGTATTAGTCATAGTTTAGAGATGCTTGCCTGTACATTTCCTTATGCATAGTATTCTTAATATAATGGCTTTCAGAAGCAAATCCTTGGTAAGTTTGATGTCTGAATATTTAAGAATAATTAGCACAAATTAATGACTTGCTAATCAATTATATGTAGTCAGATTTTCATAACCCCCAGTAGAAGTGAATTTAACAAATAGTAGGGTTCAGACATTATGCTAAATCATAGTTTATTTAATCATGGTTTGAACAAGCTGTAGGGATCCGATTTTCACTTAGCCATAAAGTACAGTTTACAAACCACAATTGCAGAGATCACCTATTGAATTATGCCAAAATCAAAACACAGTATATGTATCGGCCACTATATTAATGTGGTTTCTAATGCTTACTGAATTTTGAAACAAAACAGGCAGTAGTTAATTGGGCATCAGCATACTTTTGTGAACTCATTTGCATAGGCCTCCAAATGTTTCTTTTCAAAATTTGGCTGTGTCTTCTTTGTAGTCAGAAGTCATTTCCATTTTAAATGACTTGTGTTTGCCAGTAAAAATACTAGAAAACATTTTTAGATGCTTTGTTTCATACCAAACAGTGCAAATTATTTGCATTTTTAATGGGTGCTAGAGCAGTACATCATGCTGAGTCCTTTGACAAATCTATTTTGCATGTTGAGTTTTAGTTACATTTCAGAGGATTAAATAACAACTTTAATAATTCTATTGTTTAAAAAGTTTTAGTCTGTACTATAGTGAATAAATACTATTACATTTGGAAGGCTAATCCTCACAGTTTGAGAAATACTGCATTCCCTGTACACTATCATTTGGAGTTTTGAGGATAGGAAACATTTAAAGAAATGAACTACACTGTTGTGTGGCTTTCATTTTTTAATGACTTTAAATAGATGTGTAGTAATAGGATTTTGGACATTGCTATTAAATCATAAAAATCTGTATATCTTTCAGCTGCAGTAGCAAAACGATTATTTTCCTCTTTTTATAAAGGAATCCTTGGAGTGATAACAGAAGTTACGATAAAAATTCGACCAGTCCCTGAATACCAAAAGTACGGCTCTGTAGTATTTCCAAACTTTGAGAAAGGGGTGGCCTGTTTAAGAGAAGTATCAAAGCAGGTAAAGTAACCTTGTCTTCAAATTGTATTCAATTGCACTTTTTAAAGGCTGCTGTATCAAACACTTTCACTAGATGGCATGTTGACGCTCTACTCTGCTTCCCTCTGTGAGGCTGAGGAATAAATTTAAACAGCAATACAGTAATCTAATCAGTTCCAGCAGAGGGCTAGATGAAATGTTAAAATATTACATTTCTGAGAATGGATCTCTTGATGCCATGAACAATGGATATAGGATTATTTCCTGCTTCAGTAGTATGGTTTTAGTATTTAAATATTTCATTTACTTTATGTATACAAAAATCTATTCTGCTTTACCGTTAAAAACAATCCTGAAGTGGAAGAGAAAGTGGATGCAGATTTAGTCATTGAGTAGTGTGATTAAATCTGGATCCAGACCATTTTCATATAGTGCAAAAATTTTCAAAATGTTTATGTTAGCATGTTATGTTTGGAGTAGAGTTATGCTACTTAAACTACAAAATGTCCTCTTCTGGGAACAACACATTATTGTAGTGGCATCAGCTATTTTATTGTGGTTTACTTTTTTTTCAAATTGTTAAACTTAATATGCGACACTGAGTGCACTTGAGTAGAAGGGTAAAAACTGCAGTGCTTTCTGTCAGTGTTATAAGAGGATTCAGATGGGGCTTTTTGTGTATAGCTGAACAACTCAATATTCTTTTAAAGAACAGTTGTGTATATTAAAAATATTCAATCTTTTAATGTATTTAATTAAATTCATTTCTGACATAGATTTATAATGACTGATAGATCAAAGGAATTAAGATATAAGAGGGAAAGGGATCAGCAGGCAAATTTTCAGAAGTAGAAAAGGCCTTCCATTGATTTTCGTTGTTAACTTAAATCAGTATTGTCTTTTATAAAAACACAGACAATGTAACTTTGAAATAGAGACCAGTGGGACTCATGAAATAAATCTATAACTTGAGGATAAAGGCAAAGCACTTTTGAAGATAAATGATTTTCCTTGGTTCAAAAAAAGCTGCTGACAATTTGGAACATCCTTTCATGCTTGCAGTTTTGTGGGTGCGGGAAGGGTTATGGCTCAAATTTCCATCCATGGATACAGAGTATTAAAAAAGACCAGAAAGCCAAAATAATAGTAAATGGTTCTTTGTCACAACAGTACAATATGCTGAAGGAGATAAGATAAGGTTGTCCTCTCTTTCCTCCTCTATTTTTTATTGGTATTAGAACCATTGGCAATCGAAGTACTGTAGTTCAGGCAAATGAAATCCTAGGAGTTAAATTAGAAGTGTAAGAACCTAAATTGAAATTATTTGCTGATGATGATGTATTTACAATTACTCAACCCAAAGTCTCTTTAATAATGTTAATGGAATATATATAGCAATATGGCTTAGTGTAAGGTTACCAAATTAATTAAAAAAAACAAACCCCAAATGCTGACAATGAAACTTGGCAGAGGAAGAAAGGTAATACTAGTATGAAGAAATGGGGTTTAACACTACTGTAAAAAAAGGTCAAATATTTCAGAATCTATTTGACAAAAAAAACAATAAGGATTTATTTAAAAAATAATTACCTATTAGGTTAGAAAAGTGTAATAGCAGATATTTCTAGATGGAAAAAACTAAATCTGTCTTGGCTAGGAAGAATTGCGCTCATTAAAATGAATGTTCTACCAAGACTCTATTTTCTTTTTTAAATGATTCTAATAGATATAGAAAATAAGGTTTTAAGTGACTAATATAAACAAATAATGAATTACATATGGTCTAATAAAAGACCAACGATTTAAATTCAAGATTTTGCAAGATTCAAGTGAGCAAGGTGGATTAGCATCTTCAAATTTCAAACTGCATTCTTAGTTTAAAACTTAAAAGTGATTCTTAGTCTTTTAAAGTATTATAATATATTCTATAATTGATAAGTAATTTATGATATATTGGAAAGCTATAGTCTCCCTGACGTTGTAGATTTTACTTATTTGTATTCTATTCATTTTTTCTTGTCTTTTATTTCTTTCTCTTTATACGCCTTTCAAATGTCTAATAAAAAAAAGTGTGCCTTCTCTCCCTCCCAATTTCTACTCATTTTCCCATATTACCAGATCTTATGCTACTCTGTCTCCCAAGCCTCAGGAACATTTTTTGGGAAGACAGAGTACAGGACATAGAACAGCCCCATTGCACAAGTATACTTCTGTTTGTTTTTCTGGTTCCAACCCAATATATATTTGAAAACAGTACTTTTTATCCTTCATCCTCTCTGCTCTTGAACTGCTCTGTATTCTCTATAAACACTTAAATCTTCCATTATTTGTCTTTTCATGACTTTTACATGACTTCTATTCTTTATTTGCTCTGGTCATCTTTTGGCTGATACATATTTTTAAAAAATTATAATGCCTGGTTTTACAGTTATACCTCTTTGGGTGAAATTTAACATTGTACAAACCTATTTTCTCTTCCCCACCAGCAGCTGCTATTCCAGGCCTTCTCCCTAAAACCTGCTCAAGAGTCCTCTGATTCTCCAGTGTAGGTTTTAAAGGGTGCCTGGGAGATTACAGAGGGAGAGCAAATTACACAGATACACATTTTGCTGTTTGACTGAGGGAAACTAGTGGTTGAATTCATCCTTCAGACATAAGCAACATTTTTTCTTTGCTAACGCATTTCTGAAATGGTTTTTGACCTATTAAATTAATTCTTATTTATGATGTGGCATTATATTTTTCTAAATGCTGTCCTCAAACATTTATAGTTAACTATGATTCAACGCAGCATTAAAAATCTTTCAGAGTACTGAATCTCAGACATATCTGAATTATCTGCAATTTATTAAAAGGCTGGATGTACAATATATTATGGTTCAAAATTTAAAAACATTATTCTTGGCTCTCTGTGTTGAAGAATTATTGAATATCTTTTTATTGAATGATGAAACTCCTTTGCCGAAGTTCAGTGTTCAACAGTTTGGTTGGACAGCAATACTTGTTCCCATGCCAGTTTTTTTTCAGTAACGTGCAAAATTTAAATTGTGTTTTACATCAGTATTCTTTATTTATATTCCATCTTCTTTTTTATAGCGATGTGCTCCTGCATCCATTCGCTTGATGGACAATGAACAATTTCAGTTTGGTAGGTTTTTACTAACTTTATTCTGGAATTGTTTTGGTAAAATACTAAGTACTCTGTAACCACACCTCCCTTAATTGTAAGTAGTGAATTGGAAACAGCATGCTGGGATTCATATCTATTCTTCCTATACTTATTTCTTGTGCTGCAACCTTCTAATCTCTGTCTGCCTGATGTCAGTCATCATAGCTCATTGTTGCAATCAAGATTCAAAGAACTACTCAGCTCATCCCAAAAAGACAACACTGGACATGTGTTCCTGTAGCTGAAACAGCCAGTGATATCTAGCAAATTGTTTTTATAAGTAACTTTTTTTTTTTGCTTTCAAAAAAAATGTCAGAAATCACACACAATACACCCAAGTCCTCGGACACATCCTAAATAGTTTTTTGGAACTTGGGTAAGCTTCCTTTGATGCTAACCTTGGTAAATTGTAACCCAGCATTGCAGTCAGGAAAATAGGACATTATTTGTAAGCGGCTCTCAGTTACTTAATAAGGTAGCCATCACTACATCTGTTCCAGTTTTTACTGTTTTTCTCATCTGTTAATAACCAATAAATAGTTTAGTGAAATTCAAATATTGCTAAAACATGCCATAAAATTAGGATTATAATACTGATTTGATAGTTTGATTAATCAGTTTAAGATCTCTTCAACAGCTAATTGGGACAACTTCTTGATCATGCAACAAGCTTTTTAAAGAAAAAATTATCATTTAACTTTGCAATCCCAACTTTAGTCACAGATCAGCATATAGGCTTTAGAAAGGAGAATAAGTGCTATTCTTCTTGCAGCAGATGTCCTATGAGAAAGTGTAGAAAATCCTCCACTTTTTGAAAGCTGTGTTAGTATCAATATTCGCTGATAGGGTTGTAACTGTATGGCACTTGCAATCTTCTAACCCCCTTTTGTATTTTGATGTACTTGAAGAATTGGTGAGGCCTATAGTGGTTGTGAAACTGGAAGAGTAAAAAGGGGCTGATAGAAAAGCTCCCCTCCTCACCTGGTCATGAAAAATGGCAAGGCAATAAACAAACAAACAAAAATCCCAAAAGTCCCTAAGTGTAGGAGCAGCAATAATTGTAAAAGCCAGTTCCTTTAAAAGCTTAAAGAAGTAATTGGACTTAGCCAAAGTATATCCATTCAGTCTAAAGTGAGCAAGCACAGATTGCACCAAAACCCTATACTTTACACTCAATGATATGTGTGGTTTTTTCCCCCCAAAATACTGGGAATGTGGAGGAGAATTAAGTTCCACCTTCTCTGTGCACTTCAGTCTTGATAATGCTACCTTACAAGAATATAAATCCAGGAAATAGGCCAGTTTGATATATAATTTAGATTCACTGAAACCCTAGATTAGTACAAGAAGTGGAAGTTCATGCAAAACAGCTTTGTTTCACCCTACATAAAAAGGAGTCTCAAAATTCCCTTGGTTTGAGGTATATCTGTATGCATTAAAATAATTAATGTATGTATTACGTAAATTCCCAATATGCATATCTGAACTCTTAATCTTTCTGTTGTCTTACAATATTTTTCTCTTTCCTGGCAAGGACATGCTCTTAAACCACAGGTTGCTTCTATTTTTACATCACTATTGGATGGATTGAAAAAATTTTACATCACAAAGGTATTTAATTTTAACCTTAGCAATAAATAGATACAAATTTTGAATGGTTTTGTATATTTTCTTTCACAGAAAGTAATTTGAATATGGATGTGTGTAACAGTTTGATGATGAACAGTTTCAGGTGGTTTGCAAATGAACCAAAACACATGTATTTTGCAATCCAAAATATTTTGGATGGAAGATACTTTGAATGTTTCATTCTATTTTAGGTTACTCAAAGTGTTTTGAATATTCTATTCTAAGTGAGGTGATATGGTTGGTACTTGTCTTGTTTCTTGCAATTAGGATGTTATTTTTTTTTTTAATTGTACTGCCTGGACCAGTACAGCAGGAGGGACAAAGTGTGTTCCTGCTGCTGTTGGCTTAGGCTGCGCAGAGGGTTTTCTGGGATGGAGTTTGGATGGAAGCAGCAGACATTTCAGGAGCATGTGGCACAGTGAAGGAGCCATTGTGGATTAACTGCCATTGGAGACTGGTTGAAGTGTGAGCTACAGAGGCAGAAACTGTTGCAAGGGACCATTGAACTCAGCACTGAACTGGTGCTTTTGTTGGAGTGATAGGGATTGGTGCCTGCCCTGTGATACCCTCTTTAAACCCAAACCTATTATATTGTATTGCTAATCTTTGGTTTGGTTTGGTTTGGTTTGGTTTGGTTTGGTTTGGTTTTTTAGATTCAGCGTAATTGGGAATAAGTTTTTAAAGCAATGTTTTTTTTTCCCCAGAATCTTTTCTAGTGGGGTATTATTGTGAGTGATACATAAGAGTTCAGAAGTATATTGCAGGCTTTCATTAGTGAAATTTAACAAAGGTAAAAATAGTATGACAGTGATAATACCATCATACACTATTAACATACAGCTGGCTCAGTTCTTTAACATACTGTTACATCTAGACCATATAGAAACATACTGCTCCACCTTCTCATTTCAGCAATATAGAGACATTTCAGATGTCAACAAAGAACACATCTCTTGAATCCACCCTTTAACATAACCTCTCAAAACCTTAAAATAGGATCAGGAAAAGTATATTAAAAACCTAACACATCATTTATCAATTTTTAAAAAATTAAAACATTCTATACTGTCTTCTCCTAAATTGGTTCTGGAGCTGTTTCCAGGGTAGCATTGTCATACTGACAGAAATTTACCGTAGAATTGCATTGCTGGTATCATTCAAATATAGTATTAAATCTTGGTTTGGGACAACATAAATGAGCCTTTTAATTGTGAAAAAAATAACTCTTTGTATTAGGAACAATTCTGTAACCTGTAAAACCACATTATTACCTTTGGAGAAAATCCAGTACTGAGCATAGCTCCCTCCCCAAAGTACTTGGACCTGAAGTTAGCATCCTCTTTACCACTGAAATCCAAAGTAGGGGAAGGAGGTGTGCTACAACATGAGACAGTGATTGATCCCTATTGTTCTGCATTTCCATGCCGATAGAAAAGAAACATCTGCATATGCTGTCCCTGTCTGTTATTTTCTCCAGCTAACCAGGTCTCTTGGCCTGCTACTATGACTTGCAAGGTCTGCAGAAAGTTTTTCTTTCTTAATTATTCCTATGCTGTGAAGCATATGATTGCACATTTTTCTTTTTTAAAAGAGTAAAATAGAAATAGAAAAGAGTAAAACATGCTTTTTCTGGATTTTACCTGATGGAATATGGTATTAGTTGGTATTTGGTAGTTGGAACTGCACTTCATTTTAATTGTGCTTGACAAACTTAAAAAACTGAACTTGAAAGTGAATTACACTATCAGCTTCATCATCCTTTTTTTAAAAAGTCATGTCATGCTTCTTACGTCCCTGCTTGTCATTCACTTTAAGAATTGCTCTTCTTACCAAAAGTAATATGAAAATGAATGTAGTGCCAATAATTTGGAAATCTTGCTATGCCTGTTACGATAATAATGCAGGTGCTTTCTTTCCACAGTTCAAAGGATTTGATCCCAATGTATTGTGTGTTGTTACTTTGGTTTTTGAGGGTGACAGAGAGAAAGTGCTCCAGCATGAAAAGCAAGTTTATGATATTGCTGCAAAATTTGGGTATGATTTTTAAAGCTTTATTACTGATACTTTACCATTTATTATCCTATTGCCTTTACAGAATTGAGTACAGTAGAAATGGCTTTTGTGAAAACCATTGGGTGTCATGCATTTTTCAGTAATAGAGAACTATTTGGCAAAGTGAGAACAATATTGCAGACATTAATTATAAAAACATAATTACTGAATATATAGAAGTGCAGCTAAAAAGACATTCAGCAATTTTAGTTTGCCTAAGCATGCACTTCGGCAAGGCCTTAACTATTATAAGAAAATGTAAATATTTATCTCATTCAGCTGAAGTCGTGCCTATTTATAATAGTGTTCTTTTTTCCAATTTTTAAAAGCAACTTCTGATAATAAGTCAATACAGTGAATGAGAATAATGTTTAGAGATTAAGGTATAATAACATCCATTATTGACTTACAACTGTAATGAACAAGTCTGTTTTTAAAAGGAAATTGTCTGTCTTTAATCAACAGAACTTGATTAATTATATATATCCCACCTCCTGTCACCTATTGCTCTGTACTGTTACAAGGAAACAGAAAACATTTCACTTTTATAAGCTGAGTAATGGTAGGGTAATTTGTGTCCATCTGGTTTGATTGATTATGGGCCTAATAATGAAACTATGGTGAAGATATTTATCTAGATCACAACAACTTTATTTTCCATTTAAGAAAAAAATAATTAACATCATTGCTACTGCTAAGCAGATCATTTGTTAACTTTAGTTGTTTTACAGGTTTTGCTAACAACATTTTACTTTTCAATGCTAAAAAACCCAGAAAATTCAGATTTAAAGAAGTACGGTGCCTTTTGAAGTATAGAAATTATATGCATATTAATAGATAATTTTGTAATCAATTTGCAATTTAAACATGGGCTGTCCTACCAAATTCTTGGGCCTTAACCCATCTGTACATCTCTGCTCCGTTATGCTTCACTTTTGGCCTGAAAGCCACAAAATGAGGAGTAAGATAGCATTTCTATTAGTTGCTGAAGCTACTGATTCTGTAACGCTTGTACAGAAGCTTTGTATGTGTTTCTCTAGTGCGCTGCTCTTTGCATACTCTGTTCTTTGTCACAATGCCAGAGGAAAAGGGAAGAAAGTGCAGCCAGCTATTAAAGGACTATTTATACTCCCCACCAGGCAGCTGTTACTCATGTCTGGCTCTCACTATGTCAAGCCGCAAGCCCAGCTTCTTTGAAGTGCCGGTGATGGCAGAAGGAAAGAAGATAGCTCCATGGCAGCACTGCTCCCAAGCTCAAACTGTCTTTTTTGCTGGGGGTGTCATGCTTCATGAAAACAAACATGCCGCTAGCAACCAGCTCCCATGACTCTTTCATAGAACACTGCTCATTAGCACCAGTAACTTGAGTTGAAGCAGTGCCCTTTTTAAAAAAAAACAAAACATTTATACTCGGAGGAATTTGACTAACGATCATAAACTTAATGCAGAAAATGGAGAGAAGGCAGCAGCAGTCAGGAGCACAGCATTTGCAAGTACCAAAATATCCATGAGATAAATCCACCTAGATGAATATTTTATTTGCCCAAATCTTACAATATTTCAATACCTGAGAATGGGCTTTTCTGTATGTGGACATCCAGCACCATCATTTGAAGGCTAGAAAAATTGGCTTTACTGCATATATATATCCTGCCTTTCCTCGCATAAGTTAAGGTGGCATACGGGGGAGGGGGGTTGACACGTTATCCTCACAAAAACTCTTTTGAGTAGACTGGGCTGACACCGAGTGACTGGTCCAACATCTTTGTGGTCTGGTGCAGAGGCTTCCCTGGTCCAAGTGCACCACTATGCTGTGCTGGCAATCTTTTAAAAGAAATTTTCTCTATGCCCTGCATAATCTTTTTGCCAAATAGCAAAAGCCTCTGTCCTTTATCTTTCTGGTATTGTATTAAAGAATCTAACCAATGCAATACTTCAGGATTCCCATATCAACATATGGTAATGATGGGCTTTGTGTCACTTGAAAATGCTACATTTGTGTCTCTGCACATGCATGTACAACTCAGTTCTTTTGTCAACTATTATATTTAAAACTGAACTTAATCTATATAAATTCTAACAATTAAAGTACTGTTACTACATTTTCAGAAGAGCTAGTATTGACATCTTAGAAAGAGCTAGAATGTATAATATTTTAACATTTTCCAATTGCAGTGGTCTAGCAGCTGGAGAAGACAATGGACAGAGAGGCTATATGCTGACATTTACCATTGCTTACATTAGGGTAAGTTTATCCTACTTTTTGAGCAATATATTGATGTATAATTTTCTACCATGTATTACGTTGGCATGTTATTGAGATAAAGCAAGAAAAAGCCATGGACTGATTCTGTTCAGAAATGCACCCATATTCCAGTGGTTCAGAACTCTTGGAGATACATATGGACGTGTGCTATTAAAATGTCTGTTGTATACCCAGTAGTGATCGAACTTAATATTTCCAACAATATTGCTAACAACTTTAATTGCCATTGTGACCATTACCCTTCTTTTGGGTGACCACTTTTCAGAAACCTCTGAAAAGGCTGAACATTTTCTATTAATAGCGATAGCTCTTAGAAGCCATCTGGTTCCTCTCTCATGCTATTAATTGTTAGTCGTTAATTGTGTCAGGATTATCTTGCAATTTTTATTCTTTTACTATATTTATTGTATGAGTGGTCTTTTTCTTGTGTTAGATTTTAGACTGTATATAAATAACCTTTGAGGTACAGTATTCATGGAAATTGAATTGCTTTGCTTCTTGTTTGATTTTTGTGCTTTATAAAAATTGTATAGTTTCACAATTTTCCTATAAGTTATACATTAAGTCCATGATACATGATACACACAGATTTGATAGGACAGGAAATTGGAACTAAGTTTCAGATACATTTTTCCCTACTCCTAAACTGATTGAGCTTAATCATCTAATTTGATAGATAAATGCAGATCTGCAGCCACAATAATACCTTAACTATTTTCAGTTGCATAAGTATACATAGTAAACATGAGTCTAAGATGGAATACTAATCTAAGACTTTTCTGGTTTCTTGAATAGGACTTGGCCATGGATTATTATATAATAGGAGAATCATTTGAAACATCTGTTCCTTGGGATAGGTAAAATCAAAACATTTTCTATTCATTACAAAAAAATCCTTTTTATGTGTTTTTTCTGGAAAATTTGCTAGAAAGTGATGGTTTGAGGTTTTAATAATGTAAATGTTTTGTAGAATATAAAGATAGCAGGTTGTTTCTGGAATAGGAGGAAAAATCGCATTATTTGACAGTCCATGTGAAACTTATTTTGGTAATAAAAATTACATCGGAGATTCTTGATGAAATAAGCACAGCTACTCAGCTGGGTCCTAACTTCCCCATCCTCCAACAGAAGAACAGTTTTTGAGCCAATGGAAAATCCTGTTATCTAAAAAAGAGAACAGTCATCTCTCTTGTGGTGCCCTAATCAGCATAAGCAAAGTTTAGTATGAATGTAATTTAAGAATAAATTACAAAAATAAAACATAGTACCCAACAGCTCGTCTTAGAGCTGCTGAATTAAATGGCTATCTGCATTGATACCATCTTCTGAAAACCATCTGAATTTAGTCCTATAATTGGTCTTGCAATTCTGTTAAGTTGGAAATGCTCATTTTCACATTTGTAATTGTTATTGTGACACTGTCATTTTCCAAACTAAATCCTATTTTCCATGATTTCCAAGATAGTATCAATTGGTAAGTTGAGGCTTTAATTTATAGGAGACTCTATGGAACTATGTGTACCTAATTCAGACCTTTTTGATAGGTGGTTTTCAAGTACCAAGTATAGATCCATTATGTACATTTGGCCTTTACAATTAATGTAATCAAGTTTGTAACCTTTGCTTGGTCATCTGATTGTCCTTACCACATTCAGAGGAATTTGTATTGCCAATGTGATTTGTCTGTAGTAGGTTTTGTGGAGAAGGGGACGGTGTCTGTTTTGATTTATTGAATAAACATTAAAGTTACATTTTTGGAGGAAAAATCCCTGAGAAGCAAAACTGTCCAACTAGCTGATAGGTTTAGGCAGCTTTAATCAAGGGGAAAATTGTAACAAAGGTGGCATGTCTAAGTATAATCTCAGTTTCTATTAAATCTTAGTTAATAATTTTTGTAGCAGGATGTGTTTTTAAGAACCAAACAGAATGTGTAGGCACATTTTAACTCTTAATGATCCAGAATTAATCCTTGACTTAACATAAGTTGCAGTAAATCCATTCTTAAATGGATTACAAAACGTTACTGATCAATGTGTTAACCATTTTTGCTTTTTTAACTTTGTACTATTTTATCTTTAGGGTTCTCGATCTGTGCAAAAATGTAAAGGAAAGAATAACAAGAGAATGCAAAGAAAAAGGTGTCCAGTTTCCACCATTTGCTACTTGTCGGTAAAGCATCTTCATATAAATTAAGTTCTAAAGTGGGGTGGGCCTATAATGTGACTTTTGTGGCCCCCAGAATCCCTTAAAATCATGTCACCATAATTTGGTACTGAAACTCTAATTCTCTGCAGTTTTATTTTTTTATTTAGTGACCAGTTTTTGTAAAATGCCATCTTTCATCAGCTGAATCCCCTAATTGCAACAAAGAAAGCTAAATAAGAATAAGCCTTTATCCTGTTTAGAATCACCACAGTTTATCATCCAGAATGTAAAGAGAACTTAATCTAAATTATCACTAGTTGAAACAAGTCAGCTTTGTAAGATATGGTTTAACCTTTGCTTTTCTCTGCTGATAAGAGAGAAATTTCAACCATAGTTTCTTCAGCTTCAGCAGCATTGTTATGCATATAATGGAAGTAAAAGCATATGAACGCTTTACAGAGGAGGAAAGAGGGAAGTGGAGGTGGAATTTACTGAAAATTGTGGTCAGAATGCTGAAGTACTAGTTAGAATTAGCTCTAACCCAGACTTATAAGTACAGCTAGAAAATTCAAGAACGTATAATAACACAAGTCAAGAATTTTAGTTATGTGGGCATTTTATTTAACCATGCTCTGTCCTGGCAACTTCATTGCAAGACATTACTTCTGAACAAAAGCTATTATGATGGCCTTGCTTCGATATTTTTATTCAAAAGGGGGGAAGATTTATTCCTGCAGCAATACAGGTTTTTAATACAAAATTTTATATGGAGCTCCAATTTGGATTACAGTTGTTAATAATAACATAGCCCAAATGCAGATGAAATGTTTAAAATCTCTTTTAAATATTCAAACTTGTGTTCCAAACTGGAACTGGACAATGCCCTTGAAAACAAAGTCTTGGCTAAGTACTATTAAGTTTTGCTTGCCAATAACGTTTTTAAAAGCAAGGAAGGATTGCTTTATGAAATCCCAAATGGTTATTTTGTAGATACATGGTTTAAACAGGTGACCCCACAGATTAGTTGGATTGGCATTGATCCTGATTATTTGTTTTCAGGGGTATGACATTAGCATTTTATTGTACTAAACAAAGATTATAGGATAATTCAGTACAGGAAAAAGCCAAAGTTTTGTGTATACCTGTGATTTTTGGAATAAATTACAAATCCAGTTTCCAACTCCCTATATAGCTTAACAGTTTAAGTACATACAGAATAGTCTTTTCAAAAGCCAGATTAAATCTGTTGTCATCAAATATGCTATATGGTAGATTTCAAAAGATGCCCATCTCAGAAAAGATTTTGTCCCTACAAAGGTATTGATCTTGAAACAGTGGATCATATTTTATTGTACTGTGAATTTTACAGGATTTTTAGCAGGATATTATCTGGCCTGTTTTAAAATCAACCAGGAAGAGATATTTTTGAGTATGTTAAAATTTTGCTCATAGATAAAACTTGTAAAATTACAGGGGCAACAGCTAAAATTTTAATTATGGCTATAAAAACAAGGCACTGTGGGTTAAACCGCTGAACTGCTGAGCTTGCCGATCGGAAGGTTGGCGGTTCAAATCCGCGTGACGGGGTGAGCTCCCGTTGCTAGTCCCAGCTCCTCCCAACCTAGCAGTTCGAAAACATGCAAATGTGAGTAGATTAATAGGTACCGCTTCGGCGGGCAGGTAACGGCGTTCCGTTTAGTCATGCCGGCCACATGACCACGGAAGTGTCTACAGACAAACGCCAGCTCTTCGGCTTTGAAATGGAGATGAGCACCGCCCCCTAGAGTCGGACACGACTGGACTTAATGTCAAGGGAAACCTTTACCTTTACCTTATCTAATGCCAAATTTCAGATTCTATTTGTACTTTGCTATTTGGGGTTTTGGGCTGTAAATAAAACTTATTAACCAGGACTTATAATAAGAGAGAAGAGAATATTTGAGTTTAATTCTTGTTTTGGTTCACACACTATATTTAGCTAAAGCAACACAAATTTGCTACTTCTGAAGCAGACATTCTGCTTTTTTGTTTGTTTGTTTGTTTCTTGTATATAGCTTTTGCTCTCTCTCTCTCTCTCTCTCTTTAACCTGGTAAAATTGTTGCAGATTTTATCCGTTCATGCATTGGGAATGTCTACTTAGAATTTAAATATACCTTAAATATAGGAAATTCTGGGAACATTTGTTAAGTACATCCAGAGAAGATTGTTATATTCTGTCACTGTATCTTATATTTTTAAATTGGTCTCTTTGCACAAGTCTACTGGGTTATTTAATCTGACATACCTTTTTTCAAATAAAACAGGGTGACACAGATGTATGATGCTGGTGCATGTGTCTATTTCTATTTGGGCTTTAACTACAGAGGAATTAGTGACCCTGTTCGGGTTTATGAAGAAATAGAGGTAATTCTACATATTTAATAGCTTAAATGTTCTAGATAAAGTTTATATTTAACTGTTGCCTAAACCCAAAGTTAAATGTTAAACTGGCTGTGTGATAGCTGTTGAAAACAATGTTCACGTGGGTGGATTTTTGTGAAGCAATTGAATAGAGGTGTGAAAAGGGTTTTCACATGCAAATGGACTAAGATTGTCTACAAGAGCTGAAGACCTGGGGGAAAAGGAAATGTTTAAATAGCTGAGAAATAGTTAAGATAGGAAAACATAGTGCTACCAAATATAGAGGTAGGAACATAGACATAGAGATAGAATTTTATAGATTACTGTAAATAAGTCTTGAGTTGACCTCAACTCTTGGTTATGTGGACACATCCATGTTTTGTTCTCAACAATACAGAAGTGACATCCAATTGAGATATGCAGCATTTCAAATCCAAAGATGAAAAGATGCTTCTGAGTAAACATGGCATACCTGATGGCACCTTCTTTAAAAATCATGTCTTTTTCTGAGCTCACACAGAAGCCAGATATTCCCAGGCAAATATGCATTTAAGGAGATGTTAACAATACATTTTATGACCTGTCGGCAACCATCTGGTTCATCGACCTGCAATTTCCTGGTGGTTCTCCCATCCAAATTCTTACTAGGTGGAACCTTCCTTAGTTTTTTTTAAGTTCTAACACATGACCCTTTTTTCTGGTCTCTATTACCCCCCACCTCCCAATTCAGTTCATGAATTTTGGTTGCACACTTCTCTGTTTGCTTTTTAAAACCAAAATAGGATATTTGCAGGAATGTAACAAAGTTTTGCTTATCAGCAGGTTTAAGAATTGGTTGGAATAAGATTCATGCAAATATGTGATAACATTTGCTATTTAATTATTTATTTAGTTACAGTTTAGACACATACTGCAAATAAAACTATGTTTACATAGAACTCCAGAATGAAAAAACTTTGAAAGGAATTATATTGTTTTCATTTTTACCAAGGACTTTTAAAAACATTTTGGAAATATCTCTCTCAATAGGTAAATTGCAAGTAAAACTACTATCCTGCATTATGTGTAAATAATGCAACCCTCCCCCCCTTCACACATATTACATACATGCTGGTGAATGAGTGAAACATACTGTCTTGCCTGCTTCAACAGCTGAATAATTTAAACTACTTTATTTCTTTTAGACAGCAGCTAGAGAAGAAATTCTTGCTAATGGGGGAAGTTTGTCACATCATCATGGAGGTATTGTTACAGATCCTACTGTTAGTTACTCACTTTGTAGTAGGGAGATTTGATTCATAAGTATAAAAAAGGAGAAAAGATGCTCCTGCAAATTATAGACCAGTTAGGCTGCTCAGCTCATTAGCAAATAATATAGCAGTCATCTCTCCTGGAAGCTTATAAATTGGTTGGAGCATAGCAGGTGAACTAGCCAGTTTCAGAGTCTGTCAGGCATGTTCAGTTAAATTGCCTGATACTAAGTCATCTAATGAAGAAATACACAGAGACTTAAGGGAGTTGTACACCGAGCTGTCAATTTTTAAACCGCGCTCTATTTTATATCCTTGTGGAAGGAATTAGAGGAATCTCCTGCAGATAGACATCTATTTTTACTCACACATAGTTGTACAGTAACCTCTCAGTAATAATGAAATACACAGAACAAGGAGATCCTAATATAAATAGAATTGCTCTTTTTTATAGGCTCCCTTGTTATTCAATGTTTATATGAATTCTCTAATTGAAACCCTTACTGATCCACTTTTTCATCTTTGTATTTTATGTAAAATACTTTTGCTGTATTCCTACGTGCAGATGATTTTGCAATGCTTTCTGTAATCCCAGTTGGTTTGAAAAAGGTTTAATGTATACAGTGTACAGGTAGTTCTCACTTAACGACCACAATAGGGACCATAGCATTGGTTGTTAAGCGATGCGGTCATTAAGTGAGTCACCACATGACCAGACCCAGTTTTATGACCATTTTTACAACGGTCATTAAGGAAATCCAGCCTCCCGAATGGATGTTTTTTTGCTGGAAACTGGCAAAAAAGGTCGCAAATTGCAATCACATGACCACAGAATGCTGCAACTGGTTGTAAATGCGAGCTTGCTGCCAAGTGTCCAAATTGTGAACATGTGACTGCAGGGGTAGTGTGACAGTTTGTGACGGTCGTAAGTGCAAGGAAAGGTCGTAAAGTACTTCCCAAGGCTGTCGTAACTTCAGACTGTAATTAAACGAACAGTCTTTGAGTGAAGGCTACCTATACTAGCATTACTGGTTCTCAGAAAATGTAAGATTCATTCTTTGTTAACAAAACCAAAACATATAGATGCCAAGTAGACAGCAGATTTAACATGTGAAATTATACAAACATCCTGAAGTTGTTTTCCAATTTCAGACTGTACTGTATTGTATTGTAATGCTTATTACAGTCAAATAATTTCAGAATATAAAGCCACTGCTATCCACAAAATTGGCCTCATTTCAAGAATGAAACACTGTCAATCTGGAATTTTTCCATTAAGGTTGGAATAATTCATTTTGAATTCAAAATATTTTACACACCTCTCATAACTATTCTTAGGAATATGAATATGCTGGTTCAGAAACACATTGTTACATACCTTCTGAGCTGACTGAAGTTTCCTGTAGAGTAAGCAAACTTAGTGTGGCAGCCAGCTGTATAAGAAATTTTGTCACCTTCTTTGAGGAATGTCCAACTAATAAGTAAATGTGTTTTAACATAGGAATGGGAGGTCTGCTGTGATTAGTAGGGGTAAGATTAAGATAAATTTAATACAAAACAGGTAGATTTTAATTTTTAGGTTACTTTATATATTTTATTGTCAACCACTAACAGAATGTAGGATACATACGTAAGTTTTTATCTGTGATATGTTTATAAATATCTAGGGGCAGTTATTTGTACCCCTAGAGTAGTACACGTGACACCTCTGCTTCGGGAGCTGCATCGGTTGCCGGTTTGCTTCCAGGTCCAATTCAAGGTGCTGGTTTTGACCTTTAAAGCCCTTCACGGCATGGGGCTGGGTTATCTGAGGGACCGCCTCTCCCTATTACATCTGCCCACCCCATCAGATCTGGCAGAGAAGGCATGCTGCAGGTCCCATCTGCCAGGGAATTACACTTGGCGGGTCCCAGGAGGTGGGCCTTCTCTGCCGTGGCACCCGCCCGCCTTGTGGAATCTTCTCCCCTCTCCCCCCACAAGTGAAATTAGCTCCATCCCTCTCAACATTCTGCAGGTCCCTCAAGACCTGGCTGTGTTATCAGGCCTGGGGATCCCAGGGGACCAGGGAGATTTTGCGATGGCTCCCTTATGGTGGTTAATATCATCCCCGCCTGTTTTGTATGCCTTTTTATAGTTATTTTTTAATTGTGACTGTTTTTTAATGTATTTATTGTTTTTTAATTAAGTGTTGTACGTCGCCAGAGTCACTTTTATGTGAGATGGGCAGCTATATAAATTTGATAAATAGATAGAAATAAATAAAATGTTATTTCTATGATTTCTGGTCAAATGACTGGTGACAACAAATCAGACTATATAAACTGTTCCATGTCCTTTTGAATATTTTCAGCCATAGGTCCATTATGTGCAGGTTCTTGATGTCTTTAAAAAAAATGGAAAATATTTTCTTTCACTACTTTCTCTAAAATGATGTATTTTATGTCAAGAACTTCATTGTAAAATTGGGAAAAGTGAAAAGACTGAAAGATAATTGTGAGCTGTTTTATAAATAGGTCCAGTGAGCCTGACTTATTTGATTAAAAATGTGAATCATACAAAATGCTTCCAGTTCCTGTTGTGAAGAATTCCTGTTTGTAGATACAGGTATTCCTCAACTTACTACCACAACAGGGACTGGAAAATCCATCATTAAGCAGTGCAGTCATTAAGCAAGGCATCACGTGATCACGCCCGATTTTACAACATTTTTTGTGGTGGTCATTAAGCGAATCACCATGGCTGTTAAGTGAATCACACGGTTTCCCATTGATTTTGCTTGTTGGAAGCCAGCTGAGAAGGTCGCAAATGGTGATCACACAACCCTGGGATGCTGCAACTGTTGTAAATACATGGCAGTTGCCAAGTGCCCAAATTTTGATCATGTAACTGTGGGGCTACTGCAATGGTCCTGTGAGGACCAGGCGTAAGTCACTTTTTCCAGCACCATCATAACTTTGAGCTGTTACTAAACAAATGGTTGTAAGTTGAGGACTACCTGTAATGTTATGCATACTTAGTAACATTTGGCCTATCTACCTACCTATCTCCAGCCGCAATCCAGAAACTTTTGGTGGCTATCTTGCGCTATGATAATGGGGAATCTTTTCCAAAGCGCTTATTATATTTACCCAATAGGAAGATTAATTTTTCATTTTTGTTAGTCATATGTATATATGTAGTCATCTTATATTTTCTGCGAATAGATGTCATTACTGAAAACTGAGCAGGAGATGCTAATAATTAAAGCAAGTGGGAGCAGATATTGCTGCTGAAAGCTTGAATGCCTTTGAAAATTAGACTTGCCAGACCAGCTGGGGAAAGGTGGGGGCAGTCAAGATGACATTTAATATCCATACAGAGCTATGGAGGCTCTCCATTGCAGACGCTCAACTTTTGTATGTAGACAGGAACAAGAGGAGAAAGAAAAAGAAACAGCTCAGAGCCCCCAAAAGTGCTCCCCTGTTTTAGCTCCAACTGTTATGGACCTGGCTGAGCTAAACAGATGAATTCTCAGCATAGCAGGCGTTTATGCATTCTGACCTGGAAGTTGAAGCTACTGAATTTAGTAAGGCTTACTATATAGTAATGTATAGATTTTATTCTTGCTGAGCTCAGATTTCCAATTTTTCTTTCTCTGTTTATGTGTCTGTGGAAAAAAGTAACTTGTATGCATGCATGCAGATGAATAATTAATTTATTTTACAAATGCAAAACCTTGTTTTACAAGTGATTAAATTTTAGTTAGAAGTTGTTACTTGATTTTTTTTCCCTCCTAACCTTAAACATTTTTTGAAATGTGGCTTCTGTAAATGCATATAGACACCTGCAGTTACTGTATGTAAGAGGGTCCCATGTGCACATTTTTTGGGTTAGGGTGTTAGCAACCCTGGCTGAGGAAGAATGGAAGCCGGGACTGTAGAGGAATTTTATGTATATTTATAACCTTTTTTATTTCTCATCTTTTGTTTTGGTAGGATCATCTTAAATTCAGAATTACCAGAGACAAACTCTGCCAAGCATAGTTATCCCAGAAACCTCTAATTCGTCTTGTAGACAACTCTTATTTAGAGGGTAGAAAAAGGCACAAGAAGATTTCATTGAGGAAGTGAAAGGAACTGGAACATTGGGTGGGGGGGGGAATGATCATACAGTGCTGGAATTCTTGATTTTAACGGAACTAAAACTTAGAATTTATCTATGTGGTCACTAAGTGTTGATACCAACTTGATATACTTAATCAAAGGACTCTGAAAAAACAGATTTTTATAAACTCAGAGCAATGATAAATAGGATCCTATGGCAGGAGAATTTAATGGGGAAAGAAACTCAAGAGTTCCTAAAAGAAGAAGAAAACACAATTCCAGTGAGAAGAAAAATGGAGGACAGTGAAGAAGCCATCTTGGCTACACAAAAGCTTATTGAAAATCTGAAGACAAAATAAGAAAACATGCAAAAAATGGAAAAGGAGTCAGGTCAAAAAGGAAAAGTACAGATGGATAGCCCAGAACTGTAGAGCTTGTGTCAGGAGAGTGAAAGGTCAAACTGAGCTGAGTTAGCAAAGGATGCTAAGAATAACAAATGGGCTTAAGCTGTATTCAGTAGGAAAAAGAAAGAAAGGAAGAATAAAATTGGTGTAGCATCTGCTCACTGAAAAAAGGTAACAAAGGTACCAACAGGTAACAAAGAAGAGCATCTCAGCTTCTATTTTGCTTCAGTCTTGCCCAGCACAAAATGATGGAAAAGGTAGGAAATTAAGAAAGGGCAGGATCAAAGATTGAAATTGCTAGAAATATCCCTACTTATAATGACTTGAAATCTCTAGAGCTACTTGCATTGCATTCTAGAGTTCTGAACATCTTAGGAATAGTTATTTATAAGCCTGTTTTAAGCATTTTATTCATAATCTCAATGGTACAGGCAGAATTAACAGCATCTGATAAAATTTTTAACCCAACATAGTTATTGGCCAGACCATTTCTACTCTCCCTTCAACCATTTGGGTCAAATACTACTCTTGCACTGTTACTGACATTCGTGCACTCTCTTTTTGCTTAGGAGATGACCACAACAGTTTTCATAGAACTAATACTGGACTGGAGACAATATTAATAGAT
This sequence comes from Candoia aspera, assembly GCF_035149785.1. Lineage (NCBI taxonomy): Eukaryota > Metazoa > Chordata > Lepidosauria > Squamata > Candoiidae > Candoia > Candoia aspera. The sequence goes on along the minus strand of NC_086153.1, from coordinate 189,586,675 downwards.
TCTTCCTCCCAGTGTTCAGAAATGGGATCCTCAGCCATGCTGTTGTTTTGAAAGAAGATACCTGGTTGGTTTTGGAGCAGATTAATCATCTGGCACAGTGTCTTGCTTTGAAGTCTCGCAACTTCCACCCTAATTAAAGATTCAGTTTTCAATCACTCCAGTTCTGATTCCTCCATCCTGTGGGCTACGCTGATATTTGAATCTCTTTTACAGTACGCTGTGTGGCTGAATTTCTGTACTAATAATTTATGCCATATTTTATGGATTTCATGTACAAGTTTAACAGCCTGCTGTGGCTTTAACTCATTTTTCATATATAAGATGGGTTTCTATTTTCTTTAAAAGCTGGAAGATTCACCTTTACTTCCATAACAATATATCTGGCAGCAGTGTTTTTTCCTCTGTTGAAAATTCCTCAGTATTCTCCCATGTATGTGTCACTGATCTAAGAAAACTCCTTAATCTGAACCCCACCATGTCCCCCCAACACACTTGGTCTATACCTTTGTGGAGTTTTTTCTCTGATCGTGGGAGAATCTTTCAAGCCACTTGTAGCATGCTCCCGTAAACCGCTAATCTGAAAATCTGTATTTCTAATTGCTGCTAGTGGCTGGTGAGCTTTGAGCCCATGTCTTCCAGTGCATAGAAATAAAGTGATCATCTGCCCAGGTATATCAGTGATTAACTTACCTGATTTCTTCTCAAGGATGTGGTCGCTACTGAAAGTGTTTCATCACTTCCTTAATGGATGCAAGCCCCTTGTCTTCAACCTGAATTAAAATGGTCTATTTTTAAGGCTAGCAACTCTTTATTGTAATAGCCAAATGAACCTTGTTTTTCTCAGTTCATTTTAAAATGGTGTCTTCAATCCACATATGTTGTTTTTTATATCATTTTTCCTCTCAAATGGAATCGTTTGTTACGAGATCACTATGTTCCAAATCCCATCATGGTACATTCTACCAGGCAGTAGCTTTTGCTGCTGCATCTCTCAGAGGTGCCTCTTTCCTGGATCTGTGATGTGTTTGATATCCATGCAAAGGGCAATGCATCCTTTCGTCATGCAGTAATATCCCTCTTCCGGGGAAACATGTCTGAAGTTTGTAAGGTGACAAAGGAGGATAGATTATCAGCCTCTTACTGCACACTATGTTTCTTGCACCACTGGCAGTAGTTTCTGTTTCCTTTTTGTTTTGAATATTCTCCTTTGTCTTGGAAACTGAACAAGAAAAGCAGGGGCCATGGCCTGCACAGTTCTAGCTTAAGAGCTTGGTAACAGATCAAGCTTAAGAGCTCAGTTCTGGAGTATTCCACTCACTGGTGCAGGTATAAAATATATATGAAAGCAGAGTTTCCTATCTAAAGAAGAGCAATTAACGGTGAGCAAAACGTTTCTAGAAGGATATAGGTCAACAGTACATTGAAACAGTGCTCTGAGTCTGCATTGATTTTGTAATGTTTCTGGACACATGACATGTCAGGATTTGTTACAAACTCACTGTTGGAAATCTTACCATGAATCTGAAATGTCTTCTGGGCAGAAGGAGGTGAGCTACTGGAACCAATTATTTGTGGCTGCCACTCTGAAGTTGGCATTCATGGGAATACCTGTATTGGCCTTGGAAGTACACAGTGACCACTAGGAAGAATCAAAGGAAATGTCTGGGATGTATCTAGAGAACAGGGCAGAGTAGGCAACCTAATATCCCAGAGATGGTTTGAGCTTTCATTCCTCTCAACCCCGGCCAGTTGAAAGTGATTATGACATAATATCTGCAGGGTGCTAGGTTGCCTACCCCTGAGTTATGCTAAGTGAATATGTTGTTTAAGCAGAAATTTAGCAGCTAATAATAGCTGTAGTAATACTTACTGTAAACTCATGTCCTTCTTATGTTTATTGTCTATTCTAAAGCTAGGGATATGATTGTAGAGAAATTTAATAACATAAAATAAAAGAATGCTGCTTGTAATACAGTTACCAGAACTAAGCACGTAAAATTTTGTTTGAGCAAGGAATTAATGCCTTCATATTTTCTTTGAATCTGGAATTGGTACATGGCTCCCCAGCAGAGCATACAAACAAGCTTTGAATTTTTTTCTATTTTTCTGTGGTAGTTCTATCAAATACCATCTGTTAAATTCCCAGAGTGACTTTTAATACTTATTCTGAGCTGGAATTTATTATTTGGGATTAAACTGGTAGTATCCTTGTTTATTATTATTTACTGACCTTCAGGCCTTAACCATGTCATTCTTAGTGTTTCTTTTTGTTCCTGTATGTGGAAGGGAGAATATTGATGCAATTCCTCTTCAGTGTTTGCCCTATAATTGTGATTAATAACAGTTGCTTTCACTATCCTGAAAGAGACAGCCTGGTCTGTCTGCCTACCACAATCATGTTGTGATAAATGGAGCTATTTTAACTCTGGTTTTGTGTATCAAACAAAACAGATGTAGTCTGAGACTTGAGGCTATAAAGAATATAAAGCATGTTTAACTTAATCTTCATAGTACTTACTGTTTTTTTAGAAAGAACTGGACAGCTTATACCAGTGAATGTTCATTCTTAACAGCCCCTTTCCTGGAAAAAAGTTGAAGAATTAAATCTTGAGAAATTTGCCTCATGAGAAATAGCGTCACTTTGCAAATAACTCTGTTACCTTTCCTCTTATTATGTATTTTGAGTATAGATGTATCATTTAATTTTAGCTAAGGATAATTTGAAGCCAGAAAAAAAGAAGCATTTCCATTCTACTGGGAAGCATTGTATTTTGAAGACAAAATTTGCTGAGAGATTAGAAGACATCTCTAACTTCTCTTGAGTTCCATTATGCTAACCTCCCAAATGCCAATAGTATTGGAAATGCAGAGAAGGAATCATGAGAAGTCCAAATTTTGCATTGATAAGTCTATTCAGTACTGATGGGCTGGTTAGTGTTGCCATTTGCTTGCATGTACTGTATATGCATATATATTATAGTGCAGTTGTTAACACACATATTAGGGCTGTCCATATGATTCAAAATTAACAGCCCACTATAATATGCCAATGTGGTAGAATAAGTATCTCGAGGAGATATAGTAACATCTTTGAGCCTAGATTAATGATGTAATCATTTGAAATAAAAATTAATAAGCAATTAAAAGGCTTTCAAAACTCCGCCAGATTCTTAAATACTATCTTCTACAACATTCAGGATAGCTTAAACTTCCACATTTGTGTCTGTTTCTGTTGAATAAAAATGGTTTGTTTGATTCATTTAGCAGTTATCAGCTAGGCAATATTTTTATGTGTTTATTGAAGAGATGTTCATGAATATTCACTTGCAGTTTAAAGGTCTCATGTAAATTGTTATGCAGCTATGTCACTGAAGCAAATCCAGGAAAGGTATTAAGAAGCTAGCTGGGTGAATGGGTAAAAGCAAGCATTTGCAGCAGCTGAGAAATTAGAATAAAATAATGCATCGTAGGCTTTTTGCTAGATCTAAAAATGTCTTAATTACAATGAATTAGGCTGAATAAAAGCAGTTACTACAAGATTAAAGCAGAACTGGCTTGAAGATCTGCAATAAGAGCCCATCCATGGTTGTTACATACGTATGCCTGTTACATATGAACATCAGTGACTGCAACTAACAAATAATTTGTATATTTAAAAACAAACATCATATTACGCACCATGGGAAGCAGGCAAAGTAGGTTGCACCTTTTGCTGAAAGGTACTCTGACTCATGGATTCACGTAGTCAGGTAGTGCATCTGATACTTTATCTAAGGAATGGTTCTGTATTTTCCAAGCAAAATAAAATTATCTCCTAAATGAAACCTTGACTTGACATACTGACAAAAAGCAATGCTAGGCACTTAACACAGAGATACTGACATTCACAGTTTGCAGCTTTATGCTACAAATGGGTTAATTTCTTTATCAAATATGTTCATAGAAAACCACCAGTGTCCGCTGCACAGCTTTTTTACTTTCTGGTTCGCTAATCAAATGTATGTTAGATTTATTATTGTAAAAGTATAAAGCATAGAAAATGTGACAAGATAGATGTGTAAATTACCACACTGACAGAACTAATGATGCAGTCCAAGCACCTTCTGTTTTCCAGCACTCGGTGAGCAACTTCATTAAATATGCAGTGGCTGTTTGGTGGCTGCTCAGACATCAGTTCAGTCCCTTGTGGAATGGCATCATTGTGGAGGTGGGGAAAAGACAGGCCTGCTAGCTGTCGGACATCCTGCTGTGGCTTTAATGTGCTCCAGCTTGCTGGACCAGTTATTTCAGTCTTTTTTGGACAATTACATCTATATCCACAGGATACATTCACTTAAACAATGTAACAGATAATGGAGTATAATAGCATAGACTACTCATTGTCTCTTTAGCTCTGGTTGGCGTGTAGGTGGCTGGAGCTGAGAATGTGCTACTATCCTTGGAATTTCAATACCACCAGTGTGTATCTTCCTCGGTTTGGTCAGCCTTGCATTCTTTTCAGCGAGCTTGGTGACAGGGCCGTATTTGGCAGAGGAAAGAAACAAAAATACTCTGTTCTCGGTTGGTGTCCACACCATTATCCCTGAGGCAATTTAACCAGTTACTCAAGCACCGGACAGCCTAGATATGGTTCTGGTGGGGAGGCACCTGAATGCGGCAAAGACAAGAGGGAATTGTCGCAACTTATTTTCTCTCACAAATACATCAAACTTTTGGTTTAAACTCACACTGTATTCAGCACCTGCTTTAATTTATTCGGTTAAGAATTAAATGCTGCTATAATAGTTGTTTAATGATAGAGCTGACTACATTTAAAAGATCTGTACTTTTATGACTGTGTGTTATAAATTCACTGAAGCTTATATTCATATTTTTTATTTTCCAAGTTGCGTAAGAGAGCCAGCTTGGTGCAGTAGTTAAAGATCCCAGGCTAGAAATCAGAAGACTGTAAGTGTTAGTCCTCCCTTGGGCATGAAGCCAGCTGGGTGACTTCGGGCCAGTCAGCTCTGGGAAGGAGGCAAGGGCAAGCCACTTGCAAAAATGTGGCCAAGAAAACTGCAGGGGCTTGTTCAGGCAGTCACCAGGAGCCAAGACTGGCTTGAAACCCCCCCCCCCAAAGTTATGTAAAGATGGTGACTGCTGGCAGTGGTCTTGGATGCCTATGTAGTGTTGCTTAGATGTAGGTTTGACTGTGTTCAGCGGAAGTTTCTCTTATATGTAGATATAGGGAGAACTGCAGCCCCAATCTGTCATCCTACTTTTGAGAAGTGTGTTTTCTTGCTTATTTGATAGCCTGAGTACTTTTCAAAATACAATTTTGTATAGTTGCATATAGCCTGTGCAACATTTGTTTAAAACAGGTTACAAAACTCTACTCACATGTAAAATAGCTGTTTCTGTTTCAGGATCTTGTTGAAACATATGCTGCTTCAGTTTAATTATTTTTAATGCAAGACATCATCTCTGCCTAAACTTGATCTAAATTTCATACTTTGTAAAGAGAGAAAAGGCAGTCTGGAATCCAGGTTTCCTTTGGGAGTACATTGAACTTAATGAGCTTGATAGTCTGGTGGGCTCAATAAATCAAATAAAGCAAAACATTTCTCATTTTTGAATAAAAGCATTTATCACCCAGTGTTTGTTCATTCATGGCCATAAGATTAATTGGTTCCTGCTATTATGGTGAACATTAAAGACACTTTTTTGTTGTTCTTTTTTTCCAGTGGGCAAGTTACGAAAACGGTGGCTGAAAGAATGTGTATCCGATGTTGGCTTTGGGATGCTGAAATCCATCAAACAATTTGTGGACCCCAATAACATCTTTGGGAGTGGAAACCTTTTATAAGCTTCTTACTCTCCACGCCGAAGTACAGAAAAGAATAATGTTTGAATCTCATAGCTTTCCCAGTATCCAAAAATAGCATGGACTTAGTTTCAAAAGCTGTTTCCTTCCCTGTACAGTTTATTTCTTCATGCAGTTCCAGAGAGAAGACTGTTCGGTTTTACTACTCCATCTTTCACATTCAAGCAGTTCAGAGTATAGTTAGGGCCATTTAACTGATAACCTATTTGGATGGCTTTCCTGCTAGAGGTGCGGAAATGTTCAAGAGTGACCCTGATGTGATTGGAGACTTTCTTGATAGAAAAGCACTTTGGGGAAGCAGATGAAAAATAGGAGTATGTTTAACTAAAATATGATTTTCTATTGAACGGTTAAGCAAAAGGAAGCAATGCCAAGCTGCAATTGGAAAAAAAAAATCTGATATTTTGATAGGAGACAAAAATATTCCTTTCTGATATTATTTAAAGAATTAAACCTGGTTTAATGCATTTTTATTAATCCTGTATCAACCTTACTGAGCCAGAAAGGTAAATATTTCTTTCTCTATACTGGAACCCATTGTTAAATAAAATGTCAAGCTTCATAATTGGTCTTCATTTATTTTAGAGTGCAACTTTTCCCAGGAATAAAAATAGTGCTGTTAGTTCTAATCCTCCAATAGAGAAAAAAATGAAATTTCAGCCGTAAAGCAACGTTTAAGTTGTTTACCCACAAAAACAAAATGCCATGCTTCTAAAAGTATCTGTGAGCTTTGGAATTAAATATTTAATGTAATATGGGCGGGGGGGGGAGTAGTTAGAACAATTTAATGGGTCTAGAATTTTATTCTATCAACAATAGAATAGAATCTCCTGAGCAAACACTGTTTTTGTCGAAAAAAAGTTGGGGTGGGGCTCTTTTATTATTTCACTCTAATCCAAGAGCCACTCCCTATAGTTTGATGATGTTCTTACTAAGCATGTCTAAATCTGGCTGGCTTTGTTGGGACTAAACTGCTTAAATGTTATGCCCATCAGAATCCACTATTGTAAAATAAGGAGATTTAATCAGTTTTATTCTGAAGAACCTTATATAACAAAAGTATTTAAAACATGTTTTTTAACTTTTACTCTGTTTTGGTAACAAAACTGAAGCTTACTATACAAATTTAACAAACTATACAGCTAAACTCAGAAACATGAGTGTTACTTGGTCCAGGACACAAAGCAACACATGTACAAACCTTAAAGACTGCCATTATAGCAGATGGCTTAAAGATACTTATAAAATAGACAAATGCACAATATTATATACTGATGGCTACTAACCATGGTTTCCTAAATTTAATCCACAGAAATAAATCTGTATTCGGCAGAGATTACCTCTTTGGATCACTCCATCTAGTTGCCCATTGCTATCAGTAAGATTTTGTCAGCCAGAGAGGTGGTCAGACATTCTGTGACTCTTCAGAGAAGCAGGGGGCTATAAAGAAGAAAGGTACAGAACTGTCTGTTCGCAGGCAGAATCTAACTAGATCCCAATTAAAGACCGACACGTGTGCATTACTGTATGTGGATTAATTTTTATTTCTGAGTTAGGTTAAGGTATCCATGTCATTACTAGTTCAGTTTCTTATTCAAGCGTAGGGATACACTGAGCGTTTGGATTTTGTTATTGTAGAGTACCAAATATAAAGCAAATGTGTGCTTCAGGGAATACAGTTGCCTTTTTGATAGAATAAAAGCAGAAGTTTAATTTCCTGGTTGTCTTTGCTTGTTGTGACCAAGTTTCTGCTATCTCCCAAACTTCTAGTCTCATTTAAGGTGCTCAATTGGTTTATTTTACTGAAATGCTTTGGGGATATGTTTCATACCTTTATAGATAAATAGATGATAAGGAGTGTTCAAATCATGAAGTATAATCTTGTGTCATGTTGGTACTGTCCTATCAAAGTAATTGTGAAGTCACAGAGGTGGACAGGCTTTTGGAGAAAGACAATGCAGATAACTGTGAACATTGTAAATTGCTTTACTTATACCTATTTTGCTAAACCTTTTTTTAATTGTTAAATTGTTCAGAGTATTAGCAAGAGCACTTGTAAAATATGCACTGGCTGAATGCTAATTTTAAAAAGTTACATTCATTAAAAAATCAGAAATACACCAAATAAAAAGCTGTTGCTTATCTTTTCATGGCATACCAACAGATTGCAAACTGTGAAGGCTGTCTTGGCATATGGCATATTTAATTTTTCTCTCGTTCTGTATTGTAACACCTTGCTGCTGTTTCATGAAAATCTTATAGAATCAGAATGATTAATTGATGAAGTTGCAATACTTTTCACCAGACATCCAAAAGTACACAACTAGGCAGAGGCCAAGAGGGTAGGGAAGCTCAGAAGCCTCTTCCATCATGGAGCAAGACTGCTGGAAATCAAAATAGACACATGGGCGGTGCCCATGCTTTTGAGGTCCTAGTCATAAAATGAACCCTGCCCAGCAGGTGCTCTTGCAAAATAATGAAAATCTATGTTTTAAACATGACACGATGTTCAGGGAATTTTTACAATGTTGCGGTAACTACTCAGGACTGCTCATGAAGGGGAGGAGCGAGCCTGCAAAGTGCCCTGCTGCTTTCAGACTTGTCCCAGCCGGTTGGGGGCTTTCCCCAAGCACCCTCGGTGAGGAATGTGCAAGCCCCGTTGCAGGCCGCACAGCACGTCTCTTTGATAGGTTTCAAAGTAATCGGTGTTACAAGAGTTGCAAGGGGAAAAAGTCCATTTTGATAGGCCGTGAGCAATTTTTTGGATTCTGCCTGAAGTATCCTTTTAAAATCAGTTTTATAGGATCAGCTTTATATTGGTTAAAATGTTTTTGGTGCCACCCCGATAGAACCGGTTTTAAGTCACAGTTGACCATTTACAGTGTTCTCAGTGTGGTTTGCTTCATTTCATAGCAAATGAGACCCAAAGAATTAGGCAACTAAGTCCAACTCACTGGCCATGAGTGACCTTTTGTGCCTGGAATGTACTTCTTTGGACCCGGTTTCATAGGCTTGCTTATGGGGTGCAGGAGAGGAGTTGAAATTCAACTTTGTAAAATGGAGTATTGGCATTTAGATCTCCTTTTGATGGAACATGTAGAGTTTTGGAAAGTTACGTTGAATGTAAACAAGAATGGAGTTTTGTGGTTTCAGTTTAGAAACCTGGTTACTTAGAAGTCATTTTATACTAAGTATGCCTGTTGTTTTATGGACTAAACTGTTACATTAAATGCATCTCTGCATTTGCATTGTGGTGGTTTTTTATATAGCAGTAGGATGATTAATTTGGGTCTGGATCATGGCATAAATGGGAGGAGGTCAGTTTTTTCTTTCGGCCAACATTCTTGATTCTGATTGAAGCCTCACATGTGTTCCAATAATAAAGGTAAAAAGCATATTCATAGGTACATTTAACAACATTTTGGGGCTGCACATCAAATTAAAAAGCTAATTCACTATATTACTAGCTAATGAAAGATTGAGTTTTTGGCTAATTATGTGAGAACATGTTGATCATGTATTGATAAGCTAATTGTACAACCACAGTTACAATGTTGAGATTATAGTTGCTTATTAATTAAAAGGTCCTAAATTTTCTCCATAAGATGATTAAATTAATACATTTTCAAATGGCTTGTTTTTGCTTTATTGAAATATTTAAATAAATTTCAAACAGCAATTGAAATTATTGGCACTTCAGGAGGATAGACTTTGAGACAATGGATCAGTCTTTCAGAATATAGAACTTTCTCTGTTTTAACTGAATTCTCCATTGTTTTCCATATATCAGCGTATTCTGTTTCAGAAGCCAAACCTAATAAATTGAGTTTATTGATTAAGCTAAAGATATCAGTATGGACTATCTGGTTTTGTCTTAGCCTGTCATATCAACTCAGGGACTGTAGTTTATAAATAACTATTTATGGCTCAGCATGTTGTATGAGCCAAGCCACTTATAGATTATTCAGTAAACTATGGCAGAGCATGCTGTATATATCCAGTCACTGCTGCCTTTCATGAGGCCAGACATCTCCCATTTTCTGAAATGCTTTGGTTTCTTATCTTTGTTACAACCCTTTTACCACTTAGGTGTTAAAGAGTAACATCTGATCCATGTACATTTTGCTCAATTTTAGAGAGGCTTAAAAGTCCATTCATACAGAATTCTGCTGAGTAAAAACCTAGCAAAACCTGCTCAGGCTGAGACTGGAGACAGGCAATTCAATTTATTTTTCCACTGGTTCTTGTCCAACTCAAAATTGCCTTTCCCAGAACTTTTATTTGTGAAAGGAAGTACAGGTAGTCCTCGTTTAGTGACTGCCATGGAAAATGACTTCACAGTTATGACAGTGATGAAAAACGCGACCAGTGCCCTCATTTACGACCTTCACAGTGTCTCTCTCTCTCTCTCAGTCACATGTTCGCCATTACAGACAGTATGCGTTGTCTGCATTGTCCTATGCCTGACCTGTTGTTTTTTTTCTTCCCCTCGAAGAGCAGAGAAATTGCCTAAACAAGCTATCACTTCCTGAGCTGCTTTTCTCTGCAGTGCAGCATATCCCCCAAAAGTGCTAACCACAAGTTAATAAGCTCAGATCTGACCTTAATTAGTTGATTAGAACCCTCCAGCCCCCTGGCACTGCTGCCTGACACTGAAAGACCCTAATCAGTTTCACACTAAAGGCCTTCCTTTGCCTCCTAAGCAGCTCACAGCCATGAACATGCTAGGCAAACAGCTGGAGCCAGCAGGTTGCTTTCAATGTGTATTCCCCATTCTGTGCCTGCTTACTCTCTTGTAATCCTTTCCACTCTGATGAATGTAAATACATTAATTTCCTTCTTGCTAATTATCCCAGTACTGGGATGAGCATTCCCAAGGGAAGGGGAGTGGGGAAAAAGGGCTGGAAGATTTGCCGTTTTACCCAGCTTCCTTGTGAGTCAAGTTCCCTGTCATTTGGGCTCACTTGACTGTGCGAAGTCGTAGCCTGATACTGTAAAGCAAAGGAAAGCTGAAGTAAAATAGTAAGCACAGTTGTAGTCACATGATTTTTCACTTAGTGACCGCTTTGCTTAATGACCAAATTACCAGAACCCATTGCTGTCACTAAATGAGGACTGCTTGTATTTAAGCTTCTGTTCTGATGTGGATTGGGGGCAGGGGGCAGCTTAATGAGGGAAGAATATGAGAGTTGAAGAATGGTGAGAAGTGTCAAACAGATCATTCTGTCTAGTCTTGTACAAAGGTAGTCTCTGGTTACTTTATTGCTTTAAAAAAAAGTCTCTGGAATTAAAAGGCTCTTTTACAGCTAGTAGTTTCAGTCTAAGTAGGATTTAATGGTTGCATCTATGTGTTGATAGTGTTATTTCTTTGTACTTAGTACAGTATTAACATTATTAGAGGAAGAGTCAGTGGCCAGGCATGGAAGGGTTAATAATTTGCCCTGGAGATGAAACCTGGAAAGAATACATGTGCAAGACTATATCACATCACAAGATGTTCTGAGGGATAAAGAATATTTGAGACTATTTCTCTGATAGGCTTCTTGGAACCCCTGCTGTCATGGAATGGTCATGGAATGGTCAGGGCAAGGAATATTTTGATCAGATGGATGTTTCCCAACCTTGATCTGTGACACTGAAGTGACCCAGCAATCAAGCTGAAGTAATCTGGCATTGCTTATAAAAAAAGAACTGGAAGGCAGAGAAGTCTGAAGTCCATCTCCCAGTCCATCTTGATTCATTTCAGTGCTCTCCAGGACTTTCCACTTTTGTTGCCTAGCCAGCAACAAGAAGGGTGTTTTGGGTATGTATTATCAGAATGAATAAGAGAGTGAATGAATGTGTGATGCTTATATTGACAAAGCTTTTAAAATCTGTCTGTGGTCTCCTGGAATTGTTGGGTGGTATTCATTGGCATTGCTCTGGTGCTTCATAAAAAAGTCCTAATTCTATAGCAGAAGGCAAGGCTCTTCTAACATAAATGGTTATTTTATTGTTTTTTTTTTTCAATCTTTGGAATTATAGGGCTCCTTTACAGGTAGTAGTTTCAGCCTGAGTAGGATGTGAGCATTGTATCTATGTGCTGATAATGTTATTTTTTAGTACTTAGTTCAGTGGTAACATCAGTGTTCCTGGGCTTCTCCATATTGAACCACAGCGACCCCTGCTTCCTTCTTTCAATAGTCCTATCAGTTTGGCTAGCCTTGGGAAAAATCCTTGGCTTTGATGAGGGAAGGTTAGGCAAAATACACATTTTTGAGAATGCTGTTTTCCTCTAGCTCAGGCCTCCTCAAGTGGAATGTTCTCCACAATACATGAATGTCAACTTCCAGAATTCCCCAGCAAACATAGCCATCACTAAAAATTCTAAGAGTTGTAGCTCACACATCTGAGACCAACTGAGCTATAGAAGTCTGCTCTAATTTGACTCATTAGGAACATGTTGCATTTGCTTGTACTTCAGCTACATGTGGATTTCCTACATGCTTACCAAGACTTTAGGACTCTTAGTGTGCAGAAGAATTTGAGATTGGTAGAGATCAGAGGTAAGAAACTTGGTGCCTTTCAGATGTTCTGGCCTTCAATTCCCATCAACCTTAGCAAACTTTGCCAATATGAAGGGATTGTGAAGGCTGCAGTTCAAAATATTGAAAGGGCAACAGGTTCTCTGTTCCTGTTGTCCTGTTTCAACCCAAGAAGTACATGTTCTATTCCAAGCACAAGAAGCTTTGGAAACAATATAGACTCATATTGGAGCTTCTGAGATTCTGTAGTTATTTCATTAAATACATTAAAGATACCTTACTCAAATTCATGTAATTCTTGCTTCTTTGAGCTTACCAGCTATTTGATACATCCTTCATTCTGTGATTCCTGGTCCATTTGGAAAGACTTTTGAATGTTGGCTTATTGCTATGACTTCGTAGTCACAGACACTAAAAAGTCATGCTTTTTAAATGCAAACTTGCTGCACTGTAACCACAGAGTTACCACTTTCAGAGGCATTTGTTTCTACTCTTTCTACCACAGATCTAATAAATCATTGTTATTGTTGTTATTACTCACTACTACGTAGCTGTTCAGCAGTAATGGGGGGGGGCAAATTGTTAGATGAAAGTAGAAAAACACAAGCAGAGAAATACAGACTGTTTCCACTGAGCACACCAAGCCTTTAGGTTCTTAGCAGAGGAATTAAGGGCTTTTGATTAATCCACAAATCTCATGCACTTCAAGGGCGCTTGTGGTTGGCCTCAAAGCTACTTGGCCAAGTTGGAGGCCACCAGGGCAAATGTCGTTCAGCTGACAGCTCTCAAAGCATCAGACTCATTAAACAGACATGACCATGATTATATTCTGCCAGCATAGCTGATGATAAAAAAAAAACTAAAGTCAATTCAGAGGTATTCCAATTTTATTTAAACAAGCATCGTTAAAGTTGGGAAAATGGATGTGTTGGCAGCATGGAAAGCTTCATAATACTGGTAGCATATTAAGCAGTGTGGACTGCGGATATTTATATCTGCCTTCCTTCTTACCTCGATGTTCTTTCTTACACCATTTTACAAACAACTGTCCCCAGTTTAACTCCTAAAGCAGACTGATAATGTTGATGGGAAGTGACTGCACCAGAAGGGAAAACTGAACAGAGCTGCTGAAAGAACTCAGGGAAGAAGACACACAGAACAGAACTCATAATAATAGTGGACCACGTGTAGGTTTGCGTCTGAAAAGGAACAGTGAAAGGTGGACTATTTTAGACCTTGATGTATGTTCATTCTGAACCTGGGACTGTACCAAGTTTTGATTAAGAGGAATGTGATTTCAGCTTTTCACTCAGCTATGAAGCAAATTATCAAGTGCCTCCATCAATTAAATATCTGCTTCTTAACTTTAGGACAGGATGAATCTGGAATAGTGTTTCTAACAGCATGAGGGATCAAAGGTCAATAGCAGCAGGCAGGCTCAGAAGGTTATAAAAACCAGAACATCCCTTTTAAAATAAAACTGTTGCCAGAAAGTATGGAGTGTATTAGAGATAAGTGAAAACAATATTTAAGAACTGTATTTTTTTAAAAAAATACTTTTATTAATCTCTCAACAGCCAGAAACCATCTAGGAGGACAGAATAACCCCAAACACCAACCTCTGAGTGAATCAAACCAATTTAATCCACCTTTTACACACAACTAGAGGGACCAATTCAGTGAACTCCAATTTTTTTTTATGGGAACCATGTTCTGCTCCAGTTCTTGCCAAATCCAGTCACTGCAGGGCTCATACTGATGAATTGTTTCCTGACACTCCTGAGTTTGATATGCATTTTATTTTATTTATTTATCACATTTCCTCACCTCCCATCTCGTACAAATGACTCTGGGTGGTTTATAAGTACATTAAAACAATAAAAGAATAAGAAAGTATTATAATTATACTTTCACTTGAGATGCCTTTCCTGGTTCTTTATTTGATAATCATTGTGGCTTGATAGAGATGTATGTAAGCTGCTGGGATAATTGACTGTACATTCATATGGCTGCCCAGAATACTCCTTATTCTATTCAACTAATTTATGGCTGGGTGTCTATTCTTCCTAACATTTCTAACTTTGGATGTCAATTTTTCCTGCATGCATGCATTCATTCATTTTACAGCTTTTATAGCCTGCCCAGCTGAAAAGACTTGGGGTGAGTTATAAGTTAAAACTATAAACACAACAACAGAATATATCAAAATTATTTTTCAAAAAACAGTTATAATAAATCAACCTGCCCTCCAAATGAATGCCAATAAAATTTAGCTAAGATTGAAGGTCCAGTGAAATAAAAGTATATCTAAAGATCTTCTAAAAATCATCAGGGAGGGAGCTTTACAGACCTCTGGACCTCCAGCATCTTTTATCTATCTATCTATCTATCTATCTATCTATCTATCTATCTATCTATCTATCTATCTATCTATCTACCTACCTACCTACCTACCTACCTACCTACCTATTCTCCTCCCTGCCCCAAGCCCAATGGCAGAGCCAGGTCTTCAATTCCCTCCAGAAGGCTAGGAGCGATGGGGCTAATCTCACCTCTGGGGGCAAGATGTTCCAAAGGGCGGGTGCCACTGCAGAGAAGACCCACCTCCTGGGCCCCGCCAGATGGACCCCAAAGGTGTTATATGCACCCTTCTAGGGGCACCAAAAATAGCCCATGTGGCCGCATTCTGGACCAGCTGAAGCTTCTGGATACTCTTCAAGGGTAGCCCCATGTAGAGCACATTGCAATAGTCTATATGGGAGACAACAAGGTCATGAGTTTCATGTTCACCTGTAACTTTTGGAATTAACTACAGATATATTTTTCAACCTTCAGCAAAGGATCATTACTTTGTCGTGGTGCTGGAGCTTGAACACATCAATGATCCCATGAGCTAAACCGTGAAGGGCCACCCAAGACGGGAAGGTCATGACAGAGAGGTCAGACTAAATGCGATCCCTGGGGAAGGTAATGGCAACCCACCCCAGTATTCTTGCCATGAAAACTAAATGGATCAGTACAACCAGAGATATGTCGCTATGCCATCGGAAGATGAGACTCCCAGGTTGGAAGATGGTGAAAAGGCTACTGGGGAGAAACAGAGGATGAGTTCAACTAGCCCCAGATGTGATGATGCAGCTAGCTCAAAGCCAAAAGGATGGCTAGCGGCCGACGGTGCTGATGGTGAACGGCGAATCCGATGTTCTAAGGATCAACACACCATTGGAACCTGGAATGTAAGATCTAAGAGCCAGGGCAAATTGGATGTGGTTATTGGTGAGATGTCAAGATTAAAGATAGACATTTTGGGCGTCAGTGAACTGAAATGGACTGGAATGGGCCACTTCACATCAGATGACCACCAGATCTACTACTGTGGACAAGAGGACCACAGAAGAAATGGAGTAGCCTTCATAATTAATAGTAAAGTGGCTAAAGCAGTGCTTGGATACAATCCAAAAAACGATAGAATGATCTCAATTCAAATTCAGGGCAAGCCATCTAACATCACAGTGATCCAAATATACGCCCCAACCACAAATGCTGAAGAAGCTGAAGTAGATCAGTTCTATGAGGATCTGCAGCACCTACTGGACAACACGCCTAAAAGAGATGTTATTTTCATCACAGGAGACTGGAATGCTAAGGTGGGCAGTCAAATGACACCTGGAATTACAGGTAAGCATGGCCTGGGAGAACAAAATGAAGCAGGACATAGGCTGATAGAATTTTGCCAAGACAACTCAATGTGCATAACAAACACCCTCTTCCAACAACCTAAGAGACGGCTTTATACATAGACTTCCCCAGATGGACAACACCGAAATCAGATTGACTACATCCTTTGCAGCCAAAGGTGGCGGACATCTATACAGTTGGTAAAAACAAGACCTGGAGCTGACTGTAGTTCTAATCACGAACTTCTTCTTGCACAATTTAGGATCAGACTAAAGAGATTAGGGAAGACCCACAGATCAGCTAGATATGAGCTCACTGATATTCCTAAGGAATATGCAGTGGAGGTGAATAGATTTAAGGGACTGGACTTAGTAGATAGGATCCTGGAAGAACTATGGGCAGAAGTTTGCAACATTGTTCAGGAGGCGGCAACAAAATACATCCCAAAGAAAGAAAACCAAGAAGGCAAAGTGGCTGTCTGCTGAGACACTAGAAGTAGCCCAAGAAAGAAGGAAAGCAAAAGGCAACAGTGATAGGGGGAGATATGCCCAATTAAATGCAAAATTCCAGAAGTTAGCCAGAAGAGTTAAGGAATTATTTTAAACAAGCAATGTGCAGAAGTGGAAGAAGACAATAGAATAGGAAGGACAAGAGACCTCTTCCAGAAAATTAGAAACATTGGAGGTAAATTCCAGGCAAAAATGGGCATGATCAAAAACAAAGATGGTAAGGACCTAACAGAAGAAGAAGAGATCAAGAAAAGGTGGCAAGAATATACAGAAGACCTGTATAGGAAGGATAACAATATCAGGGATAGCTTTGACAGTGTGGTCAGTGAGCTAGAGCCAGACATCCTGAAGAGTGAGGTTGCATAGGCCTTAAGAAGCAATGCTAATAACAAGGCAGCAGGAGATGACGGCATCCCAGCTGAACTGTTCAAAATCTTGCGAGATGATGCTGTCAAGGTAATGCATGCTATATGCCAGCAAATTTGGAAAACACAAGAATGGCCATCAGATTGGAAAAAATCAACTTATATCCCCATACCAAAAAAGGGAAACACTAAAGAATGTTCAAACTATCGAACAGTGGCACTCATTTCACATGCCAGTAAGGTAATGCTCAAGATCCTGCAAGGTAGGCTTCAGCAATTCATGGAGTGAGAATTGCCAGATGTACAAGCTGGGTTTAGAAAAGGCAGAGGAACTCAGGACCAAATTGCCAATATCTGCTGGATAATGGAAAAAGCCAAGGAGTTTCAGAAAAACATCTATTTCTGTTTTATTGACTATTCTAAAGCCTTTGACTGTGTGGACCATAACAAATTGTGGCAATTTCTTAGCGGTATGGGGATACCAGGGACGCGGTGGCGCTGCGGGTTAAACCGCTGAGCTGTCGATCGGAAGGTCGGTGGTTCGAATCTGCGTGACGGGGTGAGCTCCCGTTGCTAGTCCCAGCTCCTGCTCACCTAGCAGTTCGAAAACATGCAAATGTGAGTAGATCAATAGGTACCGCTTCGGCGGGAAGGTAACGGCGTTCCGTGTCGTCATGCTGGCCACATGACCCGGAAGTGTCTATGACAACACCGGCTCCAAGGCTTAGAAACGGAGATGAGCACCGCCCCCTAGAGTCGGATTCGACTGGACTTTACGTCAAGGGAAACCTTTACCTTTACTATGGGGATACCAAGTCATCTTGTATGCCTCCTGAGGAATCTGTATAACGACCAAGTAGCAACAGTAAGAACAGACCACAGAACAACGGACTGGTTTAAGATTGGGAAAGGAGTACGACAGGGTTGTATACTCTCGCCCTACCTATTCAACTTGTACCCAGAACACATCATGCGACATGCTGGGCTTGAGGAATCCAAGGCTGGAGTTAAAATCGCTGGAAGAAACATTAACAATCTCAGAAATGCAGATGATACCACTTTGATGGCTGAAAGCGAAGAGGAACTGAGGAGCCTTATGATGAAGGTGAAAGAAGAAAGTGCAAAAGCTGGCTTGCAGCTGAACCTCAAAAAAACCAAGATTATGGCAACCAGCTTGATTGATAACTGGCAAATAGAGGGAGAAAATCTAGAAGCAGTGAAAGACTTTGTATTCCTAGGTGCAAAGATTACTGCAGATGCTGACTGCAGTCAGGAAATCAGAAGACGTTTAATCCTTGGGAGAAGAGCAATGACAAATCTCGATAAAATAGTTAAGAGCAGAGACATCACACTGACAGCAAAGGTCCGCATAGTTAAACAATGGTGTTCCCCGTAGTAACATATGGCTGTGAGAGCTGGACCATAAGGAAGGCTGAGAGAAGGAAGATCAATGCTTTGGAACTGTGGTGTTGGAGGAAAATTCTGAGAGTGCCTTGGACTGCAAGAAGATCAAACCAGTCCATCCTCCAGGAAATAAAGCCAGACTGCTCACTTGAGGGAATGATATTAAAGGCAAAACTGAAATACTTTGGCCACATAATGAGAAGACAGGACACCCTGGAGAAGATGCTGATGCTAGGGAGAGTGGAAGGCAAAAGGAAGAGGGGCCAACCAAGGGCAAGATGGATAGATGATATTCTAGAGGTGACGGACTCATCCTTGGGGGAGCTTGGGGTGTTGACGACCGACAGGAAGCTCTGGCGTGGCCTGGGCCACGAAGTCATGAAGAGTCGGAAGCGACTGAACGAATAAGCAACAACATATTTTTCAACTCCCTAAATATCTGAATAGCTGATATTTAAGTAAATATTAAGTAAATACAGAATAGCCTTTTCAAAAGCTGGATTAAATGTGTTGCCATCAAATATGCTATATGGTAGATTTCAAAAAATTCCCATCTCCCAAAGATTTTGTCCCTGTAATGGTACTGATCTTGAAACAGTGGATGTCATGCGCTGCCTACCTCTGAATAACGTTCAGACACTGGGTTGCAAAGCAGGCTCTGGTTTATTTCAGGATAGGTACAACGTTGTTAGAAAAAGCTGAGAGTGACAGGAGCGCGCCGGTGCGGGGTTTAAATACCCCGCGCCGGTCAGCGCCCCCTCGCTCTCGGTCACGTCACCCCCCTTTGTCCCATGCGTTGCCCTGCCATTGGTTGAGGGTTTCTAGGATCGCCCATCCTCAGGTTTTCATTCTTCTGCTGATTGCTTTCAGCTGGGCGATCCCCGTGGTATTGCTGCTGATGGCTTGGGTGGCTCCGTGATCCGTTTATCTATTGTTTGTTAGCCGTTAGTCGTTGTGGGTTGATGGCTGCTTAACTTGTACCCCTTCACCTATTTCCTTGTCATTGTCATGAGTGCCATTGCGCTGATTACTTTAGCTCAACGGCACTCATGACATACTGCCCCCTTTCCGAATAGTGTTCTCCCCCGGGTTTCTGGGTTTCCCCCATGGAGCTGTCAAAACGCCATTTTTTTTTTTTTTTTTTTTTTTTTTTTTCAAAGTTCCCGCCGGAGTAGTTGTCGCCCCTCCCTTTGCTCCTCCCTCTACCACGTGCCTTCCCAGGGTGTGTCCATGGTGCGCATGCTCGGGTTCTGACCTGGCGTGCGCATGCTCCAACCACACCCTGTTTGTTTGGCTCAGTTCGGCGAGGCGAGAGGCGTGGCTGGTCGGGTGCTGCTCAGCTCCAGGTAGGGCCCTTTTTTGCTTATTTGGAGTGCGTCGCCTTTGTTGTGTCTCCTGGGCGTTGCCCCCAGGTTGCCCTGTTGACTTGCTTGCCACTCCCCCGCGGCCAGGGGGCGGGGGGAGGGTGCTGGCGATCGTTTGTCACCACCCCGTGGGCCCGGGGCGGGGGGAGTGAGTCCCGGGGGGGGGAAGGTCCACCCAAGTCGCGGGCTTGGGGGGGGCCCCTTCCCTTGGGGCACGGGAGGCGGGGGGAGGCCTGCGGGAGGGGGGGGTTGGTTTTGCTGACCTTGATTGCGGTTTGTCGGGGTATGCCCGGTGGAATGCTCTGGTCAGGTCAGGCGCTTTAACGTTGTGCGCCGCCACCCATTCCGGGTGGGGGAAGTGTTTCCACCTGACCAGATAGTGTAGGGTTCCTCGTTGCTTGCGTGAGTCGAGGATGTCCCTTATCTCGAAGTGGTGTTGCCCGTCGATCATAAGCGGTGCGGGCTGAGGCGTGCTTGGGTGCCATCGGGAGGTGGTTGCCGGTTTTAGGAGGCTGGTGTGGAACACCGGGTGGAGCCTCCGGAGGTTGTGTGGCAGGTCCAGGCGTATTGCTACCGGGTTCACTATTTGCGTGACTCGGAACGGCCCGATGTACTTAGGCCCCAGTTTTTTCGAGGGTTGGGTTGACTTTAGGAACTTGGTGGAGAGATAGGCCATGTCCCCCGCCTGGAACGTCGGTTGTTGGCGCCGGTGCTTGTCGGCCTGCTCTTTGTAAGCAGCCTGTGCCTCCTTCAGCGCCGCCGTGATTACTGGCCATGCTTCCGCGATCTTCCGTCCCCAGTCGCTGGCGTCCACCTGGGGTTCCGGGGGTTGAGGTAGCTCCGGTATGGGGACGAAGTCGCGCCCCGAGACTACTTCGAACGGGGTTTTTCCCGTGCTCGTGTGGACGGCGTTGTTGTATGCGACTTCGGCGAACGGGAGCAGTTCAGCCCAGTCGTCCTGGTGGTAGTTCGTATAGGATCGTATAAATTGCTCTAAGGTGGCATTAAGAACCTCAGTGGCTCCGTCCGTCTGCGGATGCCAAGCCGTAGACAGGGCCTGTTGGGTCCCCGTCAGCTTCAAGAAGGCCCGCCAGAATTTGGAGGTGAACTGTGTGCCCCTGTCGGTCACCACACGTGCGGGACATCCGTGTAGCCTGTACACGTGGATGAGGAAGAGTTTGGCTAGTTGTTGTGAGGATGGGACTGACGTGCAGGGGATGAAGTGGGCCTGCTTTGAGAAGTAGTCCTTCACCACCCAAATGGCCGTTTTCTTCTGGCTGGGTGGGAGGTCCACTATAAAATCCATAGAGATTTCCTCCCATGGGCGGGAGGGTTCTGCCACCCGTTGCAATAGCCCCGCGGGTTTGCCTGGTGCCCGTTTGGCCCGAGCGCACGTTGGGCAGGACGCCACGTAGGTTTTTACGTCTCGCCTGAGCGCGGGCCACCAGAATTGCCGCCGTGTTAGGTGTAGGGTCTTGAGGAACCCAAAGTGTCCCGCTTGCTTGGCGTCGTGTGACCTATGCAAGATCGCCTGGCGTTGCGAGTCCGGGACGTAGATTCTGCCTTCCCCCCATGCTAGGTCTTGCGCCATCGTTACCTTGTCGGGGTTTGCCAGGAACCAGGGGTCGGTTTTGAGGGCGGCGGCGAGGTCCGTGCGCATTCCCCCTGGTAGTTGCGGTTGCCTTCTTTCCGTCGCCGGTTGTCCCGCCGTCGGCTGCGCCGTAGCGTCGAGCTGCCTCCGTGCGCCGCTTCGGGTGGTCACGGCCATCCCCAGTTGCGAGGCGGATAGGACCGTCCCAATGGTGTCTGGGGCGGGCTCTTCGTCTTGGGGCAGCCGGGAGAGGGCGTCGGCCAGGAAGTTCTTCTTGCCCGGCATGAACTTCAACTGGAAATCAAAGCGGCTGAAGAATTGTGCCCATCGGACCTGTTTTGGGCTAAGGCGTCTAGGCGTTCGTAGGGCCTCGAGGTTCCGGTGGTCCGTCCAGACCTCGAATGGTTGGGTGGCTCCCTCGAGTAGGTGACGCCATGTTTCTAGTGCCGATTTCACCGCAAAGGCTTCTTTCTCCCAGACGTGCCATCGCCTCTCTGTCTCGGAGAACTTCCTTGACAGGTAGGCGCATGGTTTCAGGAGCCCCGTGGAGTCTTTTTGTAGGAGGATGGCTCCCAGGGAGAAGTCTGAGGCGTCGGCTTGGACCACGAACGGCCGTTCTGGGTCCGGGTGCGCGAGGATTGGCTCCGTCGTGAACAGCGCTTTCAGCTTGTCGAATGCGGTCTGGCACGCGGGAGTCCAATTCAGCACTGTGCCTGGGTTCTTGGCGCGTCTGGTGTCCCCCACCCCTTTGGTTTTGAGGAGGTCCGTTAAGGGTAGGGCTATCTCAGCGAACCCCCGGGCGAAGGACCTGTAGAAATTCGCGAATCCCAGGAAGCTCTGTAGTTGCCGTCTGTTGCGGGGCCGCTCCCAGTTTAGTACCGCTTCGACTTTTGCGGGGTCCATCTCGATGCCGTCCCCGGAGATTCGATACCCCAAATAGTCTAGGCGGTCTTTGTGAAACTCGCACTTTGTGGGCTTTGCATAGAGCTGCGCCCTTCTGAGCTTGTCGAGGACTTGCCTGACTAAGGTTACGTGTTCCTCGTATGTTTTTGTGTAAATAAGGACGTCGTCGATGTAGACCAGGACCCCTTTAAACAGATGTTCATGCAGTACCTCATTGATGAGCTGCATGAACACCCCAGGGGCCCCCGCGAGTCCGAAGGGCAGTACCTTGTACTGGAAAGCGCCTAGGGGGCAGTTGAACGCCGTCTTCCATTCGTCCCCCTCCCTGATTCGGATGCGATAGTACGCCTCGCGCAGGTCCAATTTGGAAAAGACTTTGCCCGTGGACAGGTGGGCGAGCATGTCCTTCACCAGGGGTAAGGGGTATTTGTTGGACAGGGAAGCCGCGTTTAGGCCCCGGTAGTCGGTACAGAGCCGTAGGGTCCCGTCTTTCTTCTCCCGGAATAGGACGGGGGCTCCGACCGGTGAGCATGCTGGCTCTATAAATCCCCTGTCTAGGTTTTTATCGATGAACTCCCGGAGGGTTGCCATCTCCTTCGGGGTCATCGAATAGATCTTTGGTCTAGGTAGGGGGACGTCGGGCAGTAGGTCGATTCGGCAATCCGTCTTGCGGTGGGGGGGTAGTTGGTCTGCCTCTGCTTCTCCGAAGACCTCGGAGAAGTCGGCGTATTGTTCCGGTAGGTCTGCAGTGGTAGCGGCGTTGTCTTGTGTGGTCGCCTCCGCTCGTCCTACCGTGGGGTTGCTTTTGCCAGCTGGTACTGGTGCTCGATACTCGCCGTCGCCGAATGTGAAGGTGCGGGTCGCCCAGTTGATCCGCGGGTTGTTTTTCGCGAGCCATGGCATCCCCAGGACTGCAATGGGCCGTCCGATGGGCGTGACTACGAACGATGTGCGCTCGGTGTGAGTGCCCATTTGCAGGGTGACCGGCTCGGTTTGTAGCGTGGCTGGTTTCCCCCCCGCTGTGGAGCCGTCCAGCTGGTGGAATGCCAGCGGCGTGGGGAGGGGGAAGCAGCGGAGTTCGAGTTTGGCGACTAGGTCGGGGTGGATAAGGTTTTTTGAGCACCCCGAGTCCACTAGTGCCGCGGCCGTGGTGGCTCCGTTGCCGGCAGAGAGTTGAATTGCTGCCAATATTACGGAGCTTTTGTCGTTTCGTTGAGGTGGTTCGCGTTGCTGTCCCGCCGCCTGCCTCGCCACGCGTTTCAGGGCAAGCGGGGAGCATTTCCCGCCGGCTGGTCGGGGTCGGTATTGTCCTCTTCTCCCCAGTAAGCGTCCCAGCCCTCTTCCGGTGTCGCTGTGGCCACGGTCATTCGGCGGTGAGGGGGCGGCCCCGGGTTGGGTGGTTTGGGGCTAATTTTCGGGGCGGGCTTGGGCGCGCTGGTCGGCGGTCGGTTGGCGAAGCAGTCCGCCGTCTTGTGCCCTAATTTGCCACACCTCCCGCAGGGCTCCCGGTTGAACTTCTTTTTAGGGTATATGGGGCCGGCCATCCCCCCGTGTGGTGCGGGTACCTTTTTCCCGACGTAGTTTGTGTCTTCCGTGGTTGTCATAAGGAAGGTGCGGTGCGCGTGTTCGGCTTTCCCCGCGAGGTGGATCCACCCGTGTAACGTTTCTGGGTCGTCGCGGTAGAGGGCCCATTGGAGAACGTCGCGGTTGAGCCCCTTTTTGAAGATTTCCAGCAGGGTGGTCTCAGACCAGTCGCAGACCTTTCCCGCGAGGGCTTTGAACTCCAGGGCGTAGTCAGGGACCGTGCGTGCGCCCTGTTTAAGTCTCTGGAGTGCGCTTTTCGCCCGTACTTTGGCTAGGGGGTCTTCGAAATAGTTTTTCATCTCGTTGATGAAAGCAGGGAAGGTGGCGAGGGCGGGGGAGCTGGACTCGTACAGTTGGACGTACCAGTCCGCCGCCCTGTCTTGGAGTTTGATCGCCACGGCGCCGATCTTGTCGGCCTCGGAGTCATAGGAGTGTCCGTGCCTCCCCATGAACTCCCTAGCGTTGGTGACGAAAAACGAGAGTTTTGAGGGGGTCCCATCGAAGAAGATGGGGAAGTCCTTTGGGGCCCGGGCGTTTTGCGCGGCCCCGCCTCTCGCTTCCCGGGATGTGGTGTCGGCCGCCTGTGCCGTCTGCTGGCTTTCCGCTGGCTCGTGTGGGTTCGGTGCTTCGCTCGGGGTGTGGGCTTGTGCGGGGACGTCATTGGGTGGCGCGGGGGGCATAAGCGCCTGGAGCATGGTCCGGAGTTCCGTCAGCTGAGCCCGCATGGCCGCGAGTTCAGCTCGTGCCTCCTCGTCCACAGCCCGCACCGCCGCTGGGGCCGGTTCCGTTGGCGCGTCCTCGGGGGGGGGGGGTTCATCGTCCCTCCGCCGCGGGTCCGCTTCCTCCTCCGTCTGATGGGTGTCTCCGTCGTCCTCCTCCGTGTCGAGCACCGTGGGGCTGTCGCTCCACGCCCGTTGCTGGGGTGCGATGTGGGGCGCGGGGTCCTCCGCTGGTTTCGGAAGTCGTGCTGCTCCCTCCCGCGGTCGGGTTGCCTCCGTCGCCATCTCCCCTTGGGGTTGGAGCTGAGGCTCGGGTCGGGTGGGGCGGGCGTCCATGGCTCCGGGAGTCCGCGGTGCCTCTGGCCTCGGTCGGTCCTCCTCTGTCTCTTGCCGCGCGGCTCGCCCTCCTTGCCCGCGCCGTTCCGGCCTCATCTTGCTGGTCTTCTCGCCGTCTACTCCTCCCGCGGCTCGTTGTCGTCCGGTGGGGCTCGGCGAGGCTGAGTTTATGACTCTCAGCTTTATGTCATGCGCTGCCTACCTCTGAATAACGTTCAGACACTGGGTTGCAAAGCAGGCTCTGGTTTATTTCAGGATAGGTACAACGTTGTTAGAAAAAGCTGAGAGTGACAGGAGCGCGCCGGTGCGGGGTTTAAATACCCCGCGCCGGTCAGCGCCCCCTCGCTCTCGGTCACGTCACCCCCCTTTGTCCCATGCGTTGCCCTGCCATTGGTTGAGGGTTTCTAGGATCGCCCATCCTCAGGTTTTCATTCTTCTGCTGATTGCTTTCAGCTGGGCGATCCCCGTGGTATTGCTGCTGATGGCTTGGGTGGCTCCGTGATCCGTTTATCTATTGTTTGTTAGCCGTTAGTCGTTGTGGGTTGATGGCTGCTTAACTTGTACCCCTTCACCTATTTCCTTGTCATTGTCATGAGTGCCATTGCGCTGATTACTTTAGCTCAACGGCACTCATGACAGTGGATCATATTTTATTATATTGTGAATTTTATAAGAATCTTTGGCAGGAAGTTATCTGGCCTATTTTAAAATACAAACCAGGAAGTGATTCTTCTGAGTATGGAAAAATTTTACTTGCAGATGAAAATCCTAAAATTACAGTGGCAACAGCCAGATTTTTAACTATGGCTATAAAGACAGGGCTTTTAGTAACAAATCAGTTATTTTAAGTGTATTATGTTTTAAGTGTATTATGTAATATTTATTAAATATTTTATTTGTTAAACTGTTTTATCTAATGCCAAATTCAGATTATATTTGTAACTTGCTTTTGGGCCTTTTGGCCATAAATAAAATTGATTGATTGAAATCACTCCTTGGACGAGCCATGCCAAAAAGTAAATGAGATCACCAGGATCTTCACAGACTTTTTGATTGTGGAATGTTGACTATAATTGTTTCCCCATGTCACAGCCTGGCAAAGTGGTTTAAAAAATGCATCCGTCCCTCAATAAGCACAGAATTGGCTTTGATTGCCTGAGTGTAATTATTGTGCTTGGGATCAAGTTGCTGCCCACTTCATATTGCATTGTATTTCAAAAACTTTTACAAAATAAAATAATTTTTAAAAATTATAATGCCACACATTGATGTATAGCACTAAAAATGTATTATAAATAGAGTGGATATTTATTCATATGTGCCCATAAAGTTACTATTTCTTTTGGGAAAAAAACCCAACACAATTATGCCTCAAAAAATAAAGAGTCCACTTTAGATTTTGGCCACTAGATCCGTGCTGTTAAATTCCTAAAATATAAGATCTTTTTCTTAGTTCAATTATCTCAAGTATTCGTAATCTAATTTTATTTTATTTTCCTTACCAGACTCATCTCTGAGTCTTTATTTCTATAGGTAGCCTGTGTTGGGTTTTGCATCCAGCAGTCGAGCCCAAAGCGAAGTTCTGAACGACATAACAAAACTTGCCGCCGTCCAATATTGAAAAGACATCACTGCCAAGGACTTCTGCTATATCGCAGGCATGAATGAACGCTGTTCAATATATTTCTCACCGTTGCCAAGCTGTTTTGCTAAACCTTCTGGTCGAAGCCAGTTGCTCAGTTCCTCTGAGACCAAATAGAGAGGAGGAAAAGCAATTCCTCTAGAATAACAACCCAGCAGACTTCCTGTAATTCAGAGAACAGGGCTCGTCTGTGTTGGTCAGACTGTTGTATTTTATGAAAGAGTTGCCACGTTTATTCTTTTAAGAAATGTGCCTGTCACATTTGTCTTTATTTTGGCTCCGATTCCAGCCGGGGAGCTGATGGTAGAGCTTTTCATTAGAGGAGAAACTATACTAACCCTCTTTAAGATGCCACGAGGAGCTCTTTTACATCTTCCTGACTTTATTCATTTATTTATTTGTGTCTCAAATTTGCACTACCGCCCATCTCCCCCCGGGGAGGGACGGTGAGTGGTTTGTTAACATCCAGAGAAGAACCAGCGAGGCAACCTGGGGCCCCACTTTTAAGATTCCTCCAGCCAGAGACCCAGGTGACTTCCCAGGCAGAGGCAGGGCTCAAAAAGGTCAACAACAGGCCTACTGTCAGCCTCTAGGCCAGCTAGAGCCCAGCCCTGCTAGTGCGGATCTCCTCAATCTAATAGCCCTTTGTTAAATTAAATTTTAAATTAAATTTAAGGGAACAGCCAGCTAAATATATACAGAGTTCCCAATGCTTATCGATTTTTAGTTTTAAAACAGATGGTCCTTTTCTAGAACAAAAGGATGCATATTTCCAGATACATTTAACACGAAGGCTGGCAAAGCAAACTTCCTTTTATTTCTGCAACTGTGGTTCAAATGAGTTTAAAACAAATAAAATAAATATCCCCAATATTTTCTTATTTTAAAAAATTATTATTCAGAGCTGGTAAAGAGACCAATCTGCTTTTTTTGCTCTAGTGTACCAGGAGCATAGCTGCAATTTAAACATGGGATGGCAGTGTGGTGCAACTAATATTAGTTGTGTCCATTGTGTCCATTCCAACTATCTCATTAAAGGGAGCCTCCATTGAATCCATGGCATAAAATTACCCAGGTTGTACCACTGACATGAACCAGGAAAGAGCCCTGCAAATATTTGTTCCCTAAAGGTCTCCCTGTACTTATAATAGCTATAGAATATAAACCATACTGAGGAACTGCTTTATTGGCCTCTACTGCCATTCAATTCAATATAAAGACACTCTGGTGGGGGCAGGGTTGTGTGCCTTTGAATCAGTGTTGACTACTGGTGACTGCCTGGACCAGTCCCTGTTGTTTTATTGGCAAAGTTTTTTGGAAGTGGTTTGCCCTCACCCACTCCTTCCCAGGGCTGAAAGAGAGGACTGGCCCAGGGTCACCCAGCTGGTTTCATGCCCAAGATGGGACTAGAACTCCCAGTCTCCCAGCTTCTAGTCCAGTGTCTTTAACCATTACACCAAACTGGTTCTCATAAAGACACTACAGAAGCTAAATTTCTGCCTGTTGTGTACCCCTTTGAGATAGGAGATGGCAGCCCTACTGACCGCAGGGATAAGCCTCCAATCTTAGTAGATTGGAGACTGGTTGTTAAATATGATGCAAATTTTATATACTTTGGAACAAAATTACTCCCCAAATCTGAGTTCCTCTTCTGTTCTTGTAAAGAGGGCAATTTCTGCAGCATGTTCCTCGCCATGACTTAGTCCCCAACCCCCAGCCACAGAATTTTGAGAGTGCAAAGTCCTTTTGAGGCCCAAGTTAGAAAGTAAGATGGGACTCTCTCCCCCCTTACACATCCCAAAGCCAACTGGGGGGGGAGGGGCAGGGGAGCCCTACTTCAATGCTCCTGACAGGAGAGGCTCTTCCAGAGCACTTGAGGGCGGGAGGGGGGGAGGCTGGGGCTCCCACTGCTCAAGCTTTGCTGCCCTCCCTGCCTTCCAGCATCTGCTGTCCAGAGCGGCTGCTTCATGGCACCGTGGCTGCAGCAGTGGAAAACTCCCAGTCTTCACTGAAGGCGTCATTGTCTGCCTCTGCCCCTGCTGGTGAATGGAGGCGCTTCCTTACCCAATGGGCAGCTGGACTAAGCGTGCAGGGTTGCACCAAGGGTTGACTCTCCAAGGCCATCAAGTGCAGCAAACCGTGCAGAATCTGCCTCTGTGTGAGTTGAGGAAGACAAGGGATTTTAGCCCTGGTCCCAAGCCACCTCATCTTTCTCCAGACAGAGTTTGGCTTCTCCGCCTTGCTCACTTCAGGGACCTGGCAGCAGGTTAATTATGTTGTCAAGCAGGGATCTTCTTTTAGCAGACCAGCTCTGTCTTTTCTTCAAGGTTGTGCTTTATCCCCATGCTGCCTTTTTAAATTGGCTTTGGGGAGACCAAGGGGAAGAAATCTGCTACATTGGCTGGCTTTAATGAGGTTGTCACAGCCAAAGAGCAGGACCACTGGGCTTAACTTCAGTTCCTCTCCATCCTCATTCAGCTTGGCTGGCAGTCCAGTGGCAACAATCCTGCCAACATCATGTCTCCATCCTGGGGTCAGAGGATCCTCCCTTGAACACCTGCTCTGGGCCAACCAGCCAGAAGAAGTGTCCCTGTATTTGCCTTTGTGACACACACACAGATTAAGCAGGCATGTCAGGGTCATTCAGGCACCACTACTACTAGGGTGACCAGTCCCCTTTGGAGACTAATGTTAGGTACTTTGAATAGTCAAGCCCAAACTTGTCCTCTTCTATACGTCCTTTCCTCTTAGTTCCTTCAAAGAAGTTGTGGCTTTATTTATCTCTTCTTTTAATTATTAACTCTTTTTTTGGGGGGCGGGGGAGAGTTGAGACTCAATCCATTACCTTGTACAGGGGAGTTGGAAGCCATTCAAGAAACAAAATAAATAAAATAAGGGGGAGAAATAGAACTGAATGAAGATAATCTGATTTCTTCTTAACTATCTTCTACTCCTACTCCTCTGAAGGAAATTCAACTGAATTCATACATGTGTCATAAATAAATTATCATGCATACATTCAATTCTCAAGACTAACTGGGTGAGCAAATAGTATTAATGCTGGATGATGATGATGATGATTAAAGCAATTATTAACACACATTTTCCCTTCTCTGAATTTTTCAGCATTTCATCAATTACATGGTACCAACTTCAGATTGACCATTAAGTAAATATTTGGTAGGAAAATGGTAGCCACTGGAGCTGTCTGATTAATATTCCTTTACGTTGCAGTCACCCATTACATTTTAAATGTACATTAAAGTATATACTTAAAATATAATATACAAAGTGTTACAAATAGAGGAAAGAAAAGTAGTACATAAGAAACTGTTCTAAAAAGATTCTACCTTTTGGGGGGAGAGAAAAAAGTTCATTTTTAAATAAGGCCAACTATATCTTTACTTGTTTTTATGATCTCTATTGTGGACCCTTGAGGCTGCTTTAATTTTTTTTTTAAATAAAAATCAGGAAAAAATGTTGCATGATGTTTAGTTTGGCCATCAGAGGCTTAGGATTTCTACATGTTTTGAGAGGAAATGTTTTATAGATGTTGCCACTTCCAATTGGTGTTCACTGCATTTTATTTTTAATTTTTAATTTTCAGGGATTTGGGGTTCATGCTGGAGTTGCCTTTAAATTTTGACAGGGCATTAGCCATACAGCCCTTTAAAAGTTCTGAAGGACTTTTGGAGAGAGTGTTAGATGGAGGGAGGGAGAAAGGGAGCGAGCACGCTATTAATCAAAACTTAATCTGCTTTCCATGTGCAGCTAATGTGGCTGGAACTTAAATTATTTCTCAAGAAATACCATGTTGCTTAGTAAAATAAATTGCCCAGTATTTACTCTTGAATTACATTGCCATTACTGGTGCAAAGAGAAAATGCCATGAAAATCGTAGGGCTTAACCATAATAGAAATATATTATTCAATTATTTCTCCCCAATTTAACTGTTATGGCTTCTCCAAAAGAATCTTTAGTTGAAGCTGGTTGAACAATCCCTTTAAAAATTATTTGCAGACATCACAAAACTCCAGCTCTCAAAGTGCCCAGAGAAAAAGTATTGACTCTTTTTTAAAAAACAGGTTTGTGATTTTATAACTACAACCATAGAGGGTTGGGCCAGCAAAAAATTCCCAGATAAATCTCATGGAAAGTTAGCATGATTATTATCACAATGATATGTTCTAAGTTTGAATTAACCATCTTAAATTCAAATAATTCAGTGGAATATAGTTTAGTTGAATCTTTTCATTGTCCCCAGAATGGCACAGACCCATAGAACTATGTCACAAGGATAATACGAGCTTGGCTTTCTCAGACCTCAGCATCCAATATCACAAAGCAGAATTTGCAACAGCCATTTTGTAATATGGGATGGAGGCTGATTTTTTAAAGACAAATGATTGTGCAAAGTCCTATGAGTTACACTTGGGCCTCTGAACATTCATAAAAGAGCTTCATTGTCGCTTGTATATCAGCAGGGTCGTCTTGTACTGAACCTGGGATGGCCCCTGTGCCACCTGCTACATATTCATTTTAATATTTTAAAAGTGCGGCTATGCTGTGGTGTATTCTCTACTTAAAACTACATGAGGGCCGGCCAGTCTGAATCCTGGCTGCGGTGTGTATTCCATCCATCAACATAGTAGACAGTGGAAGAAAAAGAAAAAATATCCCTAACTAGCATCAGTGAGAGCTTTTTTATTACTCTTCACTGACACATGAGAGAAGCTTCTGGAAGAAAAAATGAAATTTAAAAAAATTTAAAACCCTGGGTTTCCAGTCTGGATGCCCAGCATACCTGCCAGTATAAGAAAAAGTGGTTTGAAGTTGCATGCTCTGTATGAAAAGCAACAGCACATTACACTAAGCCATAGTGTTTTTTACAGTTTATGGCTTACCATGTTTGATTTAACTACAATCAGCTAATTAAACGATGGCTAAGCAATCTGTGAATTAGCACATGTACAAACTCATTAAAAATGTAACCACTGGTCTATACAGTGGGCAGTAAATCGATCCTGTTTGCCTTTTCCTATCCTTATCATCTTTCTACCAATGTACCCAGAGTGGTTCAGAGTTTTTACTACTCTTTTATGGCTTTCTTAAATTACGCTGATATCCTGTCTTTCTGCTCACATAAGAATGAGTTACACTCCCATAAGTACAACAGAGTATAAAAGATACAAAAGAAAATGGAGCTATAGGAGAAAATAATAGATTTATGCACCTGAGCGCTGTAAGAGAACAAACTGGCAGGAGAGTCTGGCCACGCTGTAGGATGAGGCTGTTCTTCTGACCCGAGTGGCTGCTGGAACAGCACTGTCCTCTTACACTTCCATCAGGCAGTAAACTCTTTTAAAATAATGTTGTTTTCCTTACTAAGTTCCCCTGCCCCCTTTTTGGATAGTTCAGGAAATTTTCTGAAAAAGAAAACCCTGGTGCTCTGAAGTAGAATTGTAATAAACCAAGGGTTGTTCAATGCAGCTGTATTATTTGAAATGGCAAACCAAAACAAAAAAAATTAACAAAGAACATTACTGGTGACACATGGCTACCATATGGGTAACAGATCCAGTATTTCTTGTTGTATTTGGAAAGATCCTGGTGAAAAGCATTCCCAAATGGGAAAAGAAACATCTCTTATCATTCAACACACTTTTACCCACCCACACATATGTGCATCACAAATTGAATGCTACCATTTCTGCAAATACTTTTAAAGTTTATTCAGTTAGATTACATTAAGCTTTATCTTTTTAAATAGTACATCCAGTTTGATGAGGAACTGTGAGGGGCAGAGAGGAATAGCCTTTTGTGTGAAATTTTTGGACCAGGGAGAGCCAGTCCCAGGCAGAGATATCTCAGGAAATGGCTTCCATATGTGTGCACATTCATTGTTCAGGTTTTATGAAGCATGTAACAAAGGCAGCAGGTTCAGTATGGCCAAACTGAAGTTAAAAACAAATTGAATCAGACCTTCTAATCGTTGTAGCTCCATCTGAACACTGCAAGGAAAACAAAGTTGTTATTACATAGGGTCTGAACATAAGCCAAAAGTCCCCCATTTCACCTTCTCTCCATCCTACTTCCATTTCATCTCATTCAGGGGTATCTATGGGGTATGGTCTAAAAAAGTCAAAATGGCAACCATGACAGTGTGACTGAACCTCTACCTGTTTTTATACATGCTTCAGTCATATAGTTGGGTCACCATCTTGACATTTTTGACCACACCTTAAAGAAGCCCCCAATCTCATTTTAAACCAGTGTAGCAACGGATGTCAAGCACACCCTTCTTCCCTGCCTGACAATGTGAGTTCATCTCTGAAGTCATACTGCTTTTCTTTAAAAATATAATCGATAGCTGTTGAAAGAAAGCAAGAGGCACAGTGCTGCCACTCAGCTAGGAAATGGCACAGATTCATCTGTGAAACTCCATCTTGCCAGATGGAGGCAGACAACGTGGCAGCCGGAAAATGATTTTTCTGCCAGCCTTTGTTGAAGCCTTGTACGGATGCTGGTTTTGACATGTAGAAAGGAAAATGATCAACAAGTGGGTGTATGGTATATGAGATATTAATGTAAGTGGAACTGCCACCTTCCCACCTTGTAACTAAGCAAAACAGATAAAGCCACAAGCTGGCACACAACACCTGACAGACCTCTGGGGTTGGCAGTGCAGGGATAGAGAGATGCAATTGGGGATGGGCAGATACTTTCTGGCTGCCTCTGGTTGCTTTTCTCACCATGGAAGAGCTGAGCCAATTTATCTCCAGCTCAGCTGTGGTTCAGAAAGAACCGCAACATTTTCATTTTAAAATGTTTTGATGCTCAGTTTGGCTTTTTTCCTATTTTCCCACTGGCAGAAACTCCCACTTCATCCTGACTTCCAACTCTGTCTCGCCTTTCCCAGCAACTGGTAAGCCAACATGGTGTCCTCCTTGTATGTGGCTTTCTATAGAAGTGGGGAGGGTCCACCCTCACTTCTAGCTTTTTTTCTAGTGAAAACAAACATAACGTAGTCCTGGTTGGCTCATCAGGAATTCCGGCAAGCTGTGGTGAGGGTATCGGGGTTGTTGTGAAACTGGTCCATTGTGTTTAGGGAGTGGCATCTGCAGCTAGGCAATGTCCTCCGTCTGTCAAGAAGCTGTTGCGTAAAAATAAGGCTGGATCATCTAAACCCAGCATGCAATATGTCCCCCTTCTGATTCCTGCAGTTCTCAAGTTCTGGAATACCACAAAACCCTAAAATGATAAATGAATTGTGTGATCTTTCCACAAGAATAAAATGAATGCTTTCATTGGAGACAAAATAAATATACCACTTACCATCAATACATCCAATAAAATAACAAGGTAAGAAACTTACAGCTTGATAAACAAAAACCATTTCATCGGAGACAAAAAAAATCCAATTTAAATTTAATTAAAGGGTTAACGGGAAGGAAAGATGAGCTAGCCTGCTTTTGCATAATTCCTGAAATCTGTGTGTTCTTTTCATTTCATAATTATTTTTCATAAATATTTGTTCTTAGTAGCAGCAACCACAAAAAAAAAAAAATTTGCACAAATAGGATGCTACAGACTTTTATCAGCACTAACACTAGATTTGTCATCTTTAGCTTTTCTCTTGGCACCCAACAAAAGACAGACATGATGTCAATCCTGGATCAGTGCAGCCCTTGCATGTGGAACAGCCTTATGTTACGTTCAGGAGTAAGCTGATGTAGTTCCTAATTTTAATTTGCAAACCAATGACATGCAAGATTTCCAGTTTGGGGGCTTGCACCAAGGAATCAGTGCAACAGGAAATTATGAATATTGAAAAAGGGATAGCTAATTGATGTCCATGAGTTTTTTTCCCCTCCAGGTCCCAGGTATGTTCAGGAAGAATTGCTATTAACTTGTGTATTTATAAAATACTACAGAGAAAAGTTCAGTGTCTGGGGAAGGAAGTGGGAAAGGGAAGATATTACTGTAATATGATCAACCTGAAAATATGTTGACTTTTCACTGTCTAACTCAAGTATCATGCAGATACAAATATAGCTCATAATATTTTCCTGTATTCCTTGAGTCTGAATCCGTGGCTGCAGTCTACACATTTACTTGAAAGTAAATTGCATTGAACTCAGCAAGGCTTACTCTTGAACAGATATTTTCCTGATTAGGAGCAAGCTCAGCCATAGCGGGGTATTAAAAATGTATTGGTTTCAGACTGAAAACCTAACCACTCCCTGTTTCATCTGTGTAAAGAGAAGCTGAATGAATGGGAATTTTAATTGTTATTTTCACTACGGTATTCATACAGTACAATCAAATTGTTGGACAGACAGCTATATCTCTTCTTATTGCCATTCCCAAAGTTCTGCTTTGTGGGGAAACGCAGTGCACTTCATGGCTAAATGTGTTCTCCCTGTGCATACTTTAAGATACGCATTTGCATATCTTTCCACTTTGTCATTGCTCTCAGAGACGTGCGTGTGGGTTTGCGGTGGAAGAAAAACTAATGCATATGTAAAAGCTCTGAAACATCTCACTCCTTTATATACTGGGCTGCCTTTTTAAAAGGTCTATGAACACTTTTTTTTTTTTTTGTCCCTTCAAGTCATCTTTTTGACTCCTGGTGACTGCCTGAATACATCCCTGCAGTTTTCTTGGAAGGTGTTTTGGAAGTGGTTTGCCCTTGCCTGCTTCTTCCCAGGGCTGAAAGAGAGCGACTGGGCCAAGGTCACCCAGCTGGCTTTGTGCCTGAGGCAGAACTAGAACTCACAGCCTCCCAATTTCTAGCCTGATGCCTTCACCACCACCCCAAACTGACTCTTATATGAACATAATATAGTACAGAAATTCCAGGCTCAGTTTGCATGCTTGCATGTATACATTTCCTCACCAATGTTGTGCTTTTTCTAATGAATCTAGCAAAATGTTTTCCATCTCATTTTGAATATAGCGCCACTGCTTTGCATTCATCTGGATGGATCTTATGTGAAGCAAGGGAGTCCAGTTGTTCCAGTTGCTACTGACAACAAAAGGAAAGGACTATTGTGTGAGTGTGTATGCATTCATGAAAAGTGAATACTGGCCGGATTGGAATCTATATATATTTCAGCAGATAGATAGCATTTGGGATTACATTCCATTTCAGTTGATGCAGAAGAAGCAAGCTGAAACACCTGAATTCTCAACAAACATTTTGAGCTGTAAACTTTTAAAGCCATAAAGTGAGGCGATTACAGCAAGTAGTTTCCATTAAGAAGGAGTGTGAGGAGATGAGGTGAGTTGGGTAGACTCTGAAAGCATTACATCCTGTACAGATTTTGTCACTGGGTTTACCAGCTCCCATTAAATTATTAGCTGTTACAAGAAGCTTTCCACTGAAAAATGGAATTGGAATCAGTAAAGTATCACTTGTTGCACAACCATTCACTATCTTGCTGAAAATAGCCATAGCTTTGCAATTAGGAAGCACCTTTTGTAATTATAGAGCTTTTCCTTTTTTTTTCCTTTAAGAAGGAAATGCCTACAGGCACAAATGGTGTTTTGGGAAGAAAATTGGGCTGCCAACGTTACTAATGGTTTAGCTTGTATATTTAAATTCCACACGCCTAGCGTTGTAGTAAGGAGTATTTTTAAAAAGTGGAATGGTGCATTATGCTAAGCACGTTGTCACCAAGGTCACCAGCCAGACTGGGGAACTGATGTGGTGGAACCAGGTGTGCAAATAACTCCTTTTTCTGCATCAAGTTCCTTAAAAATGGCTAACCTTTAGGGGGAAACGTGTTTTTTTTTTCATTTAAAGGGAAATACTAGTAAGCACAGCTGAGAAGAAATTTGGAATATTGCCAAAGGCAGTTTCACAAGAAATAGAGTAAGTGCACACTTTATATTGTATATCTATAGGGCTACACATAGAACCCCTTTGGAAGCAGCTGAAAATTCAATGTGGCTTGCATGAGTTGTATTGTTGTAGCATATCCAACATGGATATGCCCTCCAGGTGCATAGACTTCACCTCCCAGAATTTTTTAGCTCTGTGTGTGTGTGTGTGTGTGTGTGTGTGTGTGTGTTATCATTGCAGTCATTGTAACCAGGCATGTGATACAGTCCATGGGGTTGGGGGGTGGAGTAAAGCAGAGAAATGTTTATCTATGATATCATAGTAACCAAGAGACAAGATGTGTCTTCCAGGTAGGGGAGCTACTTGAATTTGGCCAGTGGATGGAACAACAAGGCAAAGACGGGGCAGCTGATTTTGGCCACAGCAGAGAAAGTACCGGCTCAGGGGCTCTCAGGTAATACTTGAGACTTTATGGTTCTTGTATCTCTTCTTATATTTGGTGCCTGAGGAGCCTACGTGAAGTAGACAGCCAGGCCAGTTCCTTGGGCACTGTGTATGTGGAATATACCCCACTCTTTTACCAGCTACTATACACTTTTTCCACCATTCCGATTTAATTTCCATTGTTATAGATGATACAAGTTAGGAGAGCATTTCACCCGCTATAGGTATCTGCTACTTTATTGTCACTGCCAAATGGGTATTTGGGAGGCTATTCTTGAGTTTAGGGACTTCAGTTCCATATGGGAAGCTAATTAAACCTCTGCCTGATTCCACAATGGCACCTCTGTACACTTACCATTGCCACCAGATCCCAGCTTCCTCCTGCTGTGATGGTGAGATTTTGTGCAAACTACAGGGAGCTCAGTTCACTTCCTGCATGGATCTGGAGCCATGTCTGTTAATGTCCTAGGCAGTGTCCTTGAGTAAAGGGAGGCTGTGTTCTTTTTCTGATCTTCTGTTATCCTATGAAAAATGAACTGTATGAAAAATGAACTGTATGGTTTTCAAATGAGAATAAGATGATAGGATATATTGTCTTTAAGAGACAGAAGGACATGCACCCTAATTAATGGTATCATTGCAATTCATGACTCAACATCTTAATTACAGTTATGGTGGAGGTGGGGAGTAGAATGAGCTTATTAATGTGGCGGAAAGAAAATGTGACCTCTGGTTTAAAAAAAGAAAGCATTAATATGCAAAGCCTTTAGCATGATGTTTTTAAATTAGACACTTTTGATTTATTAGCCACATGTTTATTTTGTTTACCATATTTATGTATTTATAGTAAAAGCTATACACCTTGACTTAGAAGTAGATTCTCCTGAATTCAATGGGGCTTATTCCCAGATCAATGGAACAGGTTTTTTTAAAAAAAATTAATCTGAGTTTAATAAATTCACTTGGCACAAACCACTCAAATGTCCCTCTCAAGATTTTTGAAAAGCTCCCTGACTACAGTGTTATAAACGAAGAAATAGAAGAAGAAAAGGATGGAAAAATAAAACCTGGCATAGAGCAAGTGCAGCTGCAAATAAACCTAACTCCCTCACCTATAAAGAAAAGAGTTGGATATAAAATAGAGAAGACAGAGATATAATTGCAGTCTTCAAATGTCTGAAGAGCCAGCTTCTGGAACATGGAGCAGACTTGCTCTCTATAGCATTAGAAGACCGGATTAGAATCAGAAGGTAGGAATTTCAGGAAGGCAGACTTACCAGTAGAAAATATTTCTAGAAAGTAAATGCTCATATGACAATGGAACAAATTAGATCAGGTCAGCAATTTTTCTTAAGGACTGCTAGGAGGACCACAGCTGAATTTACACAGTACCCTCTTTGGACTTTGCGTACCAGCACCTAAGGCAACTGGTGCCAGCCTCAACCATGACAGCACCACCTTGGGCCCCTACTGCCTAGTCAGATGGACTCTGTTCTCCATCCCTGCCCTCTGTGCCATGCACTGCAGCACTGGTAGGTCCCAGATTGCTGTCTCTTTAACTGTTATCCCCACCTCCTGAGCATAATCAATGTTGGCACCTCTGATGGTCCAGTCGGTGCACCAAAGCCTTTGATTATTTTGAACAATGCCATTCACTGGTCAACCTTTTTCTTCACTCTCCACCAACAGAGAGTCTGATCCCCCTTTATTGCTTCCGGGAGTGGGCTTCTCCAACTGATCAACTGGTCATTATGGCAAGGCTCTAGGAAAGCTTGGGAGGTAGCATTTGGCAGGACTGTTCTTTGGGAGGTTGGGTTCTCTTTGACCCTTTTTTTCTTGTTTATTGGTGGGACTGATTGAAATGCAACATAAGTTAATTAAGCCTTGTGGAGTACACACTTTCCATCTTTTTAAGTACAAACCTTC
Organism: Candoia aspera; assembly: GCF_035149785.1. Taxonomy (NCBI): domain Eukaryota; kingdom Metazoa; phylum Chordata; class Lepidosauria; order Squamata; family Candoiidae; genus Candoia; species Candoia aspera. The sequence continues at coordinate 189,547,975 of NC_086153.1, read as the reverse complement.
CCCCTCCTTGGAAAACTGGTGGGTTTGCTGCTGATTTTCAGCCTCAGAATCTGGGAGTTGGGAAGGTGGCACAAAATGGGAGCTTCCCACCCTCAGCTAAAACACAAGCAAATTGTCAGATGTCACCAAAGAAAAGCGCATTCTACTCTCTTCCTAACGTTTAGCTGGATGACACAAGTACTGAAGAGCAGCATAATAAAAAACTAACCTACCAAACAGGCACACTGGAAATAACCAATGTCTTTAAGTAATCCAATATGGTGGGAAGGGAATCTTAGCTTGTACTATAGCTATGAGCAGCTAGTCAAAGGTTTTGCAATCTTTTCAGGCCCTGGGCCAATGACAATATCTTCCTACCTAGATTCTATGAAATCCTGCAAAATGTTAAATCTCATGTTATTTGAAGAATCTTATTCAGGATCTCGCACAAGAATGCAAAACTTTCCTACTGCTAGCCCCTGAGCTACACCAATGGTCAAGAAATGTGCATGGTCACAGAGGAATTCTGTAATGCAAAATATCTGGGTTAAAAAAATCTCCATGCTTGTTTTTTTAAGCCTAATTAAAACAGAAATATTTAAATACTAGAGCTGAAGGCATAGTACTAGTCTAAAGACGTTTTAAATTTCAGTGGGAACTTTCTTAACTGCCCAAATGGGAATTATGACAAGATTAATCTATGCAGCAGGAGACCAAGAATTAAAACTGCCCTAACCCTGTGCTAAAGACCCATCCAGATCACGGGGATATCCTGTTTTCTATTGGGAAAGCAAAGTCTTGTATTCTCATATAAATTTTATTAAGAGTTTTACAAAGAACATGAAAACTAACACAAACTAATAAAGAATAGAAGAAATGAAAGAAAGAAAGAAAGAAAAAGAAAGAAAGAAAGAAAGAAAGAAAGGGAAAAGTACAGAAAGAAAGAATAAAAGAAAATAGAAAGGAGAAGCTTCCGATTTCCTTTGCAGTGAATATAAGTACAATTAAAAAATTACTTCTTACTGTATGATTACAAAAAAAGCTCGCTTTTTTCCATTATCCAATTTTTATCCAATCATTAAAACTACAAATCATAAGTTCTTTTTTTCTGTTTTCTGCAAAAAGTCCATAAGGGGTTTCCAGTCAGCCATAAATATACTGGGGGGTTTTTTCTGATCAAAGAAGTTAATTTAGCCATCTCTGCAAGTTCCATCATCTCCACCAGCCATTCCTCCGTTGTGGGTAATGTCGAACAGGAAAGCAAAGTCTCGTATTCAAAAGCACATGTTTAACAGCACATCTTGATTGACTGCCCTCATTTTTTAATTTCATGTTCTTCTGAAAGTGATTTGCTCTGTTCATCAAGCTGCAAATGTGAACATTTCTAGCAGGATGAACCTTCTCAATCTGGCCATGAGCTTGAACCTTTCAACTGTAGAGAATGAGCTGAACTCTGAGGGATATGGCATGTATGCGCTAAAGAACTGTAATAAGTAAGAAGAGTTCCTTTCCTATAAATACCAGTAACTCCTTGTGACATTTACAGTTGTGTCAGATGCTTATCCACAGTCCCTGATCACAGAAGTGTTTAACAAATTAGCAAAGAGGCACTGTGCAGGTAGGGAACTTTTGCAAAGGTTTAAGATATTTACCAGTAGATCACCAAAGCATAAATGGAAAAAAGAAATTTGAGCCAATGACTGAATGGGCAACTGGAGAGCAATGGCTTGAAGGAATATATGTATGTTACTGATTGCTTTTAATACGGTCTATGTCCAGTCAAGAAAACATTTCCTAGTTTGAAGAATGTCCAAACGTATATATTGGGCATTTTCAGCTGCAAAGAAAAGAAATAGGACATTCAGGAAAGGATCTCTTTATTTGTTAAGTGTGGGGGCTGACAAACTTGAATGGAAGATGTATAAATATGAAAAACCAAGAATGAAAAATGTCTCTGATGTGATTAAAGTAAGCTGAATATCTTATAACCTCTGCAGGAAGCTGGAATTTATCTCACAAAAGGGGAAAAGAAGGCTAGAGAGGAAATAGCTGGAGGGGTGAATTAAATTAAGACAAGCCCATCAGGGCCCGTTCTGAACAAATAAACTATCCTCTTCCTCTTGTCGCAATACTTCTTAGGGAGACTGCTGCATAATCTTAAAAAATTGGGTTACAGAGATTTAAACAAAAATGCTCTTAGAGGCCTCCAGTAGGGTCACGCCGTTTTTAATGGCACTCTAGGCTGGCTACCATTTGTCTCAGGTGAAAGCTTCCCTGCCTCCTCCCATAAATGCTTCACAGGGGTGTCATAACTAGGCTGGTGAGTAGCAGATAAGAACAAGATGATCATCAATATCCGTGCAAGGAATCCCAGTGTTCAGCATTTGTGGAGTAAGTGAAAAGCTGAAGCTGTGCAACAGAGGCGAGTGGAGGTGACCCTGAAAGTCTCTCCCAACTCCATGATTAATTGCCCCGACATTCCTGACCTGCATAGCATGCTGCCAAGATCACATAAACCCCCATTGCTTTTGCGGTGTAAATCAGGTCAGGAACTGACCCTTGGTCCTGTAAGCCACCCTGAATTAAATAGAAAAAGAAACAAAGCACAGAGTCAACATGTTCATGCCGAGGTCACTAACCAACCCACAGCTGGGTGTAGGGCTCTTTAGTATCTGTAAGGGCCGTGTAGAAGTAACAGAAAGGTCCATACTCACGCATGCAAGTTAATGTCGATTAATGACAAATTTGCAGTTAGGTTACTATCACCTTGTGATTCCTTTATTGGATGTCTTGCTACTGCCTTGCAAAGCAGTGAGTGAATAAAGAAAGGAAATCAAGCGTCTTTCTTCTCAATTTGATCTCCTTACATTTCTGTAGCAATCAGCCATACCAACTTTATACTAGCAAAAGTGGTTTCTACCTGTTGCTGCTTATATTGCCAGGCAAAGCATCAAGTTACCACATAGCTTAAATGCAATGACCACCAAAACGTGTCTCGTAGGCAAATAGTGGCAGAGCCTGTGCACTAAGCCATACTGTGCTTTGTTTGCTTTGGGCTTTCTAAATTCCAGATTGCTGCTACTATTTTGCTGGAAGGCCATAATCAGGGTTACACTTTGCACTAATTCACAGCTTGCTTAATTATGGTTGTTGAGTAATCAATAATGGCTGGTAATCGATAGTACAAAACTCTGCCAATGACTGGATGAGGGTTCTGAGGTGTATCTGAGTCTGTGAGCACAGATCTCCGTACTGGATCAAAGAATTAGACATGTTGAAAGTAAGAAAGTAACCAGCTTAAGTGTGCTGCAGAGTAGACATTCTATTCTAGTTCCATCCAACTCTTATAATGAAAGCAATGTGTTGTGACAAGCTCATTCCACTGGTTTCAATGGGTCTTCAGCTACTGCTGAGAGATCTTTGTTGCCATCCGCCAGATCTAACTTAATTTTGCCATCTCATGTTGTGTGACATCGCCACAATTTGTGATTCTAAGAATTCTATGAATAAAGCTATCCTTGCAATTGGCCTTGTGGAAAATTGTGTGTTTGTGTTAATTGATGCTAGGATGCTCTTGCAAATATATTCGTAATTAGTATATTAATTAGGATTTAGCATCCCTATCTTGATCATTCAGAGTTTATGTTATGGAATAGGAAAAGGATAAAAGCTTTGCCTTTGTGTATGCCTCAATATCTGAGCAGGGAGTGACTCCATGGAGTCAGTGGTGGTACCATTAGGGCCAGACCATGATGCATCATTGTGGATTCTGGAGCCCGGGGCGTGAGGAGGGGGCAGACAAATTTGAAACCATGCATATCTTGAAATCAGCAGAGTTCACATCCTGTTCTTGCCTCATTATTCCATAGAGACCCCCTGAGGGGGGGGGGAAATCTATTAAGATGTATTTTGTGCTTTAACTCTAGGGGCCTTTAGAAAGCCTTCCTCTGATTCCTCACCACAACAATAATCATGTGAGGTGTTGAGAGAAACTGACTGGCCCAAAGTCACCAGTGAATTTCCATTAAATAAGAATGGATTCGGCTCTTGGTCTCCTCAGTCCTAGTTCAATTCCTTAACCTTAAATTACACTGGCTAGGAAGGGAAGGATGGAAGGAAGGAAGTCAATGCTGTTTCTTGGTAAGGTGGAAGGTATAGTGAAAGGACAGAGTGTGCAAGGAAGCGGGGAGCATTGGCAGGGGGAGCATACAGCAGCTAGGAGTACGTCTGGGGGCCCTGGGGGGGCAACATGACTGGGTGCCAGCATTTAGCCAGAGTTCAGTTGTCTCCAAAAGAGATCACTGATGGCTGAGGGATTGCAATGTAAGATTTATTTGTTTGTTTGTTTTCCAGAATCTGAATGTTGGCTGTAGACAGCTTACAATTATAGCAACTACAGATAAGGTGTTAAAAAAAAAACCCTCCACAAACCTAATGATCAGTATCAGCAAAAAATAGCAATTATAACATGAACACTCATAAAGATTGTTCAATAATAGCATTTAGGGAGGCAGATTCTACATGGAATACAGATGGTCCTAAAGTAACCCAGGATTAAGACTTGTAGGTAATAACCAGCATCTTGAATTGCATGTGGAACCAAACCGGTAGTGAATATCGCTCCCACTATTAGAGGTATATCATGGCTATATCAACTCTCACTTATTTGCAGGCAGGCAGCTGTAATTTCGGAGTGGTCTTTAGGGGCAGCCCTTTCAAGAGTGAATTGCAGTAGTCTAACCATGAGGTGTCAAGGTCTTGGCTGCTAAGGTATCTCTTTCTAAGACTGGCTACAATTGATGCACCAGTGGAAGCTGGCCAAAGTTTCTCCTGGCCATGACTTCTACCTACTACACTGCATTAGATCCACAGGCCAAGGAGATAATGCAGTGAATTTACAGAATTAATGTGCTAACAAATTCCCATTCATCATCCTGTTTCTATGGGAACTCAGAATGCCATAGGATTCCTTGCAGAGGGCAGGCAGCTCTCAGACCCAGCCTCCTCACAGCACGACCGCCTTCTCTTCTCTACTGCTTAAGCAATAGGTTTGGGATGGGGAAGAGTTATCTCCACCCATCTCTGAGCATCTATTCACACACACACACACAGAATAGTGTTCCTCGTGAATTTTCCACAAGGTCAATTGCAAGGATAGCTTTATTCATAAAATTCTTAGAATCACAAATTGTGGCAATGTCACACAACATGAGATGGCAAAATTAACTTGATTGCTTAGAGAAAGATCAACTACTACATTTATTTGTGACTAGAAATCCCTTATGGACATTTTTGCTGAAAAAAGAAAAAAAATGAACTGGTAATTTATGGATTTGATGGTTAGAAAGGGTAGTTTATGGAAAGAAGGAAATTTTGATATAACCTCAAAGAGAGAGGGTAAAACATAAATGTACTTATAACTGCTGTTAAGAAGATCAGAAGCCTCTTCTTTGCTACTTTCTTTTTTCTTTTTCCTTCTTTTATATTTCTTTGTTTAATTTCTTTTTTACTTGTCTCTATTTTTCTTATCTTCAATTTAAAATGTGTGTTTTTACTTTGTCGAAAAACTTCCTTAATAAAAATTATATAAAAATGCCACATGTTGTTGTTTATTCGTTTAGTCGCTTCCGACTCTTCGTGACTTCATGGACCAGCCCACGCCAAAGCTTCCTGTCGGTCGTCAACACCCCAAGCTCCCCCAAGGATGAGTCCGTCACCTCTAGAATATCATCCATCCACCTTGCCCTTCGTCAGCCCCTCTTCCTTTTGCCCTCCACTCTCCCTAGCATCAGCATCTTCTCCAGGGTGTCCTGTCTTCTCATTATGTGGCCAAAGTATTTCAGTTTTGCCTTTAATATCATTCCCTCAAGTGAGCAGTCTGGCTTTATTTCCTGGAGGATGGACTGGTTTGACCTTCTTGCAGTCCAAGGCACTCTCAGAATTTTCCTCCAACACCACAGTTCAAAAGCATCGATCTTCCTTCGCTCAGCCTTCCTTATGGTCCAGCTCTCGCAGCCATATGTTCCTACGGGGAACACCATTGCTTTAACTATGCGGACCTTTGTTGTCAGTGTGATGTCTCTGCTCTTAACTATTTTATCGAGATTTGTCATTGCTCTTCTTCCAAGGATTAAGCGTCTTCTGATTTCCTGACTGCAGTCAGCATCTGCAGTAATCTTCGCACCTAGGAATACAAAGTCTGAATTACCATGCTTTATTTGGCTACTGAATTAATCCACATTGTGGCTTTGCACAATACCCTGAACCACCAGCTAAGCAAATGGGCTCGGTTCACGCATCAAGCAAAGCTGCCAAAAGGAAAACTAACCTAGATTAACACCCTACTTAACACATTAGTGAAATGAACAGAGCTATAGAACTACAAAGGATGCAGATCATCTTGCCCTACCTAAATCATTTTTTCTGAATAAATGTAATTTTTAAGGCAAATATTGCCTTCACAAACACCTATTTATGCCAAGGGAAAACATTTGATTAAATTATTACTGCTGTTGCAGTTATAGTTTAAAAACAAGCTTAAAACCATGGTATCTGCAGGTGGGGCTGATGTCAAAATGGCAGGTGTGACTATGCAATTGAAGTCCCACCCTTTTTTACATGTGTGTAAACATGTGCCACATGTTAAAAGGGACGAGGCTTCAATTGCTTGGTCATGTTTGCCATTTTGATGTTGTTGACCCTCTCTGCAGATGCTCCTGCTTATAACATACTGTTTTACGCAGGTTGGAGTCTAATTTGCTGGTTTTCATGGTTTTAATTGCTAGATTGATTTTTCTTTAAATATTTGTAGGTTGGCTTAGAGCAACCAGGATTTTAAAGCATGTAAATTGGATAAATAAAAGAACAATAATGTACACAATGTTGTTCTTGCTTTTGATATTTTAATGTCCTTTTTAAGCTTCTCAATTACATTTCTTCCTGCTTAAAGAAAAAAGACCCTACCCAGATTTTGATCCAAATATTGAATGTAATATTCAATATTTCATGTCTCCAAGGATGTAGCATACAATGGAGCATTAAAGTGAAGCAAAAACCTGCGGTGGCATGAAACCAGGCAAAATGCATGAAATGTGCTTCATGAATACCAGCTAAATCTTAAAATTAAGGGATTTCAAAGTTTTCAGAAAGACTTGGTAAATGGCAGCAGAGATATTCCCTCCCCACACCCAGCCAGTAAGATCAAAGTGTCACAGATCTTGTCTAAAGAGGTTTCCATGGAAGATGTCAAACTACGTTCTGGAGTATTCAGCATGGGGGGATTGCCAGTGTCTGTTCAGTTGTACCTTTCATGGCGGCAGAGGAGGCTGGCCCTGGCATTAGACAAAGTCAGGTCAATTGCAGTGACTGGCTCAGGCAATGTGTCTTTTGAAGGGTGGGGATGTATTGAATGGCAAATCAGTGTGTAGAATATGACCAATTTTGTGTCCCGTAAGCTAGCCTGGTGCCTTCATGTGTGGTTGAGGATCATGCTTAAGAGAGCCAGTTTGGTATAATGGTGAAGGTGCTGGCCTAGAAACCAGGAGGCTGTGAGTTCTAGGCCTCTCTTAGGCATGAAAGCCAGCTAACTTTGGGCCAGTCCCTCTCTCTCAGCCCAACCCACCTTACAGAGTTATTGTGGGTAAAATAGGAAGCAGGAGTATTAAGTATGTTTGCTGCCTAAAGTTTACCATTTTTTAAAAAGCAGACTTAAACTTTAATAATAATAATAATAATAATAATAATATAATGCCCTGCACAAGTTGTCTGGCACCACCAAATGGACAGCCTCACTACCTGGCATAGGATGGCCCTGCCATCTTGTCCTTTGCAGCCTTAGGAAGAGAGGTCTTGATTAGAAACAAGCCCATAGTTTTAAGCTGTGTGGAAATGTTTCTTTGGTCATTCAATCTTAGATACAATACAGAGAAATATTGATTATGCCAATACTGTAGAATTTTTTCTCTCAAAGCATGAGGTCATTTGAGTGATTCAGACTGGGAGTGTGCCAAGGACAGCTGTTTTTCACCATCCCTTCTTCATGCCATAGTCCTAATCCAGTTGCCCTCTGGAAGCTCTTTGTTGTTGTTTTAAATACTAGGAAACAGGGCTCCAACTAGTACAGTGCCTAGTTTATTCTTGAGTAATATCCTGAGTCTGGCACACTTTTTCCATGAAGGCATCCTCCTCCACAGGCCAGGCCTCGCTGGCCATCATGCGCCTGCCAGCAGCTTCCTCTCATGGAAAAGCATGGAGAATCCTTGTGATATGTATGTTCACGGCCTTCCCCTGCTATTCTTTTCAGAACACCAGGCCAGGTTGGAAGGATAAAACCGTGGTAGCTCTCAAGAGGATTCACACTGCATTACTAACAGCCCAAGAAGTAGCCAAGCTCCCAATTACTCTCCGCACCATAGCAAGACAAACCGTTTCCATTCCTGGGAAGACTTAGAATTGTGAAGCACAGATGGCTGAACTCTGACAGCCGCTGCCTTAGTGAGAGAGCACCAAAGGTCGCAGTTGTGAGCCCTTGTTAAGCCAGGAGGCAGCATTCTCCGGCTTCTTCTCCTCACTGGGGCAGATACAGGCTCTTGGTCTTAGAAGGGAGAGCGGTGGCTGTACCCCGGCTTCACTTCATGCCGTCTGAACAGCCTGGCTCCTTGGGCTGAGAGAACGCCTTGCATGGGCAGAATCTACCCACAATGCTTTGGGAATGCTGACCTCCTGTGGGGGAACAGAGGTAGTGTGCCTAGAGTGGTCTTTCTCAAACTCAACCGTGCTGCTGCTTTAAGAGTCACATTAAGGATTGAATTCCTTAAACAAGCAGCGGTTTTATTTCAGGGTGGTGCAGAAGTCTGAAAAAAGTCAGTCTGCTTTAAAAAACAGCAGAGATGTTGCACTTACATGATATTTAAAGTATTTATGTATCATTTTTTTAAAATGCACATCCTGAATAGCTGTGGGAAAAAGAAAACACCCACATGTACCAATTGGATCACACCCCTAAGCAGAAGTTGCCGCCTTCGGGAGGGAAGCCTTCAAATCCTAGACAGATTCATCTTGGTTCAAGGCTGAGTTCCCAAATAAGGGAACATCAGATTGCATCCTGAATGTGTGCTAGTTTCTCCTTCCTATATCTTTATAAAATCCGTCTATTTTGTAACATATGGAAGAGAGCCAGTTTGGTGAAGGCCCCAGGATAGAAACCAGGAGACAGTAAGTTCTAGTCCCACCTTAGGCACAAAGCCAGCTGGGTGACCTTGGGCCAGTCACTCTCTCTCGGCCCTAGGAAGCAGGCAAGGGCACACCACTTCTGAAAAACCTTGCCAAGAAAACTGCAAGGCCTAGTCCAGGCAGTCGCCAGGAGTCAAAATTGACTCAAAGGCGCGCACACGCACAGACACACATTTTGTAACATGCCATGAATGAGAGGTCTTTGGAAAAGCCCTCTCTTATCTAAGTGTCTTGCTACTCAATGTGATGACAAGGAAGTCATCCATCCACCTCTATACATTTAATGCCTCAGTGACAGTAGGTATGATAGGTAAGAAATATCATATAAAAAGATGGTGGTATTCTTTTTCTTAGTAAAGGTGGAAGGAAAATCTGAGGATGGCACCTCTTGTTTGATCCTTTTTACAACAGTATTTGAATCAGATTCCAATGGTCCCTCTTGCACAGCAAAGAGTTGATGCTATGGATGTGCGTGAGAGTCTGACCCCTGCTTTATTACTCACATTACCTCTCTGCTGTGAGACACTTGGAATCAGATGACATTTCAAATATATATTTTTTAGGATTTTTCCAAGCTGTAACATGACAGATCCATCTCTTAGGATTTGCAGAGTTCACTTCCTGCTTCACCTGACCTGAAAGAGAACTGTGACTATGTGCTGTTCCAACTTGGATTGATGGAGGACAGAGTGGTGGAGACAGGCTAAGAGAGGGACAAGAATGGAAAGGAATACATTTAGGGAAGAGGAAATGAATGGAAAAGGAAACAGTGCTTAAGGCCACCCCTGCCGTGTACCCAGCGTGTGGTCCTGAGCCATTCGCTTATTGGTTTTGCCTTCTGTAAAATGGATGATGTAGCAGCAGATATAGGGTTGAAGGAATGCTTTGATGTTCAAGACCCACAGATCCCTTGTTGTGTAGCATTCAGTTTTGACTTTTGGGTAAACTGCTTGCTGCCAGGTAGTCTGACGCCCTGCTTTTGGAAGTAGGTGCTGTTGGCAGCCAAAGCCGTCAGGGAAATTTAGAAGTAGAGATGTGAAGGTAGTAATATGCTATTGCAGTTCGTCTTCCTAATCTGGGACTCAGAAGTATGCTGCTTCTCACATTTAGCTATCATGATTACCCATCAATAGAACATTCCCTATTCATCTTTTTAATCCACATCAAAAGAAATTGCATATAATGTGCCAAGAGGGTGAGAGTAGGAAAGAGAGATTTACCTACAATTTTCAGTCTGTGATTCTTCCACAGTATAAATTTAAGATGAGAATAAGGGTCAAAATTACATTTCTTTCCCAACAACTGGCAGCCCTAAATGCTGAAAACATAACTGCCAAGATATCAGAGGGTTGAAAGTTATTGAAAGTTGTGCCCATGACTTCTGAATTTGATTGCGTGTATTCAGCAGAGAAATAGAAGTTAAAATGTGACGATAAAACTGAAAATCAGGAGAATAAGAAAAGCATAATTTAGATGCAGAAAATCTGGAGATTTGACTCTCCCATAAAAATGTTGTTAGTAAAGGTAAAGGTTTCCCTCGACGTAAAGTCCAGTCGAATCCGACTCTAGGGGGCGGTGCTCATCTCCGTTTCTAAGCCTTGGAGCCGGCGTTGTCATAGACACTTCCGGGTCATGTGGCCAGCATGACGACTCGGAACGCCGTTACCTTCCCGCCGAAGCGGTACCAATTAATCTACTCACATTTGCATGTTTTCGAACTGCTAGGTGAGCAGGAGCTGGGACGAGCAACGGGAGCTCACCCCGCCGCGCGGTTTCGAACCGCCGATCTTCCGATCGGCAGCTCAGCGGTTTAACCCGCAGCGCCACCGCGTCCCAAAAATGTTGTTAATAATATATTAATCTACTTAAACTATTTTAAAGGTATTAACATAGGAATTCATATCTATCTATTATCTATCTATCATCTATCAATTATCTATCTATCTATCTATCTATATCTATCTATCTATCTATCTATCTATCTAATCTATCTTAAAGTAATTATGTATGTATGAAATTCATAGACTGCCTCAATCCAACTGGTTTACAACATATACAATAAAATACAATAATACAATGATTTACCCATTTATGACTATAATAAAATTTAACAATTTTCGTAACATTTATCTGTCCTCCTGAGCTCATTGGAATTTTTAACCATCTATTTATATCAATATTAATCTATTGACAACTATGAATGTTCTGTAGCAATCATCAGGTTATTCAGTTAATTGGAGTTATTCTCATATACTTCCCATAGACAATAATATACCTATGGAAATTAATAGAAATTGGTCTTTCACTTGGTGTTTGGATTATTTTAAATACCCAGGAAAAAAACTATTTATTTATTTGTTTGTTTGTTTATTTATTTATTTATCAATCAAATTTATTCCCCACCCATCTCACTCAGAGAGTGACTGCTTTGTTGATTTAAGTATTTAAAACTGTTTATCTCAGAACACTCCTACACATGGCTACCTGTCATGAACACCATTGCGATGCTTGTGACATCGCAACGGCTCGCATGACAATGCAGGGAAATGGGTCCCGGGCGGATTAAGGGAAAAGGCAACTAGCTAACAAAAGAGAGCAACAGGTGCTGGCAACAAAGTATCGACTCTAGCCGGAGGCACGGAAGAGAGAGATACAATGCTGCAAAGAAGGTAATTGACAAGACCAGACCAAGAGGCGCGCCTGAGCTGTCAAAGAGATTACGAACCTGATCGCCCGGCAATGAACCATCACCGGACAGGGAAGCAATTAAGGAAACGCCCGGAGCACAGGAGGGGCTCCATGACCCCTCACCTACCGGCAACGGAACCGACGGGGCTTGGGGCGCACCCGAAGTAAGAAGGGGTGGAGCGCTGACCGGCGCGGGCTATTTAAATCCCATTCTGGCGCGTTCCACTCACTCTCAGCTTTTCTTAAAGGGCACGCATACTGTTACTCAAATAAAACCAGAACCTAAGCCTACACTAGCATCTGTGTTTTTACTGGGTAGCAGGCAGAGCCTGACACTACCCAACAGTAAATCCAATTAAGCAATGGGATTTATTTCCAGCCAGGAACCTACGAGGTTGGAAACCTATGATCCCTCATATCATCTTATTACCTACTTCACCTGGGCCTAATAGAAGTCGAAGTACAGTAACATTTGGAGGACAATAGATTACCATTTCTGGACTAGGATTGCAATCTGCCACATTTTCATATACGCACCAGGTGTCCCTCTGAACAGGTGAACATATATAAGATTGCAATATAAGTTTACACTGTCTATGTTTTCCAATGTTTTATGTTACTCCTTAATCTATTTCTAACAACACAGCAGCATCCCCAGGGAGGGCAAATGGGTTCAGAATGATGAAAGCAGCACCACAGTGTGTGAGAACCGTGGGTTCAGATATCCCAATAGTAAGAAACCTCTCTGGAACCAGTCAGGTCTCAGAAAAGTATTTCTTTATTGAAAGATACAGTTCCATCTCCATCTCCGTCTAAAGACTCAAGTGACTAAGATTCCCCAATTCCCTCCTTTTACTCGCCCCCGTTTCCCGCCTTCGTTTGAAATTGAATATTTACAACTGCTATTGGTTTTTACACACGATTCTCAGCAGCATTCTTCACTGTCAGTTTGCTGATAAGATGGTAGCCACAACACTGGCATCAGCTTGCTAGTTCAGTCCGTACTGTCTCCGTTTCTCACACAGTAATCATTCCTCCCCCCCCACGCCCCCTTTACAACCCATGAGAGAGGAGGACCAGAAGGGGTTTTATGGCTTCTGGGGCCAAACCTCCGACACACTGTTGCAATGCAAGCCCTGCCTCTCTTGTATTTATGTTGTGACATCACATGGATGCCCAAATGGGGCAGAGCTTGGCACGATGCTTCTGTAGATGCTGCTGAATCAGTATCAAGATGACATTAAGTAGTGACAGAGGACAGAGAAAAAAAAAGTTTATTTCTGCAGTCTTTATATGCAATGCAGTTCAGAGGGGATGATGGAAACATGAACTCTGAAAACATCCTACTCGTAGCAGTTCCCTTTCATGGCTTACAGTAACAGTATGGCTCCTTGCATTAAAAGCATGGATGAGAGCTTTCTATACCCATAGGTGATGCTGGCCATGGAATTATAAAAGCTTATTTTGAAATGATAATGTCCAGAGCCAACGACCATCATAGCAAAATCAGCCATGGATAACATAATAAAGATCTCCTTATTGTGCACTGTATTGCTTTGAGAACATTCAGCACTTGAACCCCACAGATAAGCCCAGATCTTTTTTTAAGTGACTACTGACTTTTACAGAAACTGCTCAGTGAATATTAAGCAAAGCTCTATTTTCCTGTATCATTGCCCACAGCCTGCACTTTGTCCTCTATAATATGAAGTGACTTTTAAAAACTTTTAATAAAGGTCACTATGTTTACACTGAACAATATACAATTCTGTAAATTTGAAGTGCATTTTAATTTCCTATTGCTCTCTTCCATATAGATGGTAAGATTCGATTCCATGGTTTCCTGAAATTGTGCAGATGTTTAATATAGGAGGGAGTCAAATGACATGTAGGCACCAATTAAATACTGTTAAGTCTATAGGCTCTAAACATGTAATGAGCCCACAATGACTTACTCCATGTGACCACTAAGTCTTATCGTTGTTGGATTGAGGATGTCCTACAAATGCAGCTCATAGGTCACGTGGTGGTCGAGGAATGTTTTAAACACTCAAACCATGACTTGTGGTGGCTTAGCTTGCCTTTATCAGTCCAGTGTGCCATTCAAACCTGGACAAATAATTGGCTTATGGTTAAGCAGCTATTAGTCTTCTGGGAAACTGAAATGGCCTGAATATTCCACTGAATTTTACAGAGTAATGTGGGAAAATACATATTGCATCTGTTCCCATGTTGGTACTGGTAAAATTTAAATCATGCTACTTTTTAAAAAACATTTTTATTGCTTCAAACTAGGGCTTGAATACCCGCAAGTGTCCAAGTAACCGCAACTTGCATTAGTGTGAAAGGATTAAACACACATACAATAAAATTTAAACTGTTCAAAAGGTTGACATCATTTAGAGGTAATTTTCTGCCCTTACCAAATTTAGCAATTAAGTTGGCTTAAGTTGACAATTTCATCTTCCAAATGATACTTATTTGAAAGGTGCTTTTGGTATTTTCAAAGGGCTGCTTACAGGCCTGGATTAAATGAAATGTTGCAGTCAAATCACTTTTGGAAAAATACAGCATATACATACTCCTCCACCCCCATCTCTCATAACAAATTCATTCCATTGTACTACTCAATAATTGGACAGCACAACATTCCAATTTTATAGATCTGTTCCTTCTTTTGTTAAAAATACCTATAATATATTTGAAAAGGAAGCTCATTTAATAAAAGCATTTTTTAAAAGGGTGAAAAGTGTTACCCTATAATTCCAAGTCAATTCAAAATCCTGTGAACTTTTTACAACACAACTGTACTGCATCACCACTTTTCATTTCAAGTACTACAAACGTTGATCAGAAACCTAGTCAACACTGCCATCACGATTCACTGATCTTTTGACTTGGGCCATTTTTAATGTGAATGCTACGGCAGTTACTTATTCCACCCAATAACTTCATACATCAGTGCCCGCAGCTGCCTGGCTTCATAGGTAACGGTGTTCTTCCCACTGTGCATCTTCTCTTCCTCAAGGGGTTGTTCTATCACCGTCGGGATATTTCGGCCGTACACTTCACAGTGCTCAAGAAACTGGATGCATTCTTGAATGACGCTGTCCCGCACCATGATCACATGCTTACACATATTTTCTAACAGTGACAAGAAACATCTTTTAGCATAATACCAAGTATCTGTGCCCAACTTTTTGTTATAAGGTTCTAAACTCTTAATCACTCTAGAAATGCCGAAGTCAAAGTTTCCTTTGGCACAGTAGAGAGTCCCAATAACTAGATTGACAATACAGAGATGATAGATCTTTTTATCAGGTTCATGGTAAGAAAGCTGTTCTTCTTCCTTTTCAATCTTTCTCATCAGCTCCTCTGCTTCTTCATTTTGACTAGTCATAATATAAGAAACGCACAGGTTAGCCAAAACAATGGCACTAACTTGAAGGATGTTATCATAGTGTTTTTTTACAATGGGCTCATAAAAACCAATTGCCTCTTTGTATTTGTTCTCTTGCATGAATAGTACATGAGCCACATTAAGTTTCCATACTTCATGATCCTTGCAGAAATCTACTGACTTATGGAACATTTTCTCCAGCATGGGATAGTTCTCCATGTCCCAATAAATCTTGGCCTGGGCCATAAAGACAGGAACGTATTTCTCCAATGTCTCATCATACTCATTCACAGCTTTCCTTAGAGCCTCATCATCTCGATTTTTCCTAGACTCCTGTACCTCCTTGGTCAGCTTTCTCAGCTGCTCTGTTAGAGCCCCTGCCAGTTCATCAAGCTTATGAAATGCCTCATCAGGGGCAGTTTGGCAGGTAATCATAGCATCTAAGTAGTTGTACAAATAAGGTGTGAGAAGTTTATAGGTCAAGTGAGCATTCTCAGCCAGCACATCTGCAGCAAGGTCATAGTATTGATATTTGCAGTACAGAAGCAGCAAATTCCCAAATGTTTCTGGCGGGCAAGGGTTCTGCTGCAGAAGGAACTGAAGTTTCTCAAAGCCTTCTGTGGGTCTCCTGTCCATGTTCATTAGAGCCTGGTTGTGCAAAGTGACTGGGTCCAGCTCCTCCTCAGCCCGAGGGGGCATATCTGTAAGGGCCTCCTGAGCTGCCTGTAGGTTGCACAGCTGGTATTCAATGGCAGCTTTCAGATTGAAGGCCTCCACCAGGGCTGTCCGATGCAGGAGCAATGTATTGCCCACGCTGCGGACATCCAGGCCTTCAGTATTCGTCCCCACACTCAGCTCTGGATGCTGCTGCATGCCACGCTCAATGATGTCCGCAATATGCTTCAGGGCAGGGGCATACTGCTTGGCAGCATAGCAGCACAGTGCCATGTTGTAGGACAGCTCTGGGCAGTAGCCCAGCACTTGCATGGCAGAGGCAAACTTGCTGCAGGCTTCCTCGTGCTGCCCTTCGCGGTAGAGCAGGCAGCCCATGTTCACCTCCGCATCTGGCAGCTCGGAGGGGTCCTCGGGGGCGCCGGGGCTGCCTTCGGTGGCGGATGCCAGCTGCAGCTCCACCAGGGCCTTGGCGCTGGAGAGGTCGCCCTGGGCGTAGTGGGCCGCCGCCTGCAGGCGCAGCGCTCGGCTCTGGAAGGCCGGGACGTCGAGCAACGGGACGGTGGCGCGCAGGGCCTCGCCGTAGAGCCCGGCCTTGTAGAGCGCCTGCGCGTGATAGAGCCGGTACTCGTGGAGTTCGGGGTGCAGCACCCCCAGCTGCTCATAGCACTCGGCCGCCGCCGGGAAATCCTGCAGTTGGTAGTAGCAGTAGCCAAGCAGCGAGAGGCCGGCCCGCGACCGGCAGCTCCTCTGCAACTCGCTGCTTAAGATCCCCACCGCCTCCGCGAACCGCCCGGCCCGGATCAGCCCGTAAATCGCCGCCGTGAATTCCCCGTCGGCGATAGAGGCCACCCCAGTGGCCATCCTGCCCAAGCCTCCGGCTACATGCAACCAACGTTGCCAGGCAACGCCCCGCCACCGGAAGCGGAAGGCTCCTGCCGAGCGGTGCGCCAGTCTCTAGGCAACCGAGGGTCTGCGACCCGCAACTGCCCGAAATTGCAGACGTGGCGGTTATGATCGCCTGGGGGAAATGAGCTCTTCCGTATTTGCTTTCTCTTGCATCGCCACGACCTTGAAAAGCGTTGGGAAAGAGATGCGTCCCCCCAAGGATTAACTGTGTGGACTACATTGCGCAGCAGGTCGCGCTGCCCTGGTTCCTCTTGCCGCAAAGCACTGTGGGGGATGTAGTTCTCTTCTAGAAGCGGCTCGGGAGCCCGCTGGTGCCGCGCGTTCCATGCCAGGGGCGTGGCAGAGCGCCTGGAATAGCAAAGGCAGATGTTTGCAAGCTTAGCAGAGTTGCATTGCCCTTTCCTTCTCCGGCGGTTAGAGCCAAATTCGCCATTCCCGTTAAGAAATCCGAAAGGGAGCCAAGTGCCTGTACTTTTAATTGCTGGGTGGAGCAAAGGATTTTGGTGCTAGCGAAGTTGATGCCGCAGACAGTTCCTTTGTCCATCGGGTGCCGTTTCTACACCACGCAATGACTGTCCGTATCCTGTGCTGTCTCTTCCCATCCCGCTAAAACAAGGACGTGCTCTTTTTTTTTCCTTTAAAGCGTGCAATACATAAATCAATCTTAATTTGATTTCTTACAACTTTAAAATTTTCCTGAAAAGTGAGAAGGGTCAAATAGTCTATTGGGTGTAATTTGAAGGGGCCAGCAGAGAAGAAGTGGCCTATGGTCAACCTATTAAAATCTGTCCAGAATATAGCATGGTGTTGCCTTATTTGTGCTGAGGTCAGATTTTTACAAATCTGTATCAAGAACTTCACATTTTAGCCTGAGGGTGCTTGTTTGCTGCTCGTAACACCTTTCAGGTCAGATCTTAAAAGCTGTTATATACTTCACTTCAATTGGTGAAATACACTTAAACTAATACTTAATGCAATTCGGTTTCCCATTTTAATGTTTTACAGTGGTAGGAAGTTGCATACACATAGCCTGCCTCTGGTCATCCTAGAATACTTTCAGATAAGAATTTTACTGCTTTCTCCCTCTTATTCTTGTATCTTCCCACCTTTTCCCATGACTGCTTCCACCTTTTTTCGTTCCTGGAAAAGAATCCATTAAGAAGAAAAAGATGGAATAACTGCTCAATATGTATCATATTGCTGGGAACCTTAATACTTTCAAGTGAGACTGTTACTATACAGCCACCATATCATATGCATGGAATTTTATGAGGA
Organism: Candoia aspera; assembly: GCF_035149785.1. Lineage (NCBI taxonomy): Eukaryota > Metazoa > Chordata > Lepidosauria > Squamata > Candoiidae > Candoia > Candoia aspera. Next base: position 189,529,821 of record NC_086153.1, on the reverse strand, counting down.
TGACACATACTGTACCATAGTTTCCTATCACTTTTTCCATCTACTGAAAATCTGTTAAGGACAAAAATGTAGAATTAGATACATAGTGCCTTTTCATTGGTAGGGCTGATACCTCTCTATCCTTAGTTAGCTTCTGTTTGACTTTCAGCAGAAGAGATACTGCACAAAGCACTTACTATTTACCAAAAAGAGAGACAAAAGAAGTGCTTTTTCACCACTTTTGTAGATGCACACAGTTAAAATGCAGACAGTTGCTCAACCAAGTGCCCCCCAGATGTGTTGGACTAAAGATGATGCTTGATGAAATTTGAAAATATGGCCTTGCAGATAACTGAATAAACCAGGAGAAGCTGCGGCTGCTCTTGCAGACTGTTCTTTAGCCCTTCTTTGAGGATCTGCAAGATTGGTACAGATGCTTCTCTATGCCTAAATGCGTTAATAGTCAGGAGAGGTTGTGTTGGAGTTGGGGGAAGGGAATGGAGATGCTGAAGAGCATTGGAATCACACCATTAGTCAGCAAGTTTTTGAATTTTGACCCACAATAGAAAAGATACCACAAGACATGGGAAATAGATGGAGGCAATTACAAATAGGTCTGTGATGGATGGTTGACATTGTTAGGGCCTCAAGTGTATGTCAGCTTGCAATGGTTTTGCATTCCCCTCACTGCCACTGCTGTTGCCATGGGCAACAATGTGCTGAAGCCAATAAAAAGGAAAGGAAACAAGGGAATGCTCAACCTTGGAGGAAGCTGTAGGTTACATGCTATAAATTATGTCACACTTCGCAGTGCATCATATCAAAATTCAGGAAAGGTTTTGGAGCTGCCAGCAACACCCAGTCAATCATGGTGTCTGTCTTTTGCCATAAAACACATATTACATAAATAAGTCTCAGACAAATTCAAAGTATGCCATCTCACCTTTTTATTTATTACTGGGGAGAGAGAAAAGTAGCGGAGGAATAACAAAAACAAGTTAAAAGAGTACAAGTATTTGTTTAGACAATAACATAGATCTTCTCTTTCCTTACATGTCCTACTACCTTTGGAAAAAGAATTAAGAAGTGTAATCGGCTCATATTTGGTTAAAGCAAATTTTTTCATCTAAAATATTAATATTGATACTGGGGTAACATATTCACTATAATTGATTGAAAATATCACAGAATTCTCCAAAAGACTTCATCAAAGTAGATAGTACTAAAACCAGGGTTGGGAGAAAAAAAGTGGATCAGGAATGGTTATGGGAACTATAGATGTCATTAATTTATCATACTAAGTGTTGTAGAAATCAGATTATACTTAGGATTCAGATAGTTTGTCATGTTTTCTGAGAAATAAAAAATGCTGCTACAGTTTCAAAATGGGTGATATAATAATCTGCTTTTTGAATCTTGTGCTTAGATATTTATGTAGGAGATGACAGATATCCAGAATACCTTCTAGAGAATCAGAATTCAGAATTCATTCCCTATAAAGTTTTTCCTATCCAGTTATATTCTATTTGAAGTGTTTTTCAGCACTGGACAACAAGAGGATCTTGCCTTTATTTGAGTCAGGCAGTTCTGTGACTCAGAAATTCTAAATTTAAGAAGTAAGTATAACACTATTCAGCATGCATTTGCAGCACTTGAAGTGCAAGATTACTAACATTCCTAGTCTGACACAAGCCACTTTTTCATGATTATGCAGCTCTGCTTAATTGAGAAATAACGAATTTATATTAGATGTATATCATATTTTAGGGGCAAATCATCCCATCTGCTCTGTTTATGCAAAAGGACTTCCCTCCATTGGATATAACTATAGTTCAGTCCATATCTGGACTAGGCCGGTATTACATATATTTGTTAGTACACTCCTTTAATATCCTGAACCATTTTTACAGTTTCTTTAAAAATGAGAATCCATGTATGTATATGTATGTATGCAGTCTCCTGCTAGGGTTTGGGAGAGGAATACGTTTTCCAAATACTTTTTTTATATGCACATTCTGAACCAAGAAATGTTTGGAACAGATGCTAGTGGTTTCTTCACACTGCAAGCCCTTTTGCATCACGATAGATTGTTTTGGTGAATAATTTCATTTTACTTAAAAAAAGTAATCTGTGACAGGTTTCACCCTCCAGCATCTATCCTCAATGCTGCACCTATACACTGTTGCTCAATAGGTCCGCACTGTAATTTGTATGAGATGAGGAAAGTATTTCCCTTAGCCACTGTCTTGAGATACAACTCCTGCAAAGCAGCCATCAGATCTCTTGCTTGTACCTTTCCTTAGTAAATCAGTGATTGATTCACAGCATTTAAATGGTTTTCTGCCTAAATCTCGATGGGTGTAACTGCAAAAATTTCACCACAGCAATATATACCTTTAGGCTAAGAGGCTTCATTTTCTATACACTTGGAGGGTCTCAATATAGTTTGCCAGTAACTAGAAGAAACAATGTTTTAAAAACCCCTCAGCAGCTTGACAAGCATCTAATGAACTTCCAGGAGCTATGGAATCAGGTAGGAATGGAGGGAAAGGGGAAGAGAGAACATTGGTGTAATTAAACCATTAGCAGCTTACTTGTGGTTTGGATAAAAATGGAAGGGGGTGGAGGGAGAGAGAGAGAGAGAGAGAGAGAGATGATAGATAGAAATATAGATTATCTTACCCTACCTATATTATAGGTTTCCTGAGAAAGGAAATGAAAAAAGATACCTTTCCAGAACCAGTTCCTTCCTGTCTGGCTATGAAATGTTCAAGGCTGAAAGTCTTAAACCAGAGTGAAAGAGAAAGAGAACATCAAGTCAAATGTTTTTCCATCCAGCTCTCAGGGACATCCATTTCTTTTTACTACACTTGAGAAATTTTGGAGACGGTTGTAGTGCGCATTTAGCATGCTAGGTAACTTGGTGTCCTTTAGGTGGTTTTGATCACAACTTCATCAGCAAGACCACGATGGTTGTAGCTTACAACATATAGAAGGTTTTGGGTTTCCCACCCTATAACAGGGCTTGGCAGAGGCATGGCTACACTAACAGAAGTCAGCTCATCTCCACTGCTGAAATTTCCAGGGTAAATGATCACTCCAGTAGTGTCCTTGAACACTTCTCCTAAGATAATTGTTAAGTTGGGCTGCTCATTTCTGTGAAACAATAAAATGCTTCCGTTGCAATTGAGGCAAACCCTCCCCTCCCTTTCACACTCCTTAAAATAGGAAGCCTCAGAAAGTTGCAGAGCCTGTCAGATGCCAGATGGTGACCAGGTTCTGCTGGATACGGGTGGGAAGCCTTTCAGATATAAGGAAGTGATAAAAGGACCCCTTAGAGCTCTCCACTATTTGGGCTATCAAGCTCCTAGGAGGACCACCAACCCTGAACCAAGTGTTTCAGTTGTACAGCAAATGGGGAGAGGAGAGTTGTGAAGTCTTTTCTGTCCTGAAATATCCCTGTAAAATCAGGAGACCTTTTTCCATTCCCAACAAAATGACACTTTGCTGTTAAAGAATTAGATTAATTCCAATTCTCCATTGTGCTTTTATTCATTATTGACTGTTTGAACTGCTCTCATAAATTGACTTAACCCAGGCACTTTGCTTGATTTCTGATAGCATTAGATCTTTTTTCACCTTTTTTCCTCCAGAGGTCCAGCCTATTGTGCCATCCAAATTCTGTAAGTTCTGAAGGGGAAGGGGCTCAGTAGTATTGTTTTCAATGTACAAACTCCCTCTTCTGTAGGAATTCTTCTGAGTATCTGGAGATCACATCCTCCTTATTTCTAAATGATCCTTGGCAGGGGCTCACTAGGGTAGCAGAAATTATAACCAGCCATCTTCCCACAGGCCCTGCGTTCCTGTCACTTTGGGAAGTCCCAGTAACCTGAAGTAATCCTAACTACATGCCAATTATAAGTCACAGGCTGTCATGTTAGGCATGCAAGTTGTTTAGATTTAGATGTTCTCAGCTCACAACACTGTTCAGCAAGTCTTGACTGGATTGTGTTTGGACATGTGTAAAATACCCTTTTTATGGTAAGCACAGTTTATCTATAGACCACACTGGTAATGCAAGTGGAACATAGATGTAATTCCACACCTCATTAGGGAACAGAAATCCAGTAACTTGCCATGCCAGTGCTGAAATACATTTGATGTTTCACTAACAGAAGTGAGTTCATTTCAACTGTAGACATCTCTGTGGATATATTTGTGTCAAATATAAGTCAAGGACTGCCAACATGCAAAAACAATTATTGCATCTGAGCACATGCACTGCTGACTTGATCTCTGTTAGCTAAGACAGATTAACATGTGTAAGAAAATAACTAGAAAAAGCAGAGGTAGTCATTGCTCTTTTCATATTATCATCTAGTGTCACACTAATCTTAAAAATAACAATTTTCTGAAAATGTACTAGAAAGCTATGTTCATATCTTATAGTGCAAGTTCTCTACCCAAGGCAAGATTTTATTTTTATTATGCAATTTTCTTGATATACCACTGATCCTTTTCTTAGATGTGCAAAGCAGCTTTAAAAAGGAAAGTATTACAGAATTCAAAAAGAATCAAAAATACCATGCAGAATTTTACCTTTATATAAGCTTCTGCCTGCAGAGCAATTCAAACTGGATTGCTAATATGAAATCAAGGAAGCCAGAGCAGGTTGGCGTTTTTAAATGTAGTAAAGTTCATTTTCCCTCCCTTAAGTACAGCAAAGATAGGCAATTCTAAAAGCCCTGTTTAATCCTATGAGGCTTTGTTGTTAAAAAAAAAATTCTTCAGAAAATAAAGCAGGCTTCTCTGAATAAACCAAACAGAACAAAAAAGGGGTAAAAAGACAAACTTCACAAGTGCAGGTATAACCATTCATACTAATAAAAGCTGGAAAGGTGCAATCCCAAAATATTATTACAAAAATTCTCCTTTTTTTCAGTCTCTTGAAGATGCTTCTGTATTTTTTTTAAGTCAGACACAGTCCCCTTTTGCTAATTTTGCTAGACCATGAGTTCCAGTTCCAGTATATGAATCCTTTGTGACCATCTTTGCCAATTCTCTTAACGGTTGTTGAAAGAAGCTGACAGGATCCAGACTCAGCCAAGTTTTCCAGATTACTGCAGGAGCCCAACAATATCCCTGTAGATTCTCCCCTCAAACCAAGTATTAGCCCCTAGGAAAAGCTAAGGCCTGGCCAGCCAGAGTGTTTTCACTGAGATTAAATATGTTCTTGGCTGCATTATATTATTAATTAAAATTGTGTCTTTTAAGCATCCTTTTGGCTCTCTTATCCTAGCAGCAGGAAACACACATAGACTTATTTTATGCTCTCTGGAGACATGGCTAAGTTGGATGTTGTCTGGGAATGCAATCTTTTCTGGTACAATTCCTCCCACTTCTTTCTGTTGGCTCCCACCGAGTCCAGCATAGGCTTCAGTTTTCCATTCACTTTCACTAATGCCTGAGAGAAAGCAGAAAAGAAGCAATCATAAATTATTAGGTAGGATGTTGATTCCAGTTCAGATAAAATGGAGTATCTGCTCAGTTCAGTTTGCTCACAGACTCCTTGGGAGAGACTCTCTTCTAGAGCATTTAATGAAGAGTCTTACTTTATTGTTGCACACCATATTCATTAAAGATAGTAACATTAAGAAATATTCTACAGGGGGAAGGAGGAGATGGCTAATAAGTCCTGACGGAAAATGAGATAAAACAACCATTAAAAAAAGTCTTATCCATACCAGCAGTTAGTCTGTTTATCACATCTTGAGACTGAGGCAGTATACACAGTTCTTCTACTTTATTCTAACAAAAACTGGTGAGACACGTTATGCTGAGAGCAATTGGCCTAGGGAGTCCAACCCTGTAGCCAATTAGTATTTGTATTGGGACTCTCCAGCCTTAGCCTTATTCTAATCATTGCCGCGGGTGAGGGTGGGCAACGTGTTCTGTATTTGGCCACAGAGTAACTCTCTAGCTGGCTGGTAGGCTACAGAAGGCCTAGTGATAAAGTGGCAGTGTTACCTTAAGAGGCAAGGCTGAAGTATGTTTAGCAATTTGGGTGCTTTGTAAGGATGAGTTTGGGAGTGTGCAACCTCCCATATGCCCTATATTCTCACGCCCATCCTTACTATTTTTTTTTCAGTCTAAAACTGCACTGCCAACATTCAGTCAATTTCCTGCCAAATTTCAGCAGCCCAGTCTCAGACTCATCTGGGGCAGCAAAGGAGGTATTTGGGTCTACAGGCTGTTCTATTATTACATGACATGATGGCCCAAGTAGGTCCAATGCCTCAGCATGGCTTTTTCAAAGACTTTCCCCACTTGTCTCCAGCTATGCATGTGTACACAAAATAATCAGCATGTAAATATGCATGCAGATATTAAGTAGGGAAATCCTGTGAAGTAGCTGTGCCAAGCCTTCCAGACATCTTTGAGGTTTCAGGGACTTTGCAAACCGCCTCTTTGAAATGCTCTGCACAGGCTTATGGAATTAAGAGGTACTGGTAGATTTTGCTTCCTCTGAAGAATTTTCCCAAGTGCAGTTATTTTTTGCCTTTACATTTGAAATAGTCTAGCTGCATGACTATTAAAGCATCTACAATGCTGGGAGGCTTGCATTAGTAGCTAAGCGTGTAACTCCTATCAAGTAAATGAGGGAATAGGAAATAATTAAAGAAGTTAGAAAGGGTAGCCAGTGTTCCATATAGTCCCACAGAGTCCTTAGTCTAAACCAGTGTTTGTGAACTTTTCTCAGCATGCTGGCTGGGGAATTCTGGGAGTTGAAGTTAATCTTAAAGTTGCTGAGGTTGAGAAGTACCTGTCTAGACTACTGGATGATACCCTACTAATGAAATGGTTTTCTGCACACCAGTCTGCTTCTATGGGTTGCAGAAATGTTCTGGAGCAAATTGTGGAAGAGATTGCAATTTGAAGAGGAAACCAGTGGGAAATCCATATTGATTAAGAAGAAATATGATTGTATGATCTTGGCTTCTATCTAGTGTGATATTCTTTCTAAATATAACTTTACAAACTTCTTTAATAAGCAAATAATGATTCAGTGGTACTTAATATGCTTTTATATGATTAATTAGTTTATTTTGTTAGCTGGAACGTATTATTTCTAGTGAAGTGTATGTATACGTTGATTATAAATTGTAATGTATATTATAGGACATAATCTTTAGTTAAGCTAATGTTACTGTACATTTTCATTATTATTGCTCTTGGCTATTAAAGGTGAATTAAAAAATGAAGGAGATAGTTGATTTTTAGCTGTAAGTGCACTACAAGTAATTAATTCTATAGAACAGTAATAAAATATATAACATTATTAAACACTGCCATTTGATATACACTTGAATCAGGTGGCATTTGGATTAGAAATACCTTAAAGGGTAGATTTTATGTGCAAGGCGTAAAATATTCTTCTTCAGAAGCTCTTTTGATATTTAAGCTCTATTTGTGTATTTAGTACACTTTAGCTTAGGGACAGAGATAATTAAGCATTCTACTATAATTCCTGTAGAAATTAGCATTTAAAAATAATTTGGCTACTAAAGCATTACTCTCAGATTTTCTAGATAAAAAATACACAATTTGGATTTTAGATCAGCCTGAGATATAATTAAAAGCTCATTTGATTAGTATATATTTTGGCTTTCTTGTACCTATTAAATCACTGTAATCAACTTCCTTTTATGAAGCTTCTGGGAAATGACCTCAAAAGCACCAGATTTCTCTCCTCCCTGCAGATTCCTTGAACATTTACTAAATTACTTCCTTAGCACCTGCCCATATTTAAATCAATCCACCAATTTATTCCTGAGCCACTTGTTTCTTTTGACTTTGTTACAGCTGTGGCTGTCCCTTTTAGCACTTCATTCTGCATATAACAAGTTCTGTTCTGCCAAGTACAAGTTACAGAGAGGTCCTGCTCAGACTTTTTCTATCCTATCCGTTCCCTTTAAAAAGTTACTTAATTAAAAACACAAAAGTTTTGGTCTGGTTTAGTCTCCAAAATCTATTATGTAATGGATGTTACTGAAAATGTCACATCAATACTCTTTTAAGCATAGAATATCCCACTGCAATTTTTTTAATTCATACCTGCTGACCATTATTTACAAAGCATAAGGGAAATCCTCTATTACTAGCATGTTTAGAAAAATTAAGTACTGCTTTGTCTCTTGGACTTTCTCTGCAAGTACAAATAATGTATTTGTACATTATTTAGTTGTATATATGACAAAGTTCATGCATGAAGTATCTTACACAACTTTAACATTTTTAATAATTCTACCTGTACAAGAATCTACCTACAAGATTGCATCATTCTACAGAGGTCGATCCTGCAGAGAGAAGCAGCTGATTGTTCCCCTCTTTCAGGAATTCAAGGATGCAATGCTCAGAAGCATTGCTTCATAGTGGTGGGACTCACCCTTTAGAAGGGCCTCCCACTTGTGGTTAAATGAATTTTGAAAGCATCCCAGGAGTCTTCTGTAGTGGACAGCAACCATATTCAATTAAATTAAATTAGATCTGCCTCTACCTTAGCCACCTTCTGGAAGATGTTGAAGACTGAACTCTCCAGAAGGCATTTGGGTTGTGGCACTTCTTGGTTTTGGTATTGTATGTTTTATGGTTGTTAGTCTTTTTGGGGTGTTTTGCTTTATTGGACCCAAAAGGCACTGAGAGCCTGCTGGATTGTGGTGGGGTAAAAATCTGATAGATATACAGTATAAGTAAATAGGAACTACAAAAGATTAGTTCACACATACATTTATTGTGCATACTAATAGCCTGGACCTTTCCTAGGTATAGATTAATGTGAGCTAACTTGCCCTGTGTGAACAAACAGATCAGATATAAAAATAGGCTATTTTGGAAACCTTTAATGTTATGGCTCAGAGACAATTTTAAGCCACTCTTTGGAGGAGGAGTCTGAGAAGGCTATAGACTTCAATAGTCAAGAGGATCTCATCCTTGAGCTATCTGAGAAAGCAAAAAGAGAGATAGGAATCATTCTCAAGCAGACCAAGCAGCCAGTCCAGCCTCACATTCCCACTCCAGCAGCAACCGGATAAAGATAGATGCTTGTGCTGGAACTGAACAACCTAAGAATTATGTGCCAATGATGAATGTGTAATTGCTAAAATGTATAAGCTTTTACTGAAATTTGAGATGCAAGAACAAGTTAAAGAGTGTATGATAAAATGGGCTAAAATTTTTGGCTATAATATACAGATGGATCAATGGGAAAATATGTGGTTGAAAGGATTGAAATTTACATTATGTTACAATTTAAAAGAGAACTTTTATAAAATGATGTACCATTCGCATATGACACCCGAAAAACTTTCTAGAATGTATACAGGTACCTCAAATTTATGTTGGAAATGTGGAAAACATGAAGGGTCATTTTATCATGCTTGATGGACTTGCAAAAAAGCTAGAAAATTCTGGGTTCTATATACACACAAAGAATTTTAAAGACTAATACTCAACTGAAACCAGAGCTGTTCTTGCTGGGACTAACAGACAAACAACTAGAAAAGACTTATGGACAATTGTTTTTGTACATGGTAACTGCAGCGAGATTATTATATGCACAAAGATGGAAAGACTCTACAAGGCAGGAATGGTTGGTGAAGATGACAGAATTTGCAGAGACGGCAAAATTGACTTAATTTGAGAAAAGACAATAACTATATTTGTCAGTGACTGGAAACCCTTTATGGGCTTTTTGCTGAAAATGGAAAAAATGTACTTGTGGTTTATGGGTTTGATGATTAGAAAGGGTAGATTATGGAAAGAAGGGAGCTATGATGTAACCTTAGAGAGAGAGAATAAAATTCAAATGCATTTATAACTGCTGCAAAGAAGATCAGAAGCCTTTTTTAATATTTTGTCTTTCTCTTTTTTCCCTATTTCTCTTTCATTTCTTTATTCTTTTCTCACCACTTTTATTTTACTTTCCATTATTTTCTTTTTCCTTTAAAAGTTTTTATTCTGTAAATATTTTTTTCAATAAAACTGAATTTAAAAAGAGAGGGATGCTTGTGCACTGCAAGCATGAAGCCCGTAATCCTCATAGGAAGTTGTCTTTGACCATTAAATGGTCTAGATTAGTACTGTTGGCAGAACACTGTCAATCTGCCACAAAATTCTTAGGATTCTAAGCAGGTTAGAAATACTTTAAATAGATATTTAATAAATAGAGCATAAATAAATATTGTACTCCAGCAGTACTAGGATTTCAAATGTGAAATTTTCTTCCCAATCTTACTGGAGGTTAATAGGATTGAACTTGAGATCTTTGATATGCACATCCAAATCCTACAGGTAGAGTTCTCCCCCACCATTTGGAGATACACAGAGATATATTGCTTCTGAATATTAAGTGAGTATCTGTGCTGTTATTGTGGGTAACAGATGTACTCTTTATGAATTTTGCTTAATCCTCTTCAAAGCCATTTAATTTACTGTTGTTCACCAACCCCACCAAGAAGGAACTTGGTGACAAGAGAAACTCTAAAGGGACAAAAGGTGTTAGCATATGAAATTTCCATAGAAGTTAAAATAGTAATAATAGTATTGCAGCTTGTGTTTTGTTGATTAAACTATTTCTTTGAAAGTAAGTAGAATAAAGAGGCTGAACTTTTCAGGGCCACACATAGAGGATATTGCCAAAATGTAAGAGCTGTGCTGAATTCCTTTCTTTAATACCCCATGTTTTGGTAACATCTGATGCTCCCAGTCTGTTCTTCACATCACTGGATCTACTTCATTAGAATTCCAAATCGTAGAGAGCTCATGTTTGGTCAAACACAAGCTCATCTCTCCTTAGGGGTTAGCACATGGAGAACAGAGAGAATAGAGGATGGGGCTGAAGGTGTGACCCCCATCCTCCATCAGTATTCACACTTTCACACATTCTGAATTGCTTAGCAGAGCTTTAACTGAAGGCTTTCCAAAACCAGGGTCAATTCTCTTTGGAAGTCACTAAAGGTGCTTCAGGAGGAAACTCTGGTGGAAGCAGGGAACCATGGAATATGCAACTAATTTATTTACTCATTAAATATACATCTTGCTTTTCCACTACAAACCATGCTCAAGGTAACTAACAGCAACATATAAAGCACAAAATGATCATCATCTAAAAGCAAATGTTGGTTTTTTAAATTAAAATAGATGTTTTATTTTATTAAAATAAAAAATAAACAGCACTTATTACTTTAAACCTATTTCAGTAAACTGATAAAACTCAAGTAACAAAAGCCTATTTAAATAAAAATGCTTTTGAAATGTGGCAGTAAAAATCAAAGACAGAAGGAGTTGTGTATCATTAGAGCAACTACTTATTTTTTTAAAATGATTTTTACTGATGGAGGGGTATGAAAGAACTCTCAAGGACTTTGAAATCTAGGCAGGCTAATAGAGGAGAATCTGCTTTTTATTGATTCCCAAATCACGCAGCACTTTGCAAATTATAGCCAGCAGTTTGTATGGTGCCCAGAAATAAACAGATTTTCAAAAAAGCTGTTATAATGGGGAACTTGCATGCTCCAATAATAACTCCAGTCGGTAACCTGCTGCAGCATTCTGGATAAATTTACATTTAAGGTTTTTCACTAGCATAGCTAGGCAGAAGCATACTTGGCCACTGTATATCCTGCTATTGATTCTTGTGAGTCACTCTTTTGACTAAAGGATAGGGCAAAAATGATTTAAATAGAATTCACAAAAAATCTTGTACATTGAAAGGAACAATTATTTCAGCTATATGGTTTGCATTCTTTGCATTAACCTCAAAAGAGTTTTAGCAGAAATAGTGTAAGCTGCAGGACTTGAATTTTCATCTGCTCTGCAAGTTTCCCTGATTCTCATTCCCTGATTCTCATAGTCAAAGAGAGTGCAGACTATGAGATGCTCCACCCATTTCCTTGTGACATTTGTTCAACGCAGCAATCAATATTTGCAGCCTGGCTGTTAAATAGATCTTTAAAAATCTCTTCAGTCCTTATCAGTCTCTCATCCTGAGTTCTTTAGATTTATCCTCAGCTGGGAATTTGCCAGCCAGACGCAAGGTGATTCTGGCTTGCTCAACACTTATAGGAAGCATGCTATCCATCATCATTTCTAGCCCTTTTCTGATGCAATGCTCTTTGCTCTTTGTCTTTCTTGAAATCCGAGTAGCTGTTAAATTATCCATTAATCTTCTCTTTCAGATTTGCAGTGAATTTTTCCCTTCTTTGTTTTACCTATGGGTTTTATGGCCATCTTTCCAAACACATTTTCCAGCTTCTCAGACCATTTCCTTAAATTCTAATTTGGCTCTGCCTTAATCTCTGGGAGATTACACTATTCAGCTAATTCTGTTTGGAAAGCATGTCACTGATCCAGGAGCTTACAGTTTTTCCTTTAAGACTGTGAAAAACTACCTCCTTTTCACCCCATCCATTTCTTTTCTGAAGTGTTATACACACTTTCAAGTCGTTCATTTAAACTCCTATGTGATAATTTCTTCATCATTTATCAGTTTGAAGTCTGAGTCAAATATTATCAGTAAGGAAATCTGTGATGAGATTGAAGGGTTTGGGGATATGAATTGTTCCTTGGCTTCCCTCTCCCCCTTCCCTAAATACATGTTTAGTTCACTGATGACTGCTCAAGTCTGCAAATACAAAAATTGGCTTTCTGCTGCTAACTCTGGCTTTCTTCCTGTGCTATACCCAATGACTTTTAACACAGGAGCAGAAAATAGGGAATACATTTTAGAATATTTCCCTATCTTGCATTGCTGAATTCCAGCTTGGGTTGTCTAGGGAATTTTCCCTACCTTCAGCACTGGGACAGTAAGAAAGTGTTCCTAGATTCCCTACACGGTCAGCTGTCTGTTTTTATCTTGCCATGCTTTACTGCCTGAAGAGGAACCCTAAACGATGAGGACACATTCCCAAATATTTCAACCACCTTCACAGATACTTCCTGAAGAATAATGGAAAGGAGGAAGGGATGTGACTTTACATCCTGTAAACAACTGAAGGCCTAGCTGGTGTCCTCTGATTACCACTAGTACTCTGATAGTAAAGAGAGCTGGTGTCATGTAGTGGTTAAAGTGTTAGACTAGGAGCGGAGGGACCCAGGTTATAGTCTACCCTCAGCCATGGAAGCTCACTGGGGGACTTATTTATTTACTGTATATTTATTTATTTACTATCCCACCTTTATTATTTTTATAAACAACTCAAGGCGGGGAACATACCAAATACTGCTTCCTCCTCCTATTTTCCCTACAGCAACCACCCTGTGAGGTGGGTTGGGCTGAGAGGGAGCAACTGGCCCAAGGTCACCCAACCGGCTTTCATGCCTAAGGCAGGACTAGAGCTCTCTGTCTCTGGGTTTCTAGCCCATTGCCTTATCCACTAGACCAAACTGACTCTGGGCCTATTGCTCTCTCTCAGTCCAACCTAAGTCACAGGGGTGCTGATGTGGGGACAATCAGGAACTCTTACCTAAGCAAAAGGGGCTGAAACATTTTTAAAGTCCAGAACAGGATAACATTTGAAAGCAGCTCAGGTAGACACCTCCCTGATTCACTGAAGTATAAGGAGAAGGACTACATAGGGAACACTTAGCTCAATTAATCTGGAATGCAAATAAACCAACAGAAATCCTTATCTCTGTTTTGAACAATAGAATTGTTGAAAGAGTCTATAAAAATAATCCTGGATATAAAACATATGGTAGTATTCCTTTCTTTAGAAATACTAACGTTTCTAGAATAAACATTTCTCCAGTCAAACTGGACATAGTTGCCATTGGTAACGATAATACTTGTAACTTTTATTGTGTATATACACTCTGCAAAAGTACAAATGATGGTTGCTTTTCATGGTAGCTCTACATAAATACATACAACAAAGTAGGTGTGTGATTCTCATATCCTATCTGCATGTTTAAAATGTCTGATGAATAAGCATAGGCACTTTAGAATTGACTTATATACCAATACTAAAGCGTGAATATATGATTGGTTGACTCCTGGTACCCAATCATAACTTATGCAGGAGGGATGGGCGGACCAGTGTCCTCTCAAGGCCAGCAACTGTATCCCTCAAATACCACACCGAATGCTTCTGGTCCTGGAGACTGCAGTAGTACAGTCAAAACAAACTCATGCCTGTATGTGGCTTGTTCAGCGCAGAGCGAACAATGCACTAGCCCAGTCCATTCCAAGCTCTTCAGGAACAGCAGAGGTGCAGTTGGAGGGAGCTAGTAGGATGGACAGCTGGGAGTCCAGACACAATGGATATGTTTTATGGGGCAAACGAGTCTATCCTATACTCATTCAGCTGAAATCAGCTACACTGGATTTGAGACGAACAGGTGGTAAAGGGGGCATTTCTCCCAGCCAGTCAGGTAGGATCATCCCCTGGAAATAGCCCCTTCCAACTCATGCACACAGCCAGTCTCTGAATGAGGGGCAGTCAGTATTTTTTCTAGCTGTGAGTTGCATTTTTAAAAAAAGACCATTAAAGGCCGAAGAAGGCATAGAGGAGAAACCATGATATCAACAGAAGTTTCAAAGCACAATTTTTGAGCCATTTTTTTAATATTTGGGAATTGGGATGGGTTTAAAGTACCTGTTTTTCTTCTCGTTTCACAAAATAAAAAGTGGAAACCAGGCTGTTCTAATTGAGAATTTTGTTTCTAATTGAGAATTCTAATTTATGTATTTTGGGGTGAGCCCTTTGCAGATTGAGATCACATACAGGTAGTCCTCGTTTAGTGATTGCCTCAGACAGCAACTGTTTGCAGTTACGACAGTGAGAAAAAAATAACTTTGCAACCAATATTTATTTATTTATTTATCATATTTTTATCACTGCCCATCTCCCCCACACAGGGACCCTGGGTGGTTCACAATGTGCGTGTTTAAGACTTTCACAGTGTCTCTCTCCCAGTCATGTATTTGCCATTACAGTCAGTTAGTATGGTATCACATTGTCCTGTGCCTGACCTGTTTGTTTCTTTTTCACCTCTTGCAGCATGGAGAGATTGCTTAAACAAGCTAACTCTTCTTGAGCTGCTTTTTTCCGCAGCACAGCGCTTCCCTAACAATTGCAAACCACAAGTTAACAAGCTCAGTTCTCTGACCTTAATTAGTTGATTAGAACCCTCCAGCCCCCTGGCACTGCTGCCTCACACTGACAAGACCCTAATCGGTTTCCCACTAAAGGCTTTCCTTTGCCTCCTAAGCAGCTTGTGGCTTGTAGCTGCGAGCGTGCTAGGCAAACAGCCAGCACCAGCGCATTCCTTTCAAGGTGTGTTCCCCATTGTGTGCCTGCTTACTCTCTTGTAATCCTTTCTCCTCCAATGAATGTAAATACAAACATTTATTTCCTTCCTGCTAATTATCCCAGTGCCAGGGTAAACATTCCAAAAAACAGGGGAGCAGGAAAAAAGGGCTATAAGATTTGTCCTTTTACTTGGCTTCCTTATGAGCCGAGTTCTGGAAACCTTCCCTGCCATTTGGGCTCACCCAGCTGTTTGGGGTCGTATCCTTCTGATGCTGTAAAGCAAAGGAAAGCTGGAGTAAAGGACCAAGTCTCTGGAACCAATTGTGGTCACTAAATGAGAACTCCCTGTATAGCTCTATTCTAGGATGTGATGAGCAGAACAGACCACATTTTTGGAGTAGCAGCATTTTGTTTTCCTGAAGAGCACAACTTGCATGGAAAGCAAGAGAAAATGTGCATATTTTGCACATTCTTTTGCTTATATCATCAAGTGAGAACATTTCATCTCTGAGTTTTTTGTAATTCAGATAACAAGACAACACCATAAGGACATCCTATTATTGGTTCATCATCATTCTTCTAGAGAGAAATACTTTACATTTTGTTTTTATTTTGTTTCTGTTATTTGAGGGTAGCAAGGCTATTTTCTTCTCATCTTCTAACCGTGATTAGGATTTTTTTAAAAAATATCTTTTAGAATTAGCTTCCAGTGTAAGTCCTATAGTATCTTTCAGTGGGAGAAAATGGAGTATTTGCTACGTACGTTCTTAATGGGACAATACAGAGCATTTTTCATGTTCTGCCTATGGTGACCTTTGTCAACCCACCCATGGTGATCCCTTGACTCCTTCTATTGTGACCTTGCCTGTTTCCCACCAGCAGGAGGCACCACTCATATCACCACTTCCTGCAAGACATCTGTTTAAAATCTTCAGAAGGCAGTTGATATATTACAGCATAGGATCTGGCAACACAGGGTCCACAGACACTCCACCCATTACATTTATTTAAAAAAAAGTCATACCTTGAGAAAACTTATGATCCCACATCTTTTTGGAAAAGATGTTCCTGGAACATCACTCAAAATTGCATTAAGGAAATAACTGCTTCCCCCTCACATCTTACTTTTGCCTTCTTGGCTCACAACAGTATAGTTCCCATCTCAAACCTTTGCTTTTCATGGAGAATAGCTGGAGCAAATTAGAAAACTTATTTAACCACGGGGTCCTATGTTATCTGTTGTTTCATGATGGATTTGGATGACATCAAAATGTGCTAACTTTTTGGCCAAGAAAATGAATTATTGTGATCAATGCTATTCGATAAAGTCAATTACTGGGGACCTCTATTTAACAGTATGAGATTCTGAGGAAATGTAAAATGGGAAATACATCCTGTCCATGGGTGATTAGGAGGAAAGAGAGCCAGTTCCTTTAACTTTTGTAATCAGCATTCACAGACATTTTAGAAGTTTCTTTGAGGTGCTGTGAAAGGAGCATCCCATCTGGGATTCCAAAAAGGGTACACCACTTTCAGGATCAAACTGCTGGGGACTGATCTACCAAGACAAAACCATTCCTTACATTTCAAGCTGCTGCTGTCAGCTGTCACTGGCAAACTGCTTGTTTTCTCATACAGGCAGGAGCACAATGCTTGGCCTCTGACCTGGGTATTATTCCATGTCATGAGATTGCTATCAGCACATAACAATGCAGTGAGCTTTTCTTTAAATGGAATCCTTCAGTTCTTACCTCAATGTTTCAATTCTTAACCTTCAAATCTGTTGTGGCCTTAGTTGACAAAAAGAGAAAAGCTACAAAGAGGTCCTTGATTAGAAACTCAAACACATTGGCTTAAGTTGTGTTCTTTCAGATGAACTGGCAGAAAGTGGTGGCAGTGACTGGCAGGATTTACTTAAATTCCTCCCCCAGTCCCATACTCATTACTTTTCCCCTGCAATGCCCTCCCCAATTTCTATCTTATCCTGGGGTTTAACACATTTACTTCACCTGTGGGATTATATGGTTAAGGAAGGAATTTATGGGAGATGGCAGAAAAATTCTACTCCCTAAAAATTGGTTGCAAATTGTGGCCTCTGTGGGCTATTTTGTACCTGTTTCACAAGGATCCACATTCTCAAATTTGGGCTGATCTCGGAACAATTGCTTTGGGTCATATATTAAGACACCAATTTTTGGCTTCTTTCTATGCCAGCCTTTCTCAACCTTTTCACCCTGGAGGAACTTGAAATATTTTTCAGGCCTTGGGGAACCCCTGTACATTCAGGCTTAAATATAGGCCAGAAGTTACAAATTTATCAAATTTGTTTCACGTGTAGGCCTGTGTATATGCATTGTGTTCTTAAACTAAAAATAAAGAATGAAACTTACCTCTTTAATGTGAAGTTGCCTGAATTTGAAATAATTTTTTAAATAATTTGTGATCTCCCAGGGAACCCCTAGTGACCTCTTGTGGAACCCTAGGGTTCCATGGAACCCTGGTTGAGAAACCCTGATCTATGCAGTTGGTTTTATGTTCTAGAAGCCAAATACACAAAATTAGCTTTTATATATCCCTAAGCATCCCAGTGGCAGAACCTTACTTGGAAACAACCTGCTTAATATTTGAGTGGGTGACATGAGGAAATCTTAGTTCTATAGGCTCGACTGGGAAATTGAAAAAAATAAATAAATCCAGAACCAGGCAACATCAAACCACATCCGTTCTGTTGCCAAAAAGTCAACAGCACAGCTATGGCCACACAGTCACTATTTCACCTTGATGGACTTTTTTCTTTTTTATACATTGGAGCACAAAAACTTTATTCAGAGACTGTAGGGAATGGTGGGGAAAGTGGTACAATAAAGTTAAGGATAATGTAGATTTTAAAAATCACTACGTTAGACATGCCATATTGATAATATGGAATAGATACAAATGCAGGTTGTGTCCAAAAACACCTTTGCGGCTCTCAGCACAAGAAGCATTTTATAGATGGGAAATAATAGGCAAACACAAATGGCTAACTTATTGTGAGATACTAGAATTCTCTCAAGGGGAATACAAAATAAAACAAGAGAACTGATGGCAGAGGAACATAGTTGTCAGTGTTTTCCTATTTACAGTTATTGGAAAGATTCAAAGTACACAAAAAAGCATTTATGGTATTGAATATTCTAAGACTGACTTTGAAATAGAATTGTATATAAATGATGAACATGTGATTGCTAAAATGTATAAACTTTTATTGAAATTTGAAACAGAAGAAAAACAAGTGAAAGAATGTATGATAAAGAATAGAAACTTTTAGCAAATGGATAAAGGCCAGCTAAGAATGGGAGATTACTAACCTATTTCATATGAATATAAGTTAACATGGGGGAGTTTTATCAAATTAATATTTAGTGATTTCTGATACTCCTCTGTAATTTTATTCTCTCTGTGAAATTTACTCAATGTCTAGACTTTGTTTTATACTTATAAAATCTGCTTCATTAATTATTGCTCAGGTCAGATTCCTGTTCCAGGAACATACACATGGACACAGGCAATGCTTCAGGCTAGTGCTGCCTTATCTCACAGTACACAGTTATAGCACTTCACAAAAATTTGTTGTGACTATGGGTGGGGAGGGGTGAGGAAATGCTGTCACACTCATCACGATGTCCTCTAACAAATGATGTGGTGTACATCATTTGCATCATGAGGTCACAATGGTTATCATTATGGCTTCTACTGGATGCCCATGGTTGTGATTTTAATATATGAATGTGGTCCATGTACATGTCTTTAAAATGGCAACAGTGCATTGGTATTCAGGGGGCAGGACTACACAATCCTCATCCTTTGTCCGGCCCTTGACCTGAACTCTATATTTGGAGGAAAGCATCCAATGCTGCTGCATTTGAAGTCGGATGGGTGGTATTTAGAAGGATAATTTGGCAAGTAGAAAACCATATACAGTAACCCTCCCTCCTTCTCATGCTGTTTGGGCATTCCTCTAGCAGCTCTTTACATTAAATCATTCATTTTAATTGCACTCCAAACATTAGCTTTATGTCTAGTTTGGCTGGCAGATTTATCCTGAAAAACACAATCTACAAAAAGCTACATTATATTTATATACATTAAAAAGATGCATAACTTACAACATGTGTATGCAAATTTGAGGACTTGGCAATTGCAGTTCATATTCTGTATCTTCCTAAAGACCGGAAAATGGCAAAATTTTAATGGCACACTGCTGGGGCAGTTTTTACAACTTTGGGGGGTTGGTGTTTAAGAGTGGAGATGGAAGCAGTTTCTCCCTAGCTCCTATTACTTTCCTTCATTATGTAAAATAAAATAAAATGAAACAAAAACAGCACTGACAAAATTTGGCTATTTCCCCAAATACTTTGTGCTGTGATCTTGGGATGCTAAGGGATACTTCTGCAGGTGGGCTGCTTACTCCTCATCTAAAATATAGGTTTTCTAATTGAAATTCATAATGTTATAAGTATAAAAATATTATCTGTGCCATCTACATTGGCATTATAGGATCAAATGTCCCTGGAGGGTTGAAGAGAGGTGTACCCAGAACTGCTGGTTTTGCTGCCACCTTATATCTTATAAGGTGGTCCAGCCTAACAGTGTAGGTGAGTTACATAAACAGATAAACATTCTAGCCCATAAAGAAGAAGAAGTGGCAGGAAGTAGAGCATCACAGGGAAGGGGAATGCGTCTGAGCTGCATGGTCTCTAGACTATCAGCAGTCATGTCCGTATGCAGCCCTTTCTTTGCAACTGCATGGGGAAGGGGAGAGCAAGAAAAAGGAAAAAGCTAAATTCTGCATAAGCACTAAATGCCCTGCTGCTATTATCATTAATGTTCTATGTTGTGTGTTCTAGACAATTGATTACCATTGAAAAATAAATTGGTATGGAGGGAGAGACCCAGAGCCTGAGGTATCTGTAGAGCGTGAAGCTCCAACTTGGGTTTCTTAACCATGTGTAAATGGGATTTACAGTGTCTCCATGCATCATTGGTACAGTGGCTGTACTGGAAATTAAAACTCAGTTTTATATTCTGGGGAGCATCTCTCTCAGTGTGTGACTGTGACATCAAGTTTTCTGTTTACCCCTTAGGCTGGTATGGCATTAGACAATGCCGTAATAATAAAAAGGGGGATAATAGCTATACAGCAGGAACAGAGGGGGAAAAGACATTTAGATGCATCTCTGTTTGCTAGTAAAATTCTGCTTGTATAAAGTTGAATCCTTAACTGTTATATCCAACCTTCTCATCCAGAGAGAATGTTCTGAACATTCTTTGTTTCCATGGAAAATTTTCTTGTCTATCCTGATCTAAAAATGCTAGTTGAAATAACGTAAAACTTCTGGCTGAAGAAGCACTCTTCGTCTTATTTCATCACATTCTAACTTCTCCCACCTCTTAATTTCTTTTTATCAACACTGTAATAATGGTATTAAATAATAACAAATGTTTATTATGACATATTTAATGGATTACAGTTACTTGACTTGAAACAATACATTGTAAAATTTGCTAGATGATTATTACAGAGTTAATGGGTAGAACAGTCCCTCAATCTGCTGAAAATCTAAATTCTATAAATAATTACTATGTTTTGTCTTAACGGCTTGAGGAAATCTCTTTTCCAACATCTGGGAAAATATCTGAGATGAGATAGACTGCGCCCAAATGAGGCCAGACAGTTGTAATGTCCTCACTTATAAAATCGTCTCTCCTTCTTGGTATCCATCTTGATCCTATCAATAGAATTTTATCAAAAACATGTTTTTAATTATTTCCCAGACTTTTTGCCTGTGATACATTTTTATTTTTGTTGTGCGTAGTCTTAGGTTTTGTTGATTATCCTCTATAAAGCCCTACATGGCATAGGACCTAGCTATCTGAGGGATTATCTGGTCCCATAGGGTCTGTCCCTCCTGAACAATCAGACAGAATTGTCTTGCTTCGAGTCCCACTAAGCAAAGTAATCTAGCAAGAGCCAAGAAGCAGACCTTCTCCGTTTCAGCTCCTGCTTTCTGAAGCAGCATCTTCCCCAGAAACTTGGTCAGCCCATATCCTACCTGCCCTCAAGAGAGCTCTAAAACATGGCTCTTCCATCAGTCCTTGGGTTAGGATGACTGGCGAGCCCCCTAGGCTGGGGGTGATATGGTAGATTGTTTTCTTCATTATTCCTTCAGGGTGCCTATACTTTTAATATCATGTTTTTAATTTTGTGAAGCTGCTCAGAGTCATTTTTGGAGCTGGGTGGCTTAGAAATGGGATGGATGAACACACACAAGCAAATCAGTCCAGCTTCTTTCCTCTAACCTTGAGTAATATGTGGTCCATTTGGAACCATTCTAAGTGCAGCTGAAGGATTATATGAACCCTGAATTCAGTAAAAAACTATTGCAAAATTCCTTTGAAAAATCAGTACGAATGAAATAAAAATCTATAAACTCAATTTTAAAAATTACTAGCATCCATATTAACCAATATTGGTATATTTTAATATGGACAATTAATTCAAAATGCAAGTCAGTTCGAAACCTGACTTAAAAAGCACTACAGGAAAGACTGCTGCATAAAACACTGGCACAGAAGAGTAAGGACTAAGCAAGAAGTCCTCTATCATAATCTTGGCCAAAAATATGCAAGTGTCTCCTTCTGCAGGTAAACAGTTTTCTGCGGCGTGCTAAGTGTTTGTCTGACTAGCACATGCTCACCAGATTTTAGAAGTAACTCTAAAATTGAGCACCTGTTTAAAAATGAAAATACAGTGCACTGTTTGTGTTGTATTGGTAGTTTTGTTTTTAAACCCCCCCCCCCCGTTAATAATCATGATAATAATTATCTTCATCACAGATAAACAAGGGAAGGAAATACAAAATGCTGCTACAGTTCTTGCAACTTTTGAACCAAAACCAATAGATTAAAAGCATGAACATAAAGACTAATGAAACCCAGTGAAGGACAGAGGAAGACAATTGCTTCATATCTGATTTGTTTTCTTTATTGACAGACTGCACTGATTTTGTTCTAATATATATTTACCCATTTCATTGCATAGATTTCTCCATTACAAGTACCTTTGCTGCTTTATCAAGTGTAGTTTATGCCTCCAGAGAGGAGAATGAAATGTGTAGGATGCCTGAGATGGAAAAAGCTGCAAAGTTGTTACATTATATCTCTTCCTTCCTCCTTTTGCTGAGAGGCAAAACCCCCGCATCTTCTTTTAACTCTGCACCAGCAATATGCACAATTACCTGATAGAGAGGCACGCAGATACTATCAATCCATTCCAGCTGTAATCGAGGCAGTTCATCTTTCCTGTTCCGATCAAATATAGCCTGAATGGAGAAGAGGAATGTGTCATGCTTTATTACTCTAGAGTATTTTACAGAAGCTGCTTCATCCAACACTTTGGATCTAGGATCAAATTGTTATAAACAGAACACTTTGAAAACCATAATCAATCTTTACACACATTTTCCTGTCTTTTGTCTAGAATGAAAAATAAACCATTTATTATTCTCTGGCCCTGTTTAGGGAATGTATAAGTTTCATTTATTTGACTGTTATACCATGTAATTCCTTAGTGTCAAACAAATGCAATCCATTGTTGGCATTTATGTTGCATAGGAAAGTGGGAGAAAATAAATATATGCAGTGTTACTTTTGCTATTCATTTTGGAGAAGTGCAGCGCAATCCTTCCTGCTTCCACTCAGAAGTAGCTGCCATTGTGTTCAATCTGACATACTCCTGGGAAGTATGGTTATCAGTTCTGGGCTACAAAAATCCAGAGAACCACTAGATGGCAGCAATAGCTTACTGTTCTCTATATTGTTCTGCTGCCATCTGATGGTCCTATGAATTTTTGCAGACCAGATCTGATAACCATACTTCCCAGGAGTATGTCAGATTGAACACAATGGCAGTTACTTCTGAGTGGAAGCAGGAAGGATTGTGGTGGGTAGCCCTACCCAGCATGATTCAAAGTATCTTTTAGGAATAGAATCCAAAGCTTTGCACAGCTCTATTTTATAAACACAGTGATAGTGAGAAAGAATATAGTTACAATACCAATTATATAATATTGTACTGCCCAGAGTCGTTCTCTGAATGAGATGGGCAGTGACTAAATTTGATATATAAATATAAATACAAATAAATAAATAAATCACATCACATCACAGTACACTATCTTCCAGTGTTTGCTCACTCTACAGCAACAGATAATTCCCAAAATGGTTAACTTACAGAAGGTGTGAGTTTCAACTCAGATCTCTCCCTGTCCCCTTGTTCAAAGAACTCACTTGTTACCAGTTCAGCTACCTAAAACACATACCAAAAGATCAAATTAGGGTTTATATTGTTAGTTGCATTTCCAGACTGAAGCCCTGATTAAGTAAAAAGCTTAAGCATAAATCTGATTTTAACTGTTTGATGCCCTTGGTGAATACATAGGCGCAATACATGCTTGTCATGCTATGCCTTTCTGGGGTATGCAATGTTATGCAAAGAGCAGAAAAGGAGTTAGGAATAATAAACCAAGGAAATTAAACACATGTTAGGAAAACAGGAAAGACAATATAGCAGTATAGACAACACACCAATACCTTCGCTGTATCTCCCCATACTTTTTTAACCCTTGCAGACCCTCCTTGCTTCAAACATGTTTACACATTGCTTCATATGCTCCCTTTTCTTCTTTAAACTTCTCACCTGTCTCTTTTTCAGGTTCTCATCAGGTCCATCCAACCAGGACTTTCTTGATCATCCCCTTCCTCTTGACACATTCACCCTTCCTTCATATACTTGTTTTCTAATTTGATCTACATTCAGTCTCTCAATATGATCAAACCACTTCAATATATTTATTTTGTATTTGTTACTCACTTTTGTATTCAGTCCATATTAATTCAGCCCCATTCCTTCTTGACCCCATCTCTTTAACTTTTACCATAGCCTCTTCTAAAGTAGACCATTCCTATTCCATTGAATTTAGTTTTATATTTCTCCTGACATACCATACTCTCATTTCTGCATGATGAAGAATGCAGCTATTTTCAGCATTCACTCCATTTTCCCTGCCTTGGACTAGGTCTTTGATACATTAATTTTCAAATCCATCCTCCTTGTTGCATTATACAACTATCTGACATTCACTGCAAATCATTTGGATTCTCAGTCAACACTGCAAACACACATTCACATTTCCAACCAACACACCTCTATCATCAGTACAAGCAATTGTAACACATTTATTCACAAATGCATAAACAACCAAGGGGTGATCACACATCCATTTCTTCCTCCTCAATGTTGAATAATTTACTAAGCATTCCATTTATTCTCGTGCATGTATTACTGCCATTCAGCAATTGCAACTCTGTATTTGCACAAAATATTCCATAATTCATACATATTCAGTTTAGCATATGCTTTCTCTAAATCAATAAATTACTGTATATTTGCATTCTCACATTCATACATTTCTCAATGGGCTGTTGAAGAGCAAAAATCTGGTTTGCACATTCCTGTCTAGTATAAAACCACACTGCACTTCTCACATTTTGGTCATTGTCACCTCTCATACAGTTTCAACTGAATTCTCCTAAAAATATTTCCAGGTATAATTAACAAACTAATACACAGCCTTAGCATTTTTTTAACAGTGTCACACCATTTATGACTTCTCTCCCATCTTTTTTGTACTGACATTTATACATATATCACAACAATTTTCTAAAATATTTTTCCAGTATTAGTTCATTTTTTATTTTTTATTTTATTCACTCTCTAGAAGCTCCTTGTTTAGCCTTTTTACTCCCTTCCAAAATGAATTTTATTTCCAACAACATTATTTTTCATTTTCTCTGCATCTTTAATCTTAAATGTTCCTTGCAACTTTTTTCTGTGGCACATAATTTCTCTCATCCTCATTTGTGCAGCAATCTTTCTCATGCTTAGTTCATTCCAACCCCTTTCTTCTCTTCATTCCAATAGGCACTTTTTTTCATACTTCCCATTAGTGTAATTCTGCACATTTCTGCTATTCTCCATAATTTTTTTCACTCTGTTCTAAGAAGCTTCCACATTCTCCTTCCTCTACTCCACTTTCTACTCTTTCTGAGGGGAAAATTATTTGCCTTTAATACAGGACTTTCTCTTTCTGTAGTCACTCTACTTCCATTCTAATTTTTTTCATTTCCTTCTTTTTTTTTCCAAGGTCCATTTTCCCCCAAGATCCATTGTTGACATTACAAAGTAATGGTCTGTCTCATGTTCAAAGTTTGATATTGGCTCTGCCTAACATTGAAATGTAACCCTCAGGAACATTTTTACATTGGAATTTGACTCCTGAATTTTAAAAAATAGTAATAATCCCAGTCTTCACACACACAAGCTGAAAATGTTTTCCAGCCTGGAAGTTGGTTTCTGAGAGTCATGGTGGAGTGCATAACTTGTGGTGTAAGTGGTTGAGTGGGGCTGAAAATATGTGGCTTTTAAAATGATTTGGGGAGTTCACTAAAAAAGTTTAAAGTTGTAAATGGATATACTTTGCTTCAACATATCCATTTCCAGCTTCCTGTTTGCCAGAAAGAGCAAAGAGAAGCATAGCTGTTTTGTTGCCAAATTTAGGCCCTGCAATCTATGGCATTTTGGAAGTCATAAATGGCCTAGGGTAGGATGTAGGCCTCCACCCCGCATTTTAGGACAGTCTTGTTATTAAAACTTTTCAATGAGTATGTCATGTTACTTTAATGAGAAATGAAGAACCAGAAAAGTTACAATGCAATGTCTTGAAAAAAGATCATGACGTGGATTGGCAGCAATTAAATACTCCTTCACAGGAGTATCATTTATTTGATTATTATAATGTGATGATGATCATACACAAATAAATGAAATCTTTTTATACTAATCTCTGTGGGGAAAAAATGCTATTGCCAGGTTTAATAATCTTATAGTGGCCATTCTGGCTGTGAATGATGGGAATTCTGAATGAATGCATCCAGTTGGGCAAAGATGACCTAAACAATCCCTCAAATAATTTAAAGTAAAGTTTTGAATAAATTTTTTTTAAAAGATATTCCACAAAGATTTATGGTAAGCCTTTGCATTCAATATTTTGTTGTATGCTTCCCAGATGGACAGCTACATAAATATGATGTAATAAATAAAATAAATTTTGTGCTAGGATGGACATTAAAGCACTGACAATTAGATATGCCAAATTTCTTTTTAACCCACATTTTTAATAAAATAGAAATATTCACAATATTATGATTATAGAAGTAGAGTCTCTTGAAATACTCGTAATACTGTTCAACGTCATCAATTAAGCAAGAAGAAGAAAAAGATTGGGCAATAAACTACATTTAGCAGAAAATCTGGGATATTTTTGATTCAGCAATGGTATTGTAAACTGACTGCAGATTTGAGCCTTTCCATGTCAGGTTCCTGGGAAAATTGCTGCGACAGAACCTCCCCTTCCTTGTGCTTCTATTAATCATGACTTGCCTGTCTTGAAATCTCCCATGGTTTAGTTGCAGCTCCAAGGTCACAGGCTGTCATTAGCATTGATCTGAAAAACAGAAATGAACAATAAAAGTGGAACAAACCTTTGTTGGTTTTCTAAACAAATTCATCCTGAACACATGATTTGTTTTAAAGAGTCAAGAATTAGTACCTTCTTCACCAGTTCAAAGAATGGCACAGTTTGGAATAGTCACTGCTTTTAAGTCTTTAGAGAGAGGAAAGCTAATGCATTATAGATATAATCAGATAATGAATTTTCAATGCTAACTATTGAGTACTACAAAAGATACATGTTTCACTGCAAACTGACTACTGATTTTGCTGTTGTAGTTTGATTAATAAAGTCATAATATAGGGCACTAAGTAGTTGGAATGCCATGATGTGATAAAAGAAAATTATATAATAAATACAGATTGGGTTAATCTATTTGCCTACTTAGAACTGACTACTGTAGTAAGAGAATAATCATGAAAGGCATACCAGACACTGTTTAAGCAGTTTCTATCTTCTTCTGCAATAACGATTCAAGATGTACTGTAAGGACTACTCTGTCTTAGTGTAGTTTAATACCTGGCTACAAATATGTTTTATAAGTGTTGGGAGTAAGGAATTACTCAGATGGAGAAAGCATTTATGTATGGTACACAATGGATATTAAACTATAAGGAATCCCAGATGAACAGCAAGAATACTGAAGGGTAAAAAAAAGCAAATATATTATCCATGCTTTAAAATCAGGAATGGGTGAAATTATATGGGAAAATAGGAAATTACCTATACCTCATCTAAAACACAAAGACTGAATAATTT
The DNA here is from genome assembly GCF_035149785.1 of Candoia aspera. NCBI lineage: Eukaryota > Metazoa > Chordata > Lepidosauria > Squamata > Candoiidae > Candoia > Candoia aspera. The sequence continues at coordinate 189,502,160 of NC_086153.1, read as the reverse complement.
TTCACATGAATAGCTCCTTTCATGAGTATGCTGCATTCCACACAGATGAAAATACTTAGATGCTGATGTTTATACATTCCCAGTCTGAACACATTCACAGAGTTTCTTAAGGTGTAAAGAGGATTGCCAGAGCCAGCAGCTACAGTAGGAACCTTCTCCAACTTAGTGCCCTCAAGCTGTGTCAAAATACAGTACCCATCATTTGCAGCCTGCGTAGCTTTATGCATTATGGGAGTTAAAATTCAACACCTCTGGAGGGCACCACATCAAGGAAGGCTGATTTAGAGGAGCCCTTATGAAACATGTCACAAATCAAGAAAGCAGCTTTTGCTTCCTGAAGGCTGCTTTAGGAAGGGACAATTTTCTGCAATGTGTACCTTCTCCATACCAACGTATGGAAGATGGAATCAGGGGCATCTGGAAGGAGCATTAAAAAAATTAAAATAGTGCTTGCAAGGCTCTCATCTTCACTTTTTAGAAATTATTTAAAACAAAGGTGTATTTTCAAAAAAGACAAAATAAATAAATGGAAAAAGAATTACAGTAAATGCTCAAGGTAACATTAACTGTCATCTTCAGTTTTTTGATGCACCCCACATATGCTTTTGGATAGAATTAAGATGCAGGTTTGGAGACAACGGGAAAAAGTAACTGCCTGCACATGAGAAACAGATAGACGGTGAATTGACAGTTAAAATCATCTGCGGGTGCCTGGGTGCCTTACTGAGAATCTGATCTGAGCCAGCTGATGGATTTGCTTTTTGTAGGAGTTGTTATGCTGATCTTCTTCATCTATCTTCTAATATTATATCTGTAAATAAATTGAAATATTCCACCAGCACCTTAAAAATTTAGTGATTTCTCCTTCCAAATGAAACCAGACTTGGGTGAACAGGTGCTGTACCTGAAGCTTCTTACTATTCAAAGGAAGGGGAGCATGATGGAGATATGGGATATAAATTTAGGAAATAAACACAACAAGGTTGTTTCATTGCTTTCCTCCCATGAGACCAAACCTCAGCTGTTTCCAAAAAGGTTGCCAATTTTCTAACAATAGCTATGGCTTGTAGAAGCCACCTGGTGCCTCCTTCACACTACTAATTGTTTTAGGCTTTCCTGTACAAGTTTACTGTGGGTTTATATTTGATAATTGATATACTGTTGCTTCTTAAAATTTGTCCTGGACTCTACATACTGTACGTACACACATACAACAATACTGACCCCAGGAATTATGGCAAAAATTCAGAGGAGTTCCACACCTTGCTGATATCAGGACATTTGGACAGAAGACAAGACCTGATGATGGCCATCTTCATTGTAAATACTTATAGTGAAGGTAGTTAAGCTTGGAGAGGGTATTTTTAGCTCAAGTGTGGATAGACTCAAGAAGCAACGCTCTTTGACATTCTTAATAGAGACACACTAGAAGTATCCAAAACATTCAGAGCTTATAGCAGTTTCCATTTCAGAATGGATTTTTCTGACCTTTCTGGAAGTGTTTTGAGCTCAAATACTTCCAAAATGTTAAAACAACCCATTTTGAATTCAAAACAATTGCTTTTGGGCTCAGAATAAGATGTTTTGAATATGAAACATTTCAAATTCAAAATATTTTGCACTTCTGTTTGTTTTGCACACAAATTGGCTATGCACTTCTAAAACCACTGGGACGAATTTGGTCTCCTGTTCCTGCAAACTGCCTCAATTCCCATGCCACGTGAACTTTACCCAAGAGAAAGATCTCACCGGAATACCTCTCGTTGATATGTAACATTCCAATTGTAGTCTCCTTTGTTGACAAGTTCAAAAAATTCAGTCCTCTTCCTGTAACCAAACATAAGCAGGGAAAGATATATGTATTTATTTATTTACAATATTTGTATAGCTGCCCATGTTAAGCAGCATTACCCTGGGTGGCTCAAAAGCAATGATAAAACAGCAAAAAAAAAACAGTAAAAAGAAAACAAACCAACAAACCTCCCAGGGCCCCAAACGCAGCACAGCCAGAACAAACTTTAGGACTTCATCAGGATCCAGCCTCAATCATGGTGCTGATCATTGTCTCTAAAGTCCTCCATGGCATAAGGTCAGGCTATTTGTAGGGCTGCCTTTTTCCTATTGTTCCTGCCCACCCCACCAGATCTATTAGAGAGGGCATGCTCCAGGTCCCTTCTATTAAACAGTATCATTCTGTTGAACCCCCGAGTTGTGTCTTCTCAGTGGCAGCACCTGCCAAATATTTGGATGGCCCCAACCTTATTAACCTTTTGGAAGGCACTGAAGACCTGGCTGTTCCCCCAGGCATTTGAACCAGAGGGAGATATGCTCTGCTACTATTGATGGTTAATAGTTTATCCTTGAGTGCTGAGGGTGGTGGTTCATGTTTGGGGGCGGGGGTTGTTTGTTAATTTGATAAGCTGCCCAGTCACTTGTATGAGATGGGCAGCTATATAAATGATATAACAAACCAACAAATAAAATTTTAGTTTGGAAGAAGATATGCAACTTATCATGCAAATTCTCTATGCTGTTTGGTATAAACTCTGGAGCTGTCATGGAGATCCACAATATAATATAGAGGATTCACAGGGTACATATTGCAACACTACCTGATGAAGCTGACACGATTATAGTTTGGAGGTCTTGACAGGAAAGTTTTTGAATTAGAAACTAATTCAGAGTTCTCCAGAACTAAAAGGAGATGACATATGAAGGGGCATAAGCAATGTTTGTCAATGATTGGCATCCAATGGAAAGGTTTTACAGATTGTCAAAAGGCAATTTTATAGGTACAGTTCTGAAATCTTGCTATTTTGTTGAACTAGTTTCAACTTAGGCTACTTAAATGGCCTAGCAATTTTCTTGAGTTCCCTGATGCCACTCTCCTGTACTGTTCACAGTAATACTTCCAATTTTTACTCACCTGGTTAATTCATGAGTCATTATATACCAGTGTCATACATAATAGAGGCAAAAAACTTTCTAAAAGCAACACAATCTTTCTTCCCTCTTAATGGTGACTGAACTTACTGCCTATTTGACTAAAAAATTTTTAATCCGCTAATGAAGCCTCAGACTATTCACTTTCTTCTGTAAATTTTGCTTTATATGGATTATTGGAGCATTTTCACATAACTGGAAGTTTTGTTATACTATACAAAGTCACACTGGCAGAGAAGAAAATTCATTTCTCTTATGCAGATTCGTAGCATGATCGCCTAACCACCCCTCTGGGAATAAGTACTGCAGTGATGACAATTTTTACAATGCACACTAACAGGCCTGTATAAATCAATCTTATCCTTAACTGTTCAAATGCAAGTCTGTATTGTGTCAGCACTGAGCAAGGTGCCTTGTGGGTGGAGCCTTTTTATTATTATTAAAAATAAGAAGCTCACTATTTAGTATATATTTTGATTCCTGAAAAAGCAACATCGCATTTGAAAATTTTCTTCCCGCTTGTTTTGTTTGTTTTAAGCTATATATAAAAATGAATATGGAAGTCGGTCTTCACATGTGATCTTCCTACACATATATTTTACATATTAAAGGAAAGGCAGATTCCTAAGTATCAGATTTTATATTTGTGTCATCACTTTTGTGCCAAATTTCAACTAAACAAATGGAAAAATTAAAGGAAGAGATAAACATGGCAATCTCAGGAGGTGGGCTGAGGCTGGATGGGTCTCTAATTGCTATATATTGAGGGTAAGGGACAGTCCTATGGATCAGACCTCTAGTCGGATGTCCCATTTCCAACAGACACCAGTCAGATCCCCTGTAAATCCAAAGGAGAAATGAAGCCAATGCAATTCCCCTGCTATTGCTTGAGAGCAACTGCTGCCACATGGTTTCTGAATGTTCCATGTATGTGCATGCCAGAAGATACTTTTGCTGTGATAATCACCCGAAGGTTCAGGATGGCTACCTCTTCACTGCTTTCCTGGAGGAAAAGTCTTCTACGCAAGTATGCACATGTCCAGAAGACCTCAGAAGGGCCTTGAAATAGCTGCACTGAGATTTCAAGAAGGAAGCACTTCACTCATCAAATGATTTGCACAGGCTAATGCGCATTACCCGACAGCTCCCACATAGGGAGGAATGAATCTGCAGTGCTTTCTATAATAGCTATATTGTTCAAGCACAACTTCATTCTGCACTGCCAGAAAATAGCTGTCTTTAGTGCCAGTTTCATACAGACAAACTGTCCTTTCATGTGGAGCCCAAATGTGCAGCAGCATGCATGTGTGTCGAACAACAAAAGCAGCATCATGTTGTCTCATAATGCATACCTTTTGGAGATGCATTATGATGTCACACACATGTTCAAAAAGGGTAGAGCTTACACCACAATGACAAGACACTGCTTTTGATGAAAATGTTTTGATGAAAGCTTCAGATCCTGCTGACTCCTCTTTGCATGCACACGAACAGAAATGTCCTTGCTGAGGTGTTGTTCAGGATCAGTTCTTTACTGCCTTCCAATGCATCAGGATGCAAAACTTGTGAACTGTGGAACACACCTAATGCCCCCAAAATCTTTCTCTGCAGCTCCCAGAACCTTCCCCCAAGATGCATTAAATTAAAATGAATTAAAGCAGTGTTTTCAACTGTCATGCACTAAACTGATTTTTAATATTTTTACTTCATGCTTATTATTACTCTGTCTTCAGAAATAATAAACAGAAGTAATAAACAGACCAACAATTTCCCTATTGCTTGTCAGAGCACTTGGTTATGTTTTCTAGGTATGGGAGAACCCTTGCTTCTTCATGAGTGCAGCATTCACTTTCAGACCCATGGTTTTCTATTTCTGTGAGTACCAGCAACCTGCTTTCCCATAACTACAGCAGCTCCACTAATGCCTTATAAAATTAGAAGATAGAGTGACTTCATTATTCAACTGCCTGTTTTAATATAAAACGTAACATTGAGGAATAATCCGCGCATTCGGGGAAAAAAGCTGTCCTACTTCAGAACAGATACTACAAAATTGGAGGCCACTAATATTTAGTGTTTTTTAAAAAAAAAAAAAACACTAGCAAAACATAACGGAGAAACAAAATAATATTCTATAAAGGCTAATTTTCCATCAGTAGAATTAACTTTATAAATTAGATATGGTGCCCCTTATTTTTTAAAAAGCAAAATAGCCATGTATGACATAGCTATTTATTAATTAGATTTATATCCTACTTTTCATTCAGGAGCTCAAGGTAATGTACATAATGCTCCCTTCTCCTATTTTTCCCCAAAACAAAGGCTGTGAGGTAGAGTTGGACTGAGAGAGAGAACGACTGCCTTAAAGTCCCCCAGTTCCTGTGGCTGAGGATGGACCAAACCTGGGTTTCACTGTTCTTACTTGCACTGGCTCTCATATGTAGAATATGTCTGTAAAGGATGCCATTGCTGTGTTAGGATAAATAATTAAAATGGTAAGTAATTACTAACTTCTAGCATTGTATACCCTGTGTCCTAGCTGGTATTTCAGGACCGTTGTTGAGCACTGCAGCTCTTTCAGAATTTCATTTGTCAAAATGAGAAAATGCCAATACCTACTCAAAATAGAGAGTGAGGTCTGTTGCCAGTATTGACTTCTTCAGAAGCTGCATAAGATCACCATAATCCTTGGAGGACAAATTAGCAAAGATGTTGTGACCCTATAATGAAAGAGATAGCAAAGCTGAATAGCTCAGAATCAACAGAAGGTTTTTCCAATAAGTCAGCATTGTATGTCATCATTGCAGCAAATCTTTTTTTTTTTTTTTTACAATTCCTATTAAAATCGTAACAAAAATATCAGCTGCTATAATTAAGATGTAATGCTGGATTTTTCTGCTGGACTGATATTATGGGCTAGTAAATAAAATATTGTACATATATATTTTTTTGCATATAAATTGATGAACAACCTTTGGAAATATCTTGGGGAAACTTTAGCTTTTTCTTTAAAGCTAAAGTTTTATGTTGGTTGTTTTTGGTTTTTATTTGTTTATTTATTATGGTGTTTTTATCTGTTGTTAGCTGCCCAGAATTGCTATGGCGTGATGGGTGTCCATATAAATCTAACAAACAAGCAACACATTTATCTGCACAGGGAGATAGGGTTCAGATTGCTATTAGGCTGTCCCCTCAATCCTAAACATATATCTATGCTCACAAATCCTGGTTTCAGTAAAAGTTGTTTTGATGTAAATATGCCAAGGATGCTATAACTTCTTTGAAGCTGAGTCCACTTTAGATGTTCTCCTGGAATGTTTGCCGTCTAAAATATGTGGAGGAATGAAATTACACTGTGCACGCTTGCCCTGCATCCAAACTTTCCTGGGTTCAGCAGGAGTGATTAAGTGATTGTACTGTCTGTAGTCACTTGAATGCAAATAAAACTTCCTGCACAATCAGGGACCTGATTCACTTTAATGCAAGTATAACTCTCACTCAGGCATCCATGCTCAACACAGTGGGGTCTGGGACTGCGGGAGTCAAGCAGCTATGTACTGAGATAGTTTGCCCCCTTTGTTGGATATAATTACAGCTATACCAGAACAATTTCTGGTGAAGTATCCAAGGCTATTGTGTCAGATACTCTAATACATAAAGAGATTTACTCATGAATGGTATCTTCAGCTTGCATTCTCTTGAAAAAGGATGTAAAACAGGAGTGAGCAGATTTTAGGCCTGCAGTATCTACTTACTTTTCATTAGAGCCCTGAAGGCCACTAAATTGTTTTAGTTCAAGATTATAAGGAGCAGACATATAATTGAGGAGCAACATGCCCTTTGCACACTTATGGTCATGAAACTGTTTCCTGTAACAGAATTCAAATTTACAGTTCTTTCATATATAAATCAATTCCTGCCTCTGCAAGTTTTACTGATTTCAGCAGCCTAATTCAAGGGGGTACATTTGCTGATATACTGAAAATCTGATATACTGACTATCTACAAGAAGATCCTTATTTAATCAATTCAATGATTTGCACCCATTCAAAAGTCATGGCAACCTTTGACATAAAGCATAAAAAAACTTGAAATCGAGGCACATATTGCCTTCCCCCAGCTATCCTAAGGGAATCACCTATTTGAATAGAAAGAACAGCAAATTTAATTGAGAGTATTACTCTTATTTTTTAAAAAATTATTTTTTGACCCATGGGTGTTCTTCTCTGTAAGTTCTGGGATAAGTTGTAGACAATGGCAAATTATCTAGGCTCCATCTAACAATGTGCTAACAGAGTCCTACTCATGTGGTAGGACTTCCACTTTTTCCTCCCCCATCTCCCTATACCTTCCATTACTGTAATAAACTTTCTCCCCTGTCATCCCTCTCTACCCAGAGAAATCCAACTCATTCTGGAAAAGGAATCTATGCTAATGCAAATATTTTTTTATAGTAGTTACCTAACTATGAGTTACATCAAGATCTAAATTCAAGAAACAGACATTCTTTGTCCAGAACTCATTAAACATGCTAATACAGAATTCTAGGTATGCATTCAAGTAACAGTGGAAAACTTCCAACCTCATAAATGCTAAACATTAGGCTTCTATACTGATGCCTTTTTGTTTTTGAACTACAGCAGCCCAACCCATGAACTTCTTTTCATCTGAAAGATGAATGCAGTAGAGGAATTTAATTTCAGACCCGACAGTTACTGTAATTAGGCCAGAGGCAATGCCAGCCTACATCTGGGGGAAATTTATTTATTATATATATAATATAATAAATATTATTATATTATAAATATTTAGATATTTATAATAATAAATATATTAAGGCTCAGGAAGAGAGCCTTGTCTGCCATGGCCCCCACCCTGTGGAACACTCTTCCCCCAGAGGTGAGGCAGGCCCCCCACTCTCCCAGCCTTCTGGAAAGGGGTGAAGACCTGGACCTGCCATCTTGCTTGGGTCAGGAAGGGAAGTAGTCATTCCTGGGGGTGGTTAGCACCTTGAAGATGCCCCCATGAATTACATGAATTTAATTAAGAACTTTTTAACATCCCCATCTTGGATTTTATATTTATATTGAAGAATACTGTTTTTATTGTATTTCAACCTGTATTTATTTTAGTTTTATTGTAAACCTCCCAGAGTCACTCTCGAGTGAGATGGGAGGTGACAAAATTTGAAATATACACACACACACACACACATATATATACCCAATATAAAATATATTTCCAAGAACATTACAGCTTTAATAGTAACGGGAAGAAAACCAAAACCTTTTTAACCACATCCCAAACTCTTTTGCTTTTTTGAAGTATTTTACTTTGGGAGTAAATATTACATAAGTCATATCACAAAACTCAAGTGATGTATATGGAATTCAGAGTCTATTTTCTAAGTCCTGGCAGAGAAAATAACTTGCTAGATAGTTTATACCATAACAAAGTTGCTTTAGATAGTTATTTTTACAAAAGAAGAGACTGGGTAATCCACTGTCTTTGTACCTCACTCTGAAGAATCATTACTGCATGGTTGAAATGGTGATGCTCCAGAGTAGCAGAAGTTCCATAGAGTTGAGCTAAAGCAGACCCAATCCTGAAAAAATGCAACATATGGCATTGGTTCTTTCAGCATATGCATCTGAGATGATGAGAGAAATGCTATCCAAATTTTTCTGTTTTGTAGAAAAGAACAGCCCATTAACTCTCCCAAACTCACTACTGTCCAGCTACACCACCATCCCAGAATGAGAAAGGGGAAGAGGAAAAGGGAAGAGCAGAAACAGGGATATGTATTCAGATCACAGATCCATCCCACACACAAGCACAGTAAGAGAGGTGATTCTGGATGGTCTTTTCTACCAGTGCATATTCATGACCTGACGTCTTTCAGTCACTGGGACGCAGGTAATGGTTTCTCCTGTGCTGGACTCTGAAGTGAACTGGCGAAGTGCTATGTTTCTTTTATCTCTATTTGAAGAAGGAGAAAGGCCCCCAAACAGAACTGTCGAAGGTTTCTGCCACAGTTCAAATTTAGGTATGGGTAATTCTGTTTGTCATGACAGAGTCTGCACATTCACCATAGGAGGGAGGAGAGGCCTGACAGAAAGATACCTTTTGATGTATTTTTGGATGGTAGAGCTGCCATTAACTATATAATTAATAATAACTCATTATTATTGACTTGTATAAACCCATGTTTTATGCTTTGTGCTTCTGAAAAAGATAAATCTCTTTTTCAGTGTTCTTTATTCTTTGTGGAAACCAGATTAATACTGCTTGCCAAGTAATCCCAACACATAAAACCAACCTTAGGCAAGGCAAAACAACTATTGTTAATAGCTTCCACTTCTGATAAATCAACAACTAAGCAGAAAGCACACAGCAGCTGAGAAGGAGTGGATTGTTTTTAAAATATGGACATTTTATTATATAATCTATAATCTATTAAGAAAGCAGAATAGAAGTTATAGAAGGAAAATATAATCTAGTCACATGTTTGAGATAAGTTACTTCTGGGTATGCAAGCTTCATTTTAAAAAATGGGACATATTCCTGACTATATATGCATATACGTGCTGTTAATTCTTCAGCTCAAGTTTTATGTACTTTCAAAACAAATTCCTATTTAATATCTGCATAGCTGTGTAACTATATATCTCTGCAAACATATATTGTAGTATAACATTTAAAATTCTAAATTTAATTCTTAAAGTATGAATTATAATTACAAAACTAATAACTGTTATAAGGTGGAACATACCAGGATTACACTGTCACAAGAGATGAACATATATCACTGTTTCACTACCAGAAAACACCTAAAGTGACAGATGAGGCTTGGTGTTATTGGTGTGTGTGTGTGTGTGTGTGTGTGTACACGCACACGTATGTATATGTAGTTGAAGAAATTAGTTTAAGAGATTCTGCCTGGAATGAAAAGATGTCTCCTAGGAGATTATATTGCGAAGCTACACCACACTGACATTTAATCATCTTGGGGCAGCTGTAATGGGAAAAAGAGGAGAAAATTACTAAGAACATTGCCCCCCAGAGGAAACAGCAGTGAAGTGGATTAACATGCTGTGATGCTGTTTTCAATCACACTCCTCTTAATCTTTCATTGTGCCGAACTCCTCCCTACCCCAGTTAGGAAGGAAAGGGGAAAGGTGACGCTTAGGTTTACAGTCTGTCCAACCTGTGTGCCTACAAATCACAACATCTGTCAGGATCGTAACAGCTGTAACAGCTGTTACCATCATACTTAACACACTATGTCATGGTGCCTTTCGGTTATTTCTTTAACATTACAAAAAGACCATGTTCTCACTGCAGAAAGTCACAGAACAGCAAACAAGTGGCAGGTATAGACTGATGGTTTACCAGTAAATACTGCTTTTTGTAAAAAACAAAATAATAATAATTAGACAAGCTAAACCATAATTTTTAGATTAAATGGTTTGAATTTTGATTAATATATAATTTATTTTATCAGATACTACAGTTTTAAAAACATGTTTAGTCCCAAATCTCATATAATTTTGGTGTGCACCTGACTTCTCAGATTTGAACCTAAAGTCTTGCTGTACATGGACATTTTGGCCTTCTTGCCAACATCTAAAGTGTTAAAATTTACTGTTCCTGCAAGAGTTCACTCATTTTTAAATTTTGTTTTATTTGACACAAGCACCATCGTTCAAGATTGTACAAACGCATCCACTGCCTGAAAAATCTCAAAACACCTGCTTTACTTACATGCTTGGTACAAATTCAAACAGGAACAGAGAGGCTTCTCAGGAGACATCCACTGTTAAGCCCCATAAAAACCTGCATTTTACTACGGAGTTAATGCAGCAGCTTGCCAAGGCTAGCTCAGCTAGAATGCTTCCATCTTCTACTCACAGCCAGAACTGATCTTGAGTAAGCCTAGTCCACTTCATAATTTGGTATTACAGAGAAGTAACCAAGTGGAATATTAGTCCAAGATAGGCGTGGACAAGAAAATCTATTTGAATGTAATCTATTTTACAATCAACAGTCAAAAACTTGTTTCTTCCAATTTCCACAAAATCTACATTGTGTATATCATTCTTGTTAATATACAGCTATAAACATTTTTTCCTAATACATGCATTTTGCTTTTTTTTTTTTTTTAGCCTAGAACTCATTTGATAATTTTGGAGCTCTGTGCAAGTGAAATGATAATTATGTTCTGATCCAACAGTTATGCCAATTCAGTTAAAATTGCAGGCCAAATACACATTCTTCAAGACAGGTTTGCATATTAGCATTACATTCCCTCTCTTTTCAATTAACCACTGAAAGTATTAATGGTCCTCAAAAGCCCTTGGCTTTGCACTGCCTTGGTAACAGTTCCACCATTTAATCAGATTTAGTCACTGCAGAAAAACACAGTAAAAGTCCCACAGAATAGAAACAGATAAAAAGAAGACCATAACAGAGTCTTGGGCTTCAGAGTTATCTATCTTTTCTGCTTCCTCTTGCATTGGAGTATTTTTTTATCAAATGGCCTCTTTCAAATTCCCTTACTATGATAGACCATTTCTTTCAAAGGATGCAACACAGAATTCTATTTTGGTGTCTGCCATACAGAGCTGCTATAGATTGTGCAGGAAAAAAGATCCAGTACCATTAGCACCCACACCTTACAAAATAGAAAGGAAGAAAAGATGGGGGGTGGGGCGGGGCAGCAGCATGGTGTTTTTTATTCTGATTTGTCCTCACAACATTTTTAGAAGTTAACACAACTTGCTGTTGCAAAAAAAAAGAAAGAAAGAAAGAAAGAAAGAAAGAAAAAGAAGCAGTGGCAACACAGCTACGGCTTGAGTCCAGGACCACAAGGCATCACTTTGAGAAAGGGCATGTTTTCATTCACAGCACAGCTTTGCAGAGAGCACAGCACATTTCTTTCAGATTAAAAGGCTCCAGTTGCCAGTAAAACGGCTGGCCTCTTTTGCAGTGGTCAGGGCCTATAATGGTGAGCTGTCAGATGCAGGAGCAAACTCACTTGTTCTGCCACCCAAGTCAATCCATCACCAATGCTTAGTTTGCCCAATGGCAGGGCCATCCCTATTGCTATTCCAGCATCACAGATGGCAACCACCTTTGCCCTACTAAAGCTGATGTGCATAAATGTAAAGACATGAATATAATCCTTCATTTCCACCAAAAAATCCTGAATAAAGCTGCAGTACAGCAAACACCATCATACTACACTGGATATTAAAATACTTTCCAAAATGAGGATATGGTCAGGTTCCCCCATTTCTCACCAAGTTCTGAGTAGTAAGGAATTTTTTTATTTTGCATTCAGTGTTGGTGGTACAATGATAATACACAATTGTATTAAAGATTCATTTTTCCATAATGCCTTGAATTGTGCTAAGAGTGCAGACCTAATTGGTTTTTCTGAAATCTATTGCCTAGCAACTGGATAGGCCAAGAAAGTGTGTGTGTGTGTGTGTGTGTGTGTGTTTTAATCGGCGCTTTCTGTATCAAAAACACTCTGCATGCCATAATATGACTCTTGAAACTGAGTCCTTAATCCACAGAATTATATTAGCAGAAATACTCTCTAACTGGAAACAGAATTTCTCATTTGGAGTACTGTATATGATTTTCTAGGCATACCATGTCTATACTGCAAAACTCCAGAGAACCACTAGATGGCTGAGAAATTATAGAGAAAATAAGCTCAGATAAAGTGTGTCTCCAATTTTGTCTTGTTGATGTCTTAATTGCCTTAATGGGATCAATTACCATGAAATGTGACTCAGTTTTATCCAAAATAAGTAATATCTGTATCAGGAAACCCAAGACATTGTGTTGGCATAACACCACACTAGGAATAAAATAACTGAAGCATTAACAGAATACTTCAGTTTATAACTGATGTATAAACAAAAGAGATAAAGTTAGAATCTCCTATGAAGGAAATTCAGCCTCCCAGAAGCAAATGCAGATGTCCTTTTACAAAGTACATTTTACAATGTACGTTCATCTATTTACGTGTTTTATGTTGACACAAATCAAACTACTTCATTTTTCCTTCCCAACTGGCAAAAAATGTTATTACCTGTACAAAGCCTAATCCAGAAGCAGAAATATCCTTTTTCTCAGATGGGGTCTCCCACAATAGTAAAGTTGAAATATATTCTGTGTATATTCTGAAACTGCTAAAGATGATGGCCATCTGACCTCAATAACTATCCTGTACTCTCACTGTAAAGGCTTTGGTCCATTTGGTCCAAAATCCCAGAGCATCAAGTTCTTTGGCTAATGGGACAAGCTAATCCAGAAAAATGGAGAATAAATGGTCATCTGACAGAGACTATTGTGAAGAAACTGTCAATGTTTAGCTCTGAGTAGAGTCAAGGTACAAAATTACTTTATGTATAAGCTCTTCCTTTCATATAGGCAATAATAAGCTGTAACTAGCCCCCTGCAACGCCCATCTCATTATCTTACAAGCCAATTGCCCTATATGCTGGGTATAGGACTGATGTTTATTAGGATAAAGATTAGAGGAGTGGAATGGGTAAAGAATGTATATTACATATTTAGTAGTAGTTATGGTATTCTTATTTTATTGCTTGAGCCAATGCGATAAAATTTCATTTTAACGTACACTTTGGTGTATAGTGAAATGACAATAAAAGTTTATCTTATCTTATCTAATGGGTAGTTGGGAGAGGTTGCCTATTTTGAAGTGGAGCAGTGGGTGAGTGATTATAATCCAACTCATCAACCAGTTAGAGTTGATTGTGTCGTAAAAACCCAGAAACTGTCACAAAAAGTTGTCTGTATCATACACAAACCATGAATTAGCCATTTTCTTGCATTCTGTGGGACTCTGCCTGTCTTAACAAAACACCATTTACACAAGTGGAGTTTTGTGTAATACTTTCTTCTGTTTTGAAGGCACATGCTTGTATTTACTTAATACTAGCTGAAAATTCATGGAATAAAGGGCCACATTTTTTATCCTTTGCCATAAGCAGTTATGTCAATAAAGGTACAATTTCAACCAAAGGCACACTCCAATTCTGCCTAATTCTAATGTTAGATAGATGGATATTCATATGTGGCAGGCTAAGTCATGATACAAAAACAACTTAAAGGGAAATTAAGTTTTCCTTTTAAGAAATGCAGAGAAATACAATTCTATTACATATACCTTGAAACCAATGCTTTCTCTAACTTCTAAAATATTACTTTTCAAAACAAACAAAACAAACAAATAAGACTGGAAAAACTTACTTGGCTTGAAAGGCATTGTTTGTTCCTCTGTGATCAAGGTCATGGCATAAACATCCAACAATCAAAGCTAAAATTTCTATTTCTGTCAGAATCTCCTGAAATCCTGCTGTCTGAAAACAGAAAAAAATATTGGCAATGTCAATAAATGCAGTCACTTTTAAGCTTTTGTTAGAAATCAGATAAATGGATGTTGGAGGAAGGACTGAGACCTACTAGCAGTTATGCTTGATGCATGAAAGTCAGGATAAGGTAGTGGTTAAGGTGCGGGATGAGAACTGAGATCATCTTAAGCCACAGAAGCTCACTGGAAGACTTGGGTCATTCTCTCTCAGCCAAACCTACCTCACAGAGTTGCTGTTGGGGGGAAAATGGGAGGTGGGAATGCCGTGTACACCCCCTAAACTCCTAAAGGAAAAGCAGGATGTAAACACCTAAGAGTTGTTCATAATTCTAATGCCCTCCATCTGTAGTGAAGCAAAACCCTCTAGCTTTAATTATATCAGCTAGAACTAGCTCATATGTGCAAAAAAATTCACTGTTGCAATATTGCCAAATGGTAATGTTATAAATGCCTTAATTCTATTGATACCCTATTTTGATGATGATTTAACAAGGAAGCTAGTTGGCCAAGCTGGGCTGTAGCAATTGGTTTCACATCAGTGAATCATTGAACAGGATGTTTTTCAACTGGTAGGGTGTCCAATAAAAACAACAGTAAAGGGATTCTGATCACAGAGCATCATCTACAGTATATCATCCTTCTCTACGTAGATGCACTTCAGGTATGCATGAATAAATCTCATCCCTAGTCAGAATTCAGCTGGGGTGGGGGCATGACAGAAAGGAGCTTTTTATATACAGTAGAAGCTTTAGCTTGCCTTGTAAGATAATCGTTCTCAGTTTTCCATACTTTTTTACTCATTTAACACACTATTTCTTTTCAGTAGTACTGAATAATGGCACTATGCCACATTGGTTAAGTTTTGGGGGTTTCCAGAAAAATAGAGATTAGAAAATTAAAGGCTTGAGTATGGAAGCTAAAAGGAGAAATATACCAGCTCAAAGGCCCCTAGATAGGAAATTTAATGGATTACTTAACCTACCAATCAAAGTTAGTTTAAAGCTAACCAAAGGAACCTATGTGCCATCCTTTCTCTTTGATGAAAAATATATCTAAAATGTAGTAAGAACATCAAAAGAGCCATGCTTGATCAGATCAAAAACCCATCTAGCCCATTCTGTCGCCACATTGGCCAACCAGATATCCATGGGAGTCAGCAAGCAGGACATGAGCACAACAGTTTTTTTCCATTCATGCTCCCATAGAGCAAACTGAGAAACACAAATATGGAGAGGCATGGACTGGGTTCACACTTTGCATTATTCTATTAAATGATCTGCTTGGTTTTGGCTTAAAGCACTGCATGAACTCAATGATTATGGTTCTTAAATCATGGTTTACACCTTAGCATATTGAGCAAACCCAGCCATTTTGCCTCAGATACAGGAGGTAATATCTAGCTATCAAGACTAGGATCCTTTTAGAGAGACCCAAATTGATGGGTATCATTCCATTTTATGATAGTAAATTCCACAAGTTAGTTATTGCCATTGTAAAGAAATACTTCCTCTCGTATGTCCTGGATTTCCCATCATTTAATTCCACTGACTGCCTCCAGTTTTAGGATTGTAAGAGGGAAAAAAAAACATTAGTATCCATTTTCTTCATATCATTCACTCATTCATATATACATTCATATATATTCAGATAGATCGATAGATAACCACACAAAAAACCTCAAAGGGTGCAAATGATAAAAACATCACACCATCATGGCCCATGCTTTTCTCCTTTTGTACATGTGTTCTGACATCATATACACATAAAACAATGAACTTGCATTGTAATGACACAATCAAAACTTTTATCTTGTTGATGAAAGCAGTTGTTCCTGTGGATGCTTCTGCTCCAGGTACTTGATCAGCTAACTTATCCTTTTCTGCATCTTTTCAAGTTTATGATAACCTGATGACCACAACCATACACACTGTTTTGACAGGGCTGCATTTCAGCTTTGTACAAAGGGATTATGCTGTTGACAATTTGATTCCTCTCCTAGTGATTCACCACTATGGAATTTTCTTTTTTTCACAACAGCTGCACACTGGGTCAATGTTAAATGAGTAAGTGTTGTTGACTTAGCTTGCTGAGGTGGCACAACAGCTTAGGAAAGGTTGCCATGCCAGCATAATGCAAGACAGCATTACTATATAAAGAAACATGTTCAAGCCCAATAACATCCTTCTCACTGTCATATGATTTGTGTGCAATAAAACGTGCAATGAAGTAGGCTAGTATCAAGTATGAGTGATAATTCCAAAGGCATCATTTCCAGTGCAAATTCAGAATGAGCACCGAAAGACCTCTGGTTTGTAAAATAAAAGACTAGAGAAAGACTTATGCCACCCTTACTTTCAAAATGTAAGCCTGGAAAGGATTATGCACAGCACAATGTAATAGCGTAAGAGATTTTTTTTTTTTTGCTGAAGAATAAATTATCTCAACTCACTAGAGCCAGAGTCTAAACATAATTATAAAGGTCATTCTTTATGTGAGGAAATGAATTACATTCTACCTGGTCTACTTTTATGTGTTTTGTTATTAGTACTCTAAATTTAATCATTTCTTCTATATATCAGTTGTGAATATGAAGAAAAAAAGTTGAAAAGAAATATAGTTGATAAAAGAGTGGATCTAATCTTGAGGTCGATCCTACAATCAAATTTCTGTACTCACAGGAGTAGTCTCATTATAATCAATGAGAGCAGTCATGTGAGTTAAAATGATGGATGTGTAAGTTGCACTACTAAGTCTATAGCTCTCAAAGGCCAAGCCATACAGGGTAACAGTATAAATCATTAAGCATATAAAAAACTGCAAGCCTGGGAAGTTATTTTAAAAATTTAAAGCTGTATTAATGGCATGACCTACAGATGGGGTTAAAAAAAAAGAAATGAAGCTTAGGCTAAGTATGCTTTTGAAAATCATATGTACTTCTTCAAGGATTACAAAACAACATACTGTAGTGTTTTTTAAGTGCCAGAAAAATGTGATTAGTGACAATAATTCCACTGAAAATAGGCCATAAAGATATCTAGACTGGACCCACAGATCTATTTAACTCAGACAAACATAAACCACCAGAGCAGCATATTACTGTCAGAACTAAGATTAATAAGCCCATGGAGCTGAGCTGCACATACCTCTTTTCCCATTTTAATATGATCTGGTTACATAAACGTAGGCAGCTACTGATGACAGATATAAATGGCAGCCACTAGAACAGGCTTATAATCAAGTGAAGGCCATTTAATTGCAAACAATTACAACCTTATTTAACAGTAACGTTATACCAGTAGATGGTATGAAATGTAAGTTTTTTTGAGATACATCAACAAAATTCTGTGCTTTTTTACAAAATGATGGTCTCTGGGGCCACTAGTCTGCCTCTTTTCTTATGTTTTATAACTGGTTATATCCTCTACTTTACTTACCCACCTTTAATTCTGCTCAATTAAATTGCGTCTCTCCCCTCTTACTCCCTTTCTTATGTACTCTTAACTTTCTTCCTTGTTCCTCAAGCAGGGTTTTTGAACTGAAAATGTTCGAAAACTCTTGCCTTAAGAAAGTGGCTAGGTAACCCTTCACCTACTTTAGTAGAATGTAAGTAATCTACCATTTCATCACTACACCCGCAAGGCTGCCTCCTGTATATCTGACTTTTAAAATGAATTACAACCATTTTAATGAAAAAAAACAGGTAGCTAACATGCTGCAAATCAAAATGCAAGCCTCACCATCCTACACGGGCCACATAAACCATATAAAAATTAAAATGGGATGGAAATATATGCAACTACCAGAAGGGAAAAGAAAAAAAGAAAAAGTTGCTAGGAGATGATAGTGGAGTTAGAATGGGTGTGAACATATTCCTACAGGGCCATATTTATTAAAGACTTCTTCCTGGGTTGTTTGCAAGCTCACAAGGTGGAAGGAATGTGAATGCAAACACCTCACCATATTCTGGCTCGTGGTCAGGAGCGAAGATGGGAGCATGAAAAGCAACTGCATAGATCTTCTGACCTCTCAAAAGATGTGCTAAATCTTTATAGAACCAGGTAGATCATTCTGGTTAATTTTCTGACTGATTGCTTGCTTGCCCTCCTTTCTGCCAAAAGGATGACTTTCCAATCAACCTGTAACAACGTATATAACTTTTCAATTCAACCTGTAATTCCCTTAGCAGGCATGGTTCTGCAATGACCTAGGTGCTGCGCCTTGGAATTTGGCTTCCAGGAATCCCAGTACTGTACACAAATCTTTTATTTTTATATATTTTTTTCTTATATTTCCATGCTACCATGTTCTCTGTGTGGCTTTAAATAAAAAAGGAACTACATTTGTTTTTGAATTTCTTACACATCTCCATCTGGAGATTAAAGATGGTTTGCTATATTTAAAACCATGTGGTCATTAAAAACTAACCTTGACCCTATTTACCAGAAGACTGCCATATTTTAAAGCTGATACAATGGGATTCAAGACCCTCAAACAATCTTTCTTACAAGGTATAATGATGCATCCACAAAGTCCTTTAAGGGTGTAAGTAACCATCTTTAAAAATGATTTAAAATGCACAATAAACCACATGAAACGCCAATCTACTATGTATGTGCACATACACAAACATACAACAATAACTGATTATTCTAAAAGAAAATAGAATAATTCTAATCCTCAATCTAATGCCGCATAACAACAGCAAGCCATTATCATTTCCATCTTGCGTTGTTGATTTCATCTGTGTATAGTTCCTAGTGTTAGGAAGTTATACTGAAATCAACTGTAATTTGCGTAATCAAAAATAAAAAATATTTTTCTGCAGATTTGGATGATTTTCCGCATTATTTCCTACCAATGCAATATTTGTATAATGTATCACTGAAACTGCCAATATCAACTATAACTTTTCCTAAACATGAGGATGGCATTAGAGAATATGTGCAACACTTCATTTGAAAAACCAAGTTTTCTAAAGGTATCCAATTCCAATATATATTATTTATGAACCTTCTGTTTTGCTGAACCTAATCACCACTAATGTCACAAACATCATTTTCAAATATACAATATCCATATTTAAAACAGAATATAAAAAATCAAAGGGAATGAGTGTGTTTACTGTCATAGAGGTGCTAACTGCTATACTGTAGTCCAATCTCAATGTTAGCATTATTATAACAACTAAGATGATCACATGCTTCCATACGTCCTTCCTCAACCTCCTCTATTACAAGTAAGTTATGAAAATTATTTCATTCCATGACGAGTTACAGAATGCTGAGGAATAAAATGGATCTGGGTGAAGTGACACAACATGCACGTTTATTTCACAGTATCTGTAATTCATCTTAGCTTTAGAATTTAGTTACATCGTTACTGGTGTGATTTTGCACCTAGAGCAGTTTTATGATCATTTATAAGTACCGTTATGAAAAAAGAAACCTTTGTAAAATAATGTTCAGTACTACTTTCTACAGATCAGTACAACTTACATTTATTTTCTGATCTGCTGATTTTAGTCATAGTTTTAAACATACTGATATTGTCAGAAATATGAATACCGTTTTTTCTATGTAATATTAAATTTGGGCTCTTTTAAGAGCAATCAGTCAATTTCTACTCTTTTTCAGGCTCTTTGGGGGGAGATGGGGGGTAATAGAAATTTGAATAATAAAATAAATAAATAACAATTGCATATACTGGAGATACAGCAGGTTCTGCCCTCACTTATGAAGATTCACTAGAACTCCAGGTGTCCACTGAAGGTCTTCTAGAGTTGCTTTAAATAAGCACACCATATACTGTATGTGTTGAAGACAACCCAAGCCACAAGATCCAACCACTTGAAATGAATGAATTTATCAATATTATAGGCAGGGTCAGGCTGTCCCAATTGTTATGAATTTGTGTCATACTGGGCATGCGACACATGAGATAATATTGGAATTGCCAGACCTTTTAACTGTTAGTGAAAAAAAAAAAGCCAGAAAAGAGCTCTAGTTTTTATCAGAGCAAACTAGAGGAGAGGGAATTAGTATCTCTCTGAACCATCTTCTCCATCAAAATTCACCTTACTTTCAAAACTGCTACAAAACCCACTGGGTAAGGTGCCTGTGTAATGGATGCTATCTGATTAAAAGGTCTTAACAGTAATAATCAAAAGTATTGTGTAGCATTTCTGTACACACTTGAATAACACATTTTTAAAATGGAAATAGATTAAATGGAAGGGACAGTGGAAAAATACATGGTTTCTAAACAGAAAAACATATCATTTGCAATCTTCATGAAATTCTGTTAACAAGACAGGGTTCTGCATGAGAAATACCTTGCCTGAAAGTACTCAATCCATATTATTTTTCCCCAGGGAGGACTGTCACAATAGAATTAGAGGTAGAAAATTCGGTGGAGGGGAAGACTTAAATGTTATCCTCTGCACTATGCCTTTATATGCTTCCAAAATGATGCAAGCTTTATCTATCTAGATATCACATTTATGCCTCACTTTTTGTTCAAAATGCATAGTACCCCCTTTTTCCCTCGCAATAACATCCCTGGGAAGTAGGTTGGGTTGAGAAAGAGGGACTGCTCCAAAGTCACCCAGTGGGATTTCATGGCTGAGGGTGGACTAGAACCCGGGTCTTGCAGCTCCTAGTCCAACAACTTAACCACTACACAATACATAACTTCCCTCTGCTATTATCAAAGCAGCTACAATTTTTCCCCAGTTTTTCCCACAAGCTCCTCTACAAAGATGCCACTATGTTAATAGTCACTTTAAAGAAGTCAATGAAGATTCTCAGTCATCCAGGAGGAATTGTCTGTAGGTTGAGTCATGGCAACTGGATTTCTTTCTTTTTGGTTGAAATGTTTCACTGCTTGTCCAAGCAGCTTCTTCAGTCTGGGCAAAGGTTGGTAAGGGGACCTCATATATGTCTTCCAGGGTGGCTGCATTGTCCTACACCTGAATGGCTTGTTCATTGTGCCATGGAGGTGTGGATTGTCTTTGGGATGTCTTACTCCTAAATCCCTAAGTAGATTGTTAAGAGTGGCCTTTGCGGTGAATTTGTGAAGTGGTCTTAATCTTCCTGGGGACTAATAAAAGGGCACCACAAAAAATGGGGGACAAGTTGTGTCTGAGGCCTCTGCCTCTATTGAGGGAAGGATTTTTCACTTTGGCATGAATGGATTCCTTAACCCCTCTCTCAAACCACCTATCTTCTCCATCCAAAATGTGAACATTATTGTCCTCAAATGAGTGTCCTTTTTCTTTTAGATGAAGGTACACTGCTGTTTCTGGTCCTGTGGTGTTGCTTCTCCTGTGCTTGGCCAACCTCTTGTGTAAAGGCTGTTTGGTTTCTCCAATGTAGAGCTCAGAACACTCCTCACTGCACTGGGTTGCATATACGACATTGCTCCCCTTATGTTTTGGTGTTGGATCTTTAGGGTGTACAAGCCTGTCTCAGTGTGTTAGTGTGTTTGAAAAATACAGGTATGTGGTGTTTTCCAAATATCAGTTTTATCCTTTCTGACACACTAGCCATATAAGGAATGACCAGGTTCTTCCGTTGACTCTGGGTCTCAGCCCTGTCTGCCGTTGTTTTGGGTCTGGGGGTAGACTTAGATTTAATGAAAGCCCAATTTGGATACCCACAGCCTTCAGAGCTGTCCTCAGGTGCTGGTTTTCTTTCTTTTTGGCATCCATGGAGATGGGGATGGTTTCTGACCTGTGAAGTAATATCCTGATGACTCCTAGTTTGTGCTGCAGTGGGTGGTGGGAGTCAAACATCAGGTATTGGTCTCTGTGTGTGGGTTTCCTGTAAATCTCTATTTCTAGCTTGCCACTGGCCCCAAAAAGAACCTCACAGTCTAGGAATGCTAGCCTGTTGTCCTTGGTGTCTTCCCTGGTGAACCTAATGTTTGCGTCTATGGTGTTTATATGGTCTGTGAAAGCCTGTACCTCCTGAGCCTTGATTTTTACCCAGGTGTCACCCATATACCTCAAGGCTCAATCAATCAATTGATCAATCCCTCTAAAGAACTGACTCCTTAAGGTGATGGCATCTTCTTTTTTAGGCTTGTGCAAAAGGCTGGAAAAAGACATGGCAGCATTATTTAATCAAAGAAAGATAGTGTGCTCACACTCACATGGGCATCTGCATGGGGAGTGCATGTGGTTAGGGGTGGGTGGCTGCAGAATTACAACACCTGCTATAATAATACAACTTACAGACATGCATCAGATATCATGATGCAAGTATATAACTGCATCCTTTGCACAGTGATGTCATGACACGCACACCATTTTGACATAATGGTGGCTTGTTACATATTGTAGCAAACTTGTTACATTATTGTCACATTGTTATGGACACATATGTAAAGTACTGCTTCCCAGTGGGCACAGCCTAACCCCCAATACTATTTCCCCAATACACTCCAACAGACTTGTACATTTATACTAACAATCTGGGAAATGTTATCATGAATACAATACTTCTTGTTTAATCTATTTAGGACCCTAACCATCTCTAATCTTGGTTCAATCCATTAGAAAAGAGGTCTGTGAGTAAACTAAATTTAATAGTTATTTGTTTGTAATTATTTTTTCTAAACAAATCGGGAAGGAGGGTGAGCAGGTATAATTGGTTAGAAATTTTTAAAAAATTGAATCATCCATCAGCCAAGTTATGTTAATAATTCTTTTTCTTTTAAAAATGTCCAGATCTGTCTGCCCTACAGATATTTGCCTTGGTTGGTTACTGTCTGCTTAGCTTTTTGGGCTTTCGTTTCCAGTCAGCTGTCTTATTCTCTTGATATATTTTGTTTTCTTTTAATTTTTATCTGTGAGCTTCCCAGAGTTACTATCAGGCTGCCTCAAAATTGAAAAAATCAATCAATCAATCTAGATAGGGCTCTGTTGACAGGTGATGACATATATTACATTGGAAGCTGTAAAAGATAATGTGTTTGTATTAGTATGAGAGACGTTATCCATACTACAGTTCCCTGAGTAGACATAGCTACTGGATGTACCACAGCTTGAGTTGTAGGTATCTCTTTCCTACCATCTAGCGGTCATCTGCATTTTTATAGCCCACATTTGACCAAGGTTTAGTTCCTGAGCCCACGTACTTGGTTAACTGTTGACTGAGTCACTGCTGATAGTTAGCTAGGAGTTGCCTAGCCCGGAAGTCCTATATGACTGGAAGATAAATATTCTGTATTAATTTTCAGTTATAATTCAGAAACTTTAACTAGGGAGACAATAAAAGATCATCCCCTTTTCAACAAGACCTGTCTTCCTGCTGAGTAAGGTTCAAATTACAAGTTACTGTGCTCATACTTCTTTACAAAAATAAGACTTGGTTTGGTCAATTATTTTTGAAAGAAGAACCACCTGACAAACTCATTATTCCAGAATGTATCCCTAATCTTCTTGATAATAGGCTTACACTTCCCACCAAAACTCATTGTTACTGGCTGATGCTTTCCTTCTGAAGTTACTGTTCACTGCAAATGGACTTTTGTGGCCAAATGACAGCATTTGGAGGGTACTTTAAACTAGAAGACTACTGAATAAAGAACAATGATGTGGATTGTAAAGAGGTTCAGATAAGGTTTCATATAACTGTTTTACTTTAAGCCAGCCATATTTAAAGATTCTGAATAAAGGAAGGTATGATTTAGTCCTGACCAGGAGTCTTGAACAAATGAAATAATGTATTTTATTTGCAGCAGAAGAGCATGTACAAATAGTTTGTGGATATAGAGTATTTCCACACAGTCACCATGCTCAGTTCCTAAACCCCCAGAAATACTTCCAAGTCACTATGGGAATATTCTCATTTATCATATTCATACAGCTGAGAGTTGATCAGCACTCCCTTCAGCTGACCAACAGAGGAGCACAAAAATCAGTATCCAGTTTATAACAAATTTCACCCTCATCCTCAATTCCTGTCTTGTTGCTTTTCTTTGTATTTAAAAAACATCAATGGCTGCTTGCTATGAGTAGGGCTTGAAAATACTCTGGTCCAGTACCTGAACCATGGAGGAGGAAACGGGGAAACTGCCTTCCCTGAAACCCCAGCATTGTCAATTCTAAAATGCCATTTTTTTTGCCATTACTTCTGAGCCAAGACGAGCAAGATGTTGATCACTGAGCTGCTCAGTAAAGGAAGTGGCATGAAAAGATGGGCATGGTGCTCATCTGGGAATAAAGCCAAAGCCCCTTGTGTAAATGCCGCTAGTCATCACAGACTTGCACAGTGGTATTTGTTTCATAAGTAAGGATCAAGCTGATGCTGAGATTGAAATTTTTGATATCTTCATGGAACTGCTCTCCTTTCTATTTGAATGACAAAGATATCATAGATACAGTACATCTGGAGTAGAAGTGGGTGTACAGAAGGCAAGAGGGACAGGAGCTGGTGAAACTTTCCAAGTCAATCATAAATATACTATGTTGCTGATCGTACATGTAAAATTGTTCTGAAATCTGAAACAATTAAGGGTAAGGACACTGCAGTAATGCCTGAAGCAAGATGGGAAACCAGACAGAAGATGCCAGAGACATAACTGAGGCTAGCTGATGCATTCCTGTATATATCATTGGGAGGTTCCCCTCTCCCCCCAATCAGGGCATGCAATTCTTTGTTTTATTTATCAGAGGGGATCATAGGATAGTACTTACAGTACACATAATGTAATCTTGGAAAGGAGTTTTTTAGCTACTTGGTCCAATCATTATGACACAACTGTTCCTTGGTTATATTATGGTGTGACTGCTGGGACCATATGTCAAAGGATGCTGACAGTGCTACATGCCCCAGTTGAAATTCTGAATAAATAAAAGGGTGAGTAAAAGAAAAAATAAACAAAACAAAATAAAATGTGAGTTCTCTAAAGGACTATATTCTTTCCTACTGCAATTTGTAACATCTGAAATGCCCTGCTCTCAAGTGGACCCATGTTTTACTTTGTTGCTTGGTGATCTGCCCAATTAAATTAAAAACATCAAGGCATCTATCCAGTGACAAGCATAAGGTGAAACTGATTACTGGGCAGAGGTGATGGGGAAACAGACTGGTGTGAAGACATTCCCAACAATGGAGTGCCACAATTTCTGTCTCTAGGAGATCAGCTATTGTAAAGAAGGCCTGAGCTGACATAAACATTCTGCAGTATAAAAAGTGGGAAAATTAGTGTGGGAAGTAGTCAACTTCTATTTTGAAAGTATTTGAAAGCCTCTTGTACAAACATACACAGATCCACTACCAAAAGATCAATGCTCAATCCTACTAAAATGAACAATAGCAGATTTATTTGATCCTGCTACTGACAGTTATTTTATCCAAATGAAAGAAGGCCATTTCTCAGAGAACAAAACAAACTTGCGATCACTTCCAGAAAGCAGCCTAAAAGAAACCTGGCCTTTGAGCTCCATCTAGAGGAAGTCTTAAATTAAAAATTCGATTAGTTTGACACATATTTCAAAGTGATACTTAGAAGTTCTACAGAACTTGGTTTTGATATTGATCCATTAAAATTATTAAGTTTTAAAACCCTCAGATAATTTATTTTGGTTCCCCTTTCCAAAATGTCCTTTTAAGTCTTTTAAGTCTTTTGCATTCAAAGTGTTTTCTCATGAAATGTTTGGATGGAAAAGGCCACAGAGACTATCCATCCCAAATACATGCAGCAAGGTAACTAAAGACATCTCTGATGCAATTTGTTCAGCATTTTTCTAAAAAAATGTTTCTGAGATAGCTAGATAGATACAAGTTCTCAAGTAAAATTTTAAAATATATGCATCTCAATTTTTTCTATTTTTGATTTTTTTTTAAAAATGGGACTTGATATACCAAACCACTGGACTGCATATTATTTAAGTAGGGAGGCAGCTGGGTAGATAGGCAACTAGAACAGTTTTTTTTAAAATCACCATCTATATTATGTAAGGCATTCTGTAATATGAGAGTATTTAAAAATAAGATTACCAACAGAAGATAATATATGTAGCTCAGGGTTGAACTGTGGAGTCCTCGGTGCTCTCTGATGAGCACAAACGCACTGAAGCAACCCAGAACACCAGAAGAAGGAAACAGACTGCCTATACAGCATCTTCCAGCAAACTGGAACTTTATCAAAAAGTGCCTGACTGCTCGACCCACCACAGCACAACCAGCAAAAGCTATGAAAACGATAGCACTGCCATACGTCAGAAACATCTCAAGAGACCACCAATAGACCAAAACAACCGCACGGCATCACCGCAGCACACAAGCCAACCAAAGCCCTCCAGAACATCTTAAGCAAACCAGAAGACCCAGCAGCCCAAGAGGGAAAAACAGGCGTCACCTACAACACTCAGTGTAAGGACTGTAACAGCAGAAGACACGATGAAAACTCCTTCATCTCACAACACATGGACAGACTCAACCACAGTTTCAACCATAGAGTCACTGGTTTGAGATGGGCAGCTCTATAAATTGAATGAATGAATGAATGAATGAATGAATGAATAAACTGCGAGAAACCTAGACCAAGCTAAATCCAAAAATGCTAGGGAATTCCTGGAAGCTTGGCACTCAAGACAAATCAACCATTAGTAGACACACAGAGATAGACCACATTTACACACCATTCAAAAGAGACAATAAAAAAGCTAAGAAGGAAACAAAAGGACCGGAACACACCCTCTCCAGCAGCCAACCCCCAGATAAGCAGGGATTAGCACCAGGCAAACAATCAGGCAGAAAACAATACCCTAAATCAAGGAACTACCAAGGAGAAAACCACACCCCCACCAATACTGGCAGGGCAAGCTATTGCATATAAACAGGGAGCAAACCCCACTCTCACTCGCACTGATGATGTTACCTAGTTGGGTAATGAAACATCTGCAAGCGAACAACCAAGCTCAGAGAGCACCAAGGACTCCATAAATATAAGATTGATTACACAACTGCCACCAATTCTTCTATGAACATTGGAAAACCTACAAACATTGTATATTGAGTGCTGCTGTAGACAATTGGGAGATGGAAGGGCCAAAGGGTGACAACATCGGGCACCTCCTCCCAGGTTTATATTCCAGGAGGGATTGGGAGAAACCGTAGGAGGACCCGTTTGAGGAAGGTTCAGAGTCTAAACCTGGGAATACCTCGCCTGTCAGGGAGATACAGTTAGCAATAATTTTAGGCCCAGGGTATGCTAATATTGAGGGGATATAGATGATGTGTAGAAACAAGTGAACCTGTTTTTTAAGTTAATTAATACAAATGAATTTGTCCGTCCTTCCTTTCCTGTGTTAACTAAGTGTTTCTGCTCTCTAATCTGTTCCCGCATTCCACCCAGTTATGTCACCTAACAGATTCCTAAACCCTGAAAGGGATTTAGTGGTGGCAGCAGAACAAAAGGTTATTAAAAACACCCCACCCCGAGAAGGAGAATATGCAACATGCTATAGCCAAAACACATTATTCTCTTCAGCACCTGTATCTCACACAATGATTATATATATATATATATATATTTAATTACAAGCCATTAATGTTGATTAATGTTTGGATATTAAGCAAGAGGGATGGGAATATGATCTCTTCTGCCACTTACGTACTTACAGTTAACATGGCAAACATAAGCTGGCACACATTGAAAGCATGCCGCCAGTTGTGATATAGAACCATTCGATAATTTTTCCTCACTGTCAAAAGCCACCTACACAGTGTCTGAAATGGAAAACAAAAATTGCATCAGGAACATGAACAAGTACAAATGGATACTCCCTTTGCTAACACAAAAGCAGCTGATTATCTCAGCAGAGCAGATAGTTACCTCATAGTCAATTCTAAATTTCTGGACTATTCCAAGCTCCATGAACATCCGGAGGGCTGCTGTTATCATGGTATCCATATCAAGGGAGAAATCATTGAAGTGGATGTTATCTATCCCAAGCTCTGACACCAGAGGGATGTTTGCTGTCTGAAATTACACAGAGACAACGAGAAACTTCTCAGGCACAGCTCAGCAATTTTTCTACTCTCTTTCGTGTACTGAACATTTTCTAAACCATTTAGGGGATACATATAACTAGTATAGCAGCTATAAATATCTGACGCAAATCTGGAAAAAAGATTTGAAATAGATTTTCTGTTTATGCTGAATCTAAGATTCAGCCAGCCAGTATTTCAACCATTCATTTAAATTGCCTAACAATTTTTTGTTGCGATATTATACCACTCCTAGGTGAGGAGAAACACAAACACATGGCCTGGGAAAGAGAACTGATGTGTGATGCAAGTATATTCATTAAATAAAAACTCATTTTTATTTACACATTTACTTTACACATTTCTTGAGTAAACAGAAAATCTGATTTTGCTGGGACAGGGAGGTATTTCAGACAGCTGCCCATGCATCTAGAAAACTGTCATTTCTAGGAGATGCTTTTGATTGGCAGTGGGAGGAGATGGAGGCTTTCACAAACCATAGCATGGGAAGCAACCTTCATGTTTGTCAATAAGCGCACTTGTGTAAGTAGAGGTACACTGGATAGCACAGGAAGAGCCGTCATAGAAATGCCATCACATGATTGGGCTCTCTTAATAGCAGCTGAGGCTTCTCTTGTTCATCATGTTTTGAGCAACTGCCGGTGGAATGGGAGATGGGGACTGGGTAATAGATTTCCTATTATATATACTGCACCTGGCAAATACTCCCTCTTTAGAATTTGGAATGGATTACTGACAACTGTAGTAAATAGGGTAATTCAGAAATGAATGTAAGCTGCAGAGACCCATCTGGGTTACCCATCTAGTAAAAACATGGTTTTAAAATTTAAATCATAGTCAAGAATACATTGAATTGGGTACATTGCACCATGTTGTTTTTGAATTCTGTGATCAAAATTTCTTGTGGTGCTGTTCATCAAAGCAACTTGCTAAGAAAATGAGAGGTATCTCCTAAATACAAATGTTTATACAAAGAAGAATTACTCAAAAATTTCTTTTTTGAGTAAGGTATGACTGAACATTACAGAAGTACACTGCAAGTTAATATTTTCTGTTGCTTATGGTGGTAAATTGAATATTGCTGATCATATTTAAGCACACACACACAAATCATGGACTGAAACTGGAAACAGCAGTGTAGCAAGCATATATGTGAAGGCAGCTCCTGGAGAAAGGGGATTAGGAAGGGCATCAGCTGAAGGCATGTCTGTTCGCCATGCTGCAATGCATAGCCGTGGATTTTGGCTAATGAGCTGCACTTCTGCTTTAATTAGAAAACTGTATGATGAAAAGTTCTAATGCACTGGTTACTAATGTATCTGCACCTTTCACCATGGACAATTTGAAAAGTGGCATAAGCAACAATGATTGCATGTCTATGTCAATTGATGCTTCTAATAGAGAAGATCTTAAGCGGATATCCAAAGAAATACAGTGAGGGCATGAAGGTAAAAATTTCAGCGTGTACAATTATTTTAGGTGAAATTTCTACTATACCCTGTAGAAAAATACGTAAAGCTTGGCAAGTACAATTTACAAGAAAAAGGGATTCAATTTTATGCTAAAAAACAATTACTAACTTTGGAGGTAAATTAAAAGCAATAGAAAGAATATTTTATGCAGACTTAATCGGAGTAGAGTGTATAGCTCACATTGTCTAAAATGCATTATAAACTTGATATTGAATCCTTTGTTTTCAAAATTTACAAATACTGTACTTCTATATTTATACTACCAGAAGCACGCAGCTAAAAGAACTTTTTGATTTTGTTTATTTGGAATAGCAGTAGCTTTTCAACACAAGCAAAACTTCTGATTGCTGCAGCAGACAACTGCAGATCTTATATCTCCTCACAGAACTGGCCCCAGTAGCAATTTTGTTGCTGTTGACCCTTTGGGTGAAATATGCCTCTGGCTCCTGCACAATCAGTTCTTTGTTGAACAACACAATAAAAGCTATAGAAAAACAAACAAACAAAACATGGGATTGAGATTCTCATGAACTGAGAGACTTGGAAGAAAAGTTACTGGGAAGAAGAGATGTGTGTTCAGGGGGCTGCGGGTGAAGACTCTTCTTAAAGTGCAAAGAACATCAGAAGCAACTCAGTTCCAGAAGTATGCCCAGTCTTTCTGTGGTGGTTGTATTGCTCACTAAGAGGAATGGGGTTCGCATTTTGATGAACTGCATCCATCCAGATGGACCCTGCTAGAGAAGAGCCCTGTTTGAGAAGAGTTAGAGCCCTCTCTACCATTTTTAACTGCAAATTGCAAAATCAGTAGATCAGTAAAGGAATACTGGGCAGGCAAAACAGCCAAGTGCAACAAAGAAAAAAAGCCAGAAGATGAGCAATGGATAGAAACTTCCATGCATTTTGGAAACATGGGCATTCAAAAACATTGGCTTCTAGAACAGTTTGCCACATGTCTGCCTGGCATGAATGCTCCTTAGAATGACATGTCTCCTTTACAAATAATTATCTAGAGAACTCTAAAATCATTGCTTTTTTTGATGGTCAGCTGTAATCCTAGCAGTGCTCAATCCTACAATATACTATTGCAAAAAAAGAACAAATTACTCATAAAATTCATTCTATAGAAAGGGTTTGTTGGGGAATAGCATAGGGCAGTGGCCTTTAAAACTTTTTATTTTAGGGAGTGGGGAGCTACAACATTGTAATGAAAACAAAACATGTGACCACATCATGATTTGAGGGGATTTTTATATAATCTTTGCTTGCAACTCTTGGAAAACTGACTTACAAAGTAACACGAATAAGTATGTTAATGTATTCAAGTTAATGTGTCAGTTTATACCCTTGGAAATCTGGTCACCTTACACACTTCACAACTGCAGTTTATGCATCCTGGTTTTCTTACAATGTTTGTAAGAAAAAAGCTGACCATAAACATGCCCTTCAATTGCTCTCTTTTCTTCAGTATGTACATTACTAGGCAGACTGGTGGTTCCAAACTTTGGGGAAAATGTCAGGGGAAGTATCCAAGTCTTTTCAATGTCCACATTTGCAAAATTAAAACAAAAGCTTCCTTGACAAATCATCCATCAACCTATTTGGATATTTCCCTGAACCATATTGCATGAAATTGTCTACATGGTGAATCCAGAAATTATAATCCAGGCACTGCTAGCTATTTTCTGCAATGACTGGCAATGCTTGTTTAACATTTTTGAGGTGGAAAGAAAGCTGCATAAACTGCAGATGTGAATATAGGTCAGACAATTTCCTGCATATGCTGTTGCAAATATATGACAGCAACTTCTGCTATTCATACAATGAAGATCATTGTCAGTCCTTGTTCTGTGCAGCGTTGCTGAACAGTGAAAAGGTAACAATAAAATAAAATCAGAAGCATGAATTTTCCTGATGCTGCAGATGAAAAGAGCTATAAGACTATTTCAGCTGGAGAAATAATAATATATAGCAAATTGATCATAAAGATCAATGAGCAAAACAAGTCAAAGTCATTTTGCGCATGTCAATTTTTGTATTTATGTCTTTTCACTCTATATTTAAACAGAAGCCCAGTAATAAAAAATAAGCACTAAATTAAAAGCTGAGAGGTAACATTTTTATAAAGTAACCATTTGCTTACGATGGTAATAAAAAAAATGCCAGAATTATATAGGGCAATTGAAAGTTATTTGAATAATGGAGAAATATTATCTGTGAGCCTCATCTATTGTCACTCTCCTAGCTTTGAGAAGCAGAATAAGAAAATCAGTTTTTTTTAAAGAATAGAATTATAATACATATTGTATAATATTATAATAGTAAGTTATCATAAAAGATAGCTGAATATATTATTAAAATGCTTTCTTACAACCACTGCTAATCCTAAATTCCAGCTCTTAAATATTATAGATTAGCAAAATGATTGCTAGGAGAACAAGGGAGACAGCATATATTCCAAGGACCCCTGAGATGAGTCATAGTTTTTCTCGGTGCTCAGAGATCTTTTGGACACAATCCAGTAATGATAATTCACAGCCTGGACCTAAGGAACTAGGTTTAGAGCCCAACCTGGAGTCATATGGAGAGATGAATGCATTCTTGAATACCTTCTCCTCCCCACCCCTGCTGCCTTCTTCTTTTTTTCTGGCAAGCTGTTCTCTCAAGCATATAAACATATGTTTGGTAGTTAGCTATCTGAGAATAGTGTGGGAGCACACACTCTGCAAAATTGTACTTCAGGTCATGTTTCCTAGGCCTCTTCCACATTATCTTTTAGCTGTTGGTCATTTCTTTCTTCTTTCTTCAAATCTGTCAGATGTGATTGCCTCAAATGGTGGATTTGGTTGTAATTTAGGGCAGCAGAGAAGAATACTGAAAAATCAGACCCATGGAGCTGTTACCCTGAAAAGCACTCATACACACAACTATGTTAATGAAGTCTCTATCAAATGTCATTTTATTATTGGAAAGTATTATCAAACAAATCAACCCAAAGTTCTTACTCGAGGCACAAATGACCAGGCTCAAATTATGCTACTTCAGACACATTATTCGAAGACCTAACTCTCTGGAAAAGGCTCTAATGCTGGGAAAGGTGGAAGGAAAGAGAAGAAGAAGAGGATGATCAGCAGCAAGGTGGATGGACTCAGTTACAGTGGTGATGGGTGCACTGTTGGAAGACCTAAAGGACCAGGTTAGGGACAGATCATCATGGAGAAAATTTATTTATGTGGTCACTAGGAGTGGAAAACGACTTGATGGCACCTAATCAATCAACCAACCTGTCTGCAGTCAGCAGATGGTGCTGAACTTGGCTGATCTAAGAAAAGCTAAGCAGCATGAGATCTACAGTAGCAAGTCCTTGGATGGGAGACCATAGCTGCAGACTAGATTGCGATGTCAAAAACACCACAGAAGAAAGCAATGGTAAACCAGTTCTGTACTGCTGTCAAGAAAAAAATATGCAAGTGTTCATGTAGTTACCAGGAGTCAAGTCCTACTCAAAGGAAACTTACTAGCTGCCACATGAGCCATGTTGGCCCATAATTTTTCAACAGTGAAAGCCCTTCCTAAGAAAGCTTAGGTATTTCCAGAAAGAATCTGTCTCTCGCTAGCTGTACTGTTACGGCTATTCTGACTAAACTTAGAAGTAGAGATTTTGTAATGTACAGGTGAATTCATTCCTGTTTTCACCCTTTTCTCCTCCCTTCTATGTGTATAAAACAAAGAGAACAGAAGGACAGGCTGCTTATTCAGAAAGAGCCACAACAGAGAGAGCAAGGAAGCCAGAGTGTTGTGGCTAAGATGTCAGATTGTGACCAGGGAGACAAGATTCAAGTCCTCACCATGGAGTCTGCTTAGTGACTCTGGGGCAGTCATCATTTCTCAACCTAACCCAACTCACAGACTATATAGGCATACATGCATGCATGCATACATACATACATATATGTATGTTATATATGATATGATATGATATAATATATATACATATATATATATATATATATATATATATAATTTTTATTGAAGATTTTTACATAAAAAAACAAATATGAAAACATATATAAAGAAAAATTAAGAAACAGAAAAAAAATAAAGAAAAAGTGTGAAAGACAATACAGATAAAGAAGCAACTTCCGGTCTCCACTGCAGCAGTTCTAAGCAAACTCATTATCCCTCTTCCTTCTCTAAGATTACATTACATAGTTCCCCTCTATCACATATTCAATCCTTTTCAAACTACAAATCCAAAAGTCACCGACTCATTTTTTTTTCCATTTTCAGCAAAAAGTCTATAAAGGGTTTCCACTATAACATAGAAGTACTTAGTTTTATCCCCAAACAGATCAATTCTGCCATCTCCGCCATCTTCACAGTCCATTCCTCCATTAGCAAAGTCTATACCTGTAGCCCACAATGCAGTAGTCCCTTCCTCAGTTTCTTGTTGAATTTGTTGTGCCAATCCTTCCTTTGATCCACTTGCATCCAGTTCCAATATTCCAATAAGTAGTTCTTTGAACAAAATAATTTCTGAATTGTTTATCCTTAACTTAATGTTAAAATGTTGTTGTAAAACCTGGTCTCACCTTTTTCCTGACAAAGCGCACAAGTATATCGCTTGATACATTTCTTAGTTTTGCAAATCTTGTATTAATCCTGTAGACCTTGTCCACTACTGCATCCATATCTTCTTTATCCCATTCCAAAAATTTTACTAAGGATTCAACAATCCTCTAATATCTTCACCAGGTTTCTCTGGAACTGCTCCCAGACTAGAACAAAACTCTTTCTCTCTTAATTCCAGTAGTGCCAAATTATCCAAATCTTTTCCCATTTTTCTATTATTTCTGTCTTATTTTCCAAATTTTTCATTTTTCCTTTAAATTGTTTAACCTCTCCACTCATCTGAATTGCAAATTCTTTAAATTTTTTGTTCATCTTTTCTTCCATGTTTGCAAATCTTTCTTCCATTCTTCCTTCCAGTGAAGCCAGATCTCTTTTAACTGATTCTATGTGCCCTTATTATGTCAAAAGACTGATATTGTAACATTGGAAAGATAAAAGTATGGCCCATTTACTCAGTGGATTGAAGAGCTGATTACACTTGCCACCAAGAGAGGATTGCCTATAGACGTAGACTTTGAATGGATAAGTATAATGAAATGTGAGACTCATTTTTACAAAATATAGTAGTTTAGGGGAAAGCAAGTTGGTGATATAATTGTATTAGAACACACATACACGCACACAGTTGCATCATATTTGCATTAGATAATTATATATAGAATTGTCATTGTTTATTGTAATGACACATTATATATTTTTATCTTTTTCTGTTTTGTTTTTCTTATTTTTAAGCACTTACTATATATTTTTATAACATATGTATCTTTGTGTATTTTTTGTTTTTTTTCCTTTTTCTGTCATTATTTTAAAAAGCAATTAAAAATAAATAAAAAATAAAAAAAACAACCCAGACTGTATGATACATATGTGTCTTTTAATATTACGTCTCATGTTAGATTTTGTATTACTGTAATGGGGAGATATTCAATAATGTAACAGCAGCCAGTGAAATAGGAATACTCAGCATTTTATATACAAATAGGACATTCAAAGGAAAAATGGAAATTCTAACACCTAACGCCCCTTGTTATTCATTTAATATTAATGTGTCCACAGCACAGTGTGCAGAAAAAAGGAAAAGGAACACAGGCATCCCCCCATTCTGTACAGAATTACTTCATTGCATTAGTTATAACCACTTGCTTCATCTGGAAGCAGGAATACTCTGCACCCCTGCAAGAAATGAACAGCCAATAGCCTTCCGCTTGTGCAGTAAGCAATAATGGCTGCAGTTCTAGAGAAGAACGAGGAGGAGAAATCTTCAGGCTTAGCATGCCCTTTGCTTATCTTCCACAGGAAGAGCGCTTCTCCTAGTAGTGAAAAATGTCTTCCTCCCTCCTCTCCTTCCTTAACCCGCTGTGATTCCAGTGTTCACAGCCACCAAAGACTTCAACACTACTATGGTATCTGGCTCAGGAATAAGTGAGCCAGAAAAAGCAAACTACATGTATTTGGCTTATACCAATTAATATTGCTCTCATGCAGCTTCACATGTGCCTCAAGCATTTACCTCCAGCAGAAGATACTGCTGACCTTGGCTGTCCCTGCTAGTTTTTTTCCTTTTTTTTAATACATGATTGAAAGGCAATAGTACATTTGAACCAGGCCTGCACACCAACAAAGCCCAAGTACACCTATTAATAACTTACCACAAACATCTGAGATTTGAAAAGCCAGATTTTCCTTGCTGCTAAGAGAGGTAGGAGGCAAAAACAGGAATCTGAACAAATATTCCAAAAGTCCCAGTACTGCCTATAGGGCATTAGATGAATTGTAGCGCACCATAGCTCTCTCTTCACTTTGCAGTAATACTGGTTTTATATGACACACTGCTCAGCTATAATTCAAAATATATAGAAGGTGCCAGATTGCAGAAGGCAAAACTGGCTCTTAACACTACTATATTACAGTAATAAAATCCTGGATTTTTACAT
Organism: Candoia aspera; assembly: GCF_035149785.1. NCBI lineage: Eukaryota > Metazoa > Chordata > Lepidosauria > Squamata > Candoiidae > Candoia > Candoia aspera. The sequence continues at coordinate 189,465,751 of NC_086153.1, read as the reverse complement.
TAGGAGGTCATTATCTTGTTCAAGTTTCATTCTGTGCAGGAAGTTGTAAACATAACTATAAAAATATAATTAAACACCATTAAAAAGCAAAGCAAAAACAATGAAAATGGCAGCAAATACTTAACACCCCCCAAAATGCAAAAAACCCACCCTGCCTATAAATAGGAAGGTACTGTACCTGCTAGTGGCATAATCCCAGGTAAGATCATTTATTTGACTGTGTGACTTTTATTCTAGGCAGCTCTAGTTCAAACTCTTTCTCATTGCCAAGAAAGGCAGGAATCTCTGAATTCTACGAACAGTAAGTTTAAAATATATACAACGACAGTCATGTGAAAAAGTAAGTACACCCCATTGAAAATTTTGACTTTTTGAACATATTTCAACATACAGATACTTCATCTTCATTTCAACAATATTGATAAAGGGGATATCACATAACAAATATCATGCACCATTTACATTTTGTAGTCCATTGTTTAATTTGAATAAACATAAATGCAGCTTTGCATGTGGAAAAGTAAGTACACACCTACATTCATCACTACCTCAAATACCTAATAATTAGAATCAGGTGAACCAGATCAGGTGCAAATGATTAGAACACAGAGAGGATCTGGGAGGAACCTGACTTACTGCAGCCTCAGATATTTAGTTTATTTATTTATTTAATTTGTCCCCGCCCATCTCCTCCCATCAGGGGACTCTGGGCGGTTTACAATAAAACAATCAATTAAGTTTCATTTGCTCTTTGTTGTTGAAGTGCATGGTGTCATCATACCTAGATTAAAAGAGCTCTCTAAGGCTTTCAGAAAGAAGGTTAGAGATGCATGTGAGTCTGGGAAGGAATTAAAAAGGATTGCCAAACAATTGGACATCATTCTTTCCACTGTCTGGAAGATCATCTACAAGTGGAGAAGATTTCAACCAACTGCCAGTTTGCCCAGGCCAGGCCATCCCCCCAAGTTCAGGCCAAGAGCAGAACACAAGTTGCTGGAAGAAATCTCTAAGACCCCACAGAATTTCATAATGTGACTTACAGTTAGCTCTTGCCACTACTTATGTCAAAGTGCATAAGTCTACCATGAGAAAGAAGCTGCACAAATTAGATCTACCTGGGAGGTGTGCCAGGAGGAAACCTTTGCTGTCCATAAAGAACATCAAGGCAAGACTAAAGTTTGTTCATGAACACCTAGGCAAAGAGCAGGACTTCTGGAACAATGTGCTCTAGACAAAAAGGCAAAGATAAGAGTTATTGGCCACAGTTTCAGAAGATATGTTTGGCAAAAACCAAAGACAGCATTTCACCAGAAGAACCTGACATCAACTGTAAAGCATGGTGGTGGAAATATGATGGTTTGGGGCTGCTCTGCTACATCTTGGCCTGGGCAGCTCACCACCACAGAATCCCCTATGAATCCTTCATTGTACTAGAGAGTGCTTGAGGATAATGTGAGACCATCTGTCAGAAGATTAAAGCTCAACCGAAAGTGGATTTTGCAATATGACAATGATCCTAAACATTCCAGTAAATCCACCAAGGAATGGCTGGAAAAGAAGTGGAGGGTTCCGGAATGGCCATGTCAAGCTTGGATCTAAATCTCATCGAGATGCTGTGGGGTGATTTGAAATGGGCTGGGCATGCAAGAAACCCCTCAAACATCACACAGCTGAAAAAATTCTGCATGGAGAAGTGGGAAAAAATTCTGCCCAGTCAATGTCAGAGACTGGAAGACAGTTATAAGAAATGCCTACTTGAGGTTGTTTCTGCCAAAGGGCAGGTAATACCAGGTATCAGAGCCAAGGGTGTACTAACTTTTTCCATAGAAGGAAATGGCATATCTGTTAATTCTTTGTTGAATAAATTATTGCAAAGTCAATTTTTCATAGTTTTTGTTGCTGTTGTTCAATTGTATCATCTTTCTCTTTATATATGGTTTGAATGAAGATAGAATACTGGTATGTCCATATCATGTTAAAAAAGAAAAAAAACTTTACATGGGGTATACTTACTTTTTCATATGACTGTGTACTATCTTACCAAATATGCATTCACATCTTCCAATATGTTGTAAATCAAACAAAAATAAAATCTAAATGCTGAAACTAATTAACCCATCAAGTATTGCTATCAGAATAGAATGGATAAAAAACATCATTTTTTCTGAAAAGCTTCCTTCTTCTCAAAGGAATTTAGAAGCTGTAAGCTCCTTAGTTACTACTGTGTCCCAGTTTATTCTGCCACTAAGAGCTGATAAAGAAAGCAAATCTCCATGATTTGCCTATATTAATGGTCAATAGATAAATAACTATGCTGTATTTTTTTCTGATTTACGTACCACTCTTAGCAATATTGTCTGGATAGTTAGCTGAATTCTATGTTCTATTATTTCTCTGTTCTGTTTTACAACAACATTCCCACCAAATATATATGAATTTACAAATTTTCTTCTGTATACATCAGATATATTAAGATATATTGTTATGATTCTCACAGGAATAATATATCATAGGGGATAGCATATACTATAATTGTACAGTATTTTCTTATTTTTCCCTGAAGCACTCTGCACTAAAATATTTAAGTATATTTATAAATACATAAATATATTTACATATTTTAATATCTATATTTGTCCAAAATTAAATTTCTTTTCCCAATTTTAACAATATCATTCTGTGTTATATATGGCAATAGAACCCTTCTCCCCCCACCCCCAATAAGGTTAATTACCTATTCATATTTTACTTCCAATGCTTTCAGGGATGTCTGGAGCATCAAAAAGGTTAAGATGGTGGCCATAGCCATGTAACCAAAGCTCACTCACCCTTTGGCATCTGTCACATGCACCATGCATGTAAAAACGGGACAGAGCTTCGAGTATCCCCAACATCTTGACTTTTTTGAGACCTTCCCATGGACCCTGGACACTTTGAATCTTTTAATTTCCAAAAACAGATGCTAGGTGTTTTTTTTAAATATAGAAGTACATTATATACAAAGATTACTCTTGCAACATAACATTCTAAAATCTACAACATACTCTCACAGCCCAAGAAGCAGGTTCTAAGAGACAGGCAGATTGGTGCCTACCGAGTGCTACAAGCCCTCTGCCTCCTCAGACTTGGCACTATCAGGACCCTCCTCTGTCAATACAGAAACCTCCCAACCAATGCAGTGCCAAGAACCTGTGCCTCAATCATGCAAAAAATGGGCTGATGCTCCCTCACATTTTCCAAATTATGAGACTGAAGTGTCAGGATCCCTATTAACTGACATCCTGTGCCTGAAGAATTTCATAGCAATCCTTTTTTTTTAATATTAACTTTTATTGAAGAATTTTTTTACAGAGTAAAAACAATACAAATTTAAAGAAGAAAAAGTGATAAGTAAATAAGTAAGAAATAAAGGAGGAAAAAAAGACAGGTTTCCAATCTTCTTTAAATGCATTTATATTTTATCCTCTCTCTCTATAGTTATATTGTGGCTCCCTTATTTCCATATTCTACCCTTTCTAATTGTCAAACCCATAAATCACAAGTTCATTTTTCTCTGTTTTCAGCAAAAAGTCCATAAAGGGTTTCCAGTACTTGACAAATGCCAATGTCTTTTCCCTAATCAAGCATGTCAATTTTGCTACCTCTGCAAATTCTGTCATCTTCACCAACCATTCCTCCATATTGGGTTTTTCAGAATCCTTCCATCTTTGTAGAATTTCATAACAATCCTGATGGAACCAGCAAGAACACAACCCATTTGCATGAGATTTATTTCTTTATTTAAATTATTTATATGGCTACCCATCTCACAACAGTGACTCTGATTAAATACGACATTTAAAACATGAACAACAATATACAATCCCCAACACCCAAGGATAAAACCCCAATAACCTCAATCACAAAAACCACATCAACAGCAGCAGAGCTCACCTAACTCCTGGGGGTGGGTTCCTGTACCGTCATAGTTATCTATATGTAACCCTGGGGGATCTGGGCAAAGAGGCCCTACATCTGGTCCACAAATGCCCAAGGCCTGCACAAGACATTTCACCTAGTCACCTGGGATTTCTGGTGGCCATACCCCAAAGCTGAGGTACACTGATCTATTTGTCATCAGGACAAGAATGTTCTGGGCAGACCTATCAGTCTCCTGCAGCCCTAACCAGTGCTGTCAGGCCCCTGGAAGAACCTCTTTTTGGACTTTATTACAGAGCTTCCTCATTCCCAAGGGTTCACCACTGTCCTCATAGTGGTGGATAATTTCACCAAAACTGGCCACTTCATTCCCTGTACAGGTATTCCCACCATCAAGGAAATGGCCCACCTATCCCTCCGCCATGTCTTCTAGTTATACAGCCTGTCTACCTATATTGTTTCAGATTGAGGGACTGAGCTTACGTCCAGGTTCTGGAAGACCCAGTTCAGACTCTTGGAAATCCAAATCAATCTGTCTATAATATATCACTCAGAATTAGATGGGCAGGTGGAGTGGACCAATGGAAAAATGGAACAGTATTTCTGTTGTTGGGAAATCTAGAGCACTTAATTGTATTCACACAGAACCTGTACACAGATCAAGAGGCAGTCGTTCGAACAGAAAATGATGACACCAAGTGGTTCAAAATTGGAAAAGGTGTGTGGCAAGATTGTATACTTTCACCCTACTTATTCAATATGTGCACTGAACAAATAATTCGAGAAGCAGGAATGTATGAAGAAGAACGGGGTATCAGAATTGGTGGAAGACTCATTAACAACCTGTGATATACAGATGATATAACTTTGCTTGCTGGAAATGAAGAAGACTTGGAGTACTTGCTGATGAAGATCAAAGATTGTAGTCAACAATATGGACTACACCTGAATGTGAAGATGAAGATTCTCACAAATGGACCAATAAACAATGTCACAATAAATGGAGAAGAAATTGAAGTCATCAACGGTTTCAGTCTACTTGGATCAATGATCAGTGCCAAGGGAAGTAGTAATCAAGAAATCAAATGACATATTGCCCTGGGAAAACCTGCCATCAAAGACCTATCTAAAGTTTTCAGAAGTAAGGATGTCAGTTTAAAAACAAAGGTGCGTCTGACTCACGCCATGGTCTTCCCAATTACCACATATGCCTGTGAAAGTCGGACATTAAAAAAGGAAGACGGAAGAAGAATTGATGCATTTGAATTGTGGTGTTGGCAAAGATTATTGAAAATACCATGGACTGCCAGAAGAACAAACAAATCAGTTTTAGAAGAAATACAATCAGAATGTTCCCTAGAGGCAAAGATAACTAGGCTCAGACTCTCATACTTTGGACACATAATCAGGAAAGACCGATCGCTTGAAAAAGACATCATGTTTGGTAAAGTCAAGGGCCAGGGGAAAAGAGGAAGACCTTCAATGCAAAGGATTGATACAATTACAGCAACAATGGATGCAAATATTGGAACAATCAGGCACATGGCGCAAGACTGAACAGCATTTTGTTCTGTTATACATAGGGTTGCCATGAGTCGAAAACGACTTGACGGCAACTAACAACAACATTTCTATTGTTATACCAGCTACCAGCAGGACAGCTGGGCCCAACTCTTACCTCTTGTTGAGTTTGCCTACAACTTCTTGCATGCCTCAACACCATTATCCCAATTTTTCACCAACCACAGATACCTTCCTGGTTCTTCCCTACACCCAGCTATTCCTCTTTCCTCCTTGCCATCAATTCTGTATTATCAGTGCTGCAGGCTATCCATGTTTGATTCCTAACTTCTCAACAAGCCCTGCATACAGATGTATGCACCACGCCTGCATCCTGTCTGCCTTGTACTCCAGTGTTTATCCTTAGCTGCTGAAGCCCGAACATGAACTAGTAAAATACCCTTTTTCTTTTGCTTACAGAACTTTTACAGTCATGACTGAATAAGGATTTGGTTGCTAAAAAAACCCCTATGATGAATTGCAAATAACTTACTCATCAAAACAAAAGAAAGTAACTGGAACCATGAATATATTTTTTATATCTGTGATTCTGATATCTTTGAATAGCTAAGTTTTTCTAAGCTGTGTGGAAACTACAAGTTTCAGACCCCCAAGAAGGTAAGAGGGAAGAACTACATCTATATATCATGCCTACTCATACATTGAGTTAAATGGTACCTAGAATATGTGCAAAAGGCCAGTATGAAAAAGTATTTAAATATTTAGATGGAGAAGAAAGAAATGTAACTTTTACTTCAGACAGAAGTTAGGCTATGTTTTTGCTAGAATGGCAAGAGATCACGATTTTCACTTTTCCTGTACCTTATTTGGGGGAGTGGACAGCTTATCAGTAAAACTGCTAACTTTTTTACTGGATTCTAAATATGAGACTGTAAGAGCAATTTATCAGCAGACATTAGTGGATGGTAAGACTAATCTTGGGCTGAGAAAAGCCCCTCATTCTAATTCTCACAAATAAAACAACTGTTAAGATTGCTAGCATTTATCAACCACTGTCCTTTTGACTTCCGCTGCAGCCAAATCAGAAGACATTAACAAGAGAAAATAGCTAGGTCCATCTGTCATATTATATCCCTGAACTGCTGCTGCTGCTGCTGCTATCTAGATAGCACAAAATATGGACCTGCCCATTATGGCTTAAAACCAGGATATTATGGTTTTTCAACATACTCAAGTATTAAGCATATGGTTGAATTAGTCTGTCATTTTGCTAGTCTATTGTCAAAGGAAGATTATTTGCATCTGGCATTATATTTGCAAATGTTAAAACATAATTTGCTCCAACATACATTCGAAACATTATCTCCTTGATCATGCTTTACAGACGTACTATAGCTTCTACAGCTCTGCTACTGAAGAAAGAGATATTTCCTCATCATGTAGCTGGAAATATCTGGAATGAAGCAATTAAATGATGGCATCTTGCCCATTATTGCAGTACTCTACTCTACTCTACTCTACTCTACTCTACTCTACTCTACTCTTAGGACAAGCCAGGCTAGCAAATCTGTGATAATCAGAAGAGTAAATATACCACAGAAGCAATGCCCCCATAGGGAGAAAATCATATTTTAGGACCTTGACTTGATTGACAACTGCAGCTGAACCTTGTTAAATGGAAAATAAATCACCAAGCATATTCAAACAGTGAACATGTATTGCATGCAAGTATTAGAAAACACAAATACTGCCCTATAAAATATGTTTGATCTTTCTTTTATGCTTTCCAGCCTCCATCAAATTCTAGGAAGGTATATTTTGTTTATAAGGATACCCTGTGGGCTTGAGTTGTAAAATGCAATATGAAATCACATCATAAGAAGCGTGATTGTGAATTTAGTTTATCCCTAATGTGAGCTATTTTCTGGGAAAAAGAATCCTCACCTGATCTAACTCTGAAAGTGCAAAAGCAGTGATCTGAGTTAATGCTGCTCCTTGCTTTCCAAATAAGAGAAGACAACAGTTACTGCTTCCCCACTTCCTTGTGAGTGTGGTTGGAAGGACCATGTCTTATTTTGCAGCTCAAGATAAAGCACATTAACTCAGTGGGACTCCAAGCACCTACGCATAAGATTGCCTATGTTTCTTGCTAAAATTCCCACACCTGCCAATCTGACAATTAGGCATGATGGCCCTCCATGTTTATCCCACATTACATTTGACGTATGATATGAAATGGCCATATGTATTTTGCTATCACTCTATTCCTAAAAAGAAGTGGAAATGTCATGAATGCTTAACATATGCATCTGAACATAACTATCCTATATTACACCATTCTTCCCAACTGTTCATTAAAAATAAGCCTGATGAAACAGAGAAAAAGAGACGGGCCTTTAACGAAGACAGGAATAAAGTTAATGTCACAGAAGGATCAGGACATGCCCACGTATCTCACTGAATTTGAGAAAGTATTCCATGTGTAGAGTGGCTAGCTTCAGTCTGCTAGTGAGCTGTAACTGTACAACAAATTGTACAGTGGGAAAATGTGAATGGTGATCAGGATACAGTCTATTCCATCTCTCCAAATCTTCACAATCCTGACCAGTAGCAGAACAAGAAGGAACATATAAAATAGGTATCTCATCCTGAAGTAAAGAGACAAGTACCTGAAAGATCCCTGGATGACTCTGCTCTACTGCAACACTTGTATTAATGTTTGTTAGAAATGGCAAGGAGATCCTGAAGAGGGATGCAAAGATGGTGTGCTTCAGTCTCCATTGATCGACAATATGGAGTGATCAACAGTCAAAGTCCAGTACTGAGGTGTCTCATCTAGGTACGTGATCTGCAGCCAAGGCCCTCCCTTGGAGAATGCACCAGTCACAAAAATGCACAGCAGGTTAAAAACAGAACAAGTTCATCCCTTCCTGTTTTTTGAAATAACACAATATAGATGTATAGTTGGTTGTAAGCTAATTAATTCAATGAGAAAGTACATTAACACAAGAGAAGTAGGAAGCAAATGTGGAAAGAGACTTTGCTTAATTCTCTGTAACTGAGATTGGGAATGTACCCTTACAGTCTTCTAGACTCTATAATGATGCTAGAACTGCACTGAAGAAACCTTCCTGAAATCTCTATCATTCTTGCTTTCTTGGTGTTGCCAGCCACATGGAGTGTGATAGCAGTCTGCTCTCTTCTACTGACTATTATTGGTCACACCTAAAAGAAGTGGCAACATGAGGATGGCAAGAGGTGGGGAGTATGAAAAGAACAACATGCTGCAGAAATTTTGTTCGCTGGTCACTAGCTAAGTGAGGTTTGTATCAGATTGGTAAGGCAGAGACTTTGGCTTATGATTGTGGATAGGTGGGAGAGGTAACTATGACAACATGCCTTACAGTCGTATTAGGGATGGCAAAGTGTGAATCTTTTACTCCCATTAGTACATGGGGTAGACTCCTCAGCTTCTAAACTGACAGATGTACAAACTTAGGAGATGAAGATATGTCCAGTTAGGATGAGGATGAAGATCTTTTCAAAGACCAGATTCGAAATCCTAATGCACCCCTGGTTCAGTTCAGAGGAACGAAATCATGTGTATCAATGGAGGCAATAGCAGATGCCGTGCTCTTGATCTATCGTCTTTACCGTTTTGTATCATATTAATCTGTCACATGATAACTTGGGAAGCCTTGACCAAGAAGATTTATACTGCTGTGTGCTTGTCCTAAGGCAAACAGACCACAAGGAAGGGTAACTTCTATAAGGAAACGTTGATATTTGGCCATGAAGGCACGGTAGCTGGAAAACTGTAATATTAAGGCCCCAGAGGATTAAAGATCCTTAGAGAAAAGTTTCTCTACTTTCTGTTGATAGATGCCATATGACTCCTACCCAAGTATCTAAACTGGGAGGATTCAGTAAATATCAAATTGTATAGAGAATTATTTTTCAAGAACTGGTAGCTGTCATCTCTGAATTGGTATACTAACAATAGGTTGAGTGGAAAATAGTTTCATCCAGGATTCTCTAGTCTTTTCAGAAAGGTCAAAAACATGGGAATTAAAACAGTCAATGCACTACAGTTATGAACTGTATTATAAAACAATGACTTGTAGAGGTTCTGTGAGGTGCTGTCCTCAATGCTGATCTTCCATCTTTGCATCCAGGTACAAAGTTGACATTTCTTGAGCTTAGACAAGAAATCTGCTATCATGTATCTGTTTAAGTCTGAGAAAGATCAGCTCCACATAGGACAGAGCTGAGTCCCACACAATGCAAAAGTTACTCAGATGAAATGAAGTATCGTTAGATCAAGTGGTGCCTCAATAGGGTGGGGACTGTCACTGTCAAGGAAGGAGGCTAATGTGGCTATCTGGTCTGAAGTAGATACTGGAGGCTTGGGGATGGTAGCACAGCTTCCAGTAGCAAGTGGAAGAGCTGCCATACCTGTAACAATAAGTTATATCAACAGGGATGATAGGATCAGTCTCAGAAAAAAAATGGATATTGATATGAAGGGAATACTGAACAAAAATCCAGTTGGAGATGTCCTATAGAGATGTCAGGTGTGCACTCTCTAATTTAACCTTCCAAGATAGAATCAACAAAGTTGAGCAACTCTAGTGGGAGACTTAGATTGGTCTAGAGCAGATGACCTCTGTTGTGTTCATGACACTGCTGACTCTCATCTGGACCACAGAGCTTTGTCCACCCAGCCCATAAACATAATTGTTTAAAGAGGAAGCAACAGAAGACAGGGTTGTGGAGAAGTCTTTGGCTATGCCAAGACTCAGGCAGACCCAATGGGGTTAATTTGTAAAGAGGGCCAGAGGAGAGCAAAGCTTCTGTGTTAAAGCAGAGACAGAGACAACTGCTATTTAAAAAGCATATCTGGTTGGGAAGTTATTTGTTGAAGCAGCGTCTCTTGCAGAGGCCTCATGGAACCCTTGCTATGAATAGTCCTTGATGCCCCCTGAAACTCAAGTCCAAACTGCTTCAGAAACACACTTGGTATTTTCTTTCTGAGATACTGGTAAAAGCTTTTCTTGCTGCCTTCTTCTGTTGCTGCCTAACCCTAACCCTTCTTCTGGGTTTCTGATTACATGCTCATTATTTGCTGGCTTGCTAGAAGCCTTTAGGGTGTATGATCTCAGACTCAATTCAAGACCTAAGATAAAGCATGATGCTTTAACTGCCATTGTTTCTGGTTGCAAAGCCTGGACAAGTAAGAGAATTAGTAGTTATTGCCTGCTTTTTCAGGACCTGTATACCAACCTGTCCTCGGAGGTAGTTCATTGTCCTTTTTCTTCTTGTCTGTGTTTGGGTTTGTCAGGTTGGACTGAGACTTGCACTTATGAATTAGATGGACAACTGAGTTGGGCTTGACCTATTCACCATTAGGAGACTTTATATTATGACATCTGCTAGTGGAACTTTATCTGCTCAATTTGGCAATCCTCTTCCTTCTGCTTTGTGACCTTAACATGAAGCAAGCCAGTTGCTGAGTTGCAAACTCTGGTCAACTGTGACAGACCTCAGCCACTGTGGATCACAGAGTTGGCTGCCAAAAAGGAAAAGAACTTGAGGGAAGAAGAATGTTTCTTCCCGCCCAGTTCATCAAACATGGTCCTCCCCAAGGTGGATGTGTTACAAGAATGGCCACTATAGAGTGTAGCCAGTGACCACACTGTTTAAGAAATGGCACTTTTAAGCACATGAAGCTCAGTCAGATAGTAGCTGATGAAACAAAATAAAGATTATATAGGAGAAATACAAAATATAGCAAGAAAAACATAACAGCACTCAGAAGACACCCTTAGTGTATTCCTTAGGTACTAGTGCAATGGGATTTAAAAAGGAACTGAGGGGAAAGCAGAAGCCACATTTAACATAAAGGGGCAAGGCTTCTACAAAGGGTCTATTTAACTCTGCAAAGGTCTACTCTGTAAGCACAGAACCCAACCTATGCAATTTGCAGAGGCCATGATGAATATCAATCAATCTCCCTCTCTCTCTCCTTCCTTGGAACTGAAAATGGATTCTAAGGCCAAATCCTGCTAATGTTGGAACCTAGGAGAACATGTGGCCTTGCAATTATCCCTGTTTTCAATAATATGTAGGCTGCATTGATTCAAGAAAGTATCTTTGATATGAGTACTCTGACTGTATTTACCACCGAATCAGCAAAGACATTTCTTCAGAGTACTTATTTTAAATGTGTGGAAGCAAAAATAAAATGACTGCTGCTCCTGCTAAAATTAATTTGCTGCACATGTGCAAACATTATTCTAATCTCAATTAACATTAAAACTGAACTGTTTTGAATATTCTGCTTCCAACAACCTTGGAATTACTCTGTATTACTCTACCTCTTAACATGGAGCAAGGGTGACACCTAGTGGCCAAAGCAGTATTTGCACCTTAAAATATTCCAGACGAAACTTAAAGCTGTGTAACTAGAAAAACCGTAACTGAACTTCATTCAGTTGCTTTAAACTAGTATGCTTAAAAAGATCAATGCCTTATTAATGAAAACATCTTTAATATTTATTTTAAAAAGCAAAGTAACTGTAAATAAAGTGTTTATATTAATATTCAGCCAGTTAGAGCTATCAAGATGACATAGTTTGAACCACTATATAAAATATTCAATTTATTTATATCATTTTTAACCCAGAAAGTAGTATACACATATGGTATGGAAGCAAAATTCTGATTATGTAAAGTGTACATTATTTTCTTTCTGGATCCAACAGAGGGACCCGATTTGAGACAGTAGCCTCACCCCAGACTTGGTTTTCTTGGCGGTGCAGTGGCAATGTGATCTGAGGGGAGGTTACAGCTGTCCCCATTGTCATGGTCAGATCATGCCCTGGTGGCCCTGAGATTCTCTTATGCCACCCCACTCTGCAGGGAGGCAGGACCCATTCGATTGGTCCGCCCTGGTGACTGATGGACCCAGCAGGGTTTCAGAGGGAGCTGTGGGTTATACCTGAGGATCTGCTGCACGGTCCAGCGGAGGCCCTGGCCGCTGCCTGGAATAGGGAGGCGGCCGGGGCCTTGGACAGGATCGCACCTGTGCGGCCTCTCTTGCCTCATCCAACCTGACACTCTCCGTGGTTTACGGAGGAGTTGAGGGTTTTGAAGAGGCTTAAGTAACATCTTACGGACAGTAAATGCCACCATGTGTCATCTAGACTCATGCCCCTCCTGGCTAGTAAAAGCAGCCTGGGAGGTGACATGTGGTTGGGTCCAGGCGATGGTTAATACATCCCTAGGAGAGGGGGTGTTCCCGGCTGCCTTTAAGGGGGCATTGGTGCACCCCCTCCTCAAGAAGCCATCGCTGAACCGTACTGTTCTGGAAAATTTTCGTCCAGTCCCCCACCTCCCCTTTTTGGGGAAAGTGGTTGAGAAAGTGGTGGCTTTACAGCTTAAGAGGGTCCTGGAGGAAACGGATTATCTAGACCCCTTTCAGTCAGGTTTCAGGCCTGGTTATGGGACAGAAACGGCCTTGGTTGCACTTATGGATGATCTATGGCAGAAGCAGGATTGTGGCAGTGCATCCATCCTCGCTCTTCTTGATCTCTCAGCGGCTTTCGATACCATCAGCCACGGTATTCTTTTGGGCGGCTCAGGGAGTTCGGGGTGAGCGGTGTGGTTTTACACTGGTTCACCTCCTTCCTTCAGGGCTGGTCCCAATCGGTGGTGATTGGGAGCGAGAGATCCGACCCTTGGCCCCTTCTTTAAGGGGTGCCACAGGGTTCAGTACTCTCTCTGCTCCTTTTCAACATCTACATGAAACCGCTGGGTGAGATCATCCGTCACTGCGGTGTGAGGTATCATCAATATGCTGATGATACTCAATTGTACATCTCCATCCCGGGTGAGGTAAGTGATGCGGTGACTGCCCTCTCTCGGTGTCTGGGGGCTGTAGGGATCTGGATGGGGAACAACAGGCTTCAACTGAACCCTGGTAAGACAGAGTGGCTGTGGGTTAATGGTTCTTCCGTAACTGGGACATTGTCATCTTTGGTTCTGGATGGGGTTGCACTGCCCCAGACAGACCCGGTGTGTAATCTGGGAGTTCTCCTGGACTCACAGCTCCTGCTCAAAGAGCAGGTGGCAGCTGTGGCCAGGAGAGCCTTTGCGCAGCTACATGCAGTGCACCAGTTACGCCCCTTCCTGGATTGGGAGGCCCTTTGAACAGTCACTCATGCCCTTGTTATCTCTCATATAGACTATTGCAATGCACTCTATATGGGGCTACCCTTGAAAAGTATCCGGAAGCTTCAGCTGGTCCAGAATGCAGCCGCATGGGCTGTTTCTGGTGCCCCTAGAAGGGCACATGTAACACCGCTGCTGCGTGAGCTACATTGGGTACCAGTTTGCTTCCAGGTCCAATTCAAGGTGTTGGTTATCACCTTTAAAGCCCTACATGGCATGGAACCGGGTTAACTGAGGGACCGCCTCTTCCCCATTACATCAGCCCGTCCGACCCGATCATGCAGAGAGGGCATGCTGCGGACCCCGTCTGTAAGAGAACTCTGTTTGGAGGGTTTCAGGAAGCGGGCCTTCTCTGCAGTAGCTCCCACCCTGTGGAACATGCTGCCCCCGGAAGTAAGATTAGCCCTGTCACTCCTGGCCTTCTGGAGGAGCCTGAAGGCCTGGCTCTGCCGCCTTGCTTGGGGTGGAGAGGGGAATAGTTCTACATGGTGATGGCTGGTATCTTAGATCACTCCTCCCACATACGGGCTGTATCAGATTCTTCTGCCACTTGGACTTTTTTACTCTTATTTTTATATTTATTTATTAAGAGTAATTTTATATTTATATATTGCATTTATATTGCATGTTTGTTGTTTTAATCAATTATTTTATTGTAAACTGCCCGGAGCCCCCCGATGGGAGGAGATGGGTGGGGACAAATCAAATAAATAAATACATAAATAAACATTCCTGACCCATGTACTTCAGATGTTGCACTGATTTCCATAATCACCTTCCCAGCAAAGTGATAGGAAATTATACAAACGCCAAAGGTGCCAAGTTGGGGGAGGCTGACACACATCTTTTTAAACAAAGCAAAATCCTCCAAATTCTTAAATGGGAGCTTGTGATGGGTTCATTTCCCTTCTCTGCCAAGCAATAAAGTGGCAGGGTTTCTTTGTTTCAGAGATTCTGCATCTGCTTAGTCTCTGCAATTTTTTTTATTTTTTCCTTATTTATTTACAGTCAATGACCAGCTTGCATCTGCTTAGTCCATGCAAACATGGCCATCCAGTTGGGTAGTGCATGCCTATGTGTAGTCTCTGTGAAACAATAAGCAATAACAGCTCTATCTCAACTATATTTTGAGAATATAAAAGTTAGAAAATTTACATTCACTTAATGTCTGATTAAAAAAAATAGGTCCAAACTACACATTACAGTTAATTAATGAATCTGTTGCTTCACTAAAATCTATCTGGGCTGTACAAACCCAGATTATTAGATGGCAACGAAGAGAAACCACAAAATTTCATTGCTGACAATCTAGTGGTTGTATGGATTTTTTCAGCCAAGATAGGGTATGCTTATTAACACCACACTGGGAGGGAATTCTTATTCTGTCCTCCCTAAGCTCAGAACCATCCAAAGCCCACCTAAACCTACACCTCCATATAGCTACAGAGTTTAAGTTAAAACATTCCTATTGGTTCTACTGAAGATTGATCCTTTACTCCAAGGACGGTAAACCTGTGGTGCAGATGCTGCAGAACTACAGCTCCCAACAGCTCCAACCATCATGGCTGAAAAAAAAAAAAGAGTAGCAAACCAATTCTTTATTGTTGCCAAAAGAAAACTATATGAATGTGTCTGGTGTCGAGTTGAGCTTTACTCAAAGGAAAAATGTACTTGTATTTTTTATGGTAAAGAGTATTATAAGTAACAAAGGTTTCTCTTAATTTGATGCTACTTTTAAAACAGTCTCTGGGCATCAAATATATTCTTGTACAAACATGAAAGGTGTTAAGATGTCTCAACATCAAACAAACATTCTTGTTGCTAAGACTGCCATAAGTAGAATAACTGTGATTTCTTTGTTGTCTGTATTTTACAGAGTAGACTAGATGAATATAAAAGGATTTACTAGGGATGATGATATATTGCTTAGCCAAGTTTTTTTGTTTTCTTTCTGTTTGGGACAGAAATAAGTGAGGCTGAGTTGTTTTTTCCCAGCAACTAGCTTGAGTAAAACCTGAATACAACCTTGGATTATGGTGGAGGACACAGCACAGATGTGATTGTTTGAATTGCAGGAATTAAGAATAAAGGAAGCTGTTTTAGCTCTTGACTTCTTTTTCAGGCAGAAGAATGGCATGATGACTTGTAAATATCAAACATTTTCACTCTTTCCCATGGGCATTAAATGATTCAGATCTTTTATGTATATTCCTAAAAAGCTATCTGCATCACTGGAAAGATTGTAGGGGCATATGGGATGAACCGAGATACATTTAGCATGACCATGGCACAGTTGGACATATGTATACATAAATGACATACGTACTGTATGTAAGCTCTTGGGACTAGATGTATGCCTATGGATCTAAGGTACATGTGCATTGCCTTCTACATGTAACATATTAGCTGAGGACTGTGTGTATGCACCTGTACAAATTCATTCACCTTAATTCATTCCTTTGCTGCCTTTTCATCTAACAGAAGATCGGGAAAGAAAATAGGACTGTATTTGTTCATATTGATCCTTAGATTGATTGTTTCCTTCCAGGGCAAAAATAATTCCTCTATGACAGAAAAATACAGAAACTCTTTCTTCATTCTTATCTTTTCATCACTCTCTTTTCTAATACAAATGGTAACATACTCTACTGACACTCCACAGTTCATCATTTGATGAAGTGGGTGCTTCATCATGAAGCAGTTCTAACTGTACTCAAGACCTGAGAAAAACAGCTTTATCCATGCCATCTCTCAGTCCCACCTTCAAAACCAACTGAGTGTGGTAATTCTGAAACAGAATTTATACCTCTCTATTTTCAGTCAGATAACCAAGAGACCTAAGAGACATGGAACTCAAATCTTTGTCCCTATCTACTGCTACAAGAACTCAAATGTGTGATGTGATGAAATCACACTATTTTTCTGTCCCTACCAATAATAGGCAATAATTCAAAGAAAAAAATGGGAAGCATTGAAGTGTCATTGAATCAGACCTGGTACTTTAGTAGCTATCACCCACAAGGAGAGTGAGACAGAAATAAACCAGGGCATCCTCTGTGCTTCTTGTGATGCTTAGTGTTGCCTTAATAAGTCTTACTAAATTTATTTCATTATTAAGAATATAAATATTAATAATATAAGTTCATTTAGTAATTATGATAACATTAGAATTACAATATACCCTTAAGAACTTCTACATGGTTATATACTTCAACAGTCTGAATGAAAGGTGTGAGGAAACTAGAGTATTTTGCCTTCTGCTGTGAATGTACGAGAGGTTTTCTGAGGAGAAGTTGGAATTTTTGAAGGGGGGCAGTTGGGCTGTTCGATTTTCCTAAGAAAAATGCTCCGTGCCCATTGTGGGGATATGTAAACACTCTGGTTTATTCTGAAGTGGGATAAGGGTTTAAGAATGTTTATCTGGATTGCCTTTAGGGGTTGGCTGATGTTATTTGTCTTTAAGGATTTGGATTAAGATTATTAGGGTAAAAATGCCTTGGTTTTGGGTTTATTAAGATTATTAAAATTGTTGTACTATTAAGTATAATGGCACACAATTTATGAGCTTTTTAGTTTGATTTTTTATTATAGTAGACAGAAATGTATAGACTAGTAGTAGGAAGGGAATAATTAAATAAGTTCTGTCTTTTGGGGGGGAAGTTGTTTAGGAGGTTCATATGAATTTTTTTTCTTTATTTCAATATAAGAGGAGGGAGTAACTGTACTTAATTATTTTTATACTGTGCCAAAGTAGAATGATTTATAGAAATAATGTGGTTTTGGTTTAATATAGAGTAATAGATTGATTATGGAAAATTTTTGTATATCCTTGCTGTTAAAAGTCGGAAGTAACATCCTTCTATAACTTTGAAAAAAAAATTCTTTTGTTTTTTCACCTTAGTTTTTCTTTTTTTTTGTAGTTTTTTTGTTTTTTCATAGCTTTTATCTATGTCTTGAAACTTAATAAAATTCTTATTAAAAATATTTTGTATCATAAGGTTCTTCTGAGTATCATTTGCCCTACAAAAATGGATAAAAACTATAAAAATGCAAATTACCCATGAATTATGAATTTGTTACACATCATTCCCAGCTGCACAATTTAAATAAGCATTTTTTAAAACTTAACTGTAAACAGAACTATTCACATATTTCCTTTGGAAATGGAATTGGTGGAGATTTAAGACAGAACTTAGAGCATTTTTCTTACTCTCAAAACTTAAAGGGCACTTCCTTTTTTTGAAATGGTCTTACAAAGCCTGTCTGCGTATAATGATTACAGCTTTTCTAGATGCTGGCCTACTGTCAGATATCACTCAACACTGTGCTTTATGCTAAAGCAAGAATTCATGATCCAAAACATGGACTGAATTACCAAACACACTAGCAAATAATGGCTGAAAGAGATCTATCTGGTGTGTTGGCTGCCAGAAGCACAACAATATCCATCCCTAGTTTTTGTTTTTGCTTAACAATAAAGTTGTACTGTTTTATATCACTTGTCAATTCAGCAACCACATAACCATATGGCAATACCACTATTTTCATAAATTTGATAATTGTACACATTATATAGCATTTCTCACTAAATAAAAGGTCAAAATGGATGTACCAGATCAAAAAATTTGGCCTCCCACATAACATGTAACCACATACCTTCCCTACAGTTTTTGGAGGCCATATTAATTTAAAACTACTGCAACCCTCAGGCCAAAGGTTTATTCTTCCTCTACGCTATAATTCACTTTATTTGGTTTTATTTGCTTTTGGCAGGGTGTTTATTTTTTTATTACTAAACATATGTATACCTTACTTCTCTGCTTATGTAAGCACTCTAGGCATCTTACAATAATCTCAATTCAGTCTTTGTGGTTTGTAAACCACAATTTATGCCTTACTATATTGTATGGACCCCTCCAACTGTGGCTTACTGAGCAAACCATGGCCAACCATGGCTAAACTCAGTATGTGATCCCAGGAAAAGTGAGAAAAGAGAAAGTAGGAGTATATTTATTTAGGGAAGAATAATGCAGAGCCAAAAACGTAAAGCACAGAAAATATTGGCAAGAGTAATCATCTGATCACAAAAATTCAGAAACAACAAGAAATGGCATAGCAACTGAAAAAACTGTATCAGCAGTCAACACTGGAAATACTAAAATTAATTTCTATTACAGATTCAAATGCATTTCTGTTAACATTTTTCAGAATAATATTATGATGTTACCTTAAATTTGTCAAGTTCTGCCTTTGAACACGTTGCATGGTAAGACAGCACCTGATCCAGAACAAATTGGGGTGGGAAAGAAATGGTCACAGGTCAGAACCTAAAAAGTTACAGATATCTTAAGCCACCAAGGAAGTGAATGTTACAGTGATTTATTAATATCTCTGCAACATATATTACCCATGAACTTACTTACACTGGTGGGCCCAGTTTTAAAGCAAACCTAGAAGGCCAATAGTCCTACTTCCAGTTTAGTACGTTTTTACTACACCTACTCACGCTGTGCCTATTTTGGGTTTTTAAGTCTTTAAGCCTCATTTGCATGGCAAATTAATAAATAACAGTCATCTAAGTTAGTTTTGATCTTGGCAGTAGTATCAACCACCAAGATTGCCACAGAGACATAGTTGTCCAAGAAAAAGAACCCCGAAAAACTGAGGGGTGGGAGGGAGGAACCAAACTTAGGATGCAGCACTAGAGAATTTATTTCCTTTCCATTATCTTTATTTGTGCTTGCTTGCTAGTAATGCCACAGACTGCGTGGCCCTATGTTTACCACAAGAAAAGGAAAAGGAAAGGCTGCCAGAAGGATATCTGCTATCTCACCACCAGAAATATAGGTGGTGGCAGCAGTAACTAGCAATCAGCTGTGCCAAGGCAGGAAGGCAGGGGGAAGGTATGAAAAAAGCAGAGGACTTTTGGGTGACGAACGTTGAGACCTTCCACCTTTCATCATAAGGGCTCAGCCTAGTTCGTACAAGGTTCATTTCTTAGAAATCAGTAGCTTATAGATCCATCTGCCACCAAAATTAAATACATTTTAAATTTTAAATTATGTCTGAATAAACTATAATTTTCAATTTTATGCTTCATGACCAAACCAAGTTATAACTCATTTTATAAAGTGACAAATAATGGTACAGAATTTAAATTGCACTTATTTAAATGTTCTCCAATATTTTGGGGCTTTTTTCCCCTGGAAAGAAAGCCACAACATTTTTTTAATTGCTTCAAAATTTCTGGCTCCAGAATTTTTCAGAATTTCTAAATTTGTGAGGCCATAAAGAAACAAAGGATGTGTAAGGAGGTCATTATTATTAATTGCCAGCCAGTAAGTTTATTCAGTCAATGTACAGTATAGAACATATACAACACAAGAAAACCAATCAATATGAATAAAGTAAAATACCAACATAGCAGAAAGCATCCATAGTAAAATAAAATGTAAGTTACTATAATTATGTATAATAATTGTTGTTGTTTATTCATTTAGTCGCTTCCGACTCTTCGTGACTTCATGGACCAGCCCACGCCAGAGCTTCCTGTCGGTCGTCAACACCCCCAGCTCCCCCAGGGATGAGTCCGTCACCTCTAGAATATCATCCATCCATCTTGCCCTTGGTCGGCCCCTCTTCCTTTTGCCCTCCACTCTACCTAGCATCAGCATCTTCTCCAGGGTGTCCTGTCTTCTCATTATGTGGCCAAAGTATTTCAGTTTTGCCTTTAATATCATTCCCTCAAGTGAGCAGTCTGGCTTTATTTCCTGGAGGATGGACTGGTTGGATCTTCTTGCAGTCCAAGGCACTCTCAGAATTTTCCTCCAACACCACAGTTCCAAAGCATCGATCTTCCTTCGCTCAGCCTTCCTTATGGTCCAGCTCTCACAGCCATATGTTACTACAGGGAACACCATTGCTTTAACTATGTGGACCTTTGTTGTCAGTGTGATGTCTCTGCTCTTAACTATCTTATCGAGATTTGTCATTGCTCTTCTCCCAAGGATTAAGCGTCTTCTGATTTCCTGACTGCAGTCAGCATCTGCAGTAATCTTTGCACCTAGGAATACAAAGTCTTTCACTGCTTCTACATTTTCTCCCTCTATTTGCCTGTTATCAATCAAGCTGGTTGCCATAATCTTGGTTTTTTTGAGGTTTAGCTGCAAACCAGGTTTGGCACTTTCTTCTTTCACCTTCATCATAAGGCTCCTCAGTTCCTCTTCGCTTTCAGCCATCAAAGTGGTATCATCTGCATATCTGAGATTGTTAATGTTTCTTCCAGAGATTTTAACTCCAGCCTTGGATTCCTCAAGCCCAGCTTGTCGCATGATGTGTTCTGCATACAAGTTGAATAGGTAGGGTGAGAGTATACAGCCCTGCCGTACTCCTTTCCCAATCTTAAACCAGTCCGTTGTTCCGTGGTCTGTTCTTACTGTTGCTACTTGGTCGTTATACAGATTCTTCAGGAGGCATACAAGATGACTTCGTATCCCCATACCACTAAGAACTTGCCACAATTTGTTATGGTCCACACAGTCAAAGGCTTTAGAATAGTCAATAAAACAGAAATAGATGTTTTTCTGAAACTCCCTGGCTTTTTCCATTATCCAGCGGATATTGGCTATTTGGTCTCTAGTTCCTCTGCCTTTTCTAAACCCAGCTTGTACATCTGGCAATTCTCGCTCCATGAACTGCTGAAGTCTACCTTGCAGGATCTTGAGCATTACCTTACTGGCATGTGAAATGAGTGCCACTGTTCGATAGTTTGAACATTCTTTAGTGTTTCCCTTTTTTGGTATGGAGATATAAGTTGATTTTTTCCAATCTGATGGCCATTCTTGTGTTTTCCAAATTTGCTGGCATATAGCATGCATTCTTCAGCAAAGGATCGTTACCTTGTCGTGGTGCTGGAGCTTGAGCACCTCAATGATGCCATGAGCTAAACTGTGAAGGGCCACCCAAGACGGGAAGGTCATGACAGAGAGGTCAGACTAAATGCGATCCCTGGGGAAGGTAATGGCAACCCACCCCAGTATTCTTGCCGTGAAAACTAAATGGATCAGTACAACCAGAGATATGTCGGTATACCATTGGAAGATGAGACCCCCAGGTCGGAAGATGGTCAAAATGCTACTGGGGAGGAACAGAGGATGAGCTCAACTAGCCCCAGACGTGATGACGCAGCTAGCTCAAAGCCGAAAGGACGGCTAGCGGCCGATGGTGCTGGTGGTGAACGGCGAATCCGATGTTCTAAGGATCAACACACCATTGGAACCTGGAATGTAAGATCTATGAGCCAGGGCAAATTGGATGTGGTTATTGGTGAGATGTCAAGATTAAAGATAGACATTCTGGGCATCAGTGAACTGAAATGGACTGGAATGGGCCACTTCACATCAAATGACCACCAGATCTACTACTGTGGACAAGAGGACCACAGAAGAAATGGAGTAGCCTTCATAATTAATAGTAAAGTGGCTAAAGCAGTGCTTGGATACAACCCAAAAAACGACAGAATGATCTCAATTCGAATTCAGGGCAAGCCATCTAACATCACAGTGATCCAAATATACGCCCCAACCACAAATGCTGAAGAAGCTGAAGTAGAGCAGTTCTATGAGGATCTGCAGCACCTACTGGACAACACGCCTAAAAGAGATGTTATTTTCATCACAGGAGACTGGAATGCTAAGGTGGGCAGTCAAATGACACCTCGAATTACAGGTAAGTATGGCCTGGGAGAACAAAATGAAGCAGGACATAGGCTGATAGAATTTTGCCAAGACAACTCACTCTGCATAACAAACACTCTCTTCCAACAACCTAAGAGACGGCTTTATACATGGACTTCACCAGATGGACAACACCGAAATCAGATTGATTACATCCTTTGCAGCCAAAGGTGGCGGACATCTGTACAGTCGGTAAAAACAAGGCCTGGAGCTGACTGTAGTTCAGATCACGAACTTCTTCTTGCACAATTTAGGATCAGACTAAAGAGATTAGGGAAGACCCACAGATCAGCTAGATATGAGCTCACTAATATTCCTAAGGAATATGCAGTGGAGGTGAAGAATAGATTTAAGGGACTGGACTTAGTAGACAGGGTCCCGGAAGAACTCTGGACAGAAGTTGGCAGCATTGTTCAGGAGGCGGCAA
Source organism: Candoia aspera (assembly GCF_035149785.1). Lineage (NCBI taxonomy): Eukaryota > Metazoa > Chordata > Lepidosauria > Squamata > Candoiidae > Candoia > Candoia aspera. The sequence continues at coordinate 189,442,918 of NC_086153.1, read as the reverse complement.
CAAAATATTCAATCTGATTTCGGTGTTGTCCATCTGGTGAAGTCCATGTATAAAGCCGTCTCTTAGGTTGTTGGAAGAGAGTGTTTGTTATGCAGAGTGAGTTGTCTTGGCAAAATTCTATCAGCCTATGTCCTGCTTCATTTTGTTCTCCCAGGCCATACTTACCTGTAATTCGAGGTGTCATTTGACTGCCCACCTTAGCATTCCAGTCTCCTGTGATGAAAATAACATCTCTTTTAGGCGTGTTGTCCAGTAGGTGCTGCAGATCCTCATAGAACTGCTCTACTTCAGCTTCTTCAGCATTTGTGGTTGGGGCGTATATTTGGATCACTGTGATGTTAGATGGCTTGCCCTGAATTCGAATTGAGATCATTCTGTCGTTTTTTGGGTTGTATCCAAGCACTGCTTTAGCCACTTTACTATTAATTATGAAGGCTACTCCATTTCTTCTGTGGTCCTCTTGTCCACAGTAGTAGATCTGGTGGTCATTTGATGTGAAGTGGCCCATTCCAGTCCATTTCAGTTCACTGATGCCCAGAATGTCTATCTTTAATCTTGACATCTCACCAATAACCACATCCAATTTGCCCTGGCTCATAGATCTTACATTCCAGGTTCCAATGGTGTGTTGATCCTTAGAACATCGGATTCGCCGTTCACCACCAGCACCGTCGGCCGCTAGCCGTCCTTTCGGCTTTGAGCTAGCTGCGTCATCACGTCTGGGGCTAGTTGAGCTCATCCTCTGTTCCTCCCCAGTAGCATTTTGACCATCTTCCGATCTGGGGGTCTCATCTTCCGATGGTATACCGACATATCTCTGGTTGTACTGATCCATTTAGTTTTCACGGCAAGAATACTGGGGTGGGTTGCCATTACCTTCCCCAGGGATCGCATTTAGTCTGATCTCTCTGTCATGACCTTCCCATCTTGGGTGGCCCTTCACGGTTTAGCTCATGGCATCATTGAGGTGCTCAAGCTCCAGCACCACGACAAGGTAACGATCCTTTGCTGAAGATGTATAATAATAATACACAGTGCAAATATGCGTCTAAAATACTATAATCTGTAAAGTAAAAATGCACATTACCTAAAACCAACTTTCTAAAGCAATTAGAAATCTACATCTTAACATCTTAAGTCAAAAGTAATTAGCCCTGGGGCTGGTAATGTCTTATTTTCATTGTGGAAATGCAACATTCGGCTACTGTGCAGCTAATGGTGGGTTTCATGTCTTCTAAAAGAAGATTCACACAGAAATTATTTGACCTTCCTGGGGATTTATTTATTAGGGGCAGAATATGAATAGATCCCTGTAAAATGTACAATGTAAATAATACATGTGAAATGGCTTTGATCTCTTTGACACTACATGGGCAGGTGTGCTCAATTCATGGGATTTTAGGGCATCTGCCCAATACAATGCAAATGGTGAGATACTGTGTTTGGCTTTGAAAAACACCATCATTAGCCTGGAAACAATAAAATTCTGTATTCGTTTTGCTTGTACCCAAATACCCTTGTTTATCCAATTTCTGCCATGCAGAGGCAGCTTGTTAACTTCAGCTTGGAACTCCATATCCTTTATTCTTTGGGTGAGGAGCTGTTCAGCTTGGCCATACCCAAGAGAGAATAGGAATGGTGCGGAATGCTCATATAGTGCTAACTTCTGCTCTACAGCCTGTTGCCAAAAAGAAGAGAAGTTATCTGTAACAACTAAAGGGGTCAGCCCAGCTGGAAAAATCTGGATTTTCTTTTTCTTTTTTTAATGAAAACTTTATTAAATTTCAATGTCTACAGTTAAAATACAATGTTTTTACATTGAAAAAACTGGATTTTCAACCAATAGTTTATCCTCATCTTCAAGGCCATTACCTGGATTGTGGGCATTCCTGTCTCAAAACTTAGGGGGCCATGGAGATGACCTTGGAGAAATCATCCAGAATCCATTAAGAGAACAAGTGCAGAAGAACCAGGGTTAAGCCCAGGGAGCCAGGAAAGTATTAGAAAGAGACCCAGACTGGCTTCCCACTGTCAGCCCCACTAGGTAGACCAGGCCGAGAATCAACTCCCCAGGAAAGTGAAAACAGAATATAGCAAGTTTGATTGTGCCGTACCTCCTTCTCCGTGTTATAATTCTGTGGGTTAGGGGAGTGTCTATGCTGTTTCCAACTGTTATCTTGTTGTTCTGGACTTAAACAAAGTTTCAGCTCCCTTTGCCTAGATAACAGTTCCTCCATATATCTGTCAAGGTCATATTCCTTACTTTTTATACCCCCCTGACTCCCCGGGCTATTAGAGGGAGGGAAGGGAAATCACAGACAGACTTGAAAGGTTCTGTTACTGGAGCCCGTCTCAATAAAGTAGAGTTTTAGTCTTCCTGTGGCGGCAGTTTCGTGGTCTGGTCTATCTCATAACCCTCACTGGATGGAAGAAGGTAGGCAAATCTATATGTAATTGGAAAGCAGTAGGTAGGAAGGCAATAATCCTAGTACATGAACAAGTACTGAATTGCTGTGGTGTGAAGGGACATAGCATTCTTACAACCAACCTCATAAATGGCTTTAAAAAAAAATTACCTGATTTTCAATGATACTTACATCAAGAGCCACGGATTGCTTTGCCCAGGACTTTTTCACTTGGTCATACATTATAGTATTATTGATGCCCAAGCCACAAAATATAACAAAAGCCTAAAAAAAAAAGTCTAGCTTTAATATAAGTGATTTCAAAATTTAGGAATAATGAATGGCATAAAGAAAGCAACATGCTGGTTACTAGGATGTGCATGAAATAGAAAACCTTTATTTTTGAGCTCAGAACAAAACAGTCCCACTTGAAATGCTTATGTGTTCCAGCCATAGGAAAAAGTGGGAACAACAAGGTCCTTCCTTCCCAGGTTCATAAGAATACACAGGGTGGAAGTTTATGCGGCTACTGGCTTGTCAACTTGAATAAAAATTAGCCAAAAGTTTTTTTTTTAATTCCCCAAAATAAGAAAGAAATTTGAAGTTTCCTTCAGGCATTCTTGTCTGGGGGACAGGGGGAGTTGACCTTTTCCTTATTTAATGTGGGTTTTCTTGCATTCAGCCAGCAACATGTACTGTCTCCTGACACCCCAATTCTTACTTTTCAGTTTCAAAAGGAAGTTTTATCTTTTTTGGCAGCCTGGAAGTAACATGAATAAACAAATACACTTCTGCTTGTTGGAATAAGAACATTACAAAAGAAAGAAAAACAGTAAGTACCGCTGTGCAGGGAAGAAGTCTTACAAAGAAAATACAAAATTGCTTTCCTACACTGCTGGTTAAGTTTATTTTCTATAACTCTCAGCTGCTCAGAAAAAGAACAAGAATGAGTCATGCATGTATGCTTGATCGGGGGAAAAAACCCTCTTTTTACTCCAAGTGCCAAAGGAACAAATAAACCACAGCATCTTTTTAGAGCAAAATGCATCATAGTGTGCATCAACATTGCACAGGAGCATGAACAAAGTGCAACCACACAGCAAAAGTGAACAGCCAGCTGAAACCAACCAGTACAGGCCTTTTTGTATGAGTTGGGCTTAATAAATTTTTATTATTATTATTGCTGCTGCTGCTGCTTTAACCATTCAGTCGTGTCCGGCTCTTGGTGACTTTATGGATGAGAGCTCTCCATGCAGCCCTATCAAGCATGGCTTCTTTCAATTGCTTATTAATTATTATTATTATTGCTGTAAAACCCCCACAAACAACTGGGCATGAGAGTATACAAAAATGTTAAAAAAACACCAAAAGCTCAGTGAGCCAACCAAAGATAATTACTTTTTGTTTTTTTAAATGCATTCAGAAGTTCCAAACAGCCAGCATCAACCAACAAATCAAACTATCATAGGGATTTTTTTTTTTTTTGAAAAAAGAATATTATGCTGGTAGCTCACTAAGCTTAGGGATATGTGTGCGCTCTCTGTCTGCTCTTCTGTCCTGTTGATTATAGACCTTTCAGAGTGCCTTTAAAGACAAAAATGTACTATATTTTTAAAGGTATCCCAAATCTCTATATCTTCAGCACACAAGAGCAAGCATAGTCCACACTACACTTGAATTCAAGAAGACAATTGTATTCATATTCTTTACATTCACTCTAACTATTCCTGCACTTTTATAGTTTGCCTTTTTTCTATACTTTGTATTTTATTTGTATTTTGAAATTCTAATAAAGTTTTTTTTTAAAGTATTCTTTGCATTTACTCTCACCAATTCTCACTCTTTGGTGTACCTCTCACCAACAGCAGTCAGGGCCGCAACTGGGGGGGGAGGGCAAGCAGGGCATGTGCCCTGGGCACCGCGCTGGGGGGGTGCCAAAATGAGCGCGGGGGGCGCCGAAATGGGCGCAGAATCCATGTTTGCCCCGGGTGACACAGACCCTAGTTGCGGGCCTGACAGCAGTCAAATCCAGAATGGCTCCCTCAGTTCCCTCCATGCCCCTAAAGGGCTAAACCAAGCTCAGTCTCTCAGATCATCCAAGACAAATCCCTGCTGATATACTGGCTCATGCTGGAAAATTCAAACAGAATTTTGAATTGCAGAAGGTAAGGCAACATTCCAATTGCAAGAAGCAAGACAAAATTCTGGAACTTCACAGACCACTCGAAGACTGCTCGAAAAAGACACATTTTATTCTGTATTTGAAACAAACATTAAAAAGAGGTATGTTTTGTTCTGAGCATGAATGTTTTCCACAGTGTTGGCTATTGTTAATCATTATCTGGGCCACTCTTTTTTTGAGCACTTGAGAAAAAGACATTTGTTTTCCCAACCTAGTTGGACATGATAGAAAAAGAAAATGGAGCTGGAATAATGAAGAGTAGAATTGAAGAATTATCTCTTGCTCAAAATCTGCAAGTGAACATTGAATAATTCTTAAAATTTAATTCTTTAATAAGCAATTTAATTTGAGGTACTGTAAAAATCTATAAAACATTATCACAAAACACGGAATTTCTATTATAAAGCAGATATAAGCAATGACAAGATTATGCTGCAGATTGTATGCAAATACTGATGGAATTATTTCATTATCAGTGCTTAATATGCAAACATAATTATTTATTTTTTAAACCAAAGATGTTTGCTTATTTGGAAGAGCAAAATTTGGTGTGTTTTCAAAATAGCAGATTCAATCTTTCGCTTTAGTTTTATTATTCAGTAGTCTATTTGATCATCCCTCATATGAATGATGAAGCAGACATACAGCACCACAGGTTCTAAAGATATCTGCCACCACTAATAAAGTGAAAACCAGGTAATTCAAGAAGAATCTATTAAATCTTTTTATTTGCAACACATGTTTCAGGAAGATGTCATGGATAGAAATATATACGCTGCATTCCATCCTAAGTAATTAAACTGCATTAATTTGACATGTCTTACCTCAAAGAGTCGCTGATCAGCATCATCAAAAGGTTTTCCATCAAGTCTATTCAGCACTTGAGCAACCCCTTTACAAAGAATTAGCAAACACAGCTGATTTTATATTTTAAAGAAAGGTTGAGTATTTACAATGATAAACATAGATGCATGAATAAATTAGCAAAGAAGAAATGCCACAAAACAAGAACTCGTAATTCAAAAACCACAATGCATCATTATTTATATTATAAATTATAAACGCTATTATACCAATAGCATCTGATACTGGATTACTAATATATTCATCAAAGCTCTAATTCAGCTAAATGAAACAACACAAAATACTAGCTTTTTTCCTACCATGCTGGCTGAATTAGATTTAGCTCTGCGTGTCAAACTTTGTGCCAACCTATAATGCAAATATTCTATGTGTATCTCATTTTTTTAAGATAATACACTTTGTGAAACAGTTCATTATAATTAATTTGCAAAAGAAGCAATCTGTCATTTGCCAATCTTCTTTTCTTCCTAATCCTCCCTTTACCTGCTGGAGCAGTACTTGACACTTCAGAAATAGGCTTTTGCTTATTTTTGCAAGCAGAATTTTATTTATTTTTAGTATATTACTACTACCATTACTACTACTAATAATAACAACAATAAATAAAAAACAACCAATAGTAAAGTTTTATCATAATTCTAGCTTGTTTCAACAACGTCAGTATAAACTTAATTTGCAAATCTACAACAGAACACAGTTACTTATTTTTACTGCATTATTAATTTACAGTGAATTCTATTCATACTGAATTAACACTTTATTCTAAGTATTTATACTAAGTATTCTTAGTATCTTACCAATTATTTGATGACTGTTATTCCATATAGGTACACAGAGTACAGATCTTATATGAAAGCCAGACATCTGATCTACCTAGGACATCAAAAACAAAATCTTTATCAGCTATCATAATTTATGGTTTAGTCTTAATCCAAAAGTTATACCATCATTCCATTAGATATTTGAAAAAAGTGCTAGACTGAAACGATAACACAATTACATCATTATCAGAAAAAATGATATGTATCTACACATCTTAATTGAAGGGATCTCAATCTGAAAATAATGTGAAGGCCTTGCTGTTCTGAAAAGCTGTTCTGCTTAGACTTTGCTGATCCTACATTTAATTGTTTTGTATTTTTACAGTCTTTGCTATTTTTTATCATTTTAAACAATAATTTACAGTATATGGAATTAAACACGTGATTTTTACTGTGCTGTTAATCAAGTACTTGATGGAACAGTTACTAACAAATGTTACAAATAAGCTTCCAAAAATGCATAAAGACATTTCAGAAGTAAAATATATCATAAATTTACTTGCAATTCAAATGTAGAGCAGGAAAGGAACAGAGAAACAAAATCTGATGGCAAATACAAGTTCTTAGCTTACTTTTATTTTAATAAGATACATTATTTTTATTAATAAAGAAAATTTTTCAATAATTATTTTTCCTAAAACTTGACTTTGGAGATTAAATATCAATAACAATAGGATCAAGAATTAATTATTGCTTCTTCTGCCTCATAAAAAAGTTCTTTTTTCTCCAAATAAGACAGCATTTTTATTAATGCACTCTTTAAGTAAATGTGAAACAAAAATTAATCAGCTGCATTACATATTACTTAGAAGAGCGTATGAGAAATCGCAACTCTACATTCAGTAGGAATATTATATGCTTTATTTCAGTATGCCTTTCAGCAGGGAATATTGCCTTGGCATTAATGATACTTTCTGAAAAACTGAATAAATTACCTCCAGCAGTTTTCCCTGTAAATTGGTTCTGAGCATTTATTTCAAACATATGGGATAAAAAAAAATCTTATTATGAAGGCTTTTAGAGACATTCCTTGATAGACTTCCAACAAACAGAAGACTTTGTAAAAAATTCACTTTCACTGTTTTGGCTTTGTGCATGGATTGAACTGCTGTGAATTCTCACCTAATTCTGCACCTGGCCCCAACTCTCAAAAAGATTCAAAGAAAATTATTTTAGAGCTCTGCAATAGGACATCATTGAAGTCAATGGCAGACATGGAAGTTTTGAATAAGGTAAAGGAGACAAGAACACCATAACTGTAGGGAATGTTGGTAGTTGCAGCATCTACTGTTAAAGTCAGTTGTGATCTGATATTCCTAAGGAAGTACTGAAGGCTAAGAAACTGTGAAATGGAGCAAAAATTCACAGACTGATTTGATTTAACCAGGCAATTATTTGGATACAAGATTCCAATACTTACTCTAGGAATGACTAAATCAAATAGAGAAAGGGTTAATTCAGAAGGCAAGTTTTCCAGGGTGGTGGGGGTGTGGGAGGTCAAAAAGTCAAGATGGCAGTCATGACCATGCAATTGAAGGCCCTCCCACATGTGTGTGTGACTTCAATACATGCACATAAGGGATGTGGCTTCAAACACGAGGTCACAGCCACTATCTTGACTTTTTGACACACCATGTGGATGCTGCTGTAAATCTTGTATTTTCTTCCAAGTTTGTGATCTGTTGATAAAATGAACATTCAGCTAATACTATATTTGATAAACACGATTAGTTATTAAAAAGCTCTCCAAGATTTTGAATATCAAAACAATAGGGGTACTTATATGGGTGGAATATGTCTTACTTCTGCATCAAAGCGAGGATCTTGATAAACATCACTGTTATTCACGGGAAGGCCGGTGGAAGCTACAAGTTCAGCAATACTATTATTTACTAGCCAGTCTGAATAAGATGCTGATGGTTTCTCCAAACTGCCTTTGGAACTATTAAAAAGAGCAGGGGAAGAAAAGAATGTAGTCACTCTTGCGTGAAGGCCCACTTTAATTTTTATAGGAAATATCTTTTTGTATCAGGGTTACCGTTAAAAATTCAGAGCAACTTAATTACGTTTAGATAACAACAAACAGGCAGATAACTTGTACTTATTTGCTCCCACTATAGATATCTGTACATAACTGGGATAAATTGTCGGGGTGACACTGGAATATGATTTGCATTTTCCATTAGTTATTCCTTTTACTCTATTTTGTTACACCTGGTCTTATTATTATTCTGTAAGGCCTAATGGCTAATCAATCAATAAGAATAAGAATAATAACAATGACAACAATAACAATATCTGTACAGAAAGAAAGACTATAATAAAGTTAGCCAGAATGGATCCTTGCAGCAGCCAAGATAACAGCAGGCAGATCTAACCATACTGCTACTACTGATAAGGTTTACTGAAATGAAATCTGCTTCAGATTTTATCTTTGGCCTGATCTAGAACAGGGTTTTTCAGGCTGAGTTTCGCTGAACCCCAGGGTTCCCCAAGAACCTGATATGGTTCCATGAGAGACTTGGGGTTGTGTGGGGGGGAAGGATTCTCTCAAATGCAGCCAATTTTCTATCACTAGAGCTTTGCCTCTTGATCAGAAGTTCCTGGATTTTTCTTTTCAATGAACAAGTTGTGGTATGAAAAAAAAAAAAATTGAAACGCCTGATCTAATCCATAACCTTCCAGCACCCAGAAAGGACAGCCATAAAAATTCCTATACAGATGCCCATCTTTTGCAGCCCTTAAGTGTCAAGGACTACCACACAAGGTGAATATTCTACCTCCATAACTCAGTACCCTTGAATCAGTCACATATCTCTGGCTATAAAAGAAATTGAACCTTGAATTCTTAATGCTCTGGTTCTTTGGCTATGTCTGAAGATGAGTTTTCTTTCATCCCTCTCACTTCTACTACTCTTGAATGCACAGTCTTCTAGAGTCCACAGGCATCTGTTTTCTGCCTGCCACTTATTCCAACTTGCAGCTCATATTTCTTCCAGCAAGCCTAGAAATGAACCCTTGAATGACTTATATGAAACCCAGTATTCAAGCAACATTTGCAAGTGTTGAATGGTAAACACATTTCCCCAGCAACGTTGATTTGTCACCATGAAGAGAAGATGCTGTACATTCCAAAAGCAATCTATCCTTTTGGAGCAGGGGGAGAAGCACTTGCATTTTTTTTTTTGCTTCTCTTTAATCTTTTATTTCTCTTTTTGCTATTATTTACCTTGCCTACATATAACGGCATCTGGAGTGTTCTTAAGTACTGACTCAGATAAGCTGTTGTATCTTGGATCCAGCTAATAAAAGCTTACTTTCTTATCTTATCTCCCCCTTACTCTTGTTTTCTTTAAATTGTTTTCTCTCTTGGTATCACCTTTTTATTTATCTCACTGAAAAACACTACTGATCTCACAGTTCCACAGAGGCAAAGATCGTAACAGACACATAATAGTTAGAAGACATTATTCCTGATAATGTTTATTCTAATGTTAGTTGTTTACTTTTCTTTCATTTCTCATATTGTTTATTCATTGTTTTATTACAAAATATTAACAAAGAACTGATAGATGAAGGGTTCCCCCCTCCTTGGAATAATAATAGGGCTGGTATTCTTTCTATAACCCTTTATTTTTATTTAAACTGACTGCAGCTTTAGAACTTACTAATCAAAGAAACTTATCTCCATGTTTATCATGCTGCAGTAGTGAGATGTCAGGACTGAGGGTACACTTTTACAGCAGTGCAGCAGATGTGGAGTTGAAAGCAAGGATGGCAGTGAATATAACATTTACAGGTAAGGGTAAGGCGGGACCTGATTTTCTGGCATTGTCTGATGATGAAATTCATGGAAGCCAATCTTACAGCTGGGTTCCAGGGTAGTAAGCTTTTGGTTGGGCAGATCAGAAGGAGCAAATTCAACTGTAAACCAAGCAAGTATGAAGCCCTGGGTCAATTCCCAGTCAGACTTACTAGATCTGAGATGCTTTCTTTGTGGAATTTGGCTTTTCATTTAAATACACAATGCCCCATCAATAAACTCCAGATCATAATCTAAACCGTCTTTTGCCTTTCAAATAAAGAACTTAAATATCTATACTTGAATAAAAATATTACTGAAAACAAAACCTAGTCTCAAAAATAACATAAAAGATGTATCTTAGAGCTTTCTCTAGTCACCTCTTCCCTCTACCTTGAAACTTTCCCTCCCTCCTTCACAATCTCTAAATAAAGGAAAGAATAACTAGGAGCAAAACACATTATGTTCTGTGGTTCCACTTCCAGGACCTGTTAAACAGGACTCAGAATTCGTTTTTTCAACAACTTGCCTTCCATGATTGATAGCCCCACATAACACACTCAAGGATTACTGCATATTACTAAAAGACTGGAAAAATGACATGAATGCTGAATGTTTCCTATGCAAATGATGCAAGAAAGATTATGGTAACTGAAGCCAGAAGAGTTCAAATACAGTATGAGTCTAGGTAGAACTGAACTGGAATCTCTACTAGGAAAAAAACTGAGGGAAACAGAAACAGCTACATGGAAAAAAGTGTGATTAGGGGAAAGATTACGTGGTCAAGGCGAATTTTCCAGGTTCAACACTAGTTTGCAGAGAGGATAATGTTTTTGTTATGTTAGACTGAATGGCAGTCAGCATAGTTCTCAGCTTATATTCTGAGAACAGTATCTATGTCAGATTTATTTCTGGACTTTTATTTCTATGTGAAAGTTGGAAGCAAATGCACATTCTAAATATCCTTAAGAATTATATAAGCCAAGCTAGATACTACAACAATATCACAATTTTCCCAAGTTTCAATGAACCCCTAGATCTGTGCCTTTTGTTTTATGCTAAACATACCTTTATTTCTTTCCACTGCTGTTGTCAAATATACTGTGTATATGATACAGAGATCTTATATAAACATGGCAAACTAATTAAGTATTTAAAAATCTGACTTTATTTTTTAAGGCAGTGATTCAATTAGTACTCGTACATTCAAGGCACTCCCGTGTTGAAGCCGCTGGAGTGGGGTGGCAGGAGATAAGAAACAGCCCAAAGTTTTAAACTATCGTAATAATATTTTCACCGCTAAAAATCAAATAAAAATAAGCCATAAAAATGAATAAAAGTTGGCTGGAAGAAAGAAGGTTTCATTGCTCTTCAATAATCACATCAATCAACCTATCAATACTGTGAAAGCATCTTCAATTTGTTGAAGCTAAGCAAGCATGGTTCTGGTTAATAAACTGGATGAAGTGCATAGGGAATGCCCATGGCAGAAACAAGCTTAATCAAATCTTTTAGATCACTAATTATACTAAAATAACATTCCATGTAATAATGTCACAGTTGTGCAACTGTTTCACACATAACAGAAATGCAACCAATTATACCATCTGGGGAAGAATAATATTTTCTCTTCTACAACATACCAGTTGTAGATGCAGAAAAATTATGTCAGCTGGGTGTAGCAAATGAAAAATTGTACAATTAACTAAATAAAAAGACTTCTAATTTGGATTTCTAGAATGAAGGTGAACTTGAAATAGATTTTCACAGACAAAATTTTGTCCTATAATCTAGATTTATTCCTAAAAAGGCTAATTATAATACAAAAGAATAAAATCTAACCTATTTTCTGTATCAGCAATGCACTTTGGAGACATCAGTTCAAAGGATTTGGTAAATTTCACCTCCTGTCGATGGTTAAAAAAGGTATAAATGTCATACATTGCAAATTTATTATATAACATTAGAAAAATACACAATCACATTATAAAAGATAAACACAAAGTACCCTATCTATACTTAAAGCATAAAGCACATTCTTTTAACCCTGTTTAAATCAAGAATTAATTGAATCCTTATATACTGTGAAATTATTGTTGTTGTTTATTCGTTTAGTCACTTCCGACTCTTCGTGATTTCATGGACCAGCCCAGACCAGAGCTTCCTGTCAGTCAACACCCCCAGCTCCCCCAGGGACGAGTCCGTCACCTCTAGAATATCATCCATCCATCTTGCCCTTGGTCGGCCCCTCTTCCTTTTGCCCTCCACTCTACCTAGCATCAGCATCTTCTCCAGGGTGTCCTGTCTTCTCATTATGTGGCCAAAGTATTTCAGTTTTGCCTTTAATATCATTCCCTCAAGTGAGCAGTCTGGCTTTATTTCCTGGAGGATGGACTGGTTGGATCTTCTTGCAGTCCAAGGCACTGTCTTGAGTGTTCTTGTCTTTTTGTCTTTTGAACACCTCCATATAATGTGAATAATGAAACATTTTCATAATATTTTCCTTTAAAAAAGTATTTTAAAATATTCTTTCTGTATCTGTTCTGTTACACCTATACACTCCTTTTCTTCAACTGTAGCACTTAAAAGAGCACATATGAAATTCCCAGGCAGCATCCTATTCCTTCAGTCACAACCAGATCTAAACTTAGCCTAACTTTAGCAAGCTTACTCTGCCCTGTGCTTTCCAACTATTCCCTAGAACAACTTGAGAATCTATGATCTTAATGGGGAAATTCCTTACAATCACTGACACAATATATGATCAATACCCGAGCTCTTATCCTAAGTGCCCACAGGGGGAAGTAAGTGACAAAGCATGTTTTGACATCACAATGCAAACCCCATGACTTACATGTCTGTATCAGATAACGCAAGCATTAAAAAGTAGGATTTTCATCATGATGTTACTGCACATGTATTGTATAATCCTTCCTTTATCACCATGGTTGCTGCAGACACCTATGGCTTTTATAGCAGTATTTAATTAGGAACTGTGATGTTAGTTTGGAGTACCGAGTAAACATTGGAGCTAGATGGGGCTGCCCTTGAAAATCACTCAGAAGCTTCAACTAGTCCAGAAAGCAGCAGTGCAGGTAGTTATGGGCATGCCTCAATATGTCCATGCGACACCCCTGCTTCGCAAGCTGCACTGGTTGCCAGTTTGCTCTAGGTACAATTTCAAAGTGCTGGTTATGACCTATAAAGCCTTACATTGCATAGCGCCTAGTTATTGGAGGGACTGCCTGTCTCCCATGGTGTCTGCCTGGCCGATTTGAGCCGACAGTATTAGTGCACTGCACGTTGCATCAATTAGGCAATGTGTAATGGTTGCCTATTCTAAAACACCATCAGACTCATGAGTGTGAATTCAAAGATATCTGATTTATTAAAGAATAGTATACAGGATCACAGAGAAAGCTGAGAATGATGAAAGCGCACCAAATTCAAACTAAAAACCCTCGGTGCAAATGAAATCCCTCCCCATGTAGAATCTTCTCAAGTTCACAATCCCAGGTGCTCCTAACGGTTTCTGATGGTCTGTGGGAAAAGTCTTTGAGCAGAGAAGATAACTGAAACACATTCCATTGTACTGATTTCACATACAGAGTTTGGTACAAGGTCTCACAGAAGCTCCCTTCCAAACAGAAACGCGCGTCAGCGCCATGGCATGTGAAACGTTATGATGTATAAACTACACTGAATCAGTGAACATGTCATACTGCCCCCCCAAAACGAAGAATACATTAAGCAGCAGGCTTCAAAGAATAAGCAAGGTGGAAACGGTGAACTAAATCAGGAGCGTTAACATGGTGGGCAGACACCCATTCAGGACAAGGAAAGTGTTTTCATTGGACCAGGTACTGCAGGGTGCCTCGAAACTTGCAAGAATCAATGATGTCCTTGACTTCAAAGTGTTGTTGGCCGTCAATCATAACTGGAGCAGGAGGAGGAGGTTGAGGGTGCCAACGCGGCGAGTGGTGCACAGGCTTAAGCAAGCTGCAATGGAAAACAGGGTGCAAGTGCTTCAAATTGTGAGGCAGTTCCAATTTAACAGTAACTGGATTGACAAGATGAACAACAGGAAAAGGACCAATGAATTTGGGAGCAAGTTTTTTAGAGGGTTGAGGTGATTTGATAAATTTAGTAGATAGATACACCTGATCCCCAACTTTGAAGTCGTGTTGACGATGCTTATTGGCTTGAGACTTGTAAGCAGCCTGGGCATCAGCCAAATCTTGTTGAATTACTGGCCAGGAATCAGACAGTTTAACAGCCCAGTCAGATGCAGAACATGTTTGGGAAGGAGGCTGTGTCAGTTCAAGGATGGGAACAAAGCCGTGACCAGAAACCACACGAAAAGGGGTTTGTCCAGTACTTTGATGCACAGCATTGTTGTAAGCAACTTCAGCAAAAGGTAACAACTCCACCCAATCATCTTGATGGTAGTTAATGTATGCTCTAAGAAACTGTTGAAGAGTGGAATTTAAAATCTCCGTAAGAACAGTCAGTCTGAGGATGGGACGATGTGGACAGTGCTTGTTTACTGCCAATTAATTTTAAAAATGATTTCCAAAATTGGGAAGTAAACTGTGTGCCGCGGTCAGAGATTAAACGGGAGGGGCTACCGTGGAGGTGGTAGATGTGGAGAAAGAGGCGCACTAATTGTGGGGCTGACGGGATGGATGCACATGGAATGAAATGAGCTTGTTTAGAGAAAAAATCCTTTACAACCCAAATGACAGTTTTCTTCTGACTGGGAGGTAGGTCCACAACGAAATCCATAGAAATCTCATCCCAGGGGCTGGATGGGCTGGCCACTGGCTGTAGAAGACCCTGTGGTTTCCCCCCTTTTCGTTTTGACATGGCACAAACAGGATAGGAAGCAACATAGTCTTTTACATCATGTCTTAAGGTTGGCCACCAAAATTGACGGCGAACCAAATGCAAGGTTTTGACAAAACCAAAGTGTCCAGTAAGTTTATCATCATGGGAAGGCTGCAAAACATCAGCTCTTAAAGTTTCAGACGGTGTTCCACCCATGCCAGACTGTTTTCAAAAGAAACCTTGTCTCTATTAGCTAGCAACCAAGTGTCAGATTTCAGTGCCTGGAGAAAGTCCTTCTGTAACTGACAAGGAACTTGCACTTTCCGCTTCCCAGACTGGGCTGGGGGCAGGGTTGCCTGCGCACGGGTCTGGCTCCGAGTGACAGCAACCAAGCCCAGTTGTGGTTCAGTGAGAACAGTCCCAACCACATCTGCCACCTGGTCAAGGTCCTGAGGTAAATGTGACAAAGCATTGGCCAGAAAGTTTTTCTTTCCCGGAATAAATTTTAACTGGAAGTTAAAGCGACTGAAAAACTGAGCCCAGCGAATCTGTTTAGGGCTGAGACGTTGTGGGGTGCGGAGGGCTTCTAAATTCCTGTGATTGGTCCAAACCTCAAAAGGGCATTTAGCGCTTTCAAGGAGATGGCGCCAGGTTTCTAAAGCTGCTTTTACAGCAAACACCTCCTTTTCCCAAACATGCCAACGGCATTCTGTTTCAGAAAATTTCCTGGATAGATAAGCGCAGGATTTTAAGCAATTTTCTGAATCCCTTGTAACAAAATAGCCCCAATAGAGGAGTCAGAAGCATCACCTTGGACCACAAAAGGGCGCTCAGGATCAGGGTGCTGTAGAATAGGTTCAGCAGTGGAAAGGGTTTTTAATTTCTCAAATGCTACCTGGCATTCAGGCGTCCAATTCAGCACTGCCCCAGGGTTTTTTTTACTTTGCGTGTCTCCCCCAAGCCCTTGGTACGGAGTAAATCAGTGAGGGGCAGAGCAATCTCAGCAAACCCCTGGATAAATTGCCAATAGTAATTACTGAACCCTAGGAAACTTTGTAATTGCCTCCGGGTGCGGGGACATTCCCAACTTAGAATCGCCTGAATTTTTGCAGGGTCCATTTCTATACCCCGGTCAGACACTTGATAGCCCAGATAGTCAAGTTGGGTTTTGTAAAACTCACATTTGGAAAGTTTGGCATAGAGTCTGGCATCCCTAAGCTTGCGTAACACCTGTCTGAGGAGGCGTTTGTGTTCCTCCTCGGTTTCAGTGTAAATGAGAACATCATCTAAATAAACCAGGACCCTTTTAAACAAATGATCATGTAATACTTCATTAATCAATTGCATGAAGACTCTGGGTGCCCCTGCTAACCCAAAAGGGAGGACTTTGTACTGAAAAGACCCTAGTGGGCAATTAAAAGCAGTTTTCCACTCATCCCCAGCTTTTACGCAAATGCGGAAATAGGCTTCGCGAAGATCGAGCTTGGAGAAAATCTTGCCCTTTGACAAATGAGCTAACATGTCCTTCATGAGGGACAGAGGGTACTTGTTGACAATAGAGATGGAATTTAACCCTCGATAGTCCATACAAAGTTGAAGCCTGCCATCTTTCTTTTCCTGGAATAACACAGGAGCCCCAACTGGGGAATTAGCAAGTTCAATAAACCCTCTTGACAGATTTTTGTCAATGAAGTCCCGTAATGCCTCGAGCTCCTTCTGAGTCATTGGATAGATTTTTGGCTTGGGCAATTGAGCATTGGGGACCAACTCTATTGCACAGTCAGTTTTCCAGTGGGGGGGGGGGTAACTGTTCTGCTTCCATCTCCCCAAATACGTCTGCAAATTCTTGGTATTGAGCAGGCAAGCCTTCTAAATGTGGCAAGTCAGGGCACAGCATGGCGATTGCTGCCCTTCCAACCGCACGTGCAACTATCTCCGCTGTAGGAGCTTGGTAAAATCCATCTTTAAAAGTCACAGTTCTGTGTTCCCAGTTTATATAGGGGCTTTGATAGGTTAACCAGGGGATCCCCAGGATTACCAAGGGATTGCCAACAGGTGCTACAATGAATTTCAAAGTCTCACGGTGGCTGCGCATTTGCATTTCCACAGTTCCAGTGAAATGGGTTGCCGCCCCCCCCCCCCCCGCTGTTGAACCATCCAACTGTGTGAAGATCAAAGGATGCTGGAGGGGGAAACTGGGCAGTTCCAAAGGAGCAACCAGATCAGGATGAATTAAACACCTTGAACACCCAGAGTCAACTAAAGCCCATACCTCTGTAGTTTTTGTGCGGGAACCCAATTTCACTTTTACTGCTAAAGTGGGACAGTCAGCACTCACCATAGCATCTTCACGCCCATCCTCTTCCACCTGCCTGCTGGCGCCCTTCATGGCAGGTGGCTGGCATTTCCCGCCGGCTCCTTAGAGTCATCTTCAGCCTCTCCTGAGAAGTAGATTACTTCTTCAGTGTTGGCTGTCCCTTTGGCTGCTGTCATTTGCCGCGAGGGGGGGGGCGATTTGGCCGGCGGCTTCCCCACTCGATCTCCAGCCTTGGCTTTTGGGCAATCAGCTGCTCAATGGCCCTCCCTTCCGCATCAGAGGCACTGACCCCTCACATACCACCGATCTCTCTCCTCATCCCAGGCTCTATAGCTTGGCCAGGCAGCAGTCGCAGCACTTCGGGGTCCTCTCATGGTGGCGAGTGGTTTCTCAGGTTTTCTAGTTTGCATGAAGGTATGCTGAGTATGCTCAGCCTTTCCTGCCAGACAGATCCAGTCATACAATGACTGGGGGTCATCTCTACACAACGCCCAACACAGGACGTCCCGGTTGAGTCCCTCTTTAAAACGCTCTATTAGAGTGGACTCAGACCAGTCAGTGATTTTCCCAGCCAGAGCTTTAAACTCTAGGGCATAATCAGCTACTGACATTTGGCCCTGGGTAAGATCCTTCAGCGCCTTCTTAGCTCTTGCCTTGGCCAGAAGGTCTTCAAAATGCAGCTTTAACGCCCACATGAAATCATCGAAATAATCAAGTGTAGGGGAGTCAGCATCACTTAATTGAACATACCAGTCAGCCGCTCGACCCTTCAACTTGGTGGCAATGGCAGTTATTTTAGCCTCTTCGGAAGGGAAGCATGCCCCAAACTGCCTCATAGAACTTTTAGCATTAGTTAAAAAGAAAGATAACTTTGTTGGATCCCCATCAAATTTGACAGAAAAGTCTCTCACTCCGCCTCCGTTTGGAGTGGAACCAGCAGGCACTTGAGTGGTTGGGCCCCAGGTTACAGTAGCTTTCCCTTTTCGGGGTGGGGACACTGATGACCGGGCCCTGCGGGGTGGAGATTCATCCTGGAGCCGTCTCCGGCCCTGCTCCACCGGTGGTCTGGATGGGAGGATGGGGGATGGTTGTGGGAAGCTGGGATCTCCTCTGCGCCTCCCCTGCCCCTCCAGTGACAAAGACAGGTTTCTCAACTTGTACTCCATCGATTCTATTTTGGCTTCCACCACTCTTAGTCTCTCAGGGGTTCGAGAGTCCCCTCTCCTTCACGTGCCCGGTTTCCTCTCAGTTGACACTGTAGTAGATTCTTTGTCTGGGGTTAGCGGGAACCAATACTTCCAGGACATCCCTGACGTCCCTGGTTGGGGTTCCCCCACTTCATCCAAGGTGATCAACTCTGCGAGCAATTCGCTGGGTGCTTTGGCTCTTCCCCATTGTCAGATTCCTCTGCATCAGAATTGGAACTTGATTCATCCATTGACAGGTCTGGGGATTCTGAAGGTTCTGGGGTGAAATTCAGTTCTCCGCTCTTGACCGTCGACTTGGGCACCAAGCTAGCCGTCTCCTCGAGTCCCCCGGTTGTGGATTTTGACTCAGCCATCGTTAACTATTTTCCCTCACAAGAGACTGATCTTGGTAGGAGCTAACGGTACAACTTTGGGGATTCTCAGCGTTATGTAATGGTTGCCTATTCTAAAACACCATCAGACTCATGAGTGTGAATTCAAAGATACCTGATTTATTAAAGAATAGTATACAGGATCACAGAGAAAGCTGAGAATGATGAAAGTGTGCCAAATTCAAACTAAAAACCCTCGGTGCAAATGAAATCCCTCCCCCCGTAGAATCTTCTCAAGTTCACAATCCCAGGTGCTCCTAACGGTTTCTGATGGTCTGCGGGAAAAGTCCTTGAGCAGAGAAGATAACTGAAACACATTCCATTGTACTGATTTCACATACAGAGTTTGGTACAAGGTCTCACAGAAGCTCCCTTCCAAACAGAAACGCGCGTCAGCGCCATGGCGTGTGAAACGTTACGATGTATAAACTACATTGCATCAGTGAACATGACATAATGTCATCAGGACTCAGGAAGCACAATTTCTCTGTCGCAGTGCCTGCCATGAAGTTCCCTCTGAGATCTGGATGGCTCCCACCCTGTTGGCTTTCCAAAGGCCTATAAAGACCTGGCTTTTCTCTGAATTATTCTATCTCTTAGTTAAATACATACAAACAACATGACAGTTACATAAAATACATTTTCCAGAATCTGAAATATCCACTTACTGGTGATTCAATGTCTTCAACAAGCAAAACCAAGCAACGCTCACACTTGAGTAGAGTCTGGGCTCGATGCATAATTTTTTTCACAATTTTCTCCAAGTCTGTCTGTTCTTCAAAGAGATCATTAACCACCTCCAGCAAGGCCTTCATACATGGGATGGAAATCGATCACAATTGGTTTCCAAAAGTAATGAATAAATGATTGTGTAATGTTTCAAAAAAGAGCTGTAAAAAGAACCAGTTACTAACACTCTGAGATACCATTTAAGCTACTTGTAAATTAAAATTAGATGCATAGCCAGTAAAAGATAACTGTGCATACAACATATAAATATGGAATGTTCTCAGTCTGGTTTTCCTAGAAGAGGCTTGAATATGTTTCAACTATGCACTTTGATTAAACTATTTCTGACTGGGGAATGTTCCATATTAGCTTTCTGTAAGAACTAGCAAAGATATTTTGACATACCTTAATGACTCCAGGAAAATAATAATAAAAACAATAATCTAGCCCAAAGTTCACAGAATAAGTTTACACCGACCAAATTTGGTATAAACCTGTGTGACACTGAATGAAATCATTCTTTTTTCTTTCATGGCAATTTGAAAGCTAGAGGTGCAAAACATTAATTAATCTCACTGCTACATAGCTTCAGATTCTAACATCTAATTTACGTGTTTCACAAGGCAAATTATAACATAACAGATTAATTCTCAGTGGCAGTCTACTAAATTTTTGAGATAAACTAGATATAAAGTGATCTTGAAAAGTATTAGTAGAGAACAAGAAAAATGCCCAGAGCAGCTTTTCTGAATGTTTCAGAGTAATTATGTCACAAAAGAAAAAAGAATCTTTTCTCAAACAGAATTATAGCCTTGGTAATTATGGTGGCTAAGCTGAATAGATTTCAGGCAGCCAATACCATGCATTTTACATGGGATTTATTTTTGTTAAGAGTGCTGTAGCCTTAAACAAGGAATATGCAAACATGACACAACACAGTGTGAATACAGAACAGTGTACTGATGTCGATTCCAGCTCTTATTCAAACTGCACTAATTAAGGTAGAAGTGGGCAATCACTAGCTGAAGAACTGCAGATATTTTTACAGAAAGATGGTGAAATCACTCAGAGTGAGCTTTTTGAATTGTATTTAGTTTATATTAAAATTTCCAGGACCAAGTCCAAAAAAAGGGGTGAAAATAATTTGTATGTCTTTTCATGAAAGCTGTATAGATAAGGACTAATAATCAAGGCTTCTTTCAGAATCTCCTGCATTTTGGTATCCTTGCACACATTATCCACAGGGATCCAAGTCTGGCAAGCTGAAAGAAAAGAGCAGAAGAAAAATGCTATCGCTTCTTCACATTTAGGGATGTTTTGAGTGATTTGTTTTTTGACGTTCCCCCATTATGGGAATCTTGATAGGAATTATTCTCACAGTCTAACAAAATCTCAGGTTATTTTAGTGTTCCAAAAGGAAAGCAGGGCTTCCAGGATATATGCATTGAGCTCCTAAAACAGATGGAGGAAATGAGAATTGGATTTGCACAGTGCCAGTCCTAAATGCAGGGCATATATTGGCCCATTGGGGATAATGCTCCTAATATTACTATTGTGGAATTTTTTCCTGTAATTTTTTATCTTTTTAGAAACAAAAAAAAAAGAAGCAGTGGAAAAAAAAAGATTAGGCAAGTTGAACATGAGTATGACTGAACCCACATAAATTTCACGAATGAGGCACAGCAAAGCAAATGCATGAAGAAAGCTTACTTTAGAAGGCCCTGTCTATTGCCCCCCCCCCCTATTCTCCCTGCTTCCCACTGTGCTCACAAATATCACCCATCTGGTAGAGAGACAGGGGAAATCAAAAAGCTGAAATGTCAAAAAAGTAAGACCAGAAATGTTCTTTCTGCTACAGCCAATTTCTTAAGAGCAGAGGACAGCTCTTTGCATGGAGTGTGTACTGTGTTCCCACAGGTTATGCACTTTAAAATCTTGATAAAATTTTATCAGTTGCTATTTAGTTTAAATGTACCAGCAGAGTAGAAATAGAAATGAATTACTGTAAATACTAGCATATTAAAATGTAAGGAAGATACAAATGTCATTTGAATACAAGGGGAAGAATGAGAAAACAGAAAACATATATTCTACAGTCCTCTTCATATTTACAAACAGCAACTTTCACAATTCAGTGGAGCTTATTCCCAGGAAAGTGTGTACATAGATGCCAACTCATTATTGATGCAGCAACATTTGTTTTCAGGATTATGCGGTTGCAGCAGAAATCTCCCTGCGGCAACCACACAGTCTTGAAAAATAATGTGGCTGCTTTAATGAGCTGCACACAGGTGCTACATTTGTGCTCCTGTATGTTTCAGAGCACCTTTTTCCAAATGAATTTAAAGTACTGCACGACACTGTTTCACTGGATAAAAATAAAAATGGCAATATTAAAATATAAATACAAATTAGCAATAATATCAATTAAGTTTATTTTTGCTGAAACTATAAAGTACCGTAACTATGCAAATCGTCACTTGATCTTTTACATCACATGGTAAAATATGAAATAATATTAGTGATAGTTATTCTGACTTACTCTGCTTCTATCGTACTCCTTCCTGGAAGCAGCAAACAATTGAGCATTGGATATGGCAATACCACAGAAGGGAAGGTACATTTCCATCACCTAGCACACAGAAAGACAAGCCCATCAAATGCTCTTTGTGAAATTACATGTGTACCTGCAATCTCATTTTCACAAAAGATATTGTCAGAGTATCAGGTAGAGGCTGATATCACCAAACATTCTTTGAGTTCTCTGCACAGTGAAAATTAGAGTTCCTGGATAGAGGACCCCCTGCTCCAACTCACTGCTACAAACCGTGGAGGGAGAATAGGGCTCAGCTCTGTCTGTACCCAATTTAGTGGGCTGCAATTCAACTCCTCAGATGTTTCCTAAGGGATGTTTCTGAATTATGACAATGGTTCCCCAGGACAACATTGTCATGGTAAGAACCTTTCTCCTAAAATGCATAATCTTTTATTGTAAACAGCCCAGAGTCCCTCCTTGGGGGGGAGATGGGCGGTGATAAAATTTGATAGATAGATAATCTTATGCTAGGCTGAGAACCCTGGCTGCCTCCCAGAACCTAGGCAATAGGGGGGAAAAAAACCAACCCTGGCAAGAGAGCCAGTTTGGTGTAGAGGTGAAGGTGCTGGCATGAAACCAGGAGACGGTGAGTTCTAGACCTCTCTTAGGCACGAAAGCCGCTGGGTGACTTTGGGCCAGTCACTCTCCCTCAGCCCTACCCACCTCACAGAGTGGTTGTTGTTGTGGGGAAAATAGGAGGCAGGGGTTTTAGCTATGTTTGCCACTTTGACTTACAGTATATACTGTATATAAGAAAGGTGAGTTAAAAATATAATAATCATAATCGTAACCTCTTTTAATAAAAGATTAAGCCACTGTGCTCCACAACAGCACCTCAGAAGGGATTGTAACTGATCCAAGAGAAGAGCACTGGGGCAGCTTTCCCACATTTAGTGGGAAATTAAATTGAAGAGTTTTTTAAAAGTTAAAAGAAAACCCCTTTCTCAGTGCAAACCAGATCAGAATGGATTTTTTTCTTTAATAAACATCAGCAAAGCAAAGCAAAACATATTGCTCAGCAGAAAACTGAGGTGTATGCTAAACTAATTCTATTCTAAAGAAAAGGAGTAATACTTGAAATCAAATTTCAGAATGTCTAGGAAAAAATAGGAAAGGAAAAAATCTTTTATGCTCCCTCAGGATTATACTGATGCACATGGAAGTTCATATATCCAGTCAAATATTCTTTGATTAAGGTACTAGTTTATCAAATAAATAAAAATCTCTAGGCAATTACTGTTGGAGTTTGCGCGGCATGTGCAGAGTGCTGGAAAGCGTTTGGCACGAGATATCAGAAAGAAGACACCAGGCATTTCAGCAAAAAGATTATATTCAGACAAAACATAGAACATAAACAGTTTTTCATCCAGATCTCTGGATGGGGTTCAAAAGCTTCTTAAATACAAAAGAGCATATTTACAAGTACACACACAGACGCAAGTGTGCTGAGCAGAAGGGTTGAAGAGAAGCTGCAAAGAGGAGAAGCAAGGGGCTGGCTCTGGCAGAGCTGGCTTATTTAAATGCAATCAAGCAAGGAAGTGGAGGACAGGTTTCAAACGACAGTTTTCCCATATAAGATCACTGGACACTTAAACCTTGTTGACCAAATGAGGCCTGACCTTTTGACTCTGCCAAACACTTAGGAAAATGATTTGTTACCACGGATACCTGGAATCTCTGTGACTTGCTCCTTGTAGCACAACAATGAAATACCCACAAATACTGTAGGATGCAATCAAATATACACTTACCTAGGAATAAGCCACATTAGAATCAAAGGAGCTTATTTCTGATGGAAGTACAGGTAGTCCTCGACTTACGACCATTCGTTTAGCGAATGTTCAAAGTTACGACAGCACTGAAAAAAGTAACTTACGACTGGTCCTTGTCACTTTGTAAGTAAGTATTTTGTAAGTAGAAAGGTATATTGAGTCTATCAGAGATTCTTTAAGCTTATCGGTAAAAGATATCACAGTCAAAGAAAGTATTGCCCCCTTCTTGGATGGATCCTTCCAAATAAGAAACATTTGGCAAACCTAAGCCACTGGAATCAGAAGAAACTTGAAAGAGCAGCAGCCTTTCTTTTTGATGCCTTCAGCAATCTTTTCTGAGCTGTTTTGCTATAGAGCAAGAAAGGGGTTTGGAAGAATACTAGCAGAAAGCCAATTTTCCTTCATAAATAAATTAACTCTATAACTAATTCACACTATGTGTTTAATCTGTCCAAATATGCATCTTCATGCCTACTCACAGTTATGTAATATCTTCCTAAAATTAATATAATGTACTTCCACTAAGCACCTGAATCCATAGCCTAAAAATCAGTTGCAATGTGGTTAGGTGTGAACACTCAACCAAATCACATTACTCTGTGGCACCTGTGCTGTGTGTGACTTGCAATGCTCAGAGCAAATCAAAATACAACAAACGTATTTCTCTAGGGAGATCCCTGTTTTGATTCCCAAACCACCAAGCTGATGGTTTAAACTGCAACTGTGAGTCTTAAACCCAAATCCACTAGCCCTAGATAAAGAAGAACATAGTAATCTTTTCTATATCTATTTCATCAGAGGTCTTGATTCATGCTATGTTAGCTACTGTATTATACCAGCTTGTGTTCTTCACTCAAATCTCTATCGTAACCTCAACCTCTCCTGCCAGAGATTTTATGGGACTGGAGGATACTCAGGAGAACCTTAGAAGAGAGCTGTAAGGAATGCAGAGATCATAATCCTTCTTGCACAAAAAGGTAGAACCACTGGAAGAGTCGTTTTGCAGGTATGCCAGGTTTGAATCAGTATGCTTAAGAAATTCTCTGGGATGTCTTAGATATAAAAATCTGCAAGCGGTTTACAATATTGGCTTGCACATAGGTTTGCCTCAAGACATTTTGAAAAGTTTTACAGTAGTGTGGAAGGAGACCATCTCACAAATTATCCTTAGTTCTGCCCTGTCTACAATTTAATGTAGTTTGGGGAAACAGCAATGAATTTATGGTGGGGGTTAAAATATTCTTGATTAACTTGTAGCTAACCTTCCATGGGCGGTGTGCTATTGGTGGCACATACAGATGTGTTTTAATACATAGCTCTAAATCAGTGTTTCTCAAACTTGGTAACTTTAAGATGTATGGACTTCAACTCCCAGCAAGCTAGCTGGGGAATGCTGGGAGTTGAAGTCCACACATCTTAAAGTTGCCAAGTTTGAGAAACACTTATCTAAATGCATGCAGAGGATTTATTAAGATTGGGTTTGTGCTTACTCATACATTTCCCCTAGTTTCTAGGTAAATATTCCACATGCACAGAGTCTGCCAGCCTATATACCCAACATGTGTGTGTGTATTTATGGCTCTTATATGGAATATGTATACAATCATGAAGTCTTTATGCATTTGAATGTACAAAGTCTGTGGAAATGGGAAGCTTGAACACATTATGGACTGTACTAGCAAATACAATTCAAATAACACATGCAGACATGCACACAAACACTCATTTCTATCTGAACAGTGTTAACAAAAAAAGGGTCTGCTAAGATCTGTCTTTCCAACGAACACCAGAGACAGAGAGAAAAAAATCTGTGGTACATTTCTAACTATTTTTCAGTGCTTAGCTTCTTTCTTCCAAGTAGAATCATATAAGATCTTCTGCAATGATTGAACATTCCACAATATTCCAGCAAAATCTATATGCCTGATTTTTTTTTCTCAGGACTGAACCTGATATGCAAAGGGAGCTTAACAATTCCCTCTGTGGTGTGCAAAATACAAAGCAGCGATTGTACAACATGCTAAACCCTTAAACAATGGAATGACAGCTGGATAGCCACAATGCTTGGAAGGAGGAACCAGCAGGTATAACTGCAGCACATTCATGTTAACCATTTACTTTTGTGTAGTGGCAGGACTGAGCCTGGAAGGTGAAACCCTCTCCTCCCAGAATTCCTCTGGGTATACAAACCTGGCCCTACCTTCCTGCCTTGGTGTAGCTACCCAATAGTTACTGCTGTCACCAGCTATCTTCTGGTGGGATGCTGCCTTTACTTTACTTCCTTCCCCCTAATTGTGGAGTGTAGCATAATTAGGCATCTCACAGCCAGTATACCTTACTGGCAGGTAAAAAAAAAAGCCAATAAAAAATTAATAAATTCTATACTATCACATCCTGAGCCTGTAGTATGAGTCATGTGATTATGGAAATCAGCTCTTCCCCTCCTTTGGGAGACAGAGCAATCTCACAAGTGATAAGTAGTTTTATTAAAAAGAAAAGAGAGAATATAAACATTTTTTAAAGCTTTAAATAGTTTACATATAAAACATTCACTGGCCAAGGTCATAAAAATATAAAGCTGCTCAAACACAGAAAGCTCCAGAAGGAACACACAAAGATTAGAAGAGGATATTAATCTGTTTTCTAGTTTAGAGGAAATTTGAAACAAAGAGACTCCAAGTTGCACAAAATATTCATAAGTACTGAGCTTGTATAGGTAAAATAAATATCAGAGACAATGAAGATTTTAATTAGTGTGCATACATCCAAGTAATTCACAAGTCCAGTTGCTATATCTGAGAGGCAAAGAATTGCTGCAGCAAACAGTTCCTACTTGCTTCTCCTGGATTTTTCCAGATTGTTGCAGAGTAAAACCTTAAATCGGAGGCTCAGGGGAGAGATGCTCCTTCTTTCCTTTTTTCCATATGCAAATTTTGGTTTGGAGTTTCCAGGAACAAAAAAACTTTTTCTCTGCAGGGAAGAATCTACACAGGTAATCTTCCTGTGTACATGTTCCCACCTAAGCCTTGGTCTAGGAAAAATGCATACTGTATTAGGTCTGTCTGAGCTGACAGCTTTGTGTCTAGCCTGACAGGTTGGCAGGATGCTGGAAGTGGGGGTACTAGTCTGCTCGTTCAGTACTTATAATTTAACACAAGAGTGCACTTTTTAAAAAATCTCATGTTGGGTCTGCACTCCAAAACACAGGTAGAGGAGGACAATGAAGTCCATGCAGCCACAACTAAAACTAAATTTGATTAATTGTCTTGAACCTTATTTCAATTAAATTACATCAAAGTGAATCAATTAATGTGATTATTATGTGTACATTTAATATTTTCCTATTCTGTCATACAAAAAGATAACAGTTGATTGGCAATTTTAACAAGGTGACATCTAAGGCTTAAGGGAAGTTTGAAGGTTGTGCTCATCTTGGTTAGATGTGTCAACACAGACAATCATCAAAATACAAATAGTTTCATTCAGTAGTTTCATAATGTTTTGTTGTTTATTCGTTTAGTCGCTTCCGACTCTTCGTGACTTCATGGACCAGCCCACGCCAGAGCTTCCTGTCAGTCGTCAACACCCCCAGCTCCCCCAGGGACGAGTCCGTCACCTCTAGAATATCATCCATCCATCTTGCCCTTGGTCGGCCCCTCTTCCTTTTGCCTTCCACTCTCCCTAGCATCAGCATCTTCTCCAGGGTGTCCTGTCTTCTCATTATGTGGCCAAAGTATTTCAGTTTTGCCTTTAATATCATTCCCTCAAGTGAGCAGTCTGGCTTTATTTCCTGGAGGATGGACTGGTTGGATCTTCTTGCAGTCCAAGGCACTCTCAGAATTTTCCTCCAACACCACAGTTCAAAAGCATCGATCTTCCTTCGCTCAGCCTTCCTTATGGTCCAGAGTTTCATAATACAAATATTAAAAAAGAGTAACATTCAATTCATGTAATAATTCATTACTCCCCATATCCACTCTGGAAGGGTGGGGAAGATTTTAGAATAGATTTTGGGAAGATATGAGGACTGCAGGGGCTAGAAGAGGAAGCTGGTCAACAAATGCATGTATTAAGCTGTCTTTTCTATACATGAATGGACTGATTGGGAGAACTGTGTGTCTATTATTGAGGAAAGTATGTTGAATCAGAGAGCAAGGCATCAGAGGGATTCATATCATTTACATGCTGACCTCATTACACAAGTGAGAGAAACTACAGTGGAAATTTGGTCCATGCATGTGAAGTATGTTGCATCAAGGTCCAATGTTTTACTATCTAAACTGATAGATGGCTGTACAATTTAAACATTATCTGCTACAACTTTTATTTCCAGTGAATCATAACCATTAAATTACCCTTAAGGGCTTTTTTTAAAAAGTCTTGTAATGAATAGTTTTCAAATGACTATTTTTAAACTTGCTACTAATTCCACTGGAGTTTGAGAATGCAAATCTTTCTTAGCTTCTTTTAATGTACTTCCAAGTTACTGCTTCTTCAGGATTTGTATGTGGGTGTTTGTTGATGTGTGATAGGAAAGACTGAAACATTCAGTCACATAAGCACTGAACAAGTGAAAGGGGAGTGCAAACAGGATTTGGCAGAGAAAGTTGGGAGGGGAGAGGTGGCATTTTTTTTTGTTTGTTATTCATCAGAGGAATATGAAGACAGAAGGACTGCTGCCTTGGGAATGCATTGTTTGAATTCTCGAAGCCAAGAATTATACCTGCTCCAAGCGCAGGCTGATTGTCTTCCTGGAAAGACAAAAGTGTCCAGCTTATAAGAGAGGATGATATAATAATAAGTAGGAAGGGAATGTTACTGGAACGGAAACTTGATTAAAAGGTTACAACTTTGTTTACTAGACCTTTCCTCCCACATTGTTCCATATCTCACCAAAATAGACTGTCGTTAGACTTCATACATCTCTTACAGTACCCCTTCTTCCATGCCCTGTTTCTTCTGATTTTAACCTGAAGCAGAGGCCTGCCACCTTATGTTGCACATTCTTTATGCAACAAATAAGGACAAGTGATATTTTATAGCTACTATTACTATTACTATACAGTATTACTACTATTACTTTGACAATGATGATGATGGCCCAGTTATCTGAGGAACCGCCTCTTCCCAATTACATCTGCCCGCCCCATCAGATCCGCCAGAAGAGGTATGTTGTGGGTCTCGTTCGGTAAGGAGCTGCATTTGGTGAGACACTAGAGATGGGCCTTTTCTGCCATGGTGCCCGACTTATGGAACATCATTCCCCCTGAGGTAAGGCTGGCTTCACCCCTGTTAACTTTTCACAAGTCCCACAAAACTTGGCTATGTCATCAGGCCTAGTGGTCCCAAGGGAATGGTGAGATACTGAGGTGGCTCCACTGTTGTTAATACCTGTTGCTCTCTCCTTGCCTTTTAATTACTTTACAATATTAATATTTTTTAATTGTTGATCGTTTTAATATCATTGTTTTTAATTTTTTATTGTATGCTGCCCAGAGTCATGTTTTGTGAGATTGGCAGTTATATAAATATGAATTAATGAACAAACAAACTACTGGGGAAAAATCAGTAGTAGTCCAATTCATTAGAGCAGTAATGGCAAGCATTTTGGTTCTGCTAAGTTCCCACTCACTAGCACCTGTTAATCAGGGAATCAGTATCAGTGCTGAGAACACATGCTATCGATACACACAGTGAAAGAAGCACTGATTTCTGCTTTGCTCTGTTATAACTTTGCAAAACCAAATAAAGCCTCTAACCTGCTTACTTACCTTCCCCCTCCCATATCTTCTTTAGATTGTACAAGAAAAGCTAATACCAGAAGCTGAGTTCTCAGTAGAAGGAAGAATCTAGAAGTTGGTAATGTATTTAACCACAAACAGATACATGACTATGCTTTTAGAATTGCTGAAAAGGGGGATCAGGAAGCACTGCATATATGGAGAAGTATGGTGAAGAACCAATGGGAAGGGGAACTGTGCCAGAATGAAGAAGGCCTCCTGAGACAAATGTGCCCATTGGTTCCCACTTTCTCCAGAATCCTCCTCCATCTCACTGTCAGGCTCTGCCTGCTACTAAATAAAACACAGATGCTAATCCAGGGAAAATCAGGTTCTGGTTTATTTGCGTATAATGCATGCCTAGGGAGAAGCTGAGAGTGGAGGGAGCGCGCCGGTACGGGGTTTAAATAGCCCGCGCCGGTCAGTGCTCCTCCTTCATTGGGTTATGCAATCCCCGAACCCCGAATGTCCCGTTGCTGGTGGGTGAGGGGTCACAGGGCTTCTGCTGGTGCCCCGGGCCTCTGCTTAATCTTCCTCCTCCGGCCGGTGATGGCTTTGTGCCGGGCGATGATCTTCTGCGATTCTTCTGACAGTTCCGTGCGTGCTTTGGTTCGGGCGTTGTCAGTGTCAACCTTTGTTACAAGGTATCGCTTGATCGGTTTCTTTGGCTGAAGTCGTTATCTTGTTGCCGGAGTCTGATGCCTTTCTTTTGTTAGTCAGTTATATGTCCCTTGCCCCATTTCCCTGTATTGTTGTGTCGTTGTGCTGACGCAATCAGTGCAACGGTGCTCATGACACTCACCCTACTTCTGACAAACTGATGAAATACAGGTAGTCCTCACTTAACGACCATATGTTCAGCAACCATTCAAACTTACAATGGCACTGAATGAACTGTACTTACAACTGGTCTTCAAGGTTGCAGTCATTGCAGCATCCCCATGGTCACATGATTGTGATCCGGGCATTTGGTGACTGGCTTAAATTGTGACGTTGCAGCCTCCCACAGTCACAGGATTACCATTTGCAACCCCCCCTGCCAGCTTCCAATAAGCAGTCAATGGGGAAGCCGGTAGAAGGTTGAAAATGGCGACCACATGACATCGCACTTAACAATGGCGTGGGATTCACTTAACAACAGCAACTGGAAGTGCTGGAACTGCCATTGCTAAGTGGTGCGGTCACATAACGTCACGCTTTACAACCATGTTGCTTAGCAACGGAAATTCCAGTTCCACTTACCGCTGTTAACTGAGGACTACCTGCTGATAGTCCCCAACAGGACAGAACTCTCTTAGGGAGGGTCAGAAGGGAAGATGGAAGAAAGTGAAAAGGTTTCACCCCAAACAGGGGACCACACTTTCATAAGGGAAGCTTCCAGGGAATGCTTAGAGAAGGAGGTAGCACTACCTGTGTATCACATCTGTGGAATGCCCACCTCTGCATTAGAAAAGGAGATCAAGAGCTAAAAAACCCTTCTTAGAACAGCAGATACTTTATTCTGCATTCAAGAAGGAGAAATCCTCATAATCCCCTTTTAGTTTAGATTAATAATGCCTGAATTAGTACCGTCAGCTTTATTTATCTCTGCTACAAGCACTTCAGTGGAAAAATGAAACTGGATAGTTTGAGAAGTAAGCTCTAACTACTCCGCACAGCATGCTGGGCCTCCTGGATCAATGAATAAGGCTTACAAATCTAGATGATAAAACTCTACGTGGGAGGGAGAGAAAGAGATTTTTAAAGGGGTACAACTTTGAATTTAAAATATATAGTAACTCTAAAAGCTAGTACTTAATCTGCCCATTTTCCAACTCAAAGAGGGATAGCCACTGATTAAAATATGGATTTTGTATGTATTAGTTTAACTCCAAGCACCAAAAATTCCACCCACAGTTCATCTCTTTGGTCTAAAGATATACAAAGAACGTATTACACATGCCTCCTTCATTTAAAAGCTGATTGTATTTAAAACAACACAAAGCTTTTGAGTTTCCAAACAACTAACCTGGCTCATAAAAGAAAAGAAACAATTTAAGCAGCTTGGGATGTGCAGCACTGAGCATTGAGGTTGCACTCTTTTTAAGGCAATCGGCAACCCCGGTCTTGTCCCTTCTTTGCTTCTTGGCAACTTAAAGTTAAAACTCCTTTGCTCTGAACTTCTCTGCCTGCACATGTGGCAACTTCCCAAGTGGAATAACAACAGGGAATGGGAGGGTGGCACATCACACATTCCATCTAACTAAATGAGATGGGGATGTCAGAGAAGGTTGCAATGGTGGGGCGTATTGCTTGCAGCATCTAGTTTATGCAAAGCTCGACAGAGAAAGTTGGCCCCTGAATTCTGGAGCAGTGAAGCAATGGCAACGTTTCTATCTCTCTCCTCTGTTCCTTTCTAACTAAGCAGACAGGAAGTTTATTTACAACAATGTCTAATGAGTCAGTTTGCCTTTCTTCTGGGTAAGTTTATGAAATGTACCAAGAAAAACAACAAAATAGAACAAATGACTGGATGAACATCCTGTGAGTACGGCACTATGAGCGATGTTATCAGCTTACAAACTGCAAAATGTTACACGCTGTTATACAAGCGTAACAGGGTGCCAGTACTAAAGTGATCAAATATACTGTTTATAACCTGTATTTTAATGCTGTCTTCAACCTCAAATTAAATTAGAAATACCTACACAATACTCGGCATGCAGGCTGTTTGAAACTCATGTACTCAATATATTATAGCCATCCAGAGTCTTTTGGAATAGGCGGCCGTTGTAAATTTAAATAACAATAAAAATAATAAAAATATGTATATTCTTCACAGGTTTGTATTTGTTTGACACATACTTTGCCACAACCAAAAAAGGTTGCCTTTTCATGTGGTACTCATTCATTTAAATAAATAAATGAATACTGTATGAAAAAGTAGCCTTTCTTTATAATTATTGTACGTTATTTCTATCTAGAAGAATTTACACTGTAATAGCCCTCCTCTGGAGCCTTGGAACCTCAAGTATGACAACAAGACATATCTAACAGCTCTATCTCTGTAGTTGGAAAGCTCAAATAAAGAAGGTGTATACCACTCGGATTGTCCTGGTTTGATAATGAGTGTTGTGAAGCCAAAAAGCAACTAATGCTGGTATAAATCCACTATGAAAAATCCTCATTGCCTACAATGTATTACCAGCTGAAAATATACAACATTTCTTTCAAAGCTTAAAAAATGCATATTGGTTTTACCTATATAATACTAAACAGTGTATGTGTAGTCATTTGGTTTATTCTGATTTCTCTAATCACACATATACTTACTGATCATTATTTGTGTAGCATCCATATTCATTGATTAAAAATAAATTTTAATGTAAGCATTTTGGAGTATGAATGGAGAATGAGTGACAGAATTTGCAATAGACAGAAGAACAATCATGACCAAGGTAAAAAAAAAGTTGCAAACACAGGAATTCCATAGAAAAATAGGATTAGCTGGAAAAATCAGAACTGATGAGAAGATTCTAGGCTTCCAAGAAGATAACAGCAATGGTGAGATCTCTAAAATAATGTATTTTCTGTAAGCTAAAGAATTGTTAAAAGTTACAGAATACCTGGATGAGTTCCACAGGAGACCTATACGAAGAAAGGCCACAGATGGTGCACGGCCAAAGTTCTGACCTCTGAAGAAATCCATCATATCCTCAGAGATTATCTCTTCCACTGCATCAGAGAGTATTTGTGATTATCAACAGGAACATTACTACTAACGTCCTTAATAAAATGATTTGTGCTAAATTTTTGTATTGTTCTCATGCTTGAGTTGTTCAATATCCTATTTTAACAATCCAGAATTGTCCCGTAACTCTGTACATAGCAATCTACCAAAAAAAAAAAGGAGTGCTTGGCTTTTGGTTACTTCTTCCTTGACTAATATTCTGGATAACCCTTCCGGTTCAGTACATTGTATCATACCTTCCAATGTCTGCGACACTTATTTCTTTGGAATTTTCAATGGTGCTACCCAGCTATTGCCATCAAAACCTTTATTATTAAAAATGCATGAACTCCTAACCTGGGATTTTATAGCCCAATCTGATGTAAGCTCTTTGATTTCTCTTTTAAAACCTAGGAAAACACCTGAGCCTGACCATTTTACGCCCAAGATCCTGAAAGTCAATGCTTCCTCTTTTGGCAGCACTATTTATCCAATAAAGAGAATAAGTTGTTGAACTTCATCCTGAATACAAGCAACCCCTAATTATAAAAAAATATATAATTTTTTTAAAGCTTTGCCACAGCTTCTATGCAATATCCTTGTTCTCCAATAGAAACGTGTATTTCCTTGTTCCTTCATACTATCTTTTGTATTCCTAAAGTATGGTTACATCTCTTTTACACCTAGCAGCAGGAGAATGCAGAGCATGGACTTTGCCTGTTGAGTAAAACTGGCCAATAACAACCCTAGCAATGCGCATTACAATTCACTCTCTTATTCCAATTTTAACTATAATAGACATTATTTCTATAATCCATTTCAACTTAATAATCAAAATTCAAAACTATAGCTGCATTTTTTTCAATTACAAACAAAAAAAGCCAAAAGCAATTCTCTACCGAAGGAAAATTTTATACTAAATATTAACACACATTTCTATAGTCAATTTCACCTTCTCTGCCAAATCTACTTAATTTTATCTTATTGTTCCCCAGATACTACCTTCCATCGCTATACATAAAATATCTACAGTAACTCTTAATATATAAAAATACATATCAAACTATAATTTCAAACTAAATATTCAACAAACGAGGGATAAATTCTGTTATATATTCAGTTTAAAAATCTTTAGCATCACAATACATACCTTTCCCCAATTTCTAGGCGTTTCTTATAATAACCAACCAGTGAAGAAGCAATAGGAGAACTATGGGTCATTGACCTTTCTTGTAACTTTTAGAAATGGGGTGGACTGCTTTGGAATCTGTTTTCAGCTTCAGCACAGCTTAGGAAGAGATGACAACTCCGCCTCCCAGCAGATCACTGACCAGTCAATCGCGAAACACCATTTTGCGGTCTTCTGGCTGCAACCAGCCATCCAGAGAGCACATGGAGTGATTCCTGGGGTTCTCTTTAATCCGGAGAACACTTCTGGGCTCTAGGGAAACCTGCTTGCACCCAAAAAACAATCCGCTCTGACCAGTCTATCATGGAGATCGTGAAGACACAGCTCAAGGCACCATTCCCCCACCAGAAGTCCCTTTCTTGTAACTTTTATAGGGATGTGAGATTTAGATTTATTCTTTATTGGTTAAATACTCTTTTACAATAATCACAAAAATGTGGCTGAATCCATTGCTAACTTTTTGGCAATAGACATGTAAGAGAATAATTTATCACAGGGCTGAGCTGTAGAGTAGTTTTATGGGGGTCAATAAATTAGTAGCATCTTACACTATAACATTTGTAGTAACTGTTTATAAACTACAGGTCCTTGACCT
Source organism: Candoia aspera (assembly GCF_035149785.1). Lineage (NCBI taxonomy): Eukaryota > Metazoa > Chordata > Lepidosauria > Squamata > Candoiidae > Candoia > Candoia aspera. The sequence continues at coordinate 189,407,751 of NC_086153.1, read as the reverse complement.
ACAATGATTTGTTCAGTGACTGAAGTTAGGATGGCGCTGAACAAATGGTTGTTACAACTGGTCCTTGGAGTTCCAGCTGTTCCAGCACCCCTGAGGTCACATGACTGCAATCCAGTGCTTGGTAACCCATTCGAACTTATGACTGGCTACAGTGCCCTGCAATCACATGATCACCATTTGGAACCTTCCCTGTCAGCTTTCCCAGAAAGTCAATGGGGAAGCCAGCAGGAAAGGTCGCAAGTTGCTGGGGTAAGCCTCCCCCACCCATACACCATTCCCCAACCCCTCTCTGCTTGCACTGCACCAACCACTTGTGCACATCCTTGCACCCCCTCCCCAGCCTGCACCTTGCCCATACACCCCCTTGCTCCCTCCCCCACTAAGCAGCAGCCACTTACCTGCCTGCCAGCCTGGGATTTGCAACTTCCTGTCGGCTTCTCCATTGACTTTGGTTGTGGGAAGCTGGCAGGAAGTTGCCTTGTTTAACAATTGTGGGATTCTGTTAATGACAGCAACCAGGACTGTAGGGATTGCCATTGCTAAGCGATGCAGCTGTGCTCTATGACCACAACTTACAATGGTTCCAATTGCCATTGTAAGTTGAGGACTATATGTATTAGTGGAGTTTAAAAGGAAAACGATTATGAATTAGCATATTAGTGTATTTGGGGTCTTATTTCTGTTTTATTACATGTTATAAAATGTACAGAACTAAAACTTTCTTATTTTAATTGGTTCATTATTATTTTTGTATAATCTTTTTGTGTGTGTCTGTGGCTGCAATGATGATATTCATGTCATGTTTTAAAATTAAATTAATAACAGTTAAATCCACTTACTTTCACATTAAAAAAATGTGCAATTGAACATCCAAACCAGTATAATAGTCTAAACTGCTAAATAATCCCCCAAAGAAAACTCCCAGTGGTAAAATGTTTGTTCTAATATGGAAAGAGAAGTGATTTCTTTAAAATGTTATATAATTGATAGAAAATTCAATGCTTCCAGCTTTATAACTACAATTATTTTGCAATCAGAAAAGTGCACAGTGTTCATTTCCACTGTACTTATCTTTGTTTCCAAACATTTAAAAGAATATAAGCATTTACAAAAATAATTACGGGACTGTGCAGAACTTATTTCACACATTAATTTTCAAGGCTGTGCGATGCACGCAAAAGAGATGCCTACTTTGCCAAATGCATCAGCAAGAATGAAATACCTCCCTTTGATGTGTTGCAGCAGCAACATCTTTTACAAGCAGCTGTCTCTGCATGTATGGGCATGTTCAGCCATTTCACTTTGTGGCAGTCCCTCTAGAAACATGGCCTGTCCATGCATGTACACATGAGGACAGCTTGCAGAGCAGGGAAGAGGGCAAGTAGACCGGCTCTTTGTAATTCCTCTCCAGACAAGGAGAGGACCGGAGATCACCTACAAGTGCTCTAGACAGTTACTCCTCATGACTGCAAGACAGCCATCTCCGGCAGGTTTAGAGCTCTGGGAAATGAGGGAATAGACATCTTGCTCAACCTAGAGTCGGAGCCTTTAAGGACACTGGGTTCGCATACTTCCTTTTCTTTTTTTTAATGTAAAGCTTTATTAATTTTTTCAACATATACTGTACATAAAACACATACAAACTAAAAAGAATGAAACGAAGAATACTACAAGAAAAAAGAAAGCTAAAAAAGTGTGAAAATACAGAGAAGACTATTACATGGTGGCTTCTGACTTTCTACAACAGGGATATATATAGCTCATTATCAATCCCTTACGCTAATTTAAACTAAGATAAACATTATTTCTACAAAGCATTTCCATCTCTATATGACATTCTCCTCTAAAACAAACTCTCTCTCCCTCTTAAAAAAATAAAAAAACCCTTTTCTAACATAATTATTCGCCTAGTAAGCAAATATTCAAATATTATCCTACTTCACTAAAATTTTACTCCTCTCTGCCTACCAAAATAAAAAAAAGTAAATTATCTACATTTGGTTAATGTCCTTTTACCCAAGGTAAAATCATTATCCCCAAAACAAAAGCATCAGTCTAAACTTTTAAGAGACCATCCTGATAAATGCATTTAAACAATTATCCGACTTCAAAATAGACTAAGGCATTTACGTATCTCAGTATTAGACCCAAAGCTTCCCCCTTAGTAGTCTCAGATTCAGCAGCCAGCCGTGATTCTTGGTCTCGAGGAACTCAGCCAGTCGTATCGCTCCCTTTGCACCCAAAACTCTTCTTCCTTCAGAATCAAAGCTAACTCTCCACAGTCCAATTTTCCTCCCTTCACTTTTTGACTTGGAAACGTTAATCCTCATTTCCTTCTTTCAAGAAGGAGCACTGCTCTCAAAGTAGTTTTCACTCTTGCCTTCTTTTCCAAGCTGTTGGTAGGCTTTCGACTCCACGGGTTCTAGGAGACGATCCGGGGCTCGGGTGACGTCAAGGTAAGAGTCCTTTAAAGACCGCTTTCATTTCCTCCATGTCTCTCCACAGCGTGTTGTCAGGAGAAAAAAGATGCAAACAAGAGCCGTTCTCACAGGAAAGCAGAGGCAGGTAGCTCAAAATCCAACTCCGCAGATTCAGCGAACGAGGTAAATCTTTTGTAATCCTCCAAACAGTAAGAAAATCTTTAAATCCCAATATTAGAATTTAAATATTAAAAAAGCCAACTTTCCAAATTAATAAATTACAAAAATAATGAAGATCACCAAGAGCTTTGCACTTCTTTGTTGCAAAAGGCCTCTCTTCGGTTAACAAATAACAACCAAAAAAACCCTTGGTGTTTAAGAAATGGGGTGGCAGGATTTAGTGTCCATTTTACGGCTTCAGTGTAGCCCCGAACTTGGTGACATCTGTGCCTCCCAGCATTCTCAACCACGGACTGATCTCAGGGACTCCGTTCTGCGACCCCCCCATGAGAGAATGCTCTCCGGAGAGCAAAAGGGAGGATCTCCTGGATTCTCCTTACCTGGAGAATTCTTCGGCTGCAGGGACCCAGCCCACGCCCAGAAAATGCTGCACTGTCAGCGCTGCTTAAAAGAGCAGTACCACTCAGTCTGCCATTCCCCACAGGAAGCCACATACTTCACTTTCTAATCATTTTAGGAAATTGCTTGTTAACTGTTTTTCAGTTATAAGGAGCCTTTGGATTGACAAGTTTTACAGCACCAGATGAGTTTCCTTCAATCCTTAGCAAAAGAAGTTTTAAATACAAGTTAAAGTTTAAAACTTTTTTTCTGGAATAAATAACAAAAGGGTGATTAAAACTTTGATTTTAGAAAGTTACAAAGGGACTAAGGGTCCAAATAAATTTGAAATAAGATTTTGGAATTCATTATAAGAATCCTTGCCATGGATAAATGCTTTGGTTTTGAATTCTTTAAATCAAATGATAGGATGAAACTTTGAAGGTTGGACACTAGAGGGAATTAGAAAGAACTAAAATTACAATTAAAGGAGAAGAACACTTACACTTGACCTACTCATAGAGAATGAAGCAAAATATTTTAATCTTTGACATATTGAAGGATATTTTTGAACAATGGACCCAGAAGTTAATTTTAAGGGTGTCTGCCTCTCTAGATAGACTGCATTTAAAAGATGTTATAGAAGAGCAACAAGTTTTACTGGACAAGACTGAGATTGATCTGAAAGTGGATTTAAAAATGACAAGTTACAAGAATAATAAGGAAAAAGATGCTATACTGGACATACAAAAGAAACTGGCTGATGCCCTAATAATTAAAAGGGATATACAAATAACAAACCAAGAAAGTGACCTGGATAATCTTCCTAAACTGGATTTACAAAAGAGGCTTGTTAAAGCTTTGAAGAATTTTGTTAGAAGGGAGAAAGAAAAAAAAAGGAAAAGAAATAAAAGTTTTAGGACATTATTTGAAGGGACTAAAGATCAACCCTGTTAAAAGTAAAAGGAAGGAATATAAAGTAGGTTTATTTGATCAAGATTAAAATAGATATGTTGTTATCTCTGGTAACCCTTAATGGACTTTTGCTGATCAGGGCTGAAATGACAAGGTTTTTAAGGATTGTTTACAAATAAGAGATGGGATATGGGAAGAAGAGATCATTTGTTGTATTTTAAGAGACGGTGATAAGTTACTAAAATTGTTTATACTTGTGATGAAGGGGGAAGTCACTTCTTTATATATTTCTTTTCTTTTTCTTTACTATATTATTTTTCTTTCTTTTCTATTACTTTTCTATTTTCTTTTACTTTTCTGCACTTATTTTTTCTTTTTTAGTTTGTATTATAGTTTTTTATCATTGTAGTTTTAATTTTATTTAAAAATTATAAGAAAAATAAATAAATAAAATGAACGAGCTATAATTTGGCAATTGGTGTAGAATTAAGAGAGAAATAGTGAGGAAAGTGATGTGTTAACTGATCCTTTCAGAATAAAACATGGTGATATATTCCATCCCTAATTTTTACATGGAGTTTTAAGTCTCCATGTTGTGTGTAGAGTTAGTCCTCAATCTACGACCATTCATTTAGAAACCATTCAAAGTTACAAGGGTGCTGACAAAAGTAACTTATGACCAGTCCTCGCACTTACAACTGTCACAGTGTCCCCGTGGTCACGTAATCAAAATTTGGGCGCTTGGCAACCAGCATGGATTTACAACAGTTGCAGTGTCCCGGGATCATGTGATCACCATTTGCGACCTTACCAGCCAGCTTCCAACAGGCTAAATCAATGGGGAACTGCATGATTCACTTAATGATCACATGATTCACTTAACAATTACATGCTTCACTTAATAACCGCCACAAAAATGTTGTAAAATCAGGTGCAGTCATGTGCTGCCTCGCTTAACGACCGCACTGCTTAACAATGAATTTTCCGGTCCCTACTGTAGTTCGTAAGCAGAGGACTTTGTTGTTTATTCGTTTAGTCGCTTCCGACTCTTCGTGACTTCATGGACCAGCCCACGCCAGAGCTTCCTGTCACTCAACACCCCCAGCTCCCCCAGGGACGAGTCCATCACCTCTAGAATACCATCTATCCATCTTGCCCTTGGTCGGCCCCTCTTCCTTTTGCCCTCCACTCCCCCTAGCATCAGCATCTTCTCCAGGGTGTCCTGTCTTCTCATTATGTGGCCAAAGTATTTCAGTTTTGCCTTTAATATCATTCCCTCAAGTGAGCAGTCTGGCTTTATTTCCTGGAGGATGAACTGGTTTGATCTTCTTGCAGTCTAAGGCACTCTCAGAATTTTCCTCCAGCACCACAGTTCCAAAGCATCTATCTTCCTTCTCTCAGCCTTCCTTATGATCCAGCTCTCGCAGCCATATGTTCCTACGGGGAACACCATTGCTTTAACTATGCGGACCTTTGTTGTCAGCGTGATGTCTCTGCTCTTAACTCTTTTATTGAGATTTGTCATTGCTCTTCTTCCAAGGATTAAGCGTCTTCTGATTTCCTGACTGCAGTCAGCATCTGCAGTAATCTTTGCACCTAGAAATACAAAGTCTTTCACTGCTTCTACATTTTCTCCCTCCATTTGCCTGTTATCAATCAAGCTGGTTGCCATAATCTTGGTTTTTTTGAGGTTTAGCTGCAAGCCAGCTTTTGCACTTTCTTCTTTCACCTTCATCATAAGGCTCCTCAGTTCCTCTTCGCTTTCAGCCATCCAAGTGGTATCATCTGCATATCTGAGATTGTTAATGTTTCTTCCAGTGATTTTAACTCCAGCCTTGGATTCCTCAAGCCCAGCATGTCGCATGATGTGTTCTGTGTACAAGTTGAATAGGTAGGGTGAGAGTATACAGCCCTGCCGTACTCCTTTCCCAATCTTAAACCAGTCCGTTGTTCTGTGGTCTGTTCTTACTGTTGCTACTTGGTCGTTATACAGATTCTTCAGGAGGCAGACAAGATGACTTGGTATCGCCATACCGCTAAGAACTTGCCACAATTTCTTATGGTCCACACAGTCAAAGGCTTTAGAATAGTCAATAAAACAGAAATAGATGTTTTTCTGAAACTCCCTGGCTTTTTCCATTATCCAGCGGATATTGGCAATTTGGTCCCGAGTTCCTCTGCCTTTTCTAAACCCAGCTTGTACATCTGGCAATTCTCGCTCCATGAATTGCTGAAGCCTGCCTTGCAGGATCTTGAGCATTACCTTACTGGCATGTGAAATGAGTGCCACTGTTCGATAGTTTGAACATTCTTTAGTGTTTCCCTTTTTTGGTATGGGGATATAAGTTGATTTTTTCCAATCTGATGGCCATTCTTGTGTTTTCCAAATTTGCTGGCATATAGCATGCATTACCTTGACAGCATCATCTGGCAAGATTTTGAACAGTTCAGCTGGGATGCCGTCATCTCCTGCTGCCTTATTAGCAATGCTTCTTAAGGCCCATTCAACCTCACTCTTCAGGATGTCTGGCTCTAGCTCACTGACCACACTGTCAAAGCTATCCCCAATATTGTTATCCTTCCTATACAGGTCTTCTGTATATTCTTGCCACCTTTTCTTGATCTCTTCTTCTTCTGTTAGGTCCTTGCCATCTTTGTTTTTGATCATACCCATTTTTGCCTGGAATTTACCTCCAATGTTTCTAATTTTCTGGAAGAGGTCTCTTGTCCTTCTTATTCTATTGTCTTCTTCCACTTCCACACATTGCTTGTTTAAAAATAATTCCTTATCTCTTCTGGCTAACCTCTGGAATTTTGCATTTAATTGGGCATATCTCCTGCTATCACTGTTGCCTTTTGCTTTCCTTCTTTCTTGGGCTACTTCTAGTGTCTGAGCAGACAGCCATTTTGCCTTCTTGGTTTTCTCTTTCTTTGGGATGTATTTTGTTGCCGCCTCCTGAACAATGTTGCAAACTTCTGTCCAGAGTTCTTCCGGGACCCTATCTCCTAAGTCCATTCCGTTAAATCTATTCTTCACCTCCACTGCATATTCCTTAGGAATATTAGTGAGCTCATATCTAGCTGATCTGTGGGACTTCCCTAATCTCTTTAGTCTGATCCTAAATTGTGCAAGAAGAAGTTCGTGATCTGAACTACAGTCAGCTCCAGGTCTTGTTTTTACCAACTGTATAGATGTCCGCCACCTTTGGCTGCAAAGGATGTAGTCAATCTGATTTCGGTGTTGTCCATCTGGGGAAGTCCATGTATAAAGCCGTCTCTTAGGTTGTTGGAAGAGAGTGTTTGTTATGCAGAGTGAGTTGTCTTGGCAAAATTCTATCCGCCTATGTCCTGCTTCGTTTTGTTCTCCCAGGCCATGCTTACCTGTAATTCCAGGTGTCATTTGACTGCCCACCTTAGTATTCCAGTCTCCCGTGATGAAAATAACATCTCTTTTAGGCATGTTGTCCAGTAGATGTTGCAGATCCTCATAGAACTGCTCTACTTCAGCTTCTTCAGCATCTGTGGTTGGGGCATATATTTGGATCACTGTGATGTTAGATGGCTTGCCCTGAATTCGAACTGAGATCATTCTGTCGTTTTTTGGATTGTATCCAAGCACTGCTTTAGCCACTTTACTATTAATTATGAAGGCTACTCCATTTCTTCTGTGGTCCTCTTGTCCACAGTAGTAGATCTGGTGGTCATCTTATGTGAAGTGGCCCATTCCAGTCCATTTCAGTTCACTGATGCCCAAAATGTCTATCTTTAATCTTGACATCTCACCAATAACCACATCCAATTTGCCCTGGCTCACAGATCTTACATTCCAGGTTCCAATGGTGTGTTGATCCTTAGAACATCGGATTCGCCGTTCACCACCAGCACCGTCGGCCGCTAGCCGTCCTTTCGGCTTTGAGCTAGCTGCGTCATCACGTCTGGGGCTAGTTGAACTCATCCTCTGTTCCTCCCCAGTAGCATTTTGACCATCTTCCGATCTGGGGGTCTCATCTTCCGATGGTATACCAACATATCTCTGGTTGTACTGATCCATTTAGTTTTCACGGCAAGAATACTGGGGTGGGTTGCCATTACCTTCCCCAGGGCTCGCGTTTAGTCTGACCTCTCTGTCATGACCTTCCCGTCTTGGGTGGCCCTTCACGGTTTAGCTCACGGCATCATTGAGGTGCTCAAGCTCCAGCACCACGACAAGGTAACGATCCTTTGCTGAAGAAGTAGAAGACTACCTATACTCAATTTTTTCACATCAACTACTGTACTACTGTCTAATAAAATACAGTACTGATGAAATTGAACCAGCTCACTGCTGTTAAAGCAGTTGAGTTACAAATAAAATAATTACTGGAAGAAATCAACTTAATTTTCAAATGAATTTATTCAGGATATGTGTAAAATTTATTTTCCCTGAGAACAAGGGAAAATTGGACTTGTCAATTTCACGCTGGTGAAATAAATAATTGTGACAGTTCTGTAGTTGTAAAGCTTTGAGCTGTGAAAATATCTGTGTTATAATACCTTGCATCCACTTGATGGCAGTGTGGACAGGCTAGGCCTGTTTCCTCTATTCAGGCTGGAAATTGTCAGGTAGAACACAAAGTGCTACTGGTCCAAAATTCTTGTTTAGATTACTGGAAATAACATGATTGCCACCCCTGATCTGTGAACTTGTGCAAATCCCATATATTATGTCATAATAGTTCCAGAATTCATATTACTTCAATATACCTGAAACATAATTTTAAAAAGTTAGGTTGAAAACAATAAAAGCAAGTTTAAATTTTTTAAAAATGGAACTTTTTGAAACTATTAACAAAGATAATATTTTATAGAGATATTAGCTCTATCTTCTTAGTTTTACAATCTATATTTTAGTGGTTTAATTGTGAGATCTGTTGACTGAATATATGGAGCTGAACATTTTCATTAATTCTACTTTACTATCAGTTAGTTAAAATTTATCCATGGTATACATCTCCCTCCTACTGAGCCAAGAGAGACAGAGCTATATTCATCCCTTATAAAGACAGCTTATATGGAATCATCTCAATCATATTCTTACAATAATCTTATCAGATAGGCATTATTTTGGGTTAAAAAAATCCTGTTGGATTCATAGCTAAACAGGAACCAGATACAGATTTCATACAAATTATCAGAATGCTGTAGTCACAGTCCAATAACCTCATTTACTAATTTTATATTTAAAAATGCACTAAATCAGCAAATGCAAATGAATCACAGCAAGTAAGGCAGTAATTACTAGAAGTCAGCATGAATAGGAGAGATATGTTAGATTAACCTTATCCCAGTTTTTGATTAGGTAACTTCCTTGGCATATTGTTTCAGTGCTGTAGACATAATATATCATAATTTCAGCAAACCATTTAATAAATAGCCCATGACATTCTGATTAGTATACTGGCTAAGTATAGGCTAGATAGCATGATAATTAAGTGGATACATAGCTGGCTAAAAATCACACCCAAAGAGTGCTTGCCTCATTATAATTTTTATTAACAAGATTCAATCCTGGGCCCTGTACTGTCCAATATATTTTAAGAATTTGAACAAAGAGGTAGAGGGGATTCTTGACAAATTTCCAGATGGTATGAAACTGGGTGGGAGTTAATACTCTAGAAAATGGAAACAAGATTCAAAATGAACTTGATAGGTTAGAAAAATGAATTGAGACTAACATAACAAAATTTAACAGAGATAAATGCAAAGTTCTTCACTTAGAAAAGAAGATTCAAATTAATAGGTACAGCTTGGGGATATGTAGCTTGGCAACAGTATTTGTGAAAAAGATATTGGAACAGTAACTGATAACAAACTTGGCAATAATGGCAAATGAAATTTTAGGCTGCATCAACGAACGTTAATTTCCAAAATCAAGGGAAGTGATACCCTGACTTTATTTTGAGATTGTCAAACATTCCTTGAGTATTGTGTCTACATTGAGCATCATTTTTAAAAAAAATCAGGGAAACTCCTTGTAGAACATCTTCAAAGCAGAGTACTGTAACAAGTGTGATCGAGAGACTAAAAATTCCTATTAAGAGAAATCAAGAGAAATGGAAGGTGCTGAAGTGTTTAGCCTTGTGCAGAAAAGCCTGAGGGGAATATGATAACATTCACTCTTTGAGTGAGATGGGTGGTGACGAAATTCAAAATATAAATATATATTTTTTTCAAATATCCATAACCATCCTTGGATATGATTTAGAAATTGGACATGTTTTGGATGCTGCCCAAATCTGACCATTCTATAAGATGACAAGATGACTACTTTAACTCAATTGCAGTATTATTATAGGAGACTTAAGGCGAGAATATTTGACTTTATATATTTTGATCATCAAACGGCAGAATTCCACATTTTACCCTAGGCCAATCTCTTTCATAGAGAACTTAAAGGGAGCATTTCACCTCAATGCATTTTAGCTTCTTGAAAAAGCCTACTTCCCTTATGCCAACTTCAAGAACTTGTAAATTTATGAAACCAATGCCAGCTCAGCATCTTTAAAACATACATAAACACCAAGCATCAAGTATTTATTTTTATTTATTCAAATTTATATCACCGCCCATCTCCCCCCCAAAATAGCTTTCTATTTAAATGTCCCAATTAAACATTATCCTGACACTAAGAAAGCACACATTTTTTAAAATGAAAAAATTGAGCAATAATAACACTATATTCTTTAACATACAACAGTGGATAACAGTGCTAGCCTGTGTCAGTATCATTAACGTTTTTCCCCCTCTTCATAAAGCCTTATTGCTGTGCGCCTAATAACTGATTTTGCATGTTTAATTTGTTTTAACTTTATATTACATCTTTCTTATTGTATATACACTATGTGTATTAAGACTCCAAGAAGTACTGAACCCTCAAAGAGGACAACCTCTTCAGAAAGGGATCTGTGCATGCAAGGTCGTTGCACAGCCTGTGGCTGGACACCAAGAAAATGTCCAGCCACCGAACTAGATTAGCTGGGCAGGGACCTATCACAGGGTATGAAGTCACATTGAACAAAGTCAAGATTTCTTCTCTACCGCTCCAGAGTGCAGGATATGGAATAATGAATTTAAATTACAGAAAGGGTGATTCTCATTAAACGTTAGAAAAAGCTTCCTGGCAGGATGAGCAATTTGACAGTAAAACCAATTAGCCAGAGAAATGATGAGTTTCCCTTCACTGAACGTATTCAAGCAGAGGTTGGTCAACCACCTGTCAGGATACATTTGCTTTTTATCGTCATAACAACAACTCTGTTAGGTAAGTCAGGCTGAGAGAGAATGACTGGTCCAAAATCACCCAGTGAGTTTCCCTGGTTGAGAGAGGATCTGAACTTGGGTTTCCCCAGGTCTAATCCAATACCAGCATGTCAAACCTGCTGAAGCTTTGCTGAATCTGATATCTGATTGCATTTCACTGTGCACAGTCCTGCATCTTGACCTATCTTCACCTTTATTCTCTTTGTCATTCATTTGCAAGGTTTGGTATACTAAGATTATGCCCAAAGTAGCTCACATCATATTAAAAAAAGAATATAACAAGTTAAATACTGTAATAATAACAATAAAAATATTATAGAACAACTCATGTAACTAAAACAATAAACAACCTGAATCCAGCAGTTTAGAGCTAAGCAGCAGAGAGAATAAAGCCTAACATAAATTTTAAAAACAAAACAAACAAGGACAGACTTCTGTTCCACAGGAGAAGCCCTCCAAAATTAACCTATGATTATTTCATTCTATATCCCAATTACCTAAAACAATCACTAACATTATCTCCCCCCACAACTTCTACCTGGCTCCTTCAGACCCCTCCCCAGTCTCTATCTCAGTCATGGAGCACAGACTTGGGAAGTAAGGGAGCTCAAATTTCAACTGCAGCATTTCTAATAGAAGTCACTATTCTGCGTCCCCAATCAAGTTATTAAAACCTGCCCATCTGGTTCCCACTATTCAATTAAAATTGCTCTTTTCAAATTAGGAACAGTGCTAGGAGGCATCTCTTCAAAGTCAACAAGCCAACAAGGACAGCCAAGAAATGCTATTTATGGGGAAGCTGTTTCATTCATCTCTCAGCCTTCAAGCAGAACATCCCAAAAGCTCATCAAGCAGCAAAGGCAACTTCATACTGTCCATAATGCAGGCCTAAGCTTGAAGGAACAATTATACCGTTGATATCAGTTCAGTTTTTACACAAAAAAATACTGAAGTGGCAAAACCTGCATAGCAAATTATTCTACTAGGTTTACTTATTCAATTTTGCAATTAATGTTGCTTGGCAGTAACACTAAACGGAAAACGAAAATCAGCCAGCATCAGCACAAAGCTCTGATGAAAGTTGCAGTAAGAATGGACAGGGCAGTCTCCTATAGCTGTAATGATGAAGCAGATACGCTGCAGAGCCACGGAAGGTGGAATCTGTTTATTACAGTCATGTAGCAGTTGCTACTTCCGTTCTCAGTGGCAACGGGTAACAAAAATACTTCACAGATCTTGGTGCTGTAATAATCTATAGCACACAACTTACCAGGAAAGAGGGAAGCAAGTACTAAAATAATTGCTATAAAATTGAGGCCCAAATCACCTTTAATAGCTTTCAAACTATCCAAAAGGACATATAGAATGTTATTTCTAACATTTATTGGACTTCCAGTTAATTTTTTGGCTTAATAGAACTTTACCCTGCCATACATTAAAAAGTCACCCAAATTGGAAACACGCAAATTTTGCAACAATTTGTTTGTTATTAAACCCAATAAAGAAAAGCAACATTTGCAGCAAAAAATGTAAAACATATAAATCAAGCTGATAGCAGCAAGCATAAAACAAGAGGAAGAAATGTGCCAACTGGAAAGAAAATCAACACAAATATTACACTGATTTTGTAAGTACAGACATATCCTGGCATCTGAATATCTTTTCCAAGGTCTTCATTGCTAACCTGCAGCATATTTCTTGACTCCTTATTCCTTTATTGTTGATCCTAAATCTACTCCTCCTCCACCACAGTCAGTCCTACGCCTGATTAATCTAAATTTAATTCATTCAGTTTAGGCACTGCCCAGCTCCAAACAGTGGTTGCTATACCTGCTGTCATTAGTTTGGTCTTTTTTATACGGAATCTTAGTCCTATTTTTTTACTGAGGTTCTTAACTTTCATTATTAGAGTGTCCTAACAGTCAGAAATCATGCTGAGATGAGGAGTAGGTCTCTAGTGTTTATTACTGCTACATAAGACAGAATCCTAACAAACTGAAGAAGTGTGGGAAAAACCCAGACAGATAAACCCCAAAGTTAAGGCGGGTCTGATCTGTGTCTCTTTGAATGGCTGCTTAATTCCTCAGCACTACGCATGCGTTTTCCCCCCTGGATAGAGGCCCCTTCCAGCTCACCATCAGTACTCATGACATAGAGCTTGCAAATTGTTTGCATGTTCAGCTATCAGAGTAGTGTAATCAGCATAGCAGGGGTTATTTATGTTTCTTCCTTCAATTTTAAAATCACACTCTTCTTCCATTCCAGCCTCCCTTAATATATATTCAGCATATTGGTTGAATAAATAAGGTGAGAATACACAGCCTTGTCTCACTCCTTTGCCAGCCTGGAACCAGTCTGTTTCACCATGTTCTGTCTGCACTGTGGCTTTTTCTAAGCACATTCCACAGTTTTACATGACTGACACAAACGCCTTTCTATAATCAATGAAGAACGTACTGACTTCTTTTTGGTATTCTTTGGTTTTCTCAATTATCCAGCATGCATCAACAATAATCCCCGTATTCCCAGTACCGTTTTAAAGCCAGCTTGAACAGCTGGCATCTCTTTTCCATGCAGGGCTCTAATCTGTGCTGGATGATCCTAAGCATTATTTTGCTGTTGTTGTTTATTCGTTTAGTCGCTTCCGACTCTTCGTGACTTCATGGACCAGCCCACACCAGAGCTTCCTGTCGGTCGTCAACACCCCCAGCTCCCCCAGGGACAAGTCCGTCACCTCTAGAATATCTTCCATACACCTTGCCCTTGGTCGGCCCCTGTTCCTTTTGCCCTCCACTCTCCCTAGCATCAGCATCTTCTCCAGGGTGTCCTGTCTTCTCATTATGTGGCCAAAGTACTTCAGTTTTGCCTTTAATATCATTCCCTCAAGTGAGCAGTCTGGCTTTATTTCCTGGAGGATGGACTGGTTTGATCTTCTTGCAGTCCAAGGCACCCTCAGAATTTTCCTCCAGCACCACAGTTCCAAAGCATCGATCTTCCTTCGCTCAGCCTTCCTTATGGTCCAGCTCTTGCAGCCATATGTTCCTACGGGGAACACCATTGCTTTAACTATGCGGACCTTTGTTGTCAGCGTGATGTCTCTGCTCTTAACTCTTTTATTGAGATTTGTCATTGCTCTTCTTCCAAGGATTAAGCGTCTTCTGATTTCCTGACTGCAGTCAGCATCTGCAGTAATCTTCGCACCTAGAAATACAAAGTCTTTCACTGCTTCTACATTTTCTCCCTCTATCTGCCAGTTATCAATCAAGCTGGTTGCCATAATCTTGGTTTTTTTGAGGTTCAGCTGCAAGCCAGCTTTTGCACTTTCTTCTTTCACCTTCATCATAAGGCTCCTCAGTTCCTCTTCGCTTTCAGCCATCAAAGTGGTATCATCTGCATATCTGAGATTGTTAATGTTTCTTCCAGAGATTTTAACTCCAGCCTTGGATTCCTCAAGCCCAGCACGTTGCATGATGTGTTCTGTGTACAAGTTGAATAGGTAGGGTGAGAGTATACAGCCCTGCCGTACTCCTTTCCCAATCTTAAACCAGTCCGTTGTTCCGTGGTCTGTTCTTACTGTTGCTACTTGGTCGTTATACAGATTCTTCAGGAGGCAGACAAGATGACTTGGTATCCCCATACCGCTAAGAACTTGCCACAATTTGTTATGGTCCACACAGTCAAAGGCTTTAGAATAGTCAATAAAACAGAAATAGATGTTTTTCTGAAACTCCCTGGCTTTTTCCATTATCCAGTGGATATTGGCAATTTGGTCCCTAGTTCCTCTGCCTTTTCTAAACCCAGCTTGTACATCTGGCAATTCTCGCTCCATGAATTGTTGAAGACTGCCTTGCAGGATCTTGAGCATTACCTTACTGGCATGTGAAATGAGTGCCACTGTTTGATAGTTTGAACATTCTTCAGTGTTTCCCTTTTTTGGTATGGGGATATACATTGATTTTTTTTCAATCTGATGGCCATTCCTGTGTTTTCCAAATTTGCTGGTGTATGAAATTAAAGATATTGTACAATAGTTTGCACACTCTGCTAAGTCTCCTTTTTTTGTTACTGAGAACTTCTTCCCATCTGTCGGCCACTGTGTCGTTCTTCAGATTTGCTGGCACAGCTTAGTTAATCTTTATTGATTCTTCTTCTGTTGCTTGCCATATTTCTGTGGGTATTCCATCAGCTCCTGTAGCTTTCTGACTTGGTAATGACGAGAGTGCTGATCCAACTTCATCTTCCAGTACTAGAGGTTCCTGTAGATAGGAATTATCTTCTAAGGCATGGGTGTCCAACCTTTTGGCTTCCCTGGGCCACACTGAGTGAAGAGGAATTGTCTTGGGCCACACATAAAATATATAATATAGTTAATGTATATAAGTAATAAAACTTCATTTATTTTTTTAATATTTTTATTATAAAATTTAAAAAAAGAGGGCAACATAAAACTAGTGGGATATTTGACTTTGTTTTTGTGAAACTAATGCATCAATGTCTGGTTCGATGAAAGTGGTTGCAATTCTCAGTGAGTTCTCAAGGTGCTCGTCAGAAATTTTAATTCTAATTTTACTCTTCATGTGCTTCATCCTTGGGGCCGCATTATTCAGGGCCACATGCGGCCCAGAGGCCGCAGGTTGGACACGCCTGTTCTAAGGTATTTTTATCCCTCCAGCTTCTAAAGACCAATTTGGAAGTGACATGCAGTTGGGTGCATCCAGTGGGGTTGGCCTATTTGAGAGAAGTAGTGGTTCCATCTGCATTGAAGGAGGTGGTGGTACAACCCCCTCTCAAATGCAGTCTCTAAGCTTCCCTTCTGGGGAAGGTTGTTGAAAAGGTAGTAGAGTTGCAGTTACAGAAGATCCTGGATGAAACTAATTATCTGTATCTCTTTCAGCTGGGCTTCAGGTTGGGACATAGTACTGAAACAGCATTGGTCACACTTGTTGATTCCCTTTTGTGGAACTGGGGTGATGTGGTGTAACAATCCTGACCCTCCTAGATCTATCAGAAGCTTTCAATACCATCAGCTTGGGGATAAGCTACCACTATTAGGGATAAGCTATCACTCTTCAAGGGTAAAATGGGAAAGATACAATGGCCCTCTGTCTCAGCCCTTCTCTCATAGAACAGGGCAGAAATAATTTTCTAATCCAGTTTTCAGGATAAATCTTCACAAAGTGGCATAGAAAATATTATGAGCAACCCTGATATGAGCAATGTCTCTCATTAACCTTGTATCTACAAATAGTATACCTACATTCACCTAGCATGGAAGATTAATAGACTGCCCTATAAGCTGAATGGATGGGACATGCACAAGCTACTCCATGAAGGATGTGATAAAAAATGGCTTACCTAACAATGAATAATTCAACATTCTTCCTAGCATGTATGTTACATTTCACTAATGTAAAAGAAAATTTGCACCCTTCTATCATTGGAGTAAGAGGTAAGGAATTAATTGCTTAATTTCCCTCCAACCTCAAAAATACTGATTATATGACAGACAAATTCAAAACAATTGTCACAGTTTGATAGTAACCAATATACATTACTATTTGCTTGGATGATATAACCAATAAATAATCAAATAGACAATAAGGTTGAAAGGCATTTCTCTTATAAAACCTTGTACCAACTATAGTTAACAGTGCTTCTGAACGTATCGATAGAATGTTTCAGAGTATAACATTAATTATCTTTTATAGTTGTAAACTGTGCAATATATTGCTATTTTTAATTAGCATATGTGACTATAAACAATGGCACACATTTATCTTTGATAATCCTAAACACATTAAAGCTTCAAAATTATTATGGCTGCAGTAATAAACATAATGCAAAGAAGTGGCTGCTTGGGAAGAAAATATCACAGGGAGCTTAATTGGCTTTCATTTTTATGCAAAGCAGCTTCTGAGTTGAGTGAACTTCATAAATTGGCAAACCAGCTGGACAATAGTTTTATTCTAGCTGACTAAATGGCAGTGCAAAGCTGACGCATCAGGTCTTACATTTTTTTTTCTACTCATCCGTTCCTAGCATGACCGTCAGAGAGAACTGAAATAGTCTATAAAGGCCACTGGAAAAAAGATCGTTCAAATTAAAGAATCAGCAAAACAGGCCAATTATGTTAATTAGTTAACAAAGCATACGCTTTATCCAGTGGAAATGTAGTTTAATGGAAAAATGCAGTCTTGAAAGTTAATCTGCCTATAAAACATGTTTAAGTACAGCATTCTAGAATTCATCCCATTTTTTCGTCTCCTTTAATACACACTAGATCAGATAAAATATGATTGGGATAACTAGAATTAAAATCTTCCAATTAATATAGCCATATTAACACTGCAGTGGAATTCCTTAGAGATCAGGCTGAAACCAGACATACGTTGTTATCATTACAATAAAAGTCTGATCTCCCTCAGTCTATCTGATGTGTGCTAGTGAAAAACTCGTATCAAAACAATAAGTTACCTTAATCCTGCTCAGGTTCATGTGCACCAGCAGCCACGTATGTTCTGTTAAATCAGCAAAATGAAGGAAGATAGATCCTTTTTTTCTTCCCACATTGAAAAGTCTGTTGTCAACATTACATTCATAAGGTTACAGCTGTTACTTAAAGTCTTCAAATCAAAAGTGAGTCAAATATCATTTTTATATTCTGACTTCTGTTCAAAATACTACTATGCTTTAAATTAGCCTCTCTAGAAGTCATATGTATATATGTAAATGTATATGTAAAATACTAAAATACTAAAATTATTCATTCCTATAGAAACTATGTCTTCTCCTGAAAACCACATGCATTATTACAAAGATTTCATATTTTTATTTATTAATAAGTACAATAATTTTCACCAGGGAAGTTCCTCTTATTTATTAAAAAAAACTTCAACTCAGTTTTTATTTCAATTTTTTCTTGTCAAATCAATTGATAGAAAAATGGTGCATCCTGAATAAAGACAGAAAAATATTATTCAAAGTTTGACCAATCTTCTCAGGGGCAAATACGTGAGTTCTAGTCCTGCCTTAGGCATGAAAGACAGCTGGTGACCTTGGGCTAGTCCCTCTCTCTCAGCCCAGCTCGGTGCAATGTAGTCTAGCCTCCTTGCTGTGCACCCTGGGAAATGTGACTTGTCACGGCTAAATAGTCTACACATCTGGCTGCTGGACCTCACGAGGATTTCCCAGGAAGAAAAAGCAGCATGAACACCGAACTGCTATGCCATACAATTAAAAAAACAAACAAACCAGTATTACTAAGCTGGGCATCAGCATGGTCAGATAATTTCACATGATTTAGTGTTAAGGTAAGTGGTACATTTGGCTACCTGTGTGTTTCATTTCCTCTGGCAATTAGGGCAAGTAAAAAAAAAAAAGACAGCGAGACCATTTTTTCCTTCCCCATATTCAACACAGGGCTGCAACTGGGGGGGGGGGGAAGTGGGGCATGTGCCCCGGGCACAGCGCTGGGGGGCACCAAAATGAGCACTGGGGGGGCGCCAAAATGGGCTTGGAATCCATGTTTGCCCTGGGTGACACAGACCCTAGTTGTGGGCCTGATCCAACATTAGTAAGAGAAGGCCCTGCCTTTTTTACAAGCTGGCTAGTTCCATTCCTCTAGTACCATTACAATGAGGTTCACAGTCTGGAAGCCCTTCAGCTTTCAATATATCTGCCACTAAGTGGTAATGGTGACAAAGAGCACATTTCTACAATTGCCTTTTATGTGCCAAATGTAACCACTCCTGAGCTGGTCAGATACTGTATGGGTACAGATAACCATCCCTTCGTTACCTTACACTACAAATAGATCATTTTTATGGGATTATACATGGATACAGATAGTCCTTGTTTAGTGACTACCTTGGATAGCAACTGTTCAGTTACAATGGTGATGAAAAAGTAACTTTGTGACCAATGTGCACATTTACAACCTTTGCAGTGTCCCTCTCAGTCACATGTTGGCCATTACAGTCAATTAGTATATGAAGACCTAGCTTTCTGGAGAAGGCTCTGATGCTGGGAAAAGTAGAAGAAAAGAGAAGAAGAGGATGACCAGCAGCAAGGTGGATGAACTCAGGTACAGTGGCAATGAGTCCACCATTGGAAGACCTGAAAGGCCAGGTTAGGGACAAGTCGTCATGGAGAAAATCTATATATGTAGTTGATCACAGTCAAAAACAACTTGATGGCACATAATCAAGAGAGGAAGTGAAACAAATGCTATAAAAGTTAGTGTAAAAAAAAAAACTGATGAAAAAGAGATCATCAGTGCTGTGAAGATTAAAAAAAAATTGTAAAGCTTTAGGTGTTGATGGTGCAACTGGAGAAATGTTTGGATATGGTTTGCTTAAGAAGTAGCATGTAACTTACCGTGTACAGAGTCCTCGGAGTTTGCAGTTACAATGGTGATGAAAAAGTAACTTTGCGACCAAGGCCCACATTTACAACCTTCTTAGTCACGTGTTGGCCATTACAGTCTATTAGTACACATTGTCCTATGCTTGACTTGTTCTTAGTCTCCCCCCCACACACACCCCTTGCAGGGCAGAGAGATTGCTTAAACAAGCTAACTCTTCCGGATCTGTTTTTCTCCACAGCGCAGTGTGTCCCTAAAAAGTGCTTGTATTTTTATAATGGTTTTGTATTTTCTTTTTCTCTTATTCTTGATATAGTCCAAAGGCTATAAATCAATAAAGTATGTATCTGTCTGTCTGTCTAAAAAGTTCAAGCAAGTTAATAAGCTCAGTTCTGTGACCTTAATTAGGCAGCTCAGGCTGCTGCCTGTAACTGACAAGATCCTAATCAGCTTCACCCTAAAGGCTTTCTTTTGCCTTCTAAGGGGCTCAGGGCCCCATGGGCGCTAAGCAAACAGCACATTCCTTTCAGTGTGTATTCCTCATTGTGTGTCTGCTTACTCTCTTGTAATCCCTTCCTCTCCAATGAATGTAAATACAAACATCAATTCTCTTCTTGCTAAATTATTCCAGCACTAGGGTGAGCGTTCCCAAGAACAGGGGGGTAGGGAAAAAGGGCTATAAGATTTGCTCTTTTAAACCAGCTGCCTCATGAGTCAAGTTCTGGAAACCTTCCCTGCTGTTTGGGCTCACTCAGGTGTTTGGGGGTTATATCCTGCTGTAAAGCAAAGGAAAGCTGAAGTAAAATTGTAAGCACAGTCACGGTCACATGATTTTTTACTGCAACTGCTTTGCTTAACGACTGAGTCGTGGGTCTGAATTGTAGTCGCTAAACGAAACTACCTGTATATCTGAAAGCTTAAGCTGCTGATAGATGAATAATACTAATGTCCTATTAAGTCTTTGTTGAAAGATCTGTACCTGTTACCAATTACTTTTAGGGCATGTCAACGGGTTACTATTAATCTTTTAAAAAGTAAATGGTTTAACGCCTGACTAGCTATGGGACCAATTCTTGTCATAAATCTGTCCAGAGAGTAAAATTTCCATAAGCAACTTTCTTAAACATTCACCCACTTTCAGAAATCCATCTGACAGATTCACAAAGAAAACGGTGTCACTCCTGAGCTTTCTCTCTTTTAGAAAAGAATTACGATTCATCTCTTGAATAGGGTCTTTTGAATTGTTTTTATAAGGTTTTAATATTTATATAGGCATATTCATTATGCTGGGTTTTTTACTTTTGTTAGCTTCTTTGATCATACTTGTGGGACAATCAATCAATCAATCAATAAATGCTTTACCTGGGCTTATTCACATCACAGAGCAAATTAGGGCATGATGAGATAGAATGCTCATCTGCTGGAGTTCCCTTATTATACAAAAATCTGTTTCAGTCTGAAGAGGGAAAGGAGGGAACATAGCAACAACCAAAACAGCCTGGAAAAAGGATAGGCAAGTGTTGTGTAATATTTCATCCTTTATATATTGGAAAACAGTTCAGGGTTGGGAGGGAGGGAGGAGAATTGCAGTAGCTAAAAGAAGCACTTCCAAAGGAAAACAGTTATTCTTTTAACAGCGTCTCTCTTACATATCTTAGTGCTAAAATAGAAGTGTGCCCAATTAATATGCAGTTATGTTGTTTTGAACAGAATGTGGAGTTCACCTGAGGAAAATTATACAGATCTACCTAACCCATTTTAAGGTCTAAGAATGGATCTAGCAATTATAAGAATGGAGAAGGAGTCCTGCTGGATTAGATATATGCTCTTCTAATTAAGCATCCTATTTTCCAGAATGGAGATGCACTCTCTCTCTCTCTCCCCACAATGAAAAATTTCTGTTCACCTACATAGCTGTAGCTGTACTTCAAAAAGTAATCTAAACTCCCTTTAAAGCTGTCTAACCCTATATCCATTTAAAGCAGTGGACTTCCATAAATTAATTATACACTAAGGAAGCAACTGCTTTCCTTTGTTCTGAATCAATTGTTCATCAATTTGATTAGGTTAATTTCTCTTACTATTAGAAAAGTAGTAATAAGGAATCTTTATCTATTTTCTTCTCATCATGAATAATTTTTAAATCATACTCGTTTTTTCAAAACCTCATTTGTCATTTTCTTTCTTTAACCAAAGTCTCCAAACAATTTAGCCTTTTTGCGTAGTGATCCCGATTTTAAGTTTCTGTCATTTACTTTCTTAAAAGCTTTATTTTTTCATGTGTCCTCATGGCCACTTGATCGCCATTTGGGTGCTTTGCAACCAGTTCTCATTTACGACGGTGGCAGTGTCCCACGGTCACATGATCGCCATTCGTGAGCTTCACAGCTGGCTTCTGACAAGCAAAGTCAATGAAGACAGTAGTAAGACACAAGTTGTTGTCATGTGATGACTGTGGGTGATTCGCTTAACGACCACAGTGGAACTGACATTGTAAATCCTGCAGGTCACGTGGTGTTTCACTTAAGAACCACATCTCTTAACAACAGAGTTTTATTTTTATTTATTTATTTATTTGATTTCTATAGCTGCCCATCTCAACAAGTAACTGCTGGGAGTTGCTGATCCCAATTGTGGTTGTTAAATAAGGGCTACCTGTATAGACTCCAGAAACAGGAAGGATGGGGAGTTCCATTTCTAAAATTATATTATCAAGTAGCAAATTTGGGACCTATTATTCCCTTTGTATTGGAAGATCCAAGAAGACAGTGGATATGGCTAGAAAACATATAGGAAGTAGATAGATCCAAATTTATAAAAATAGTTAATATAAACAGAATGTTTGCAAAATCTGTTTTAGGTTGGGGAAAAATAGCCATGCAGCATTGATAGAGGTATCTCCCTCAACATCTTTAATGGTATATTAAGGTGTCCTAACTTAGAGCAAAGAACCACACTGAGACAGTGACTTGGTCTCTAGTGTTTATTGAACTGCTCGAGTAGATAGAAAATCCTGCCAAACTGAAAGAGTGTGGGAAATCCACACAGATAAACCCAAAACTCAAGGTGGGTCTGCTCTGAGTTTCTTTGAAGGAAAGTTCAAAGCCTCTAAACTATGCATGCGTTTTCCCCCCTGGATAGGGGCCCCCACCTGCTCACCATCAGTACTCATGACATAAGGATTCTATAATCAAGATCAGTCAAGACAGTTGAAGCCTTGGCGAGATCTCAATTGGTACAGAGTCAGTAGCTTCTCTAAGAAAAAGACACTACATGATTAGAAATTGGATGCCATCTGTCTTTGCTAAAATGGCTGCTGGTGTTAGGCTACCTTTGACAAATGACTAACTAATTATCCTTCCCAAGCTAAAGGAACAATCCCAAAAATTTATAGATTATTACTGGAATTGGAATTAGGTGACCTCTACAGTAGGTTTAAACAAAATTTGTAATATCAATTTAGGAAAACAAATAGATGAAATGAAGTTATTTTATATCAGCATCCATACAAAAGATGCAGTGGAAGTGCATTGTTGGCATTTAACTTCAATTAGAATAGTACAAATATCTCATAATTATGTATCAAAATGTTGGAGGAGCTATAATCAGAAGGGAACATCTTTTCATATGCAGTGAACTTGTGAAGTGGTTGTTCCTTTCTGAAGAACGTATTTGAATTAGTCAGAATAATAACTAAACAAAGAGTTGTATGTGTTCCAGAATGGTGATTATTATATGTTTTCGAGGGAGCTAACAAAAAGCTCCTTGCTGCTAAAGCAATAATTACTCAGAAGTGGAAATTCATAGATAATTTATCATTTGATAGTTGGCATGTTAAAGTATGGCCAACTGTACTTCTTTAAAAAGTCACCAATAAAATTTGAATATTAAATTCACTGAGAGATGAGTCATATTTTTATTGGTTCTGAAAATATTACATATGTCATGTTAACAATAATTGTAGCTCTAATTTTGACTAATCTAGCAATATATGGGAAATATAACTGAATCTTGAGATATACTGTTCTTGGATGTTACCTTTTATTCTTTTCCTTGTCTTACAGAATGTTAAAAGCGAGAAAAAAAAATTAAAGATGTAAAAAAACCAACCATCAGCACAATTTTTTTTAAAGCCTTAATTTGTTGCAGAATGCTGGGAAAGCCGTTAGCCCAGGAGAGATCAGAAAAGTCACACACCAGGCATTTCTATAAAAATAATTTATTTACAAAAAGCAAAACAAAAGCAAAACATATTTAAAGGACTTAGCTCTCATTGAGAGCTACCTAGCTTGGCTACATATCGGCACAGAGAAAAAAAAGAGGAAGTGAAACAAGTCCGGGCAGGTTTCCTCCCCCCAGGCGATTTGCATCAAGCACGTGAAAGGAGACAATCAAATACAACCTCTTCACCCGGCCAAAATGATTAGGTACAATAGCAGTCTTAATCGTTAGTAGGAAAATATCAACATAATTTTCCACTCAAGAAACAAAAAACCAGAAGGATCTTTGCCTAAAAATTTGCTGATGAACAATCTCATCCTTGCTGTAAAAAGGTAAAATCTCTGACCTGAGCATAATTCCTAGTAACTTCATAAACATGACTTTCTCCCCTTAGCAACAGTAGTGACTTTCCATTGCCTTCTTCAATGATATTTTTTCAGCTTCCCAAACCAGCCTACAGCTTTGGGGTTCTCTGGCAGTCTCCCTCCAAATACTAACCCAGCTCAGTCCTGCTTAGCTTCTGAGCCCAGAGATCAGCCAGGTGCAGCCACCTGCAACATATCTGGTGAGGCAACATCCTTCACATACCCATTCCATAAATGTTGAAAACTGAACAGAGGCATTTATTCTAGCAGTTTTTAAAAAATATTTTCAGATATCAGCTAAACCATAAACTGTTCCTGGTGGAAGAAAGTAGGAATAATTTCAGGGACGACAGTTTTTCTCTGGAGTAACATGGTCAACTATGTGCTGTTACATCACAACTCAAGTAAGGCCATTCCACAGACAAAATGCAGTGGTGATATATACGTGTTCTTAACCAAAGAACTCATCACTCAATATTAAAACTCCTCCTATTTCCTTGTGAAAGTGATGTTAGTTCCTAAACAGGAATTTAATCTTCAAAATACTATATAATTGTTGACCTAATCAGCAATACTCGAGATTGAAGTTTATTATCTCCGCTTGTATTACTTAAGGAACACAGTTCTTCACAATGCTTTTCTCATTATACCAATTATTAGAAGAAAGTTCAACATCAGTAATATACTGTATAATAGGATTCTTTTTTACAATATGTTCTGCTTCCAGTACTAGCAATATTCAGAGGACTTCTAGATGAATGCTTTATTGTGCCACCAGAATAAATTTGTACATAATGAATTTTACACAGAGTTTATTGTTAGTTTATTCCTTCCATAATAGCAGAAAATCTGGTTTAATTCAGAAACAACTCCTCCTCCTCCATTTCATAATGCTATCTTCCTGTAGGCTAGTCCTTCTGTGAGGTCATGTCCAAGGAGTCAATTTGCTCCTTGGACGTGATATTCTGATCATGCCATTTCTCCCCTCCCACCTTGCCCTACAATTCAAATGTTAGGCACCATCTGAAGGGTTTTATTGTGATTCATTAGAGAAAAAGATGAACTGGACAGGATGAGAATAGAAACTACTTTCTTGGATTTCTATGGAGGGAAGTTTATGAGCTTCAGGGCCTGGAAATACTCAGATGCAACTGGTGAGATTTGCAGATACGTGGCAAAGGTAACAACTGTTTAGCTTGGATGACAGAAAGGAGAACCACTGAGTCAGTTTGATAAGCCAACATCCTAGCATTCCCACCCCTAAAGTGGATGGGACCTAGTGACAGACATAACAGGACATCAATAAAGGTACAAACATCCCAAACTAATGCAATAGCATTCAGTCCTGTGTCAGGATGGTAGCATGAACTAGTCATGTAGAATATATGGAAGTTTGAGAGCCAGAAAAAAGGGAGTCGCCAGCAGATGCCCTAAAAGCTCCTGATAGGGTTTATAAGGAAATGAGCAAGTTCCAGCTCACAAGGCTCTAAAGCTGGGGCAAACTATGTGGAGCCCAGATCGCATAGCTACACATCAACATCTAATCATTCTAATACTGGCCCTGGAATATAACCACAGGACATAATAGATTCTGGCATGAAGCAACTCCATTGACTCATTCACTACACACAAATATGTTCTCTGTACTCAACCTGTCCGTTCTGCTTTTATGGTTGAGACTACTGATAGCTGACATCTATGTTCGTCCCAATACAGGAAGCACTAAACCTTTACAATTCACAGCTGGCAACTATCAAGAGCTCCTATAACTTTATTCAGTTTTATATTTGCCAGTAGTCCTGGGAGAATATACTGGCTAAAAACTGACAATCAAGTTATTCAATGGAACCATGATATCACCTTCAAACTCCCAGGATACAAGACTTACAGCATGGAAGAACTGAGACCTACATGAGTTACTCTTTCACAAGAAATACATTTTCTGACCTTGCCTTCCAAATATTTGCAATGTGAAGTTCTGTTTGGAAAAGGAGAAGCACAGACCCTGTCCAGCTATTCCTGTGAAGTGCCAATACCCATCAAATACAGAGCTGAGCTGACTAAAAAAATTCATTGACAAGAACTTACAGAAAGGTTTACTATGCCACTCCTTCCCACTCCCAGTACACCCTCTTTTCTTTGTCAAGAAGACAGCTCTCTACAGGGAGTCCATAATGAGTGGCTCCTGAACCATCAGAGATGACTACCTTCTTCTCATCTTTGAACTCGAACATCTGCAGAATGCACACACATTTCCTGATTCGTATGAAAAAAGGGCACAAATATTTACAAGACTCTGATTCTCCCTATGGAAAGTTTGATAAGCCAGCATCCTAACATTCCCACCCACTAAGCCACCCATGTGCCTTTTGAACCGGTGAACATGGCGTCAGTTTTCCAAAATTACTTGCAAAAGTAAAGTAATTGCAAAACGCATTACTTTAACTCTAAAGGTATCCCCCTCCACTGCCACTGCAGCTTTTACTTTGCGCATTAGCATGATTCCCACTGCTGGGCTGGTGCTTCAGAAATGATGTGAAGCCACAAAAAGAACCATATTCACACTCTTATTATTCATTCCTTGAAGCACTTGAAAATGTTATGATGCAATTTGAAAGCAATGGTAATTCTTAACGATTTCATCCACCAGTATCACTGAAAACTAGGGCAAAGAGATTATAGGTAACAATCAAGTGAGGACACCTGACTGCACTACAATCTGAGAATGTTATAATTACAGTACAAATTACTGTGGCATGCTAAAAATGGAAAATCAATATCCCCTCCCCATTTTTCAGAGGCTCGCTCAGAACTTAATAACATCAAGTAATTACAGTCACTAGTTTTGCTTGGAACACTAGAAAAAAGCAACTCTGCTCCCTTGTTTACTGCTTGGTAACTCATTTAATCAATTTAGAAGATTAACCGTTCTTAATATTATCTTTAGTAAAGTGAAATTCTGTAAGAGCTATTTGTATGTGCGCTCAGTTTACAATTCCAAGACCTCCACATCCCACCTGTCTAAATCAAAAGTCCTTAAGGTATGGCTTTGGATATCTAAAATATTTTGGATACGTTGATATTTTGCACCACCTTTAACATCAGAGCATTTTAACAGGATTTCATGTTTAGAAAAATAAAGACATGAGGATTTAAAATTATTTACTAAAACTGATTCAAGCTGCAGTATATTACTTATATTGTTATTAGAAATGTGTTGTCTCAATCATTATTAAAGGGGCTATTGACAGTTTTGCTTGAGTATGCTGATAAATTATCAGGCACCTAGGAAAACAAACCAAGTAGGTTTTATCTGTCTTTTCCAATATTTGAAACATAACCTTTATCAGAATAGATAGCCAACTAAAGGGAGCTTTATATTTTGATTTTAGACAAAATGGAAGAAAGCTATAAATTATTTGAAGGTGATGAACTTGCAATTAAGCTAAGACTTATGAAACATTTGCAGGGGTGTGTGTGTGTGTGTTTGTTTGTCTAGGCCAGCCTTTCTCAACCTTTTGACCCTGGAGGAACCCTTGAAATATTTTTCAGGCCTAGGAAACCCCTGCATATAGACCAGAAGTTACAAAATTACTATATTTGTTTCATGTGTAGGCCTGTATAGATGCATTAACAGTGTTCTTAAACTAAAAATAAAGAATGAAACTTACCTCTTTAATGTGAAGTTGCCTAAATTTGAAATAATTTTTTAAATAAATTGTGATCTCCCAGGGAACCCCTAGTGACCTCTTGCACAACCCTGGTTGAGAAACTCTGATCTAGGTAGACTTCTAGGCAAACTACACATTTAAAACAATTAAACTTCTCACCTCACCAAAGCTGGGGTGTATACATTCGGGAGCAGGGACAAGGGTATACACTGAATATTAAGAATCAGAATGCCACTGAGTTTTATTCTGACCCCAGAAATTTCTTTTAGTATTACTGAGACTACTATATACATTTATCATCCTTCTCACTTTGTTCTGAGTGTTTCATCTTAGCTGCTTAATTTTTAATTTGTCATATATTTATTAATATGTTCATAGGCCATTTTTCAGGGTTACCTTACTAGAGGGCTCATGGGTCAGAACCTCTTGCCAAACATCTGCAAATTATTAAAATCTATCATTAAACCCTGATACAACTTTACAGCTTAGACCTACCTGGGAAAATCTACTCCCAAAATATTCCACTTGTATATTTGTAACTAATCAGTTACTACCAGGCTATGGCTCCAGTCCTGACTCATTTAAGGAAAACAGAAAGGTATAGCATTACCCTGGTTTTGTCACCATTCAAGAAAGTCAAAAGGCTCTCTATTTCATCAGTTCTTTTTTCTCTATCAAGGATTAGCAGTTTAGCTCAAAGCAGCATGTTATGGTTTTGCTGAAACCAGAACAAGTCATCACACAGCAAACAATCCCATTCCCTTCTTTGTCCCTCAACATCAATACAGGAAGAGAACTTCCCAGGGAGGTAAATATTCAGCTAGAAAGGGAATTTTTATTTCTTATTTTCCTCCCTCTAACATGCCCTAGCTCCAAGTATTACAGTTGGCACAGGAATGTTCAGCATTCAGTCAAAGCTTCAGTTTTCCAACAGCTGTGAGGAGAAGGCTATGTGAGAAGTGTGTTAGTGTCTGGTCTTCTCAGGCATGGGTTGGCAGTTACATAAATGCTCAGCAATCACTCACTGTGCACTCCAGAGACATATTTATTTTTTAAACTTGGTTTAAAATGTTTACAGATTCCTAATGGAGTTCTAAAAATCCATGCACCAGAGCCTGCAACTGAAATGCTACAGGATGCAAAAGGCATGTGACCTTGCATTCATCTTCTAAGTCTGCTACATTTATGATGTGATATAATAGTAGATATCTTAATCTCATGTTTAAAACACAATGAATATCTTGAATACATCCCACCTGCCAACTTAAAATTTGCATTTCAAAGAAATACTGCTACTATGGTCTTCACACAAAAAAATTCACTGAAGATTTGCCCCAAGTCGTCATCTTGGCAAGAAATGTGAAGTGTCCTATTTGCTATTTGTATTCTAACACTCATTATTTCTTCCCCAGTCTGGTAGGTGGGTTGTGCCCTAGTTACTATCAGCCACTAATGTTCATAGGGAAAATATCTTTTGTAAATTGTAAAATTTAAGCTAAAGGAAAGCATGTATTAAAAATGAGGTTCTTATAAAGCATTATGCTTGAGCCATATGAGCATCTAGTGCTCATGTATGAGAATCTGTGAGGTACACCCAACTGAATTGATTGGGAATTATCCTCAAATAAATGTGTATAGGGTGTACAGGATTGCAGCCTTCTATAACCCAGAAAATAGAGAAACTGGCACAGAAAGCCCAAACCATAAAATTCAAGATTATCAGTAAGCAACCACAAACCAATGTGACTCTACATATTGAATATGAACAGCATTTCACCCAACACTGCTAAATATTTGTCATTAAGAAGTTTCTTGTAAGACCTAAATGTATACATTTTGCTGTTATGTATTTCTACTTTTAAAAAATAATTCGTTTATGGTTGTAATGCTCTCACTACAACCATATTTAATTATTATTTCAAAAGGCAAATTAAATAGTATAAGAACATGTCTTAACTGATCTAAACAAAGGGGGAAAGAAATATGTGCAAAGAAATTAATGTATCCAAAGTTCACTGGTTTGTTTCCAAATTATGATTTCATTTCAAGAGGGCAAAGAAACCTACTGCTATCAAAGAACATAATAGTGATATCAGGAAAAGTGTTCAGTCATCATAAACATATCCATACTTTCAGCGGGATCTGGTTATCGATATTAATTAAGATGTTCATTAAGAAAATATATTCCTATCCAAGCACAATATACCATTAAAAAATTGAAATGTCTCAAAATTTCCATTTCTGATTCATTTTTATATATACAACCATTTTCATCTCTCTTTTTTAATAATATCATTCCCTGGATCAAATGTTGAATATATCCAAACATCAGGACATATAGCTTGAAACCCTTGAAGCCCATTGACCTAGATACCCTTGGGTATACACTTTAAAATCCCACCAAAAATTATTCCTGAATTGTAAATTTAAATTATATAAATGTAACATTATAAAAAGTAAAAGTGATTACTTAACCTGTGGCTGCTGTTGCCACTGCTATCTCCATCCAGAAAACTGTTTCACTTGCTCTGGTTTACCATTTTGGGGGTGATAAGCCAAGAGGTACATTGGTTGTTGGCTAATTTAGATAATACCTCTAGAAAAACAGCTTATTGAGTGACTATTTGTAAATGTTGTCTTTATTTAATAAAACAGAACAGAAAAAGAAAAAAGAAAAGAATGGGAAAAGAAAAAAGAAAGCAAAACAACAAAAATGTATATACGAAGGCCTCTTATACATGTATATAAAATTTTACACAACATGTTCAATAAAGGGTGATCATATTTTATTATAATCATTCATACATAATCTATGTGCATAAAGAACACTAATAGCATTAGTATTTGTTAATGAATAAAACAATTTCAACAAATAAGTGATCTAACTGCTGGCTATTAAATAATTTAATTTAATTTAATTTTAATTTAATGTATTATCCCAATTTTGAGGCTGCCTGACTCTGCAATGACTTTGAGCAACTTACAATGAAATAAAATTTAAAAATAACATTTATCAAAGAATGAAGTGAACCAGGAGACTACCCCGTAACAGGAAAAAATACCTAAACCAAAATACCAAAAGGGTTCAGCCAGCCATCCTACCCCAAGACCTGGGAGAACAACCAGGTTTTCAGCAATTTGTGAAAAATCAAATTAAATAATGTAGTGCAATATTAATATCCTATGGAAAAATAATGCTTTATTATACAAAAAGAGATACTTCCCTGCATACATATTTGAGAGAAGAACTATGAGGTCTTTTCCATATTATCAAACAGAGAGGTGAGAAAATCTTACTTTTTCATCATCATCAGTGAAGGGAATACCTCCAGGAGTTTTATTTATCACTTGTGCAACTCCAATGATTTCACCCTCGCTGTTTCCTATAGGCATGCAGAGCAATGACTTGGTCTTGTATCCTGTCAGTTTGTCAATCTTGTCATTAAAGCGGTGGTCCTACCAAAACGGAGAAGGAAAACATTAAGATTAAACTTACAAGCTTTTGAAATGTTCTTCTCTACATTCAATATATTGGATCACTTTTGTCAGGAATTTCTTAGGTTGACCCACAATCTGGCACTGATTACTCTCATATACTTGATTACTGAAAAATGGTAACTAGAAGATAGGTAGGTAGGTAGGTAGGTAGGTAGATATTTTTGCATGTTATTTTATGTTATATACATTAGGTTGATATACATTTTGTAATATTTCTATTTGCTTCTTCTTTTTGCTTGACATGTGGGAGCAAACTTTTCTGCTTTTTCATATGTTCTTTGGCTATTTTAATGGATCTTTGAACTGACTTTAACAGACTTTTAAAAATAATATTTTAAGTAGTTTGCTTGGACTCCCCATCCGTCTCTTATCCACATTGGTATCTATGATCACTGTACAAGACTGCCCCACCCAATTCTGGAAATCAATTCTACTGTCTAAAACTCATGACAGCAAGATACTACAATAACAGCTATCCTTTAAAATGTAGTTGTAAGAAGGCACAAAGACTGAGCCCAGCTACTTCTCAAGCTCATCCTTTCATTCTTAGCCTACAACTTCATTGGTTGTCTTCAGCTCTTAACATCCTGGATCACTTGACAGGAACAGCTAGTGGTAGCATACTCATCTGCATTGTACACCGCATGGTGCTGAATAGACATTTTAGAACACACAAGTATTTCTTAGCTTTGTGTGCAAAACAATCATTTCTTGAGATGGACCTCTCTGATATGGAACTGGACACAGAACATTTTTGTTTTATCACCCTAATGGAGAAAAAACAGCATAAGCAGATTATATACCCCAAAATGGGTTCTATGAAAGTGCAAAAATACTTAACAAATCAATAAGGTGAAAAGAGGAAGCAGGAGGCTAACTCTACACATATTATTCTCCTTTTTCTATTATATGAGATGAATGGATACAAAGCTGCCATCCCATTTGGCACTGTCACACCTTCCATCATCTTTTCCTCATTTGAGAATGTGAGAAGCTTAGTTGTATTTTCTCCTTTCTTCCAAGTTGTAAAAGATGTTATCTTTCAAGTGAGTAAGTAATGAACAAAACAATATTGGTTGTTAATAATACCATTCAGTCATTAAAACAAAGAGCCCATGTAGCAGCCCCACCGGCAGGAAGCTTCACCACTGTTTGAAGCAGACTTCCATAGGGGCATCTCACTTTCTTCCGATTTAAGGAGATTTATAACATTCTTAAGACCAATGGGATGACCTCACAGGGATCATTGGATGGCACCCAAAATTTGAGATTTGGGAGTTTAGGATGATTTGTCCAAGTTTTTCCTTCCATTCCACTCTCTTCACTTACCCTTTTTCCACAGTATCAAAAATAGATGCATGCAAAACAATTAACTCTTATAAATCAATCATTATTGTTCCTCAGGAAGATCCTTAAGTTATATGTTTCTATAGAGAATGCTATGTTGTAAACAATGAGATTAAAAATCCCCTGTCAGTTCTACATCTAGAGAGCTACTAGTAGACAGTAATTATCTTCTTAATTTGTTTGATGAATTAGATATAAGATTTGGGGAACACTCAGAAAAAGCACACTCAGCAGGTCCTGCACTATGGCCTAGAAGTTTCTAATGCTAATTCTAAATTTTTGGTGCTCCACCCAAAAGGAATGTAAAGGGTTAGGGTTACTTAGTCACTGTAGGGACTTCAAATGAACCTGGAACCTAGAACTCTGTGAGTCATACAGAGAAAGGGCATCAAGTAATCTATTGATTCAAATTATATGAGGCAGGTGTGGTATGTGTATGTGTGAAAGAGACAATTTCCTCTGGGAGGGAACATATAGTGGGAGAAGTTCATGTAGGATGGCTGTAACACAAACATCTGATCAAATATCCGTACACACTTCTGGAGTTTTCTGTTACCTCTAAATGCACCTACAATTCACTCTGAACCAAACCTTTCTACCTGTAAGTTTAATGGGACTGGTTGGATAAATCCCCAAGCAAGAAGCATTCTCCTCCCCTTGAAGTTAAATAGAAGGGAAGTAGTTTGCAGGAGCTTTCTTTTCTTTAGAATTTTCTCCAGGAACAGCAGTTGGCTGAGAGAAACAAAAGAAACAGATCTAAGCCCCCACAAGTTATGAGGCGAAATCTTTAGCACTCCAGAAGGGATCAAATCCACAGAGACTCTTAGGTGCAGTGAGAAACTTGATAATGAGAGGACTGAAGCTGGCAAGGCCGGGTCCAACAATTCCCAGGCTAAAGAGAACCATTTCAGAGGTATCTGTTAATTCAAAAGAGGGGAGGAGGAGTCCAGCCCTCGAGCTATGTAAGTTTCTGGCCTCTCTGCACTGCAGTGGACAATCAACTGTTGTGTTTGAGGTTCCATTCTTGTCTGCAAAAAAGTTTCTAATCTTGTTGACTCTTGTCTGGAAGTCTTTTGCCAAGTCTGGCTGAGAACTGAATTAAGGGTTAAGTGTTTGGCAATCTGTGATTTACTGCCCAAGTCTGGGTGTGACACTTGACATCTTGAGTGGGATTAGGGTTTGGATTTATTTCAATTAAAGCAGTCTGGTTTCCTGTAAACTAATCTTTCCTTGAGGCCTAATCTCCATCCTTTACCCACACTTCCTCTTTAGAAGGCTAATCCTTTCCTTGAAGTCTGACTTCTATAATCCTGGTTGAGGGGAGATAAAAACAGAGGTGCCAGCAAATACCAGGGAAAGGAAGAACTGCTGAATAATCCCAGGCTGCCTTGTTCGGGTGTGGCGACCCACTACTAAAAAGATCCATACAGTAGCAAATAATGAATGTGAAATTAAAAAGAAGCTAACCAAGGAGAGCAAATTGTAACTGATAAGCTGTTATGTTTGGCTAATATAAAGATGTCCAATAAAAAACGGAAAAATAAGTTCTAAAGAAAATAGCTGGAATGAATGCAGTCATTTAGAATTCATTTGCTCATAATGGGTGTCATTTTATAAAACAAGATTCTCCAACAGTCATACAGAATGCAAAATAAGATTAAAACAATAAAAGACAATTGACTCCAATATAAAAGGAAGTGCTAGTACTGTATTAATAAAAGTCAATAACATAACAAAGCTAAACAAGGTCTCTAAAAATGAAAAACAACCAATTATCATCATTTAAAGTTAATAATTGGATTATATTAATATGGTGTTTAAAATACATCACGGTCTAGAACTGAAAGGAGCAAGCATCAGATTAAGCTTTCTCAAAAGAGCTTCTATAAATGAGAAATACTACCAAAAAACCTGTCCACTGTGGCTACTTCCCAAAGTGCAGGTTGAGGGATATCTGGACAACCTTAAAGCAGAAGTAGTTATAAGGAAAAAGCTGTTTTTATTTTTTAATTTTACTTATTGCTCACATTTATATGGTCGTCCAACCCTGGGCAGCGTACAACCATGTTCCTCTAAGGTCCCAGGTAGGATATTATAGGTCAAAATTAAGACCTTATTCTAAGCCTCAAAACAAACTATAAGCAAGTGAAGAAATGAAAAACGACCTGAGACACAAACTCACTGCCATATTGTGCATCAACTATAATTTATAAATTACAATAGCCCATATATAAATTCAAGTTCTGAGTTCTCAAAACTTAAACCACTCTAAGCTAAGGATTCTAATCTGGTCTCAGTAAAGATGATTCTTAAGAACTGGACAGACCTGAATATCTGTTTTACAATAAAAATAACACAAATACAGGTAAAAAAGTAGCAGTGGTTACGCCAAAGAAAGCAACATGAAAACCAACCCTACCACTAGATAAGCTGAGGGAATGTTCTTACATATCAAATATTGTGATAAAAGGACAGATTTTTTTTATTAAGTAATGTATATTTGCGCTCTCAGAAACAGAACTTGCACTCAGAAATAACCTGAGCTTTCTTAATTACTATGCATTAGACTTGGAGAAGCAGCAAAATGCCAAAAGTCAGACTTCCATGGTCCCTCCAAGAACAGAAAAGTGTCTGTTCCTCTTATTACAGCCTTAACTCAGTCTCAATGCCTGTATATAACTTGAACTGCCCATCTGTTTTCTTGAAGTTGTTCACATTGCCCTCTTAGCATATTATCAAGATTACTGATCACTGTTGTTCAAGAAATTCTATGGACAAAGGAAAATGTTCCATTGCTTCCTCATTTGAAGAATCATAGACTTCTGAACTTTAGGATACAAGTGCAGAAAGAGTATTCAGTAACATGTTTGATCTATAACTTAGTTACAATAAAATGGACTTAAAAGGACTGTCTCCCAAAGGAAAAAAAAGAGGAATGATTATCAACTTAATTAAGATAAGTGACTACAATGGGGAGACCAGGTTCAAGACCAGCCTTTGCAATCAACATTCATGGGTGGCTATCTCTCAACTCAATCTACCTTTTAACCTTATTGTTATGGGTAAAGACAGAAGAAGTGCTGTGTATGCCACCTTGAGCTCCTAGAGGAAAGGTGGGATATAACCTGAATGAATAAATAAATACACAAATAAATAACAGAATTTTGCTACAAATAACCTATACACACTTCGAAAATTGTTTCAAGTAAATGCTTTGGATCTCAAGCTATTCACTTGTGAGGGACTATGGGAAAGAAGAATTTAGATTATATGAGAAGAGACAACTGAGCCCAGATGTAGGAGATACAGCAAAAAGTGTTTCAAAGGGATTCCATCTTAACTGACTCATTATAACTATGGCTAGGAATTTAGTCTCACTGTTTTCAAGATTATGTTTTTACCCGACTAGCAATAAAGATGCCTTTCTGAAATCCATGTGGTTCTCACTTCTTACATTGGCCAGCTATGCGGGGCATCATTAAAGAAGCCTGACTTTTTTTCAAGTTTCTGTGCAAGTCTAAAAAACAAGACATGTGTGTTTGGACACATACTTTTTGAGTCAATACCTTAAAGCAGCCACATCTTTTTTCAGGCTTGCACAGAACACTGAAAAAAATTGGACTGATTTAACAAATAGCAGAGAGGTGTTATGCTCAAGCAAGATAGGGTAAGTATTTTTTTCCAAATAATGTTTGAGGAGTGGACAGCTATGAAAGACAGTTCTCATATGGGCATAAGCAAACAGCCTGATATTAGATCAGTCTGTTACTGAAACAAGAGCCTAATGGAAATTGTACTCTTGTCCCCAAAGGAATGGCTTCTGGTCTGTTGTACTGCACAGGTAAGAAAAAGAGGTGAACCTTTCCTCTAGGACTTGCATTTGATATACATCAGTCAACAAAATTCTTTCATAAAGACTTTTCTACAATAAATCTACTTAATAACATTTTGTGCCCTTGGAAGTCTCTTTCTGCGGTTTCTTGACTAGCTGATCAGTAGAAGCCTGACATTGGTTCTAATAACTATATTTACCTATATATTTACCTTATTATCTATAAATTCTTTTGTTCACATCAGTATTAATTAATATTATTGTCTACTTAAATATTCTGAATACAGGTAATCCTCACTGAGCAACTGCCTTGTACAGTGACCGTTCAAAGTTATGATGGTGATGAAAAAGTCACTTTATGACCAATGCATGTACAACCTTTGCAGTCTATGAAGCAAATGAAAGCTGAAGGAAGATCATAAGCACAATCGCAGTTTCACTTAGTGATTGCTTTGTTTAACAACCGAGTTGCCGGTCCCAATTGTGGTCACCAAACGAGGACTACCTGTAATCTTAGAACAAGTGCAAGATCTTTTACCAGCAGGTCTTTCAGCACGACTACCAATTGCTCATTTGTAATTGAAGAAACGTTCTTAATAGTTCCAGTAAGAAACAGTGCTTCTAGAAAAGGCTTTTATGTGGAGGCCCACTGACTCATTAATGGAATGTAATGCAATGCGCCAAATGATGTTTTCCATTTTTAATTCTCCTGTGTTTTTCCACTACTTATTTCATTCTTTTTTCTTATGATTGAAATCCATTAAGGAGAGCGTGTTGGAATAGCTGCATAATATCTTTTGTTTAGGGTAGCTGGAAAGAACTTATCTTGTTTATTCTGCTGAGAGGGGGCAAAATAATCACACAGCAACTGAGAAGGATTTTCCCAGCTTCCAGGAACACGATTTAGCAGGCTGCCAAAAATTGTGTGAAGTATCCAAACCTATATGGTATACTGCATGCCGAGTGTTTGCATCCTACCTAGTATAGTATTGCTCTTTCAACTAAAAGGACATCTTCTTCAAATGCCAGAGCCTTAGTTCTAGGAGATGGTTGGTCTATATCTCCTTTTCTGAAGACAACCATTGTAAACACAGATCAAGAAAAACATGTCTGTCGCCTATTAATGAGAGGTACTGAAATGTTTATTCATATATTGAGACAAAGACTTTGATGCTGACAAGGCCTGATTTAATGGTTAAGCTGAAGTTTGAGAAACCAGTGTTTCCTCTTGTCCAACTGGAGGCTGAGAGTGAGCATCGGTCATATCAGAATGGACTTAGGACAGCCAACAGTCTTTAATTTTTGCTTCATTTCAGCAAGACGTTAAGTCGGCTTTTAAGGATTCCATAATCGCATTTAAAGAATGTGGATCATCCAAATTAATATCCAAATTTGCAGCTGACAAAGGCTGCGGTAATTTCTGGTTGGAATGCAGTTGGATTTAGTGTAGCCTTACCAGAGTAGCTGTCTTACTATTTAGGAGCAGATCTAACTCTAAAGCAGCATACGTTAGCCATTTCAATGGAGTCCAATGTACTACATTTTCAAGTGTAGAGAACTACTTGTCAATCTTGGGTTGCCTTGGAAACATTTGTAGGATAAACACTTGGGCTATTTCTTAATCTCTTTTTGTTTCTCATATTTGCAAGGGAGTTCAACTATTATTAAAATTCTACGAAGTCAGGAATCAGTATGGAGCTCAGCACAGGAGATATTGCCAACTTTTCTCTTCATTTAACTTGGGTTCAAACACCTATAGAACATTTGGCAAACTATGCTTCACTTGGTATTCATCAACCAACACATACCTGCATATTGATTTTAGGAGCTCAGTTCAATATTGACGGCAAATCCAGTACCTAAACTTTGCTCAAGCAGAGGATGAGATCTTTTAAAGGATGAATAATTTTAAGTGCAGAAACGGCAGCATTAGAGCAAACTTTAGCTGCCCATAGAGCTTTTCCTAAAGCAAAGCCTGTAAATTAGAGAAATAATTGTGGCAAATCTGTTTAATGACAGCTTGGCAGTGAAGGCAAAATTGAGCTGCATGTTCCTTGCCCAAATGAATCAAGCATAAAGGGTTTTTATCTATTTGAGGAAGTTTACTGCTTACTTTACAGAGTTTCCAAGGCTATAAACACCATGGCAGTGAAAGCTGAGCAGGTGACAGGGCAATAAGCTCAGAATAAAAAAAATAAACTGAACTAAAATAAAAGAGCAATATTTCATAGTGCCTTAAAGAGAGCACATGCTGAGAAACATTTCTGAAGTATTACTGCTGTGGCAATTAAAGAACTGAGGAGAACAGACTGGACCTTTGTTGAACAAAGGCACAAGGGCAGGGTTCTGGTCAGAATGCTCAGCTCTAGAACATTCTGATAGCAATTCCAGGAAAGTACCCCAAATTCCCATCTGTAAGAATCCTAAACCATGAGGAAGCATCAAAACAAAGCAACTTTAAAATAATGTATAGTATGTTTTCAGTATTAACTATGAAGTCCTGAATCTGTAGTATTTCTGCCAGTCCAAGATGATACATTCTGTTTTAGTTTTAAGGGAATAAAAATGAATATTATCATAACATGTTCAATAAATAAATTAGGAATTGAAATGTATTTTATGGAACTTATCTTTGGTAGGTAGGTAGGTAGGTAGGTAGGTAGGTAGATACTGTAGATTCATTATGTTCAAATAATTACTTATCTTTTGATATTGTTGATAATTCATTCCATAAAAACTTTACAGGCCCATTAATAATGCTAATAATGAATAATATGCTGATTATATATGTTGATAATTTTTTGGAAAATAATTATCAACAAAATGCATGATGTCGTAGAGGAGAAAAAAAGTTTCTATCAAGTAACAAAAACAATATTTAAAAATATGACAAAACCATTCTAAGCACAATTACACAGCCTTCATTTATTTCCCATGTTTCCAAAAAGATATGTAGACCTGTAACATTCTGGCCCTTAATTTCCCAAATGATGGCAGCACTTTAGCTAATTTATCTTAATTGTATTAAATACACCAAGTGATATAGAAGAGAAACAATGTAACTTGTATTCATATTTTGATTAATAATACAGTTATTGAATCAGGATTGACTTAGTGTATTAAAAAAAATAGAAGAAAATAATTTATCATAAAACA
This sequence comes from Candoia aspera, assembly GCF_035149785.1. NCBI lineage: Eukaryota > Metazoa > Chordata > Lepidosauria > Squamata > Candoiidae > Candoia > Candoia aspera. The sequence goes on along the minus strand of NC_086153.1, from coordinate 189,368,107 downwards.
AATTAAGCTAAGCAAGATGCATGTGAAGGATTTAAATAAAAGCTCCCTGAAAAACAAAGAAAATGCTTTCAAATGAATGTGGGTTATCTTCTTCTAAACAATGTACATTACATTTATGTTTATCCTCAAACAATCCTAGGAGGTATTTAATCTGATAAATTGTGAATGAGTTTGTTTAATCAGGATTCACTGAACAAACGACAGTTGGATGGGGTTTTGGAGAGTGTCAGTGTCAGAAAGCAAGCCATTCTGGTTAATGAATGTTTTCTAACTGGTCACACCCACATTACCCTTTGTGAGAGTGCCCATATACACTTTCAGAATCTCAAATGAGGTAGTCCTTGTTTTATGTCCATTCGATTCAGCAACTGTTCAAAGTTATGGTGGCGCTGGAAAAAATGGACATATGAATGGACCTTGAAGTTCTGGCCATCACAGCATCACCACAGTCACACAATTGCAATCCGGGTGCTCAGGTGCCCAGCTCTCAGTTATGATGTTGCAGGGAACCAGAGTCACATGATTGCCATTTGCGACCTTCCCTGCCAGCTTCTCACAAGCAAAGTCAATGGGGAAGCCGGCAGGGAAGGCTGCAAGTCACTCTGGTAAGTTGCTCCTGCTTTTTCTCCCACCCGCAGCACACCTGACTATGCACAACCTCCATCAGCCCTCCCAGGCCCTCCCTCAGCCTTACAAACCCCCTGTGGCACCCCCGAGCTCCTTACCTGGGACTCCTGCCTCTTTCCGCTTAATGACGCATGCATCTTGGGGTTACGACAGCAACCGGGACTGCCCAAGATTGCCATTGCTAAGTGATGCTGTCACTTGACATTCCACTTTAGAACCACATCTCTTAAATAATATTTTTTTAAAAGTAAAGCTGAGGTTATACCCTGTTCAAAGAAATCTTGTGGTAGAGGAACACAAAGATGGCCTCGAAGAAAATACATGGCAACCTTTAGTAAAACATGAGCTTAGTTCAGGAAAACAACTCAATATTGCTCCACCTTGACTTTGTTTGGTATAAGAGGGAAGGAAGGGAAAATGCTGTCAGGCTTTCAAGTTTATGTTGTTATATGGTCTATACCAATAAATTGGAGTGCTAATATTTCTTGGGCTATTTGTTTCCTGACCTGGCTTATCTTGAAGAACTTAACATCAATCTAAATAGGGTGTTGATTGCACAGCCCCTCAGGATATGCATGCTGCTTGGGGAGGAACAGCATGTTTTATCTACTGTGGATAAGCATTTATAGAAGAGTGTCTTTTTTGTCCCTAGTTTTCAAAAGCTACTTCCTATGGAGTGCTGTTTTTTTCCCCTAGTTTCTTGCTCTCTCCGTCTAAAATTAAAGCCATTCTGGTTTAAGTTCTAACTGATACAAATATAATTTAAAAAGCAGCTAACACTCTGTTCAACGAAGAACACCTTTTAAACAACCTTCCCCAATCAGGAACTCTTTAGATATCTTTAGATCAGTTCCCATAATTTCAAGTCACCATGACCAAATTGGTTGGGGAAGACCAATCTAAAAAATGTAAATCTGCTTCTGAATCACTGCATATCAAAGACTGTCTTTTGTCAAGATTTCAAAGGTACCCTCAGCCTGTGTCCATAATTAGAAGAATGCAACTAGGAATAAGATGAGCTATTATGAAACATCCATGTAAGTAACAAGCTCTGCAAGAATATTTTTAAATGGAGGAGAGGAGCCACAACAACTCCATTTGGAGGTGCCTTACTCCAATAGTAATTCAGTTCAACACTTCTAGGCTTCAAAAAATAAGTGGAACAGCAGCCATAATTCATCACCCCTTCCAAGACAGTAAACTGGATCAGCCATTTTGGTTTAACCCCAAAAACTACAGGCTTAATTGCCAATGTTACTATAAAGCACAGCTGCTAAGATGAAAATAAAAAATAGTAACACAATATTAATTTCATGGCTTCATATAGTGAAACTGATTATAGAAAATATAATCTAGCTTTATCCTTGGCTAAAACAATATTGTATCTCATAAGCATCAGCAACAAGCAGGACAAATTGAATCCACTTAAGCCTACTGGCAATAAAAGCAACAGAGGTGTATACATCCACACACGTGTGTGTGAAGGATTGTGACACAATTTAGTGGTAGTCATTCAAACACCACTATTTGAAATTCCATGAGTAGAAAGGAGGGATGATGATATTTGGAAGAAAAGGACCAATAACACAAAAAACAGTATTTTCTGCCCCCTACCAATGACACCAAAAACAATTAATATTCTCTGCCCCCTATTCTAAAGCAAGTTTTTTAGCAAAAAGGGGGTGAGTGGGAGGAAGGTTTATAATTATTTTAAATACAATTGCTCCTAATGCACGGTCTGTAGTCCAATCCATCTTAGAAATCCAGAGAGATGCGTATTCTTTACCTACACTATGTATGAAATGTCTAGCTAATCCAACAGTTTAGGCCAGTGGTTCTTAAACCGGGGGTAAGTCCTCCCGGGGGTATAATTTGGGCATACCCTGGCAGTAATGGAGCAATTTGTAATTCCTTGTCTGTGAGTCAAGGATCTAGTTTGGGACTGCTGCCATCAAGACACTTGTGTGAAACAAGAGTCTGGGTTTTTTTGTGTGACATTATTTGAGACCAGGAAAAGAGTATTTGGGTCAGTTTAAGAAACACTGACTTAGGCTGTATATATGTAGCTTGTAAATTTAAGCTCCTAAAGGAGAGAAACACCACGCACAGGATTCCAGCTTCCTTTAGGGGGGTTATGCAGCTTATTACGAGGTCGAGATCAGAATGCATAGTTTCCAGGGAGTTTTCTCTTTATTGATTCCAGTCTTACTAATTGTGTTTACTAATACTTCAACAATCTGGAATCAACTGATATGTATACTGATACACAGACGAACTGCCTTTTAGCAATTAAAGACATAAAACATTTCAATATATAAATAAAGACATGCTTTCACCATGAATTAATATTTTTATATACTTTATTTCACCTGACTCTGAAGCAATTTCATATGCCAGCAAAAATACAATCCAAATCAAACTGAATCAAGGGTAAAGCCTGTGATGATTTCAGTGCCAAGCTCCTCAGGATTCAAGGAAGGAAAACAGATGGTTTAAAAAATAGTGAAACATGTCCAATCCTGTCCATTTTTCTATGGAATACTGAATATTCAGTGTTAATACTTATCATCCTAAAACATATCTATGTTCTGAGGCATGTTTAAGTTTAAATTATCTTGGGAAGAAGATAGGGTTTGGGCTTTGGGGGGGGGTTGTTTTGTTTTTTTGCCAACATGCCTTTAGGTTTCAGCAATGCTGAAATGTTTCTCCTTTCAAAACATTTGAACTTTATTTTTAGTGTTGTTATTCTTCTGTACATCATGCAAAATAGATGAAAATACAAAGCATTTTTCTCCGTACCTATGCGTCATTCTGATTATATGTTCACTTCATGGATAATCAATTAGCTGTGTTCAGTACCAAAGGACATTTAAAAAAATAACAATTGCTATTAATTTTTAAGTAGTATATTATGAGTATTAACAATTATCTGAATGGCAACATCTGTTGCTCACTTGTGTTTGTTCAGTACCAAAGAGTCCTTCTAAGCCCGTTCATTCTTTGTACACAATACTTCCTCTTGTTTAGATAACAGTCAATTGTAATATATCTATAATAGACTAAAATATCTTCAGCAAAGGATCACTACCTTGTCATGGTGCTGGAGCTTGAGCACCTCAATGATGCCATGAGCTAAACCGTGAAGGGCCACCAAAAACGGGAAGGTCATGAGAGAGGGGTCAGACTAAATGCGATCCCTGGGGAAGGTAATGGCAACCCACCCCAGTATTCTTGCCGTGAAAACTAAATGGATCAGTACAACCAGAGATATGTCGGTATACCATTGGAAGATGAGACCCCCAGGTCAGAAGATGGTCAAAAGGCTACTGGGGAGGAACAGAGGATGAGTTCAACTAGCCCCAGACCTGATGACGCAGCTAGCTCAAAGCCAAAAGGATAGCTAGCGGCCGACGGTGCTGGTGGTGAACGGCAAATCCGATGTTCTAAGGATCAACACACCATTGGAACCTGGAATGTAAGATCTGTGAGCCAGGGCAAATTGGATGTGGTTATTGGTGAGATGTCAAGATTAAAGATAGACTTTTTGGGCGTCAGTGAACTGAAATGAACTGGAATGGGCCACTTCACATCAGATGACCACCAGATCTACTACTGTGGACAAGAGGACCACAGAAGAAATGGAGTAGCCTTCATAATTAATAGTAAAGTGGCTAAAGCAGTGCTTGGATACAATCCAAAAAACGACAGAATGATCTCAGTTCGAATTCAGGGCAAGCCATCTAACATCACAGTGATCCAAATATACGCCCCAACCACAGATGCTGAAGAAGCTGAAGTAGAGCAGTTCTATGAGGATCTGCAACACCTACTGGACAACACGCCTAAAAGAGATGTTATTTTCATCACAGGAGACTGGAATGCTATGGTGGGCAGTCAAATGACACCTCGAATTACAGGTAAGCATGGCCTGGGAGAACAAAATGAAGCAGGACATAGGCTGATAGAATTTTGCCAAGACAATTCACTCTGCATAACAAACACTCTCTTCCAACAACCTAAGAGACGGCTTTATACATGGACTTCACCAGATGGACAACACCGAAATCAGATTGATTACATCCTTTGCAGCCAAAGGTGGCGGACATCTGTACAGTCAGTAAAAACAAGACCTGGAGCTGACTGTAGTTCACATCACGAACTTCTTCTTGCACAATTTAGGATCAGACTAAAGAGATTAGGGAAGACCCACAGATCAGCTAGATATGAGCTCACTAATATTCCTAAGGAATATGCAGTGGAGGTGAAGAATAGATTTAAGGAACTGGACTTAGTAGATAGGGTCCCGGAAGAACTCTGGACAGAAGTTGGCAGCATTGTTCAGGAGGCGGCAACAAAATACATCCCAAAGAAAGAGAAAACCAAGAAGGCAAAATGGCTGTCTGCTGAGACACTAGAAGTAGCCCAAGAAAGAAGGAAAGCAAAAGGCAACAGTGATGGGGGGAGATATGCCCAATTAAATGCAAAATTCCAGAGGTTAGCCAGAAGAGATAAGGAATTATTTTTAAACAAGCAATGCACGGAAGTGGAAGAAGACAATAGAATAGGAAGGACAAGAGACCTCTTCCAGACAATTAGAAACATTGGAGGTAAATTCCAGGCAAAAATGTGTATGATCAAAAACAAAGATGGCAAGGACCTAACAGAAGAAGACGAGATCAAGAAAAGGTGGCAAGAATATACAGAAGACCTGTATAGGAAGGATAACAATATCGGGGATAGCTTTGACGGTGTGGTCAGTGAGCTAGCTAATAACAAGGCAGCAGGAGACGACGGCATCCCAGCTGAACTGTTCAAAAACTTGCAAGATGATGCTGTCAAGGTAATGCATGCTATATGCCAGCAAATTTCGAAAACACAAGAATGGCCATCCGATTGGAAAAAATCAACTTATATCCCCATACCAAAAAAGGGAAACACTAAAGAATGATCAAACTATCGAACAGTGGCACTCATTTCACATGCCAGTAAGGTAATGCTCAAGATCCTGCAAGGTAGACTTCAGCAATTCATGGAGCGAGAATTGCCAGATGTACAAGCTGGGTTTAGAAAAGGCAGAGGAACTAGGGACCAAATTGCCAATATCCGCTGGATAATGGAAAAAGCCAGGGAGTTTCAGAAAAACATCTATTTCTGTTTTATTGACTATTCTAAAGCCTTTGACTGTGTGGACCATAAAAATTGTGGCAAGTTCTTAATGGTATGGGGATACCAAGTCATCTTGTCTGCCTCCTGAAGAATCTGTATAACGACCAAGTAGCAACAGTAAGAACAGACCACAGAACAACGGACTGGTTTAAGATTGGGAAAGGAGTACGGCAGGGCTGTATACTCTCACCCTACCTATTCAACCTGTACACAGAACACATCATGCAACATGCTGGGCTTGAGGAATCCAAGGCTGGAGTTAAAATCGCTGGAGGAAACATTAACAATCTCAGATATGCAGATGATACCACTTTGATGGCTGAAAGCGAAGAGGAACTGAGGAGCCTTATGATGAAGGTGAAAGAAGAAAGTGCAAAAGCTGGCTTGCAGCTGAACCTCAAAAAAACCAAGATTATGGCAACCAGCATGATTGATAACTGGCAAATAGATGGAGAAAATGTAGAAGCAGTGAAAGACTTTGTATTCCTAGGTGCAAAGATTACTGCAGATGCTGACTGCAGTCAGGAAATCAGAAGACGCTTAATCCTTGGGAGAAGAGCAATGACAAATCTCGATAAAATAGTTAAGAGCAGAGACATCACACTGACAACAAAGGTCTGCATAGTTAAAGCAATGGTGTTCCCTGTAGTAACATATGGCTGCAAGAGCTGGACCATAAGGAAGGCTGAGAGAAGGTAGATAGATGCTTTTGAACTGTGGCACTGGAGGAAACTTCTGAGAGTGCCTTGGACTGCCAGAAGATCAAACCGGTCCATACTCCAGGAAATAAAGCCAGACTGCTCACTTGAGGGAATGATATTAAAGGCAAAACTGAAATACTTTGGCCACATAATGAGAAGACAGGACACCCTGGAGAAGATGCTGATGCTAGGAAGAGTGGAGGGCAAAAGGAAGAGGGGCCGACCAAGGGCAAGATGGATGGATGATATTCTAGAGGTGACGGACTCGTCCCTGGGGGAGCTGGGGGTGTTGACGACCGACAGGAAGCTCTGGCGTGGGCTGGTCCATGAATCACGAAGAGTCGGAAGCGACTAAACGAGTAAACAAAACAGACTACAATATACAATTGCGGCATACTAAAAATTGCTGGCTTACAAAAAATAAAGCTTTTTGTTTGATCATTTAAAAACAACACTCGTATTTGAGATGCAGAGCATATCAGAAATATTGGCCTTTCCAGGAGCACATTTGATCAAATGAAAGTTACTACAATAAGCAAGGGCAACAAGCATGAAGGTTTTTAATAATTATTTAAACAAAGAGCAGAACTGTGTTAGACAAAGACTAAGGCAGCCTTTCTCTGGTTCACTAGAGGTTCTGCGAGAGTTTGTGAAAAAAAACATTGTTTTTTAAACTTAATGCACTGTGCAATGCTAGCTGTAGATATATTTTATGCAGGGATTCTTTGAGACTTTAAAATTATTTCAAGGGTTCCTACAGGGTAAAAAGGTTGAGAAAGTCTGGACAAAGGTGCGTTCTGATGTAATAGTTTCTGCTCTCTTGATCTTGAATCTTTATGTGCTCAATCTAGCCCTCCTTCTTCTGTCTTTTCTAGCACTTAATACAATATTAGGCTGATGTACCATGTGCTTCATAGTGCCTTGAGCCTCACATTATCTATCACTGTGATGGGCAGAGCCTGTCAAGAATATATGAAAAGCTGAGTTAGGAATTTGTAATGCAGTGGAAAAAATCAGACTGACCCTCAAATGAAACAGTGCATAACATTCTGCATGGAATAGAGAAGAGAAATTCATCTCAAAGGGAGGATTATATACAATGCTGGCTGCTATTTAAAAAAGGAAGTACAGCGAAGACAAGGAAAAAACAAGAATAGCCTCCCTGGAGAAGGCAACTTATTTGCCAGTGCAGCTCTGTAATGGTTGCCTAATCCCAAATACTCAGTCTCACAAGCTCGGGCTTAAAGATAACTGATTTATTAAAGGAATAGTATGCAAATACAGAGAAAGCTGAGAATGAGCAAAAGCGCGCCAAATACAAACTTAAAAGCCTTGCCTTCAATCCAGTCCCGCCCTAAGCACCCGTCAGCACGCACCCCCTCCCAGGTGCTAGCAACCGTTACACGCGCCTGGGAAAGTAACCTTGAAGAGGATTGCAAACTCAAACATACATTCCAAAGTTCCAAAACAAAGCAGAGCGCCCGAATGGAAAATACCAGCAATGAGCAAGCCGGGCATACACGGAAAAACGGTTTGACATGTGAAACGTTACGATGTTAACAGAACATTGAAATGGGGAACATGACAAGCTCAAGCAGTAGTGGTGCTATTTGGGCATACTGAGGTACACTCATAACTACTCATGCTGCTGTATCCTGGACCAGTCATAGCTTCTGAGTTGTCCTCAAGGGCAACCCCAAGAGCGTGCAAGAGGTGCAAGCAAGAGGTCACCAAGGTATGGATGACAGTGAGCAAGGCCTCCAGATCCAGGAAGGCATACTTGACGCACAAGGAGGATATGTGCAGAGGCCCTCTTAGCCATGACTGTCACCTACCCATCCAGCAGGAACTGAATCCAGGAGGACCCCCAGATTGCGCACCTTTTCTGATTAGGGAGTATGGCCACATCCAGAATTAGAGATGAAAAATCTCTGGGACTGGGTGGTCCCAAAACTCATAGCTACTCAGTCTCATCAGGATTATGACTGAGCCTCTAAATCAAACCATTCAATCATCAAAACCTAAAATCAAGACTTCATTCTTTTGCATTACAAGCAACATTACTAAATGTTTAATTAATAGTAAGAGATCAACTTTTATGTACTTTTATACCTGTGTTGGAAAAGGTCAGAAGCCACTGGTCTGATATGCTTTTTTGCTTATTCCTGCACCGTTTTAGCTTTTCCTGTTTCTTTTTTAGACTTGTATTCTATCCATCTTCTATTCTACATTATGTGTCTTGAAAAATTAATAAATAAATTTTAAAAAAAGAAAAAAAGGATTATAACTGAGCCTATTCCTCCCTTTCTAGATCCCCACAGCCTCCGGATATTGAGACAAAACACTGACAGCATCACTTGGGTGACCAGGGCCTGAAATGTATCACCATATTGATGATACCTAAACCCAAGTGTCATGACCCCCGTTGCGATGCAATCATGCATCACAACGGGGAACATGCCTTTCAGGAAAAGGGGAAGGAAGGAGGAAGGAATCATCCTAATCCCTTAAACACTCAAACACAAGCGCAATCACAAGGACAAAGGAGACATACCTTTGCCCTGACCAGAGAAGCCATCAGCATATCGCCCGGACACCCATGCATTATCCCGGGGGACACACCTGCGCCAGACACGGGAAGGAGACAGAGGAGACCAGCGATAATCATCCTGATCGCCCATCAAGACCCCAGTATCGCACCCCGATCGCCCATCAAGAAACCAGATCCGGACTGTGGGACAATGGGGGGTGGAGAAGGGCCAGGTCCGCACCGGGGGTATTTACGGGGTACCCCGCACGCCATGTGCTCATTCCCGTCTTTTTGCGTGTATGCACTCTGTTCTCATTAAACTGGATATCCTTAGCCCTATCTAAGTGAGTCCGTGTCTTTTTGAGAGCAAGGCAACCATTACACCAAGTCACTGGATGAACGTTCCCAGCAGTTTCCTGTAGATGTTAAATAGGAGCGGAAAGAGTGTCAAATCTTGTAACTCCCTATAAAGTAAAGGCCTAGGGTTAGATCCATAAAAATATTCAAAAGTACACTTAGTAGTCAAAACAAAGAATACTTGGTTTCCTTCACTGACCACTCTGAGGTTTTGCAGACTTCTTCAAATCTATGACTATTCTAATATTTCATTTATCCCTAAGTGTATTGAGAGTAGGTGTGAGCTGGCTAATAACTACCTACAAGGTAAAGGGTTACTCCTTATTCTTATAAAAACCCCTAGGTGCTTTCAGATAGAGAATTCCTAATATCTCCATACAGCCCTACACAACTATTCTGTCATTTAACTGGTTTCATTTCTGGAAAAAAAGATGTTAAAACTATCATTTTCAGCTGCAAATCTGCAGGTGACTATTAGATGGCAGCAGAGAGGTACCATCTCTAGCCATCCAGATTTTTGCAGCCTGGTTATGGCAGATCAACAGTAGTAGTAGTACGGAAAAAGGAGTTAAACTGAATTAAAAAGGAAAACTAAATTCACAGAATTAAACAATTTGAAGGAGTCCATTTAGGCCATCAAATCCAACTGCCTATTGAGTGTAGAATTTAAAAAAAAAGCATCTATGAGAGACAGTTGTCTAGCTCCATCTGACTACACCTAGTAAAGGAGACCCCACTACCTCTCTGGATAATTGTTTCATTTACTGCTTTTTCTTTCATTAACCGCTCTAAATGTATGGATTCCACACACACCCAACATTCATCAGAATCTACTTTTCTGTAACTTAAGTCTATTATTTCACTTCCTGTACTAGAGAATAGGTCTTTATATTTTTCTATGATGCCATATTCATAGGCCTCTGTAGGAGATAAGGGGCAAGTGACAAAATGTGTATCACAACATAAACTGCCTCTTGAGTACTTGATAGTGATGCTGTGATGCAAATACATAAGGGTGAAGCTTGTGGGATGACTTCACGACACGTTTTTATCATTTTGACCTAACAGTGGTTAGGAACAGATGCCTATGGTAATTTTTCCTAGTTTTCTCTTCTCAAAAGAAAATGTTCCTAAGTTGTTCAATTTCTCTTATAAAAACTGAGACTAGGTTTCTAGTTTCCTGATCATACTTGTTGCCCTTTCACTATTATCACCAGATCAGGTACATCCCATCCTATACTTCTGCATTAGATTCCTGGGGACTAAGTAAAGAATTCTGCATTTGTCTGTTACATTTAGTTATTTTCAATCTTTTAGGATATTAGTTATTCCACTCAATCTTGTGCCATTACCTAGAAGTGACCCACGTTAGAAACTTGCTAATGTCACTAATTCAGTCTTCCGCATGTGTTGGGCAACAACTCCCCCCATTGTATCCATTGGTCGTGCTGAAAAGAGTTCTGGTTCAATGCACTGAGTGGTACTAAGCTGGGGTAGATTTTTGCAATCCAGGCACTGTCTGGCTACTTGCAAGGTAGTAATACTTACACTAATCGCAATAGAGAGGTAGTGTGACATAGAAGACGAAGTGAATACACTGATGAATGGATAGAAACAATGAAGATCCAAACTTTGTCTTTCTTTTGCCATTGTAACCAATATGATACTACTGGAACTCAGCTATTTTCAATGGAAAGGAAATAGAAAATTTTTGACCAGAATTCCTTTCCCCGATGTAAAGTAATTCCTTGGATGAAGTAGCTCGTATTTGCTTGACTTTATAAATGAGCAGTATTTATCCTTCTTATTCAAAGTGAACGTTTTTTTATAAACATAATGTAACTTGTTGCATACAACAGGCACAGAAGTTAATCCACAGGTTTATTTCTAGAGAGGAGGAGAAAAAAGCTGTAAAATTGATCAAGGGGTCAGCTTGCAGGAGCAGAAAGCAGTTTGATAAAGTATCATATACTGTACAGTGTTTTCCTTCCACAGTGAACCCCTGATTAACATCAAAGTCCATAGCTCTTTGTGTTAGAAGCAGATGAATCATTAGACAGAAATGAGCCTTGAAATAGTTCCAAAATCAGAGTGACATACAGGGTTAGGCTAAATCAGTGACCTTACTCTATCAGATGAAAAGCCAAGACCTAAAGATTAAACTTGTAAGGGATGAACATGTTGCAGAACAGATTTAATAAATATTGTAACTTGCCCCAGATCTTATTCGCAGGCATTTTGTAATCTATCTGTCCCTTCTGCCTCTTAAAGCAAGGCCTCCCACATTCACAGTGAGACTATCAAAGTCAATAAATCTATGTGTTAAGTTTCATATAGCTTTCCACAATCTGATCTTTCACAGACTAGCCAGCCTTCTAACTAATCATTTAATTCTAAATTTATAACTGCAGCCATGAAAAGAAATAAATGGATCATCAAACAACCCAGAGTTCTCGCTTAAGGAACAAATGACCAGGCTCAAATGATCCTACTTTGGACACACTGGGCAAAGACCTAGCTCTCTGGAGAAGGCTCTAATGCTGGGAGAGGTAGAAGGAAAAAGAAGAGGACAACCATCAGCAAGATGGATGGACTCAGTTATAACGGCAATGAGTGCAGCACTGGAAGACCTGAAAGACCAGGTTAGAGATAGATCATCATGGAGAATATCTATGTGATCGCTAAGAGTCAACAACAACTTAATAGCACACAATCAATCATATTTACACTATCTGTATTTATGAAATATGGATGAAAACACACTATATTTAGGAGTGAAAATGACTTACTATGGGTTACTAAACAGTAAGAAGCCAAAAATAAAACAGCATGTTCTGGATGATTTACAGAAAAATCAAGATGTATCCCCTCCACTCCCACTAGTATAAAGGTAATCTACATAGAAGCCATTTATTCTATATAACAATCTTACCACTATCTTGTCCATTCCACATAAAATAGTGTTTTCATTTGCCAAATGTAATATATTGCCATATATATTCTACAGGGGAGGTGTAATAATAACCCTTTACAAGATAGCCTTTGTCCCTGCTAAGAAGGGTCAAGTGAGTCAGCTTCTCATGTTTAGCAGCACTGTCCTATATACTAACCTTGGCACTTCTACCTAATAACGCCCGTTAGTTAGTATTTGTGCCAACCACATGAAGGAAACCTGTTATTTCTACAAGTGGATTTGTCTATCCAAATAACCAGGAGGGTTATTAAATTCTGGCAGTAACTAATCTGGTAAGAATTCATGGGGTCAATGAAAACATCTACATAATGTGCAGTAGCAGTTAAAAAGTTAAATGCCATGTTAAGAGGTGTTAGAACAAGAACTAAAAATTAGGTCTGTGCACTGTTTTGGACTTAATTTCAAAAAGGGGATGTGAATCTAAGATCTGCGACTCTTTAAAGCAGTCAAAACTTTTCCCAGGGTCAAATTTTAGCTGCACAGAGTAGCCATGTGATCCTGGGAAAAGAAATGGCTGCTTTAAAAAGTTGCAGTCAAGAACATTGGTATCTGTTGCTGATCATGTTGATGAGAACAACTACCTGTGCATTGTGACATCAAGATATGAGCTCCACCCTTTTATATTTGCATCATGAAGTTGCACATAAATGTGTAAGGGTAGAGTTTAAGTTGCAACTGACATTTTGTCACTTGCTTCCCATGGATGCCTACAAACAAGAGTTCTATATTTATACTTCCATATTTACCAATGTATGTATTCCAAATTCTTCTGGAGTGACACATAGTAATATAAAAAATAAAACAGCCAGAATTAAAATACTTTTATATAAATCCATGATGTGCCCTTTAAATTCTGTATACTGTTCTTACTGTCCCATCCCTATAGCTAGAATACATACAAATGAGTGCAATCAGAAAAGACTTGGCAAATTGAGCATTTTATTTTTAAGAGGAAAGGGATGACTGAAGTGAATAGATTTAGACTCAGGATAGATTTAGAACTTATGTATGATATTGAAAATGTACACTGTTTTTCTCCATTCTTCTTCCTAACCAAACTTGAGTCATCCAGTAAAATTATATAGTACATAATGGTTGCATTCACATAATAGTTACCATTACACGCATCATTTTGGCATCATTGTGGTTTGCTATGGATACACTGATAGGCACCTTCCTGTGTCCAACCCTACTACCCCTTGGGAACCAACTGGACTTAAACAAATGATCAGAAATACATTTACTTATCTGAGGGATGATAAGCTATCATGGCTACTAATCAAGACACCTATTAATAAACCTCCTAATATTAATTGCTGAAGAATAAAATGGAATGCTCATGTCTTGCTTCAGCCAGAAAGGTTTTGCATGGGCCTCTGGTTGGCCATTGTGGGAAAATAATGCATGACTAGATGAGCCTTTAGTTGAATCTGCAGGATTCTTTGTCCATAAATTATTACTAAATGCTGCCATCCATCTCCCACTCATCTGAATCCTTTAAGCACAAATCACACACAAAGGGATCGGTGATCCTCTTTTGGCAACTCTAATTGTAAACACCGTTCTCTGATAGCAATTTGTATTTATATTTAACATATTTAAACATAAATACGAAATATCTCCCCTCCCCCGAAACTCGCCACAGAACATATACAATGGCTTCTAGATACCCAGCACCCGAGGGAGATCCCCTGAATTTCTGCAAGGTATTATGCCTTTCCTTCAGCAAAGGATCATTACCTTGTCGTGGTGCTGGAGCTTGAGCACCTCAATGATGCCATGAGCTAAACTGTGAAGGGCCACCCAAGATGGGAAGGTCATGACAGAGAGGTCAGACTAAATGCGATCCCTGGGGAAGGTAATGGCAACCCAACCCAGTATTCTTGCCGTGAAAACTAAATGGATCAGTACAACCAGAGATATGTCGGTATACCATCAGAAGATGAGACCCCCAGGTCGGAAGATGGTCAAAATGCTACTGGGGAGGAACAGAGGATGAGCTCAACTAGCCCCAGATGTGATGACGCAGCTAGCTCAAAGCCGAAAGGACGGCTAGCCGCCGACGGTGCTGATGGTGAACGGCGAATCCGATGTTCTAAGGATCAACACACCATTGGAACCTGGAATGTAAGATCTGTGAGCCAGGGCAAATTGGATGTGGTTATTGGTGAGACGTCAAGATTAAAGATAGACATTCTGGGCATCAGTGAACTGAAATGAACTGGAATGGGCCACTTCACATCAAATGACCACCAGATCTACTACTGTGGACAAGAGGACCACAGAAGAAATGGCGTAGCCTTCATAATTAATAGTAAAGTGGCTAAAGCAGTGCTTGGATACAATCCAAAAAACGACAGAATGATCTCAGTTCGAATTCAGGGCAAGCCATCTAACATCACAGTGATCCAAATATACGCCCCAACCACAGATGCTGAAGAAGCTGAAGTAGAGCAGTTCTATGAGGATCTGCAACACCTACTGGACAACACGCCTAAAAGAGATGTTATTTTCATCACAGGAGACTGGAATGCTATGGTGGGCAGTCAAATGACACCTCGAATTACAGGTAAGCATGGCCTGGGAGAACAAAATGAAGCAGGATATAGGCTGATAGAATTTTGCCAAGACAATTCACTCTGCATAACAAACACTCTCTTCCAACAACCTAAGAGACGGCTTTATACATGGACTTCACCAGATGGACAACACCGAAATCAGATTGATTACATCCTTTGCAGCCAAAGGTGACGGACATCTGTACAGTCGGTAAAAACAAGGCTTGGAGCTGACTGTAGTTCACATCACGAACTTCTTCTTGCACAGTTTAGGATCAGACTAAAGAGATTAGGGAAGACCCACACATCAGCTAGATATGAGCTCACTAATATTCCTAAGGAATATGCAGTGGAGGTGAAGAATAGATTTAAGGAACTGGACTTAGTAGATAGGGTCCCGGAAGAACTCTGGACAGAAGTTGGCAGCATTGTTCAGGAGGCGGCAACAAAATACATCCCAAAGAAAGAGAAAACCAAGAAGGCAAAATGGCTGTCTGCTCAGACACTAGAAGTAGCCCAAGAAAGAAGGAAAGCAAAAGGCAACAGTGATAGGGGGAGATATGCCCAATTAAATGCAAAATTCCAGAGGTTAGCCAGAAGAGATAAGGAATTATTTTTAAACAAGCAATGCGCGGAAGTGGAAGAAGACAATAGAATAGGAAGGACAAGAGACCTCTTCCAGAAAATTAGAAACATTGGAGGTAAATTCCAGGCAAAAATGGGCATGATCAAAAACAAAGATGGCAAGGACCTAACAGAAGAAGAAGAGATCAAGAAAAGGTGGTAAGAATATACAGAAGACCTGTATAGGAAGGATAACAATATCGGGGATAGCTTTGACAGTGTGGTCAGTGAGCTAGAGCCAGACATCCTGAAGAGTGAGGTTGAGTGGGCCTTAAGAAGCATTGCTAATAACAAGGCAGCAGGAGACAACGCATCCCAGCTGAACTGTTCAAAATCTTGCCAGATGATGCTGTCAAGGTAATGCATGCTATATGCCAGCAAATTTCGAAAACACAAGAATGGCCATCCGATTGGAAAAAATCAACTTATATCCCCATACCAAAAAAGGGAAACTCTAAAGAATGATCAAACTATCGAACAGTGGCACTCATTTCACATGCCAGTAAGGTAATGCTCAAGATCCTGCAAGGTAGACTTCAGCAATTCATGGAGCGAGAATTGCCAGAGGTACAAGCTGGGTTTAGAAAAGGCAGAGGAACTAGGGACCAAATTGCCAATATCCACTGGATAATGGAAAAAGCCAGGGAGTTTCAGAAAAACATCTATTTCTGTTTTATTGACTATTCTAAAGCCTTTGACTGTGTGGACCATAAAAATTGTGGCAAGTCCTTAGCGGTATGGGGATACCAAGTCATCTTGTATGCCTCCTGAAGAATCTGTATAACGACCAAGTAGCAACAGTAAGAACAGACCACGGAACAACGGACTGGTTTAAGATTGGAAAAGGAGTACGGCAGGGCTGTATACTCTCACCCTACCTATTCAACTTGTATGCAGAACACATCATGCGACAAGCTGGGCTTGAGGAATCCAAGGCTGGAGTTAAAATCTCTGGAAGAAACATTAACAATCTCAGATATGCAGATGATACCACTTTGATGGCTGAAAGCGAAGAGGAACTGAGGAGCCTTATGATGAAGGTGAAAGAAGAAAGTGCCAAAGCTGGTTTGCAGCTAAACCTCAAAAAAACCAAGATTATGGCAACCAGCTTGATTGATAACTGGCAAATAGAGGGAGAAAATGTAGAAGCAGTGAAAGACTTTGTATTCCTAGGTGCAAAGATTACTGCAGATGCTGACTGCAGTCAGGAAATCAGAAGACACTTAATCCTTGGGAGAAGAGCAATGACAAATCTCGATAAAATAGTTAAGAGCAGAGACATCACACTGACAACAAAGGCCCGCATAGTTAAAGCAATGGTGTTCCCCGTAGTAACATATGGCTGCGAGAGCATAAGGAAGGCTGAGAGAAGGAAGATCGATGCTTTTGAACTGTGGTGTTGGAGGAAAATTCTGAGAGTGCCTTGGACTGCAAGAAGATCAAACCAGTTCATCCTCCAGGAAATAAAGCGAGACTGCTCACTTGAGGGAATGATATTAAAGGCAAAACTGAAATACTTTGGCCACATAATGAGAAGACAGGACACCCTGGAGAAGATGCTGATGCTAGGGAGAGTGGAAGGCAAAAGGAAGAGGGGCCGACCAAGGGCAAGATGGATGGATGATATTCTAGAGGTGACGGACTCGTCCCTGGGGGAGCTGGGGGTGTTGACGACCGACAGGAAGCTCTGGCGTGGGCTGGTCCATGAAGTCACGAAGAGTCGGAAGCGACTAAACGAATAAACAACAACAAAATTATGCCTTTCACTTAAACAGATCTCTTCCCATGCTGCCGTTCTGGGTAGGTATGAATTTGTAGCAGGATTTTGTTTCTTTTTTTTAAACCGTCTAAATTGAGACCTTAGTTTTGTGAAGTTATTCTGTTCTCCTTAAGACCGCGTGCGTGCAGTCAGTCGCCACAGGGGCTGCCGAACGCAAGCCGTACCTGGTAAGCGTCGGGGATGTTCACGGTCTCGCCGCGCTCGGCTACGTAGCCGATGATGCCTTTGCCCCAGAGCAGCTGCATCTCGTTGTAGTTCTCCGTGCTGTAGCAAGGCAGGACGGGGGTGCCGCCGTGCACGTCGAAGACCTTAGAGACCAAGCTCTTCTTCCCGCCGCCTTCCACCAGGAAAAGAGAGCCCCTCTCGGCGTCCGCTATAAGGCAGACGAAGATGAGGATCTTGTAGCTGAGCGCGCTGAGGTCCAACTCGTTGGAAATGTCCTTGACGAGCTCCAGGAAGAACTGCCGCTCGTTGTGCTGCTTCAGGTGGCGCTTGTAGTCCAGGGCGGTGGGCGGGTACTGGGGCAGGTTGACCCGGGACTCGAGCAGAGCGCTGAGCAGGTGCGCCGTGGTGGGCGGCAGCGAGCTGGCCTTTCTCAGCAGCGCCCTTCTCCTCGCGCTGCTCAGCGGCTCCTGAGCCCTGGCGTGGAGGTGCTCGTCGTAGGTCAGGTTCACGTGGATGGCCTTGGAGCGCGCGAAACTTTTCCTCAGCTCTTTCTGGGACGCTCGGCGCTGCAGCTCGCCGGCCGCCGGCTCCAGGCCCGGCGGGACTGTGGACGAGGGGCTGCTCCGCGGCGACAGGCCGTTGTGGCGGCTACTTGGCTGCCTTTCCGCCCCACCGTCGCTGAGGTCAAGCGCTCCCGTGGGAGCTGCTTTGCTAAGGAGGGCGGTTCTCCTCTTCAGCCACTTCTCCACCAGCTCCGGGTGTCTGTCTAAGAAGCCTTCCACTGCAGCAAAGTCCAAGCCGGCGGGGTTTGCCATGATCCCTGTAGTTCTGCCTCGCCTTCCCGCAAAGGAACTTTTGGCGCTACTTATGCCTCATGCCGCAATCTCCGTTTATCATAAAGGCGGCGGGAACTCTTAAGTCACCGGTTCCCACGTCTCAAAAAGGCACCCAAACTGGTTACAAGGCGTTCACCCCTCACACGGTACATCTGAATGGCGTTCCGCTGAATGGAGAAACTCAGAGCTGAGCTCTGCGTCTTACTGGCAAATGCCCCGCTTTTTCGCTCCGTTTCCTGTTATTTTGCTAGTGATCTCCCTCTTCCCTCCCCTCCCCTCCCCAAGCTCGTCGCCTTTTTCGATTTTACTTTGGCATGTCAATATTCCCCTCAAGCGCGCAAGCAGACACCCCGTTTGCTTCCTGAGTCCCGGTGTTTCCCGCGGACTTCTGCCGTCCCTCCGCTCCCAATTACCCAACCGGAGTTGCCGCGGATTCTCTGGGGACGGGTGTCAGGTCCTCCTTGCTAACTACTGCTCCTGCTGGCGACGGCTGCTGCGGAACCCGGCTGCCACAGCACTGAAAAAATCAGGGCGGGGAGAGGAAGAGATGCAAAGCAGAAGCCGGCGGCGAGAGAGGCAGCGTCTTCCCTTCTGCCTGGAAGCGATTTGTGCTGGAATTCGTGCAGCAGAATGAATGAAGGCGTTAAAGGGGAGGGGCGGATGTCGATCGCCGTTCTCCCTCCAGCCCCCTTCTCATAAAGCCGAAAGAGAGAGAAATTGCACCACTGTGGTATTGGCTAATGGCTCACAAATGGCTCTCAACCTATTCCAGGTCTTCCATTAAGACAGGCAAGCTGGGTGATAGATGCTGTTGAGTAGCGTCTATCGTGGGATGCATAATTAGATTGTGCAGTTGTACGTGTGCAAGAGGGGAAACCTTTTCAAAACAGGTAAAAGAATATTGACAGATGTTAGCGCTGTGTATGCGCGTGTGTCATTTGTAACTAGGCGCGTTTTTGTTTGAGGCTGTGAGTTCTATCTGTGCATAAGTTTGTTAGGGGAGAGAGAGCAGACGATTTCCAGAACTGTCGGACCTTTTAAGCCTACACACACACACACCCATTTTAAATACAATTATGAAGACGTGGACCTTGTGGACCTTGCTGATTTTAATGGAATGGTTCCAAATAGGATGTCAACTCTCGCCATTATGTTTGAGTTAATATTTAAAATTCTCTCTGTATGAAGGATATTTCGAGCTTTGGTGATAGGTGGGTTAACAGCTGTAGTTTGTTGCTGTCTTCTTACTTTCCTGTAATGGTGTATAAGTCCATACTTCAGTACAATCACTCATAAGAAAGGAATACTTCTGCAGCAGGATCCCTAGGTATGTCAGCTCAAAAATACTTCCACTAAATGAAATGGAATTCCATTCAAGAAGGCATGCGTGGGCTTCCATTCTGATTTTTGTGGAATAATTTTTTCTTACCCATTAGAATGAATGTCTCCTGCACAAAAGAGAACACAGTGGCAAAATCCAGGGGGCAATGGCTTTCTGTTCTGTATCCACAAATACACAAAAATCATGACAGAAACTGAGAGTCAGGGAGAGCTCTGAAGGAACTGCAGTTTCTAGACCTCCTCCGGCTGCAAGAATGGAAATCTAGCTGCTGCCACTGGGATGAACGGATGTGGAGCTATTCTTACCCACATGTGAAAGAGCACATTTCATAGCTAAATCGATGTTAAGGAACTCAGTACGTGTGGGTGCAAGGATGTGAATGAAAGAGGCTTCAAAAATTCATGAATGAGATGTTGAGCCTTCTCCATGGGCGCCCAGTAGATAGCCAACCTTTAGTTGAAGCATCAACAGCATGGAAGGGAAAGACTTTCTAAATAAAATAAGACTGAGGCTTGTCAGGGAGTGTTTTAGTGCTAAAGCTCAATACTAGAAGTTGTTAAAGTATATTAAGCAAACAGCATGTGTGAGCATGTACAGAGTTCCTTTCTCGGAATGTTTACCAATGATTGTAGAATTAGAGTCAGTACTCGCCTGACCAAAGAAATCTGTTCATGAAGGAGTTTTGGGCTCCAAATTTTAAAATAATCGCAAGAACAGGTCCAAAAAGAGATCGAAGATGGACATATGGAACTTGATGAAGCTGAGCTCCTCCTTAACGGAGGAGCATAGAGCAGGATACAAACTTGGCCAGTAACATAATTTAAATGAACAAACGAACGGTCACTTAAAAACTCTGACCTAAATATCTGCCCCAGATTGTATCGCTGAATTGAGCAAAATAGATATAATAAAGGAGAACAAAATAAAGACCAGCTTCTCAGTGCTGCACTATTTGTTATTTCACTGCAATCAGATTTAACTTGAATCTATGTATCTGCCCCATTTATATTGCGAAGAAGCATTTCCATTTTGCTTGCTTGGCTAGCTCACTGCAAGGTGATGGGCTCGCAAAGTACCCCCCTCCCTGGCTCTTGGCTCTTCCTGGGGAAGTAGCACAGCAAAAGCTGTAAACACTCCAGAAGATTGCTGGCACAAACCATGGGGTTCTTTTTAAGCATGCGCCAAGTGGAGGGAGATTCCAAAGAGGCCCTGCTGGTAAATTCTGATTGCCACCATGTGCCAAGAGCCCTTCTGCAAGAAGGGGCCCATTTCATCCTATTCCTTTTCCTCTAGAATCACACCTACTTGGGCCTTTTCTCATCAACGGGTTGTTCAAGTTCTCTCCAGCTGTCTTTGGAGTAGGCAGAAAACTACACTGGTCTGAAATTGACTGCCCATTGCTGACTCTGATCACGTCTCTGGGAACAGAGATCACTTTGTCACTTGATTTCCCTCCAAGGTAAATGGATGACAAAGCCTAATGGATTTTATATACCCTGGATGGTTTTAGAATAAGGCGGAAAACAGCTATGCACAGCTACAGATGCCTCAGATATGGACTGGGGATCAGATATAGAGAAGGTCCTGAGGATACAGCAGAAAAAAGAGGTTGCCAGGGCATGTTTGTGCTGTGGTTGCTGCAAGTGAGGAAAGACAGTCTATTGATAATACGCTTAGGAAAACCTAAGGCACTGTTGCTTCTGCTCTGGGCATTTTTAAGAATCTGAGTGCCTGGGAGCAGATTTAATTTAGAGCTAAGGTGTGGCTGTTTCTCACCCTCAAAGCAAGCTAGTTGGATAAGCCATTAAGTGAACCACTGGGCAGACAGCTTGTCTGAAGGTTGGATTACAATAATTCTTTTCCAGCCTTCCCTCTACTAGTGCTTTGTTGACATCCTGGACCTTTAATTTAGTAATTCTCTCTGATTTTGCTAGCAGAGTTACAGAAGTTTTGTTGGACACTGGATTTCAAGAACACCAAGTTACTGAAGTGTAGTTGGGTTTTACTAAGAAAAAAAAATAAATACAACTTTTTCCCTTGTGAGTATACGATGTAATTGTATTTGGAAATTAAACAAATGACCTGTGATATATGTCACATCTTTGGGGGTCTTTTAAGATCTCTTGTCCCAAATTCTATTTGTCAGAAATGTTCTTGCCTCTCTCTTTGTTGCAAAGCAAGTTTGTTTGGATTAAGCAGGAAACTAAGCTTTGTCACAGAAAGCCTCTTGTGCAGACTGTAAATAGGATGCTTACATTATTTGATTTAAATAGACTGACTTAAATGTATCTAATTCAATATAGCTCCGCAAAGGATCGTTACCTTGTCGTGGTGCTGGAGCTTGAGCACCTCAATGATGCCATGAGCTAAACCGTGAAGGGCCACCCAAGACGGGAAGGTCATGACAGAGAGGTCAGACTAAATGCGATCCCTGGGGAAGGTAATGGCAACCCACCCCAGTATTCTTGCCGTGAAAACTAAATGGATCAGTACAACCAGAGATATGTCGGTATACCATCGGAAGATGAGACCCCCAGGTTGGAAGATGGTCAAAATGCTACTGGGGAGGAACAGAGGATGAGCTCAACTAGCCCCAGTCGTGATGACGCAGCTAGCTCAAAGCCGAAAGGACGGTTAGCGGCCGACGGTGCTGGTGGTGAACGGCGAATCCGATGTTCTAAGGATCAACACACCATTGGAACCTGGAATGTAAGATCTATGAGCCAGGGCAAATTGGATGTAGTTATTGGTGAGATGTCAAGATTAAAGATAGACATTCTGGGCGTCAGTGAACTGAAATGGACTGGAATGGGCCACTTCACATCAAATGACCACCAGATCTACTACTGTGGACAAGAGGACCACAGAAGAAATGGAGTAGCCTTCATAATTAATAGTAAAGTGGCTAAAGCAGTGCTTGGATACAACCCCAAAAACGACAGAATGATCTCAATTCGAATTCAGGGCAAGCCATCTAACATCACAGTGATCCAAATATACGCCCCAACCACAAATGCTGAAGAAGCTGAAGTAGAGCAGTTCTATGAGGATCTGCAGCACCTACTGGACAACACGCCTAAAAGAGATGTTATTTTCATCACAGGAGACTGGAATGCTAAGGTGGGCAGTCAAATGACACCTCGAATTACAGGTAAGTATGGCCTGGGAGAACAAAACGAAGCAGGACATAGGCTGATAGAATTTTGCCAAGACAATTCACTCTGCATAACAAACACTCTCTTCCAACAACCTAAGAGACGGCTTTACACATGGACTTCACCAGATGGACAACACCGAAATCAGATTGATTACATCCTTTGCAGCCAAAGGTGGCGGACATCTGTACAGTCGGTAAAAACTAGGCCTGGAGCTGACTGTAGTTCAGACCATGAACTTCTTCTTGCACAATTTAGGATCAGACTAAAGAGATTAGGGAAGACCCACAGATCAGCTAGATATGAGCTCACGAATATTCCTCAGGAATATGCAGTGGAGGTGAAGAATAGATTTAAGGGACTGGACTTAGTAGATAGGGTCCCGGAAGAACTCTGGACAGAAGTTGGCAGCATTGTTCAGGAGGCGGCAACAAAATACATCCCAAAGAAAGAGAAAACCAAGAAGGCAAAATGGCTGTCTGCTGAGACACTAGAAGTAGCCCAAGAAAGAAGGAAAGCAAAAGGCAACAGCGATAGGGGGAGATATGCCCAATTAAATGCAAAATTCCAGAGGTTAGCCAGAAGAGATAAGGAATTATTTTTAAACAAGCAATGCGCGGAAGTGGAAGAAGACAATAGAATAGGAAGGACAAGAGACCTCTTCCAGAAAATTAGAAACATTGGAGGTAAATTCCAGGCCAAAATGGGTATGATCAAAAACAAAGATGGCAAGGACCTAACAGAAGAAGAAGAGATCAAGAAAAGGTGGCAAGAATATACAGAAGACCTGTATAGGAAGGATAACAATATCGGGGATAGCTTTGACGGTGTGGTCAGTGAGCTAGAGCCAGACATCCTGAAGAGTGAGGTTGAGTGGGCCTTAAGAAGCATTGCTAATAACAAGGCAGCAGGAGACGACGGCATCCCAGCTGAACTGTTCAAAATCTTGCAAGATGATGCTGTCAAGGTAATGCATGCTATATGCCAGCAAATTTGGAAAACACAAGAATGGCCATCAGATTGGAAAAAATCAACTTATATCCCCATACCAAAAAAGGGAAACACTAAAGAATGTTCAAACTATCGAACAGTGGCACTCATTTCACATGCCAGTAAGGTAATGCTCAAGATCCTGCAAGGTAGACTTCAGCAGTTCATGGAGCGAGAATTGCCAGATGTACAGGCTGGGTTTAGAAAAGGCAGAGGAACTAGAGACCAAATTGCCAATATCCGCTGGATAATGGAAAAAGCCAGGGAGTTTCAGAAAAACATCTATTTCTGTTTTATTGACTATTCTAAAGCCTTTGACTGTGTGGACCATAACAAATTGTGGCAGGTTCTTAGTGGTATGGGGATACCAAGTCATCTTGTATGCCTCCTGAAGAATCTGTATAACAACCAAGTAGCAACAGTAAGAACAGACCACGGAACAACGGACTGGTTTAAGATTGGGAAAGGAGTACGGCAGGGCTGTATACTCTCACCCTACCTATTCAACTTGTATGCAGAACACATCATGCGACAAGCTGGTCTTGAGGAATCCAAGGCTGGAGTTAAAATCTCTGGAAGAAACATTAACAATCTCAGATATGCAGATGATACCACTTTGATGGCTGAAAGTGAAGAGGAACTGAGGAGCCTTATGATGAAGGTGAAAGAAGAAAGTGCAAAAGCTGGCTTGCAGCTAAACCTCAAAAAAACCAAGATTATGGCAACCAGCTTGATTGATAACTGGCAAATAGAGGGAGAAAATGTAGAAGCAGTGAAAGACTTTGTATTCCTAGGTGCAAAGATTACTGCAGATGCTGACTGCAGTCAGGAAATCAGAAGACGCTTAATCCTTGGGAGAAGAGCAATGACAAATCTCGATAAAATAGTTAAGAGCAGAGACATCACACTGACAACAAAGGCCCGCATAGTTAAAGCAATGGTGTTCCCCGTAGTAACATATGGGTGCGAGAGCTGGACCATAAGGAAGGCTGAGCGAAGGAAGATCGATGCTTTTGAACTGTGGTGTTGGAGGAAAATTCTGAGAGTGCCTTGGACTGCAAGAAGATCCAACCAGTCCATCCTCCAGGAAATAAAGCCAGACTGCTCACTTGAGGGAATGATATTAAAGGCCAAACTGAAATACTTTGGCCACATAATGAGAAGGCAGGACAGCCTGGAGAAGATGCTGATGCTAGGGAGAGTGGAGGGCAAAAGGAAGAGGGGCCGACCAAAGGCAAGGTGGATGGATGACATTCTGGAGGTGACGGACTCGTCCCTGGGGGAGCTGGGGATGTTGACGACCGACAGGAAGCTCTGGCGTGGGCTGGTCCATGAAGTCACGAAGAGTCGGAAGCGACTAAACGAATAAACAACAACAACAACAACAATTCAATATAGAACTGGCAGGCCCATAATCTGGCATACAAATGCACATTAGGAAAAAGTGATACTGAACTTCATCCATGCTCCAGATATTTGGCCCTAAAAAAGAGCTGGACAAACAGGACTATTTTACCAGGATAGTAAAATTTTTGATTTCACCAAATTTTTGATTTCACCAAAAACTGCTCTGAATAAAACGTAACAGTTGAAATGTACAGATTCTGTGCAGGCAAAGCAGATCTGCAAGTCCTACTATGCAATCTGCAAGGTGCCTGTTGCTTTCCTTCCTTCTGCAATCCTTGTCAGACTTCAGAAATAGGTGGGCTGTCATATATATCTTGGTCAAACACACATTGTACACTTCCACAGACATAGGACTTCTAGTTGGAGATGGTCATGTGAGCTCATCTTTCTCTCTTCTCTTCCAATTATTTTCTCTTTAAATTACATTAAATCCTGCTCTGCATGTACAATAGTTCATCAATCTGGTTAATTAAAGATATTTATATTGTAATATCTCACTATAGCTGATTGCTTTGCTCTCATTATGTCAACAAGAGCCAAGAAAATTTCCATTGCAGCTCCAGCTGTGTCATCCCATCTGTTCTTTCAAAAGCAGGGAAGATCTTTCAGCCTATTTATTAAAAGAAATTCTTGACCAATTAAAGGTTTTGCAGGCAGTCCTGAGTTGTTTCTTCAAACAATAACTACAGAGACTAATAAAACTCTTAAGTAGATCCAAAAGAAAGTCTCTAACCTAGAGGATCAAATGGAAACCCAAGAGAAAACAATATGGGATAATATATACAGTGTTATGAAAAATTTCATTAATTTCATGGTGTCTCAGCTATACAGAAAAAAAAAACTTTTGTGTGATGACATTGAGAATATTCCTAATCAAATTTGCTTGACAATTAATGGAGAATTATTCTTCTTTCTCTGCTGATTTCTTGATTGAACATGTGAACAAAATCTCCATTACATGATGATTAGGGGCTGGGATTAGCTCAAATGTTGTTGCTCAATTTCTGTGTGCTCCTATGAGAGGAGTTTTCACATAGATCTAGATAAAAATAAGTGAAATCTCAGTTGGAGTGGAGTTTACTAAAGAAGTTTACTAAGAGAAGCCTTTCAGAGGCCCAGAATCTTGCTAAATTTTTGCACTTTTCATATTTTATGTGCTTCTCTGCTACACTTCATATCAACTGTCAGAAAAAAATTCAAATACCAGCCTCAGCTGCAGCTTTTTAGGTGGGACTTAAAGCCAACACAGCTGCTCTTTCAGATACCTAATTTTATCCTCAATTATTGAAGTGATGAAGATCAATACTGCCTTTATTATTGTCAACTTCACTATCATTCTAACTGCTAACGTTTTAACCAGGGCAAAGGGGGTAGCCATTCTAATTCAATAACACTTCTCTTTAGAGGTTCAGTGTTATAACAAGTCATTGTTTATTAAGTCCCTCCTTGCAAGGGAGATGGGTGGTGATAAAATTTGATAAATAAATAATTCTAGTTTATAACCGCCCAGAGTCCCTCTGGTGAGAGGAGATGGGCGGCGACAAATTTGATAGATAGATAGATAGATAGATAGATAGATAGATAAATGCCATCCATCTCAAACACTCAGGTGGCTAACAATAATAATAATAAAAAAAAAACAGCAGAAAACACCAAAAAGTACAAAAGAAATAGGCAGTTGGCAGCTGAGATAGAAAAAAAACAACAGAAACAACCATCAATACAACCATTTCAATACAACCATGTTACAGGTTCCAACCAACACATCAACCCCCATCCAGGAACATTGCCACACCTCCAGGGCTCTGCAAAAAACCAACAGGGTCGGGGCTAATCTGATCTCCAGGGATGATGTTCCATGAGGTAGGTGCTACCTTCCTGGGTCTTGCTAGATGGCACTCTTTAATGGGTGGAAACCATAACATGCCTCTCCTGATGGGTCTCATGGGATGGATAAACGTATCAGGCAGACCAGACAGGAAACACGACCAGATGAGCTACTTCTACTTTATTGTTAGGCTACATTAACAGAATCTTGCAAATCTGAAAGTACAAATCTCCCACTGTCTCTTTTACAGACTAAGTTAGGGAGGTTACTTTCTGAGTTTCTTTCTTTCCTGTTATGCAGCTGCAGACTATGCCCTCTCTTATCTGATAGTTCTCTAGGCAGCATCTCTTCCCCCCATTTTCCATGGTCATTCTCACATTCCATTGTAAAACATGATCAGAAAGAGGTGGTCCTGCAAATAACCTGGCCCCATCCCATGGAATATTTTAGAGGTGATAACCAGCACCTTGAATTGAACCAGAAACTTATTGGCAACCAATGCAGCTAACAGAGCAGAGGTGTAACATGCACAAATCGAGAAACGCCCATGATCGCCTGGGCTGCTGCGTTTTGTACCAGCTGAAGTAACGACCATTGCAACGTCCCCCACGGTCATGTGATCAAAATCTGGGTGCTCGGCAGCTGCCCACATTTACGACCTCTTGGGGGAGGGGGGCATTTATCTATTTTTACACAGTGTATATCCTGTATGGTGTTTTTACTTATATCAACCAGTTTTGCTCCATTTCAGCCTCAGCACTACTGGCGCCACAACCCCCAATGAGGAGCACCACTGTGCAGGGTGGCCAAAAGGGCAGAGATGTGGGGGGGGAGATAGGTGTGGGGGGAGTTCAAGAGGAGGCAGTCCCTTACCAAGGCTCAGGGCTGGGAGGGACCAAGCCAAGAGTGTCTTGGATAGAGGCTGGGATTGCTTAATGACCGGTGGGATTCAGTTAAGGACAGCAACATGGACTTCTGGGATTGCCATCGCTAAGTGATGCAGTCATGTGATGTCACACTTTATGACCACATCACTTAGTGACAGAAATTCCAGTCCCAATTACTGTCATTAACCGAGGACTACTTGTATATTAAAAACATCAATAAAACCACATTAAAGAAAAATAACCATAATCGGTGGCAAAGTCAATTCCTATGTCACATTCAACACAGCCATTGTAGCTCTCCACTACTACCAGGCCATCACATATGAGACTACATGATTTCTATCCGCCCTCTTGGAAGGGAGGAATTCATCTATTTTCACACAATGTACATTCTGTATGGTTTTTACTTATATCGACCAGTTTTTCTCTGGACTGAGGAGTTAAGAAAAGAAACTTGGACTGCATGTGCCATTCTAAAGGCAGACTCTATAAATCCCTTCTTGCAACACTACTGAGCACAAGGGCTCAGATAGCTCCTAAAGCTAATGCATTGTATATAGTCATCTGAAGTGCAATGGCACATGAGTTAAATTCTGGGCAGAAGGTTTCAACCCCATAGGAAGATCTGTGGCTACATGCTGTACATTTAATGAGTCCTAAACAGGATAAAATCAGTCAAGTACTGCCTCCTGGTGACCATCATATTCCGTGAATGTTTTCATCATTCATTGATATTCTTATGACCATATTATTGTAGTGGGAGATGTTAATGAGATAATAAATACTTATTTAGATAGGACTACATCCACCTGTAAAAGACAATCATTAGTGAGAACCACAATCAGATCATACATACTGTAGATGAATTAAATTTGATCTCTGGCATTTCTTACATTCCAAGCAACTCAGCAGCACATAAGCATTTTTAAAGACTTCATTATTTTTTGATCTCATCAACATTATTTCAACAAATTCAGACATTTATGACTGACATCTCTTATATTATCAGATTATTGCGGGGGGCATGGCTAGCTGCTGGTGAAAATGGCATGCTGAGCTTCCCCCAACCTAGCCTTTTTGTTACTTTAGCCAGTTTAATTTACTAGATACTTCATTGGATATTAAGATCATTAAGCAAGATCTCTAGAAAGGAAACTTTGCACAAAGGGGATTAAGGGGGAAATGAGATCATAAAACTGTGACCTTAGCTTTAATATATGCTCCTAATCAGGACCAGATTAAATTTGTACAAAAGGTTATGAAAAATGTTAATAAACTTGCAATAGAAAATCTGTTTGGGGAGGTGGTTTTAATATTGATATAGTGAAAATTCCTATAAATGCGAGTCCAGTCCTTTCAAAGAATAAAAAATCAGTGGGAATCTTTAATGTACAGACATAATCCTATAGTATTTGGGAAACCATAACCCCTGTGGTAAATGGATTTACTTTTTATTCTGGTAGACATCAAATCCATTCAAGAAACTGATATTGGGGCATCTAAAACATTTTAAAGTTATTTGCAGTGAGGGGTTAAATTAGATGTATTAATTTGGGTCAGTGACTAGCATTAAAAACAAAGAGAGAGTACAATAAAATCAAGTGTACAGATATTGTGTGAGTAAGCAGAATTTGAAATAGCAGTGCACATTATTAAGACTAAAATTCTTGAATAAAATGTGTATCTAAATCTAAAAGGAAACGTAAATATTCAACCCATAATAAAATATCTTGATAATATAGATATAAATTATCCCATAAAATTTAAAAATCTGGGGAAATTGTGCCTATACTTATAACTGATCATGCACCTGTGATCTTTGCTTTTAAAATGGATGAGAAAACCACATTCACCTATAACTGGTACTTTAACCCTTTATTGCTTTGTAACATATTGGTCAAGCAACAAATAACATACATAAGAATTTGTTTTCAGGAAAATGATACCAATAAACTTCTTTATTAACGAGGTGGGATGCCATGAAACAGATGGGTAGGATAATAAACCACAGCAAATTATAAATTAAGTACACTTGAACATTAAGAATGTATTAGTGGAGTACAATAGAACTTGATCATCTCATATTTAGAAGCAAGAGGACAAAGGAAAGAAGTTGATGCCTTAAGAGATAAATAAAATATTCAATTGTTATCTTTAAAGCAGAAGTACTATGAGTTTGATAACAAGAACTCAAGAATTTTGGCAAATAAGAAAATAAAAAAAATAAAGAAAAAAGATTTATTAAAGCGATTAAGGATACTAAAGCCATTCCACTAAGACTATTGATATCAGCAAGAAATTTACTTCTTTAAAAAAACAATAATATAGTATAGATTGACAGATCAGTCATTGGCTAAAATTAATCAATATTTAAATAGGCTTAATTTTTCAGAATTATCCCCAGAAGTTATCCAATATATGGATGCCCTTTCTCTAATTTGGAGATTACAGAGACTTTTAAGAGTACTGTACTGTATCAAAACCAGGAAATCTCCAGGGCCAGATGCTGTGCCAGGAGAGCTTTACAAAGAATTTCAACTTCAAAACAATTTCATAGCAGAATTTTCACTACTTTATACTGCATTATATCAGGGAGGCTTTCTCCCTAGTTCCTGGAAAGATTCTAAAATAATTTGAATCCCTAGCTGGACAAAGATCCATAGGAGCTAACTTCTTGACCTATTTCACTTCTCAGTGTGGATTAAAAATTATATTTAAAAAATATTGGCAAACTTATACGTAAACCTATTGTAAATATGATTATTTAAAATTATTCTTTTAGATCAAACTGATTGTATTCCAAAAAGGAATATATTTATTCCTATTAGGAAAAGGTTAAATATCACACGTTTTTTGTAAAGTTAATATGACTCTTTCAGCTAAATGTTCACTGGATATATTCAAGTTATTGAATTCTCAGGAGGGGACTTTCTTTTAAAGCAGGTATTAAAGAAATTTAAATTTTATTTATCTCTTAAGGCATCAACTTCTTTCCTTTGTCCTCTTGCTTCTAAATATTTTCTTAACATGGTTAATCAGCTACACATTAACACAGTCACACAGTTAAGGCTCAGCAATTATGACTGTAATTTTGAGAGGTATTAAATGAGGATGCCCCCAACACCTCTTTTATTTAATTTGGCTTTAGAAGCCTTAACAATTGCATGGTAGACTAACAATCAAATTCAAGGGATTAAATTTGGAGATAATTGATATTTACTGAGCTTATTTACAGATGATACAGTATTGACATTGTTGAATCCTCACTCTGCAGCCAAACATATTAGGGAGGAACCTGGGTTTGCAGTGGTATTAGGCTGCTCACTGAATTTTCAAAAAATATTTGATGTTCTTCCATACTTCCCCCGCAACTCAAGAGAGTGGTATCTAATGTTTTAAGAATTCCAGCTGCATGCAAATCCTTAAAAATACCCATGGATCAACATGAACACTAGGAATATTTAAAAAGTATTTTATGGTGATTTTAATCCAGCCTGGAAAAAAAATGAAAAGTCAGACTAAACAACATTTGAATACTTTAGGCCAGATAGCAGCTGTTAAAATGAAGGTCCTTTCAAAACTTAATTTCTTATTTCAATCTCATCCATTAGACATTCCAGACAAAACATTAACAATAGAGAAAAAGATTGGAAGGTTTTCATTTTACTTCTAATAAACCAAGAACCAATAGACAGATTTTATATTGGCCACAAAAACAGGGGTCTTGGAGGTTCCAAATTTAAAAATCTATTAACAAGCAGCTCAAGTCTAATTTATATTAGAAGACCCGGCTAAGCATTGAATAAGAATATGACGATTTTTAAAATTATATACTTTTTCAGCCTAAGAATTTTCCAAAGCTAAACAACAATTAATAATGCCTTTACCAAAACAATTTTTCAGAGGGGGAGGGGGAAGTATTTTACATTGATTGGTGGCATCTCCCCTCTAGCACCTCTAACAACCTGTGGTGGGGGGAGATAAATATGGATTAACCCAATAAAAATTACTGTAGAATTATATTTTTATAGGATAATTGGTTTTATACTGATAGTGGCCTATGTAATAAAGACAAGATTTAATAACCTATTGGTTGCCTTGGTTTTTTTGGTATTACCTTAACGCTCTACTGGATAAAAAAGTTAGGAATTCCACAATTTGCCCATTCTCTCTTTGAGAATTTAATATCAACTTATCTGGACCAACCAAAAGGAATACTGTAATGTCCAAGATCTATATGCGACTATTGCAAATCAAGATGGGGATGCTCCTTTTGGCTGAAACAGTGTTTGGGATATTGCTTTAAGCAACTCAGTAGTTGAACCAAAAAGGCAATTGTTATGAAAACCAGATTTTCTTTCTGCCTCTATCCAAGAGTTACAATTGAAGGGGTTACACTGGTGGCATTTAGCCCCTGCTCAATTAGCATGCATACTACACAATCAGACTTCAAACTGTTGGAGAGACTTGTGAGGTTCCAGCCAGCCTCTGACTCAGAAAACGAAACTCTTTCTTAGTCAGAAGGGGAAACAGAAACTTACCAGGCAGAAACTGGCAAAGCAAAACCCAGAAGTGACTCAGCAGCATGGGAGAAGTTACAGATGCTGATTGCCCAGTCTTCGGAGGATTTGAATCCTCCAATCAGTGTGCACGAATGTGCAGAAAAGCGCGCGAAGAAGAAAGCAGGCCGATTAGCTGCAGAAGGGAATAGGCACGCAAGGGAATGGCATAAAAGGCAGACACGTGAAGAGCAAGCTGCCAGAGACGACCGATCCTTCGAGCTCACAGTTCCAGCAGAAGAGTCCTTACCCACGTTGGAAACCTTGTCTCTAGCTGGACGGGAATCAGCGCCAGTGTTCCCTATTGGAGAGGACTTGTATCCTGCAACCCCTGCCACAAAGGAACTTCTCCCTGCTGAACCCAGCAACCTCTGCCTCACGTCCAGCCTTAGACCTCACCGTCATCATTCTGCATGTTCCAGGCGCGCTTCCAGCCTTGCTTCAAGTTTCCAGCCATGTCCAGAATCTACAGCCCAGCTTCGTCGTGCTCCAAGTCATCAGCCTTGCACGGGATCTTCAGTTCAGCTTTATCGCGCTTCCAGCTCCCAGCCTGGGATCTTCAGTTCAGCTTTATCGCGCTTCCAGCTCCCAGCCTTGTCCAGAGTCTCCAGTACAGTTTCATTGTGCTTTCGATCTCCAGTCTTGCCTAGGATCTCCAGTCCAGCCTAGCCATGTCCCAGTTGCCCAACATTGTTCAGGAACTTCAGACCTATCTTGTTGTGAACCGGGTTCTCAAACTTGTCTAGAACCTGTGGTCCAGTCCAGTCATGTTTCAAGCCTTCTGCCTAGTCAAGGACCTCCAGTCCAGCCTAGTCGTGTGCCAAGCTTCCAGCCCAGCCTGGAATTTCCAGCCAAGTCCAGCCTTGCTTCAAGTTATCAGCCTTGTTCTGAGTCTCCAGCCCAGTGTACCCAGTCCAGCCTGGGTCGCCTAGTTCAGTCCAGTTCTGCCTCTAGACCCAAGACTTGCCCAGTGGTTCCAGTTCAATCTTGCCCAGCTTCCAGGTGCCAGCCTAGTTCGAGTGGTGTTTCAGATTGTGGATGATCACCTCCAGTTTCAGTGGTGCCACATGCCCTAGCTTCTTCCAGCTCCACAGCTCCCGTCAGTGAATTCCGCTCAGCTGTTTTACCAGTCTCCTCCTGCAACCTTGCCGGTTCCCCCGTTGTTACCCGGGTGGTCTTGGTTGGAACCAGCCTACCTCTTGACCATAAGGACTTATTTATTGTAAATAGTTATTTAATAAAGAGTGGCTTTAATAAACCTGCCTGGCCGCCTCATAGTCTGAACAGGACAGGACTGTACACAAAAGGGATCTTTTTACCATATCTGGTGATCATGTAATAAGGTGGTAACCTTCTGGTTCAGAATTTTTAGTTAAATTGGTATTATTACAAAACAAAGAGTCAAATGGTCTCCAGAAGTGGGTTTGTTGAATCTATTATATGATCCAATGCCTCACTTAAAAATAAGGAACTGATTGTCTATTTACTTGTGGCAGCAAAATGTATTGCTCAATGCCGGAAATTTTTGGAGAACTTAACAATTGTTTTGTGGATTAAAAGAGCTTTAATTGCTTTATTAGAAAAAAATGATAAATTTAGAATAATGAAGACAAGAATCACACTTTTATCAAGTTTGGGCAGATTATATTCAACAGGTGTAACTTTGTCAGCTCTTATGATATATGGAAATTATGAACAAATTTTGGACTTTTGTGTTAACACTGCCTTTCACTTTTGATTTAGTCATTTTATTTTTTTGTATTTGTTTTCATTTATGTAAATTACCATTCAATTAAAAAAATGTTAAAAATATCAGATCATAGCCTAATCAAGTTAAATTTGCAACAGTTTACTTAACAATGTGGAAGGTGGTATTTTAATGTCTCTTTTGAATTAGTGCATGCATAAAACAGATGAGTTCTGAGAAACTGCAATACTTTGAATTTAAGCAGAAATGGCTAGTTTCTTAACTGGAAAAACAATTGAGAAAAGTAATATATGTCTCTGTGACCTTATTTTTTTTCTTCTTCCACCCCCCTCCCCTGTTCTATTCTATTAAGTATAACACAATCACCTCAACAACAAAAACTTCCAGAGGTTTACCTAAGCCAGTTGTCTGTTCGTCATTACTAAACTTCAAGTTCCTTTCTTTTTTGTCTTGAACTATCTGAGAAGCCTGTTATAGGAACATCTATACATACTGTAAACAGATTAATAAAAGGAAGAACTGACATTTATTGGGATATGACCATGTATGTAAAAAGAAAAGACAGTTTTCCCTTAATTTTTTAAAGAAATATTTTTATTTTCTTTAAAGCAACATCTAATGAACCCCTGCCAGAACAATAATAAAACACCAGATTATGAATTATTCTGGTATTTAGAAACTGCAATGTTTCATGATGAAGTTGCCTTTTTCAAATATGCAATGAGATCTGCTCTTTCAGTTTTATTTTTAATGCCAGCAAAAACCATTTTTGTTCCAGGAATATATTTCTTTGGGTCCTCTAAATATTCCATCAGTGTATTTTCATTCCAGACAATACCTGAAAAAGATAAGACAATTATGAAATACCGATTTCATATTCTATTAATATTTTAATTGTACCCATCAATTATAGGTTTTGAATCAAAGTATCTGAAAAAAATTAAATTCAAAAGGTAAAAAAAGATTGTCAAGCAAATTCCAGCTTTGATTATTGTAAGATCTCATTTATCATTTAGCACATATCTGCTACTCTAATTAACTTCTGAAGCACATTTGAATTATCAAGTTAGAATTCATCGACTGGTTACTGTTTTAGTTGTAGCATTTAAGTAAAACACTTCTGTATTTTACTAGGTTTCTGGTTCTGGTAACAAAAGCCATATGGCGTATCTTTCCAATATAATCAGAGGGGCTTTTTATTATACAATATATATATTTTTAATCTGTTCTATCATGTCCAGTTCTCAGAGACTGCCTGGTCACGTGCCTGCAGTTTTCTTGGCAAGGTTTTTCAGAAGTGGTTGGCCACTGCCTCCTTCCCAGGGCTGAGAGAAGGTGACTGGCCCAAGGCCACCCAGCTGGCTTTCTGCCTAAGGCAGGACTAGAACTCTCAGTCTCCCGGTTTTTAACCACTACACCAAACTGGCTCATACAATAAAATAATTAGCATTAAATAGTAATAATTATTAATGGAATATAACTGGAATAAATGGTCAAGACTGAGAACCGAACAAATCTTATTTAATGTCAACCTTTTCACTTATTTTCTCTTGTCAGTTAGAATCATTTTTGTTTTAAAATACAACACACAACATATAAGCTTTTCCTACTTGGTGCCCTTCAATTGTATTAGGACCACAATTCCCAGATTTCCCAGCCAGGGTAACCACACATTATATTACACTGTCCATTAGGGGCTCAAGCACTAAAAGTTTTTTTTTCTATAGCCAGATTTTAATTGATTGTAATGGGTTGAGTAATTATTTTCCTAGTTTACCCTTACAAACTTTTGATTGTATCATTGCAGTATTAGTTGATGATACAATATGTTGTATGTGACAGAAGTGAAGGTTGGTCTGTTTTCTGCCATTGCACTCTGCCTGTGATAATGTAGTAAACCTTCCAAGAAATATACCTTCAGAGTCCTTGGTGCTCTCTGAGCTCGGTTTTTTGCTTGCAGACGTTTCATTACCCGACTAGTTAACATCACGGGTGCTAGTGAGTGTGGGGTTTGCTTCCTGTTTATATACAGAAAGAATAGTTGTTCCTTGGTGGAGGTTTGTCTAAATGCAAATTTCTCCCAGTTGCATGCTTTCTGAAGCGTTTGACACCCATACGTGGTTGCAACAGAAGAGAGTATCTGTAGCTCAGGTCTGAACTGTGGAGTCCTTGGTGCTCTCTGAGCTTGGTTGTTTGCTTGCAGACGTTTCATTACCCGACTAGGTAACCTCATCAGTGCGAGTGAGTGTGGGTTTTCAGAGAGCACCAAGGACTCCACAGTTCAACCCTGAGTTGAATAATCTTGTGCAATTCAACTTGCACAGTGCAATAAACTGTGGATAATCTTGTGCAATTCAGGCAAGTTTCCCTGGACAAAGTTAAGGCGGAGGAGTTAACAGTATCTGCCTTCTCCAACAGCTGACAGTAGGTACATGCCCTTCAATTAAAAAAGAAAAAAGAAAAAGAAAAGCCAGGTACCCAAGGCTAAGATGCCTAATCTAAAGATCTGTTAGTAGAAAACTGAGATGGATAGATATTGGTGTATAAAGGATCTAGCCACTCTCAGTATAAGTTGTTAGAATAAACTAAATAACCAAAAATGATAGCAGTGGAATTTCAACAGTCTGATTTAGCTGTCGCAGTGCAAGCCATTAGAGCACAAAAAGAAAAAAAGGGTTGTAGCTGAGAGATCAAAAACCCAGTTCCGTTCAGTCATTACCTGGGTTTTCTGTGGGGATATAGTATACGAAAATAAACAATTACCTTGAACTATTTCATGGGATATCTATCTATCTATCTATCTATCTATCTATCTATCTATCTATCTAGATTAATGATATAGTTTTTAAATTGCTGTAGTGAAAGAACAGTAAGGTATACTCCGCTGTAAAAGATTGTAACAGATTTTATTTCCAGTACATTCCAACAATGTTTTTATTTTACTTATATAATTTGTGTATGCTACCTCCAAGACTCAAGGCAGCTGAAAGAATAAAACAGTAATACAGAATAGTCCAAAAATATTCAGTATGTAAAACGTCGTATCTTCATAACATCATGAAACCTACTGACAATAAAACCAACATTAACAACCAGACAGCCAGTGGATTGCTATTCTCAAATGACTTTATTCATTTACAGGACTTTTATGGCCACTTATCTCATATAATGATCCCAAGTGGTTCACAACAATCCATAAAAACAAAGATAAAAACAGACTCCAGGTGCCAGACCAGTCTCCCAGCAAAACCCCATCCTAGTCCAATGCTTGGGGGAAGAGCAAGTTCTTGGCACCTTCTGTCCCTAAAGCTCCATGATAAGGAAAAACAGACTTCCTAAATATTAGGAGGGAGGGAGCTATCCTAACTTTGGGTAGGGAGCAAGCTGTTCCACAGGTATCATGTCTGGGGGGGGCTTAATATTGAGGAGTGAGTATCCACTACTTGCTTTCTTGGCCAGCCCATACTGGACAGGTGGATTCTGCAGATGGTCCCAAATATACGAAGGCCCCTAAAGCTATAAAGGGCTTTATAAGTAATAACCAGCATTTTCAATCTGATTTGGAAGCAGATTGGCAGCCAGTGCAACTCTCCTGATAAAGATGTTCTCCTGCTGTAATGCATCTTGCCTGTTAGCAAGCAGGTAATCGCATTTTGCACCACTCTGAATAGTCTTCAAGGGCAGTTTCATGTAAACAGGACACAGTATGTAGCCTCTGAATATAAAAAGCTTACAAATCAAGCACCATAACTGAAACATAGCAAGACCTGTAATGTTCAGTCTAATTTTCCTCCCAGATGGGTCTAGAATTGCAGCTTAATATAACTAATATTTGCTCGTTAAGTGACATTTGTAATAAATAAAAATCTGCACTGACATTGATTCCCGGCCAACTCAAACTACTCCTAGTATACTACAAACCGACAAGTACCACCATTAATCTGCTACATAGGGTTGAAATCAAGGCACAGTTCTGACACAAATTCTTGTAGCATTGGCCTAAGCAGCTGCACAGCACACCATAAATGGAATGAACTATTAATCTAATAATATCCAAAACATTAATCAAGGATACATACTTTGTAAAGAAACAGAGTGTGGTGTGCATCTCCATAGAAATGGAGAACCTATAGCTCTCAGATACTGGTGATTAACAACTCCAGTATTCCTTACTAATGGTCACGCTGAGGATGTTTGGGATGTAGTTTGTCAAAATTAAGAGTGTGGCAAATTCTTAAAGGTAAAGGTAAAGGTTTCCCTTGACGTAAAGTCCAGTCGAATCCGACTCTAGGGGGCGGTGCTCATCTCCGTTTCTAAGCCTTGGAGCCGGCGTTGTCATAGACACTTCCGGGTCATGTGGCCAGCATGACGACTCGGAACGCCGTTACCTTCCCGCCGAAGCGGTACCTATTGATCTACTCACATTTGCATGTTTTCGAACTGCTAGGTGGGCAGGAGCTGGGATTAACAACGGGAGCTCACCCCGCTGCGCGGTTTCGAACCGCCGACCTTCCGATCAACAGCTCAGCGGTTTAACCCGCAGCGCCACCGCGTCCCTGCATTATATACAGTATATTTGAAAGCCATTTTCAGAAGATATCCAACAAATCTATTTTACATTGGGAAGTAATCACTAATTGGCATTTTTATTTCTCAAACACTGGAACCAATTAATTTAGGGGTACTATCTTAAAATAACTATAATGCAATTTTCATCAAGCTGCTACCACCATTCTGCCTTTTTACTTATATAGTTTACCTTTATTCTTGTTTGCTTCTGTATAAGGAAATCCTGCAGATTGTCCTGTTTTCCGGCCAAAGAGTCCCCATAGGTTAGGGCCTGTCTTGTGCTTTCCACCTTTTTCAACTGTGTGGCATTGCGCACATTTCTGAACAAAGGTCTTTTTACCCTTTTCAAAATCACCCATGGTAATCTATGGGAAAAAATGCACAGAAATGAAAGCCTGACATGTTTCAAACTATATTTTTAGCTTATCTATTCCTCCAAACCTACATTTACAGAACATGCCAGGAACAAAACAAGAATTAATATTGTGGTACAACAGACTTCTATAATCAGCATGAAAAATTAAAACCAAGCAGTTAGATCCTACTCCGGTTATTTAAAAGAAAGTTTCATGAGATATGTTTCCAAATAAAATGTATATTGGATCAAATTATTCAGTATAAGCTGCAGTTTTAACAATACTTACAAATACTTAGATTCCTTGTAGACAGTAGCACTTGATTCTGAATATAAATATATAGGAAGATGCCTTTCTGTCAGACTGTTGATATAACTAGCTCAAGATTTTCAAAACTGACAAGTTGCTGTTTT
Organism: Candoia aspera; assembly: GCF_035149785.1. Classification (NCBI taxonomy): domain Eukaryota; kingdom Metazoa; phylum Chordata; class Lepidosauria; order Squamata; family Candoiidae; genus Candoia; species Candoia aspera. The sequence goes on along the minus strand of NC_086153.1, from coordinate 189,328,575 downwards.
CCAGGGTTTCAAAAGAAGTTTTTTCCTACAAATCTCCAAACACTAGGGTTCTTTCCCCCACGTGAACTATTATTTACTTATACAATAGTTTTAAACTACTCTTCATTCTTCCAGATACCAAAGCAACGTGGTATTATGATTAAAATAACACATTATTATTGTTGGTTTAATTACATACTGCTTTTCTTCTTGAAAAAAAAAATCAGATTGAAAATCCACCGGATCTAACTCAAGGTGATAAAAAACATTGCCAGGTTACATCCCAATAGCCTATGTGTATAAGCATTTTTTATTTGGTATCCAGAGCTTGATAATGTAGGAAAATACACTGGGACTTCACCAAGATACATAGTCCATACCTGAGGTACCACTGTAAAGAAAGTCCAATCAAAGCCATAATTCAAAGGTTTCGTTTGAAATATGGCTTTCCCAAAGTTATAACTATTAAGGCAGTACAATATCATTTTTTTCATTTTAAATAGTATTAAAGATTAGATAAACTAGATAAATATCTATTTAAATCAACAAAATATGGCTTGAAATGAGAATACCAACAATATTAATACAAAGATAATGTGAGAATAAATGTGAGGTGAAATATAGTTTATTCAGCAATTAATGTTTTTGTAATTTGAAGGCATTTCTTGAAGTGTACGTATTCCAAAGGAATCCCAGTTCTTCAAATGAATATGCAGAAAGGGTGGGACAAACAAGGTTCATAAAATCAAATCCGTAATATATTTTTATGGAATATTATTGAAGTCCCTGCAAGCTACTGACTAATTGCGTGAATACTAAAAATGGTAATACTGGTACATACTACATACAAATCCATAACACAATTCCAGGAGCTTTTTGTGCAATGATAATTCCACGGTCTGGAATGTAGAATTGAGTAGAGGAAAAACTTTAGTTAAAGTTCCTACTAATTGCATTTTTTAAATCTCTGCCCACTCCCCCCCAGGAAATTAATTTTTCTTTAAAAATGCAGTTAGGTTTCTGCTATATGCTTTTAACTGTAAAATAAGAATGTTTAGGATTGCAGCCTGTTATTTATTTGTAAGGACTCAGCAAGTTGCAGGTCTGGACTCACAAGCTAAGCAGGGCTGAGCCTGGTTCAGTGGGACTTCCAAGGAATTCCAGGGCTGTAGGTTAGAATGGAAAGTGAAAGACAAAAATACAGATAAATGAAATGGTAAGCTACTTCTGTATCATGCCAAGAAAACTATATGGCTGGGTCCATGAAGTTACAAGGAGTCAAGCTTGACTTAAAGTTTACCTCAGAAAAGAGAGGTATTGCCCCAACAAAGACAATACAAAGGAACTGAAGCTTGTACAAAGGAAATGGCAGTAAGATATGGGAAAACAGATTTCAAGGAGCAACTTACCCACAGTAAAAAATATCTTTAAATACATGAAACGCAGGGACGATCTCTAGGGAACTTGTTGGACTTTGTGAGGAAAAGAAACTGCAAAAATGGCTGTGTTTACTGCAGAAGACATACGACAGATACCTGTACTAGGGTTGATAGTTTTAGGAAGAGTATCTTAAGAGTCTGAGGCAAGTAGCGTGACCAGAGAGACCATTCTGACAAAAACAATCACATCACTGGATCCAAGCTGTGTTCATTTAACCTTTTAACAAAACATTGTAATCCATCCCTAAAATCATTCTCTATTCTAGAGGACTGAAAAGTGACTAGTGTAGCATATTTTTCAAAAAGGTTTGGGGAGATGGGGCTATGAAGTTATAGAACAGTTTAAAGACTGTTCTGGGCAAATTGGGAAAGTGTTATGGATGACAAAATTATGCATCTTGTAGAAGGACAAGTCCTATTAAAGAAGAATTAACTTGGCTTTTGTGTAGGTAAGCCCTGTCTTCCCTTTAGAATTCTGTGACGGTGGAGTCTCAGAAAGCTTTCACAAAGTTCCTCGCCAAAGTCTCCTGAACAAATGTAAGAACATTGTGATTAAGGAAAGGTCCTCTTCTAATTTGGTAACTGATTGCATAGAAAAAGACCTAGACAGTTTTCACAACTGAAAGTTGTATTGAGATCAGATGACCCAATGTTTAGCTGCTGTGGAAAAAAATTAAACCAAGTAATTAGAAAAGCTGAAAATAAAGCTGCCACTGTTCTATTATTTTTATATTTTGCATTATGACCATACTTATACTGGGTACAGTTAACATTACTATAATTTTAAAAGGATAGTATAAAGTTTGGCCTACTGGTTAAGGCTCCAGGCTAGAAACCAGGAGGCTGTGAGTTCTAGTCCCACCTTAGGCATGAAAGCCAGCTGGGCGACCTTGGGCCAGTCGCTCTCTCAGCCCAACCCACCTCACAGGGGTGTTGTTGTGGGGAAAATAGGAGGAGGAAGGAGTGTTAGGTATGTTCCCCGCCTTGGGTTATTTATAAAAATAATAAAGGCGGGATAGAAAATAAATAAAATAAATAAATATTTTTTTTAAAAAGCTGTAAAGATTTAGAAATAATCAAGGTGAGGAAAATCTTGAAGGAAAAAATGTATTTGTTTTAACCAGAGGAAAAAAGGGAAGGAAAGAGGGGACATGTCAGAAACTTGTTGACTTTCCATGTAAAAGCTTGGGTTAAATCATGTATGATATACTCTACATATGTCCTCTTGATTTTTAGAGACCACTACAATCCTCATTGCACCATAAAAATAATTTGTTATTTGATGCTGCATACAGGGGAATCCATTTAAAAATGCACGGGATACCTGAAGATCTATTTTTTTCTAGATGGAAGCAAGTTTCAATTGTGAAATATTACTAGTAAAATATAACGGCCATGCATAAAACTTTGCAGAGTATTTTGTACAAAATGGATGTATACGATCTCTGTAACTATTCAATAACACTGAGAAACTTTCAGTTGAGGTGAAAACCTCATATATATTATACAAAATTAAGCTGTATTGATGTATTAATAATGGTATAGTGACATTTTTGGCTTCAAACACGAAGGGCAGGAAGCTAAAAACTTGAATGGAACACCTTTCAATTCAATTAAAAAAACGACAGGAAACGCGGGATAGGGGTTAGCTCCTGGAGCCGGGCCTTTTGTCCGTGCGGCTGTGTCATCGGTCGCCGCGAGTGCAGGGAAAACGCGGAAGGACCTATCTTGGATAACGAAATACTGAGAACGAAGCGCTTTACAATAGCAGGAAAATAAAGGCAGGAAAGCTTTTCCCGCTTTTAAACAGTGGTCTCTTCCTCCTGCCTACCTTAAGTCAGAACTGGATCAAGTCACTTTCTACGCTAGTTTGGCCTCTTTCCTTTCTCAACGCCGAAACCTCCCCCCACACCACGTTAAATCAAACTGGCTGATATCACACTTTTCGCACGCATTTACTGCCGCCAGCCGCCAAGGCAGAGAAGCCAATTGCGTCACAATAGCATCACCTAATCATAGCCAACGTGCCGTGGCATGCTGGCTGCTGATTGGGCCATTTTAGCCACTGAACGACCTATCAGCTAGAAGTGTCACTGTCGTGCCTCGGAATCTCGGTAAAAGAAAAAAAAAGAACCTTTGCACTTTCAATAGCCTGAGGAACATTGGGGTTGGAAGGTCTTTCCTCGCTTGCTTTTCCTCTTTTTTTGTAACATGTGAACCGCATATTGGACCGCAGAATCCACTGGAGTTGGACGGCCAATAAACAAACAAATAAAGGTCATCCTGCTATCACAAAAGTGTTTAAACCTGGAGAATATGTTTACATTAAAGCACAAAAGTTATCTTAGATTTTCCCTTGCACAAGAGGTGACCATGGACCTTTTTCCACAACAGGCAGGGGGAATAGCAGTCCGACGCCCCCAAACCTGGAGATTCCAGGAAACTGCAAAAACTTCCGCTTTCTAATTGACTGCTTCACCTCAGACGGGGTCGAGAATCAGGCGAAGAAGCGTGGTTATTTTCCATCTGTGCAGGGCTGGGATAACGGCTGCAAAAATTCGCATGACCACTAACGGACAGCAGAGAGATACAGAAGCTCGTTGTTTGCTTGGACCGTTGAGGCCCTGAAAGGGAAAGAGGAAGAAGTGGTGCTAGTGAATCTCTATGATTCTGGTAAGATGGCGACGCTGATGCCCGCGGTTGCCATCGAGAACTGGTGAAACCGGGGAATGAAAGTCACGTTCGGTCTGACTGAGCTCTTTGAAGACCCTCTTCCGTCCCACAGTCGCCTTTCGTGCATTGGCGAATGACGCCGAAATAAAAAGCCCAGGAACCTTCTCTCCTTTCCGTGAATCCAGGAACTTTGAAGAGCGACCCAGATACTTTATAAGGTCGCACTCATCGTGTAAATCTGCACTTCGCCAGCGTGGCTGTGCAGGCGATTCACGGCAAATGGAAGCGGAAGGATGCCGCGCCTATAAGGTGACGGACCTCCCTGCAACAACAGTGTGACTCTGAGCATGGGAAGGCTACATTCTTTGACTGCTGATACTGGAAATACTAGAACTGTTGGTGTCTATAGCACGAAGAACGATGGAACGCCTGAGTGTAAGACCAGTAACTCTGCAAAAGTTGGGTCGACCACTAGATGGCAGCAGGGAGATACAGAAAACCCTAATTTTGCATTTTGGTATTCTGCCTTTTTAATCCATACCTCAATAAAGAGTTTAACCTATACCTAAACTCTTGGCTTTGACAGATGGAATTTCTTAGTGCGGTGAATAGACTCAGATGCATGAATTGGTCACTTTTTTGTCTGCATAGTCTTTCTATCGGAAGCTCAGAACCAGCAACAATCATGCTACTGACTCCACCCCATACATACTTTCTATCACAGTTGGTGGAAAGGAGGAGAATTAGCTTACCAGAAGAAAAAAAGAAAAAAAAAACTTCTGGCAGGAAAATCTGGAAGGAACCCAGAGATCCAGTGCATAGCTGCTCGGAAGTGAGAGGAGAGTCACAAGGCTTCTCTTTTCCTGCTCATGGGAGCAGCATCACTGCAAGAGGGAGATTAATTTCACTGGTTCCCAGCAGTTCTGAACAAAATTACTTGAGGACTTTTCACATTCAGTCTGCCAAAAAATGACAGCTTTCCCTAGATGGGAAATCAGTCATTTGGAAGCATTTGTTCTTGGAGGAAGAGAAAGGGTGCAGATTACTAGTTTTCCAATGATAAAAGGCATCAGTTGCTTGCAAAGGTGATGAAAATCTAGTCTATCAATTTCATGGCTGGCTGGGGAATTCTGGGAGTTGAAGTCCACACAGCTTTAAGTTTCTGAGGTTGAGAAACACTGGACTAGAATGACCAGACCATTGGTTTTCTGCTGCTATTGGTGCTTTGTTCCCACCAGTCCACTGGGCAGCCGTAAAGGCCAGTTGCATATTGTGTGATGATGATGATGATGCTATCCATTCAATTGTGTCCGATTCTTGGCAATTCTATGGACCAGCTCTCTCCACATTTTCTGCTCTTGTATGGCTTCTTTTAGTTGTTTTATGCTCTGGCTGCTGTCAGCTTTGATGGTGTCCAGCCACCGTGTTTTTTTGGTGGCCTCGTTTCCTCTTACCATTGTGATAAAGACCAATAAAACAGAAGGAATATGGACAAACTCTTGAGTAAATTACGCATTATGAAAGAAATATGAGTTGTTACTGTGATTGGTTAAGCTGTCAGGCTAAGGTCCAACACTACACCTCTTCTCGGTCCTCCCTTGAAATGGTTACTGAGGATCAGGGTCATCGCACAACAGACCTGCTGTTAGGGAGGAAGCTTACTGTGGAACCTGATAGGCTTTATTTCCACTGGCTTGAAGCTGGATAGTTAATGCCTGTACAGAGAAAAGGTCATGAGACAAAGTAGAGAGCCAAAATAATTCTACTTTCTTAGTGAAAACTTAACAAAAAGAATCATAAGTAAAGAAGATAAAACAAGGAAATAATGTACAATATAGCAATTAGCAAGTGCTGATACCACGTGCCAATTTCTAAATTCTAATTCTTGGATTTCAATGTAAATCCACACCAATATATGCTTAGTTTTTAGAACCAATTGGAAAGCTTTCAAATGGGCTGTGCAGGTTTCCAGACATGCCCCTTGCCTCCTGTGACCTGTGCATGCCATCTGATTGGCTGCAGCAGTCCCGCCTGCTACCCAGGTAGAACGGCTGTAGTTGGAGAGTGTTCAGTCCCTGTTTCATGGATTTTGGTTTCCTTCACTCACATCAAGTATCGAGCGGGCTTCTTCTCCAGCCAGCTCCTTGCCTACCTGCTTCTCAGTCCTATTTTCATACTCATAGGCTTCATCACCCTGATTGTTCTTAAGAGAGAGCTGCACACACTCAGGTTCTTGGGCGGGCTGTGTTTCAGAAAAGGAGCAAGTTGGTTAATAAAGAACCTTGCCCAGGAGCAGAGGCTTGTGCAGAAGTCCATCTGTTCAAAGTATGCCCTTTAAAGAAGTGCGTGAGAAGCTGAGAAAGGTATTACATACTTTCTGGGTTGGCCTCCTCACTGTTTGGTGTTGGTTACATGCAAGCTTATGGCCCATATGTGTTTGATGGAATTTACTTGCATCCTGACTGGTTAAGCTAAAAGAACCTTAAAATAGCCCTCACAGCTCTGCTTCGGGAGCTGTCCCACTCCGGCAAACTGCTCTTGGGAGTGGGCTGTCTCAGGGGTAGTTCCCTGCCCAGTGAAAAGTATCTGGTACCTAATGTATTATCGTTTCGTTCTCCTGGCCATTAACATGCCTAATTAATAAGTTAAGAATTTTTATGTTTCAGTGATGCTTTTGAACTAATTTTATTTCTGGCCTCTACTTTCATTGTTTATGTGTTGTAAATGTTAGCCTTTTTTATTTTAAATAGTTTGCCACAAAGCAATCTATTTCATACGTAGCCAGACTTCCTTGGAATCTGGGCACAAATTACCATTTTAAAATAGTGTAATAATTATATTAACCTTGTGAAACAATGCATTTTCAAAAAGGGTATTGAATACTGAGGAATCATCTCTATGTGAATTTTATATGGATGGTGTAAGCTGGGAGAGAAGCATGAAAGAAGTAGAAGGGAAGGACTTGATTGCTTCAGCCACAATCTGAGAATGAATTATCTACCTGGGCATTGGCATGCAAGGGCTGAGCTGAAATTACTTTTGTTGAAATCTCAGGGGCTTGCTTTGAGATAAATACATCTGCCTGGTGAAAAACATGCTGCAACTTGCTGAATGTCTTTAGTGTTTTATGAAAAGAAAATATTTTTGAGGAGTATGACAGTGGGATTCTAAAGCAAGCAAAGAGTATGCCAAAGGCCTGCTACATCTGGGCTACCCCCCACCAAATACAACGCCATTGGTATGAACTACCCTGTGGATCAGATCTCTGAAGAGACAAGCAAATAGTATCCAGCCTGAATCTTTCTCACAGGGCCATTACCACCACTATCTGTGGGAAGGATTCAAATAATATATTATTTATGTCTCATAATATTCATTGTGTTTTTACTTATGATTGTAAATGTTGGTTGTAAGGCAAAGTGTTAAGATCCTGCAAGACATCATATAAACAATTGTAATGATTAATTTTAATCACAATACTTTACAGTTTTTATTTGTATATCTGTCTAGAGTTATAAACAGCAGTTGTTTCATGCAGGAAAACGAGGCAATAAATATTCAGATCTTGAATTTAAAAACAGGAACATTAACTATCATGCTTGTACTTACATTAGAATATGGCGTAATTATATAGACTGTTGAGAATAGATAACTGAATCCATTGCCAGAGAAGAGGTTTCTATACCTTGTACCCTCCTGGCCTTCCAGAAGGCTGTGAAAATTGGCAGTTCTCCTAGGCATTGGGCCAGAGTAGGAGTTGAGTTGAGCTGAGTGCATGTATATTTGGGATAGGAATGTTGTGTGAATGGTTTTAATTTTGTTATTTTTGTATATTGTGAACCACCGAGGGCCATGTAAATCTTTTAAATAAAAAAATCATCAATGAAATATCTGCATGTCAGCACAGACCAGAATTCCTACATGGTAAAGCAAACTATGGAAAGTTGGTTCAAAGTTGGTTTATCATTATGTATAAATTGTGCTCCTTGGTTTGTTTTTCATAAATAATCCAGAAGTCGGAAGCCAAGAACAAATGCTGATTTCTGACTCCAGATTGTTAGGGGAATAAGCCACGGTTCTTAGCTTAGATCTCCTCATAAAGAAACCACAGAAAGCAATTTAGCAGTGAATTCTGAAGCCACCTGGTTGTCTGAGTGTATCAACACACTCATTGATTTATTTGAATTCACTCTCAAAGACATGCATGATAAAGGATTTAAGTGAGTTGTTAGACAAGCTTGTCAGCAGCAGTTTGTAGATCTGTTTTATTTCAGAGAGAAGATGAGCACACCAAACATTTCTGACATATCCAGTTTGTCCTTTCTTTGGGGAATTATGATCTGGCAAAAAAAAAAAAAATCATCCATTTATAAAAGGAAACTGTAGGAGAATTTTCCCAGGGCTGCCTTTGAAGTGGAGGCAGGACACATTACACTGAAGCACAAATTGATGTACAATATTGACAGTGCTGGAAGCAAAGGCAAGACTAAGGAAGGGAGGGGTTACGGTCCCTCTTTATACATCTATGCAAGTCAGAGTATATAAAGGATTGGATACTGAAGGAAGGTATTTGATTGCGTACAGATAATAGTATTTGGTTGGATATGACACATCGTGTGCCTAGTGAGGTCAGTGAGGCAATTGGAGTGTAACTATGATGTAATGAGACAGAACTACAAAGACAATGAGGTTTTGAAAGAACAAAGGCAGTGTTTTATGGACATGATTCTTTCTAGGGAGGGGTTTGCTCTGTTCACTTCGTAATATCTTTTTTCTGGCTTATCAGCATTGTTTAGTCTTCTAAATATATGGGAAAGTGTACTTGGGTGAGGGACTTTTAGCTTGACATCCCCCCAATTCTCCTTCATAGCCTATGTTTATCCCCATTTCTAAGTATTTATTAGTACAGACTTTTGTGTGTGCCCAGGTATCTGAATGACCTCTTCCTTCCAGGTTTTTAGGACGACCATTAAAATAGGATTATTCCATCAAGGCTTGGGGGCTGGGATGCTGCGATCTTGTTCCTATAGTAGTAGTGTGGCAGAGTGCCTGAAAGTGTTTGGCCCAAGAGACCAGAAAAATCACACACCAGGCATTTCTATAAAAATAAATGTATTTACAGAAAGCACAAAAACACATTTACAAGCTTGTGCATTCACACATGCTCAGAGAGGACTGGGAGGAAGGCTGTGTAGAAAGGAACCGAAACTAACAAGCCCAGGCAAGCTGCCCTCCAGGCAAATCAGGAGCTTTACCTTATATGGTCATGCCTTTTCACACCCAAAACTAGGGATACTTAAGTTTGACCTTCTGAATCTGCCAGAGTGATTTGTTACCACAGTAACTTAATGGCTTGCTCCTTGCAAAAAACAAGGAAATGCCAACAAGTAGATGGTCTTGATTTTGGGTTATATTGACAAATGCTCTGAGTGTTATATGTAGGTTGTGTAGTACTGATTTGTTCTCTCTTCATTGTATTGTTTTTAACCCAATTTACAGAGGTTGGGACATTAGCTGCTTAAAGTTTGTGATTGGAGCAGCCCAGTAAAATAAAATAAAACAATTGTGAAATAATTAGCATTCAATGTATTACTGAGGAAGTGAAATGCAACCAATGTATAACTGAGTAAAAGAAAAAGCCTCATAACGTGACTTCTGGTCTGATTTTTGCATGGCAGTGAAATCATTTAAATATCTGTAATGATGTGGGCAGTGCAGCTTAAATGAAGCATTTAAAAAAAAAATCCATTGATTTCTAAACCAGAGGTTTTTCTTTTGGGATTCATAGACAAACAGTTGGAAAAAAAGTCATGGAATTTTCTTTTCATACATGATAACTACAGCAAAATTATTGTATGCACAAAGATGGAAAGATTCGGCACTACCCACAATGGAGGAATGGCTGGTGAAGATGATGGAACTTGCTGAGATGGCTAAATTGACTTCTGTGATCAGAGAAAAGACATATCTATTGCTGACCGGAAACCCCTTATAGACTTTTTGCGTGAAACAGAAAAAAATGAATGTATGATTTATGGTTTTGATGATTAGACAGAATAGATTATAGAAACAAGAAAATTACAGTATGTTGTAACCATAGAGAAAGAGGTAGATTTATAATTGTACTTATAACTTCTGCAAAGAAGATCAGAAGCTACTTCTTTGTATTTTTTTCTTTTCTATTTTTCTTTTCCTTTTTTCTTTTCTTGCACTTTTAGCTTTCTTTGATTTCTTTTCTTTTCTTTTACTTTATATTAGTTTGTATTAGTTTTTATCTTCTTTCTTAAAATCTTCAATAAAATTATACAAAAAAAATCCATTGATTTCTGCATGACAGTTGAATATACCCTTAGCACTCCCACTGAGATTGATGAGCATTTAAAAGTTGTTTACTTTAACTGTCTTGGGCCTATAATTAACTCTGAAATATTAACCACGAACATTGTACCTCTCTGTCTGAATAAGACTGAATAGTGTTAGCATACAGCAACACTGTGTTGTCACCCACCTGCAGTTCGTCAAAGAAATGTGAACATAGCTGTCATTAAAGAAATGGAATTATAGGTTGGCTCTTCAGCTTCAGACCTTCTGTAAACAACAAGGATTTTTTCTTTTTTTGTAAAGTTGTACATTCCGAAAATACATGTTCACTCTCCTTATATCTGTGCATTTGGGGTTGCAATAGTTTAAAAAAAGGAAGGCTTGTTGTGTCAGACGTACAATGAAGCGTACTTCCATTGTTTTGCTGGATGTGAAAGCACTGGTGTTCATGGGCTCTATACTGCCTTATCTTTATTTATTTGGCCTCTCCCCTTTCAAACTGATATATATTTTCTGACCCCACTATCCATTCATTCCATAGCCAGATCCTCGCATGTTATCAAATGAGCAGCCTACTTCTCCTGTTTGGAGAATTTTTAAGAACTCTTCACTATGCCGTCTAATTCTTTGGTATAATCAGTAAATATCTTTTTGGAACTCCTTTGCCTGTTCCATTATCCATCAGATTTTAGCACTGTGGTCTCTGGTGCCTCTGACTGTTTTGAAAATAGCTTGCACATCTGACAGTTCTTGTTATGGTTGTTATTGTTGAAGTCTGGATAGCAAAATCTTGAATTATATTTTACTTGAATGGTATATATGTACAGTAGTGCTTAAAATTTTGTAAACCTTTTTTAATGTTCAATATTTCTACATAAATAAGACCTAAAACATTATCTGTTTTCCACACAAGTCCTAAAACTAGGTAAAGAGAACCCAATTAAACAAATGAGACAAAAACATTCTACTTGTTTATTTTTATTGAGGAAAATGATCCAAAGCCTTAAATCCGAGAATCAAAATATTATATAGAGTAGTGCTATAATAGTAAATGTATATGTCTTCTGTTGGGATAAACAGGAATGAAATGCTACTCCCATTAGTGAATGTAGAGATATCTATGATAGTACTAGTAATGTACTATTAGTACATTAAAGTTACAGTAATGTGCGCTTATTAATTTTACCTTAACGTAATATTCTGTTATCTTAGAATTTTGGAAGACTGTGCAGCAATAATTCAAACTGAAGTATTGATTATCTATACAAGAGCAATCTGAGTTAAAATAAATACATCTTGCTATCTTTGTCTTCTAAGAGCAGCAACAGGAAAATCTTATGACACCTTAAAGATGAATTGATCTGTTGCAGCATAATACGGGCAGAAATATCTTCCTCAGAGAATTGAAGCGTACATGAGATACTGGCTATTAGCAGACGAATCTCTGGATCAGAGGGGGCTATTTTACATATAGGAGTGCAAAATAAAGCAAAATATTGTCCTGTGCCATGTACCTAATTGTATTTTGTTTCTGCTTTGTTTTGCTTCCGTTGATTAGGACATTGGATAAATGCTTATTTTATATCTAGACTAAGGTAAAGTGGGCTATGTCAAGTTTGCAGACAGAGCAAGTACTCAAGATGCTATAGGTTTGTGATAAGGCAACACAGTGAATAGGTTGAAGGTGACAGTAGCAGATCCACCTACAGATGACTTGAGGTAATGTTGAAATGGGTAAGTATTCATTTTCTGGCATAGCAGTGCAGCAGTATGATTTTGGGGACTTTGGGTTCAAAGCTTACTTTTCATTAGTCAAGCAAGGCACTGTAATTAGACCAATAGACATAAATTAGGGGTACCACCTGGCTTACTACGTTTACTTTCAGGAGTTAATGCATTTTTCTGTGAAGGGCTGATAGTCTGTTGGAAAGTAAAACCAGGGCAGCATCCAGTGATGAGTGAACAACAATTTAAAAATGGGCAGGGTTTTTAGGGTTATACACTGTTTCTGTGCTTCCCTTTCTTCTTTCATCCAGAAAATTAACATATATTGTAAAGTTTTTTTTCTTTTCCCGGACTTATAGTATAGTAGTTCTTTCTTCCCCCCTCCTTCCCTTTTTTTCTCTTCTACATGTACACTAACCAGAGGGGATGACAGGAAAACAAACAAGTCCCAGAGTTCAACAAGGCAGACTGTTGAAAAATCTAGATGTTATTGCAGGTGTATGTTCTCCACCATGGTTTAAACTGCAGTCTGGAATTGCTGCTTGTTGAGGGTATGACAATAGTTGGGAGAAGGATTTATAAAACCTTGATTTGCACTTTTTAGTGTCTTTAGAATGTTAAGTGCTTTGTGCAAACACACAGTACATATTCTTCACAAGAAAATCTTGGTGCCTTGGTACTGATTAATGACAACATTAAGCAACTAATAATTCCCATCTTTATTTTTTTGATGTCAGATAACCAAGGGATTTTTTTTTCTTAGAATTGTTAGTGTTCTTAATCACACACACACACACACTCATGCACAGATTGATTGATTGATTGATTGATAAGAATGAGAGAAGTTCCAGTTCTAAGGGGCTTACAGTCTAAAAATAGATACAAGAAAAATAGGAGAAAAGGAGAAAATAGAAATGGGATGAAATAAGGAGGGAACATATAATTGCTCCTGTTATGCACACTTAGACTTACAAGGCTACTAGTTTGCTTCAAAATTTCACAGGAAAAAAGAAAAATTTCAAGAGGGGGTTGTGGGATCCTTGATTGCAGAATTGTCTTTTTTTCTGAAGAGGCAGTCTAAATCTCATCTTTTTCAGTCTTCCACTATGCAAATAGGTCTGAAGTTACAGAATCAACCTTCTTAGATATATCTTTGCTTATTTTAGCCTACTTTTTAAAAAGTATACTTTTAATCATTTTGTGCTCCTGAGTTGTATTTCTTGTTACTTTAAACCTTGGAAATTAGTGCAGGATGCTGTCTGTTTAATGATATAAAGAGTCTTTCTTTTCCACTACTAAAAACCATACAGGAATGAATGTGTTCTGCTTTTTGTATCCTGAATATATTTTATATTTCGTTGGAGGCAGTTCTTTTCCCCCTTTGGAAAAGAGGTTCATCCTTTATGGATACTTGAGAGAAAAGAAGCGCTTAAAGTGTTCCTTAGCCTCATCTATTTATCCTCTGCCAAAAAAAGACATAATAATTCCGAATTTAAAGAAAAAAAATTGGTTGAAAAGTATTTCTGCCAAAGAAAAGTATGCTGCATTTGTGTTGCTAATGTTCAGAATGTGTGGAAGTGTTTAATGACTTTACGTGTTAACAGATGATGATGCTGAAGCAGAAATCTCTGATTCTCATGCCAGAGAAAGCTATTTTATAAACAAGGGACATATGGCAGAAATCTTCAAAGTTGTGGCTGGACAATAAGCAGCTCCATGATCATTGGCTTGAAAAGGAGGGAGGAACAGATCCATGATTCAAACCTGGAAATTAACTTGTATTAACTTGTAATGCTGTTAGACACAGAATTTCTGGGATACATGGTTGCAATAAATCTACTTATCTAATTTTCTTGAGTCTGCCTGGGAATGTGGATAAGGAAGGCAGTTTAATTGCCAAACCTAGTACAAAGCTTTGATATGGGTGTTAAGAGTACGGATTTGTTTCTAGTCATTGAAGGATGATGGCTTGGATCCAGTAAGTTAAACAGTCAATGTACTATATACAGTAAATGCAGGTCTGTGAACTATTGTTCAAAGCTAGGGGAAGATGCCCTTCTAAGCACTGCTGTTATGAACTTGATTTCAGCACAGGAAAATGTTGAACAAGAAATAATCATGTTGTAACACATGCATTTTGATAAGAAATAGGTTTGCTCATCTGAGTTGCATTTCCTACCTTTTCTTTTTCATGCAAAGCACTTAGTAAGGACAACCAGAAGTTCAAGGAAGGGCTTCTTAAATTGATAGAAACCTGGAACTGCTAAGATAAACCTCACAGTAACTGAAAATTCTTATTCAACTTTCTCACAGTGTGAGAAGAAGGGGATTTTTTTTTCTTCAGATCACACTGTAGTAGTTGTCTGTCGCGTCGCGCGACCAGTCCTTCGCCCTTCGGTCTATGGGATTCCCTGGGGGGGAATGAGCCAACGATTCCCTCGCAAGGGTGAGGTCGAAAAAACAACGGTAGGTACAGGATTCTTTTGTGGTGAGAGACGCCACATCTCAGGAGGTTGCTGGTACTGCCTCCTGGTGCCACGCCCCCACCTCCTTTTATTCAGCAGTTCTATCAGGGCGGGGGAGTGAGTACAAAGAGAATAGGGAAATACAAGTCATGCCCTTATAAGGGAATATACAGCATTCTGAGGCTACGTGAGAGACATGCAATCTAGCTGTGCAGTAATGGAGTCAGGTTCGTCACATTTCCACCTTTTTTATTTAATTTTGTCCTCCCCCCAGAGGGTCTGGGTCGGGGAGCCAGGGACTCTTCAGTCCAAGGAGACCCATCCCAGCGTCCTCTTCCGGGGGGTAGTGTGACTGGGGGTCCTTGTCCATTTCCGATTCACTATCAGAGGACCATCCCAAGAGTGGTGTTTTCTCCATACCTACAGCAGTGACCAGGTGTTGAACAGCAAGCTTTGTCTCAGATACCTCTGAGTCCAATGTATGAAGTCTCTGCTTTAAGAAGCGGAGAACGCGACCCAGCACACAGGGGCCTATGGTGCATACGAGAATCAATAACAGGAGGGGCCCCAACAGAGTGGACAACAGTGTGGTTAGCCATGGAGAAATGCTAAACATATTTTGATACCATGACATGGATTGTTGGCGCTCCAATTCCCTTGTTTTTAAACGGGAATTGAGCTCTTTCATAGAGTCCAATACTACTCCTGAGTTGTCGGCATAAAAACAGCAGTCTTCCTTTAGAGCAACACACAGTCCCCCTTGTTTGAGGAACAGAAGGTCGAGACCCCTACGATTTTGCAAAACCACTTCGGATAGAGAGGTAAGGGAATCTTGTAGCGCCACAATAGATTGTTCGATGGCGCGAAGGTCAGTGTCAATGATAGCACTAAGGTGACGCAGGTTCTGATCATTGACAACAAGGGCTGACACACCGGTGGCGGCTCCGGCCGCACCTAAGCCCAGTAGGACTGATAAAGTTACAGCAGTCACTACTTCGCGCTTAGCTTTGAGGGGGTAATGAGGGGGTTCTAAAATGGAGATAAGTTCGTCAGGGGAATAGATAGAGATTTTGGGGAGTAGGAGCACCTGAATACAAAAGGCGTTAGTTCGTAACAAAGTATCACCATATACACATGCGGTGAGGCCAGAAGAACATGCCCAAACAGAGTTGTTCCCAGGGATAAAGTATTGCCCTGTCAATCGGGCAGAGATATTACCAGAGGTAGTGTAGAGTACACCGTAGCCACCATGGCCGGTGTAACTGTTGATGTTCAAGCGATTTTTTGGAAGATAGAGGGCACAGTGATCATGAGAAGAATTAAGGCAATATTGAGTATAGTTAGCAGGAACACGGCCAAGGCAGCAGCCCTGCCCTATTATAGAGGTGATAGTCAACGTGGTGTTTTGCCAGCGGCAGGAGGAGGCTGAGGTAGAGTTTCGGACAGGGTCAGGAGAACCGACTGCTTCATAGAATGGTGGAGAGGAAGACAAACAAAGCCAACATCGAGATGTGTTAGAAGCGGCGTGAACAAGGGAAAAGGAGGAGTTAAGAAGAGAGACAAGGGGGTTTTCTTGTTTGGTGAGGGGTTTAAGAAAGGTGGAGTGAATGTCGTCGGCATTGGGCCCAACAGGTGGGGACTGAGGGAGAGTGACCTGTCGTTGAATGTAGAATATGTTGCCATAATGATATGCGGGCCATCCGGGATATATGCGACCTCCCCATTTTACACCTGAGTCCCAGGCATTCCCCTGAGCTTTTCCTGCAGCAGTGAATTGTACAATAACCGGATTACATTTATTCCAGCCCCCCTGTCCTGCCGCACCCTTTCTGGTCGCGGTGCACTCAATGTCCTCTCTCAACCGAGTGAGAGTGATGTAATCGGTCTTATACGGAGGGGTCCAGTAGATGTGGCCGGTGGAAACGCAGGACCAAGACTTGCAAAAATAATCTGCTAAGCCTCCGCAGTCGTGCACGTGGTCAGGGCGGGTGTCATGTCCTGGGCACACGTAGAGGGGATGGCTTTTAACGATGGAGTGGGTGGGCTGTGGGAAGCCGTCTAGCTTCCTGTAGGCTGTCACCCCTAAAAGCATTTCTGAAAAGTCAAAATACAGGTTAGGGAAGCAAGATACAATTGGGCTATAACAAAAGGAGGTATTCAGGATCTGACCCAAGGCATCGCGGATTGTCCAGGTGATATTGTAAGGGCGATGCGATCCCTGGGCGTCAGATGCCAGCAGGCGTCGTCCCTGCCAACGGGCGGGCTCAGGAAGGGAGAGTTGAAACAAGGTGAGCGTAAGGCGAGATGAGGTGGCGAACCCCTTAATTAATTTTGTTATTTCACAGTGATATTGTCCTAGATCGGTCAACTGTACGTTGGTGATAGCAAGGGTAGTTTGGCGAAAGTGATAAGTGATGGAGTAGGAATCGCCATCTTGGAGAAGAGTGTTGTTGCGAAACCAGCGCCAGAAGGTGCCTTTTCTTTTGATGGGAGAGCGTTGAAGACATTCCATGGCGTTGGATGCTGAGCTGCGGCCGATGGTGGCAGGGTAGCGTAAACGATGGGTTCGAATGAGAGAGGTTGTTTTAGGGTTCGTTGTGAGGGGAGCAGAGATGGAAGAGAGATAACAGAGAAGGAGGGTCAAGGAGGTGCTTGTCAGGAGGCTGCCCATGATATGGCCGAATACAGCGAGCAGGAACCCAGAGCACTCGATCAGGAAGTTGCACAGCAGCGTAGCCTTTTCCCCAGGTGACGAGTTGCGCAGGGCCTTTCCACTCAGGGCTGGGCAGTTGCCTAAAATAAACAAGGGGACGGGAAGAGGGAACTACTGGCTTAGAAAAGTGTCGAGATGCAGCCGTAGCAGGGGGGGTACCGGTAAGATTAAGGAAATTCAAGGTAAACAAGGTGAGATTAAGGATATTTTGTAACATCGGGAGGCTTGGGGGGCCTAAGGCCTTTTTCCCCGTTTGCCGATCAAGGGCATTCTTTAGGGTCTGGTTAGCCCTTTCCACAATAGCCTGACCTTGGCTGTTGAATGGTATACCGAATCTGTGGGTAATGGACCACTTACGGCAAAACTCAGCAAAGGGAGTGCTGACGTAAGCAGGGCCATTGTCAGTTTTCAAAGTTTTGGGACATCCCGATGTGACGAAAGTGCGAATACAATGATTGATTACGTTTTTCGTGGCTTCTCCTCTTTGCAAAGTTGCCAGGATGAATCCCGAATAAGTATCCACAGATACATGGATATACTTCCAAGGTGCAAAAGAGGGATAATGAGTGACATCCATCTGCCATGTGTCACAAGCTTGGATACCCCTGGGATTAACTCCCTCAGGGATGCACTTTGCCTGCAAACTGCAGGTTGGACATTGTTGAAGAATGGCGGTAGCTTCTTGATATGTAATGCCAAATTGGCGCACCAATGCTTTTTTATTTTGGTGGAAATAAGCATGGCTGTCCCCTGCTAAAAGCTGCGGAGGAAGAGGGGAAGAGGCCATAATTTTGCAAGCCTCATCTGCCATGTGGTTGCCTTCGGACAGGAAACCGGGTAGCTGTTGGTGGCTTCTAATATGCGCTACAAACAAAGGGGATGTTCTGTCCTTCAGGAGAGTTTGAAGCTGCAAAAAAAGCGTCATGAGAGAGGGGGGGGTAACAGGGGAAATATATGCATCAAACATGGCCACAGCCATTTGAGTGACATACATACTATCTAATATAACATTCAAAGGCTGTTCTGGGAAAAGAGACAAGGCTAACAGAAAAGCGGCTAACTCAGCCTGTTGGGCAGATGCTTGTGGGCCTGTTAGGCGTTTATGCCATTTGCAATTATTTTGCCATGTACAAGCCCCTATGGTTTTGGAGCCGTCTGTAAAAACAGTGAGGGCTTCCTTGAGTGGCTGCTGAACGAACGGCGAGGTTAGTGTGAAGGGTACTGTTCGCAACAGTTGCAATCGAGGATCAGGGGGAAGATGGCATGACACCTGGCCACACCAGTCCTCCAAGGCATCCTGCAGTGCAGTGGAGTTTTGTAGGAGGGGTTCCCATTGAGTAACCTTAAGGGGAATGTACAGGGTGGAAACATCCAGTCCCATTAGGGCTCTAATCCTCTTCCGGCCTTTCTCAACAAGAGAGGCCATTTGTGCTGCTCTGGTGATGATGGATGTCTTAGGTGTGTGTGGCAAGTGTAGCCATTCTAAAATATGTAGATGTTTGTTATCAGACGTTTGGACAATGATGGCAGTTAATAATTGACGTGTTGAAAGAATGGCAAGAGAGGGTGGTTTGTCAGTGAGCGCACGGTCCACCCATTGGGTCGTAAGGACGGCATTGACCTGTTGTAGGGCATGCAATTGTTGTTCTGTAAGGTACACCTTGTCAGCTGGGTTTGTCAAACCCACTAACGCTTGGAATAAAGGTGATAACATGGGTGTAGTTAAAGCGAGGTATGCGCGGGCCCAGTTAATGACCCCCAGACATTGTTGTAATTGGACCAAGGTGGTCGGCTGGGGAAGCGTGAGCATAGGTAGAAGTGGGGCAGCCGTGGAGGCTAAAACTTTGTGGCCTAGATATTGCATTGGATAACGAGACTGGACCTTTTCTGGTGCAACGTGCAACCCTGCCGTTGCTAGGGTGGCTAAAAGAATAGGAAAAGTTTTTTGAACTGTCCCTTTCGGGCCCTCAGCAGCGACTAAAATGTCATCCATATAATGATACACAAGAAAATGCGGAAATTGGGATCTATAGGGTTGCAATGCTTTATCGACAAAAAATTGGCACATTGTGGGTGAGTTCAACATGCCTTGTGGGAGGACCTTCCACTGGTACCGAGCAGTAGGCTTTGAATTGTTAAGTTCCGGTACCGTAAATGCGAAAATAATTCTGTCCTTTTGTGCCAAAGGTATGGAAAAAAAACAATCCTTGAGGTCTATTACAATAAGGTCGTGTCCTTCCGGAATCAAGTTGGGGTTGGGAAGTCCACACTGCAAAGGTCCCATGGGCTGAAGGATGGTGTTGATAGCCCTAAGATCCTGTAGGAGGCGCCATTTGCCAGACTTCTTTTTGATGACAAATACCGGAGTATTGTATGGGCTGGTGGAGGGTTCGATATGGCCTTCAATTAACTGCTGTTGGACCAAGATATGTAAGGCGTCCAGTTTCTCTTTGGTGAGTGGCCATTGATCAACCCATACCGGCACAGAGGTTTTGAGAGAGAGAGAGAGAGACCCTAAAGGGTCCTGTAAGGCCATTAGGGAAGTTGAATAAAAGCGTGGAACTGTGAAAGCAAGTCACGGCCCCATAGGTTACAGTGCAAAGGCAAGATATAAGGCTTTAGATAAGCTGTAATATGAGAATGAGCAGTCACAGCAGAAAGCCAATGAGAGCTGACCTTAGCGGCCTGTGCTCCGCCTACTCCTTGCACCGAGGAGGCTTCGGCGATAGGCCAGGAGGAGGGCCATTCAGCGGAACGAATGACAGAGACGTCGGCGCCGGTGTCAATCAAGCCTTCGAAAGAGCGACCATTTAGTGTGACAAGGAGGGTGGGTTTAGAGGTTTGGACTGGTTGCTGCAAGGCAAACAATGATGGCATATCAGGAGAAGGGAGAAGTATGAGCGTGGCGACAATTGTTCCTTTATCTAAGGAAAAGCACCTATCTCCCACTCCTGCCAGAGCAATTTGTGTCAAATCTGACGAGTCATACAAATAGGGAGCAGCAACCATTCCCTCAAGCGTGAGCGAGGAGTTGGGAATAAGCAAGGCAGGGGTAAGAGGAGGGAGGGGTTTATGCAGCGTGACAACAAGAGGAAGGGAAAGGACAGCCCCCGGATCGTCATACAAAAGATCCTCTGCCAACTCCACAGGGAAGCTGGTGATGGGTAATTCAGCCTTTGGGGCGGGGTTAGCTGACAACCCCCGATCTAGTTTTCCGAAGGCTGGTGAGGGGAGGAGTTGTTGCGACATTGCGAGGCCCAATGATAGCCTTTGCGGCACCTGGGACAAGGAGTTTTAGGCTTGGAGGGGGGGGGCGGCCCCCTTTGAGTGGAAGGGGGCGCCCCACCTCCCCCGGGTGCACGGCATTGATTCTTAAAGTGGCCCGGCTTCCCACAATTGAAGCAATTTCCATGACGAGTGATTGCGAGGGCTTCCGGGGAATGGAGCTGAGGGGAGGGGTTAGTAGAAGGTAGCGAGGTGGTAATGGCGGCAGCGAGAGCGCTCACTTTATGAGAGGTGGTACCAACGATTCTGCAGAGTTGCAGGAAGTCTGCAAGCTTTACACCCGGTTGATTGACTGCGGGTTGCAGAATGGTCTGGCAGTCATGATTAGCGTTAGAGAAAGCAAGTTTCATTAGCAGCTCTTGTTTAGCCGTGGCATTATCAATTTGTCGGTCTAAAGCAATCTGAAGGCGACTTATGAAGGAAGCATATGGTTCATTTGGTTCTTGCATTATTTTCAAAAACGTTTGGGTGGATTGAGAGTCGGAATCATCCACTCTTTTGAGAGCATTCATGGCGCACATGTGAATAATAGCAAAACAACGACGGGGGGAGTTCTGTTGCTGGACTAAGGTTGCGAATTGTCCCTTTCCTAATAATTGATCTGCGGTCACCCCTGCGGGAAGACCTCTTCTAATTTCTACTTCCACCCCTTTGTCGTATTCAGATTGCCACACAACGTATTGCGCCGGGGTCATAAGCATAGAAAAAAGCATTTTCCAATCATACAATAACATAACAGTGTTAGCAGTAACTAAAGAGTCTAAAACTCCCCTAGTAAAAGGAGAGTGCAAGCCGTAGGTGGTTACAGCATCTTTGATTTGTTTCAAAACCTTAAGTTCAATATTGTTATACAAATTTCCTCCCGCCGCCCCTAGGCCGATGGTCATGGGAAAGGCAGAGGGACTCTCCATTTCCAATGAGAGGGGGGAGGAGAGGAGTTCAGTGATGGCGCCTCCTAGGGGGTGGTGTTGAGGGGAGTCGGGGGTTGGAGCTGAAGGGGGAGGAGGAACGGCTGGGTATGGAGGGGGTGGTGGTGAGGCAGCATCGAGATGGGCGGCAAGAGGGGGTGGGGTTTTTGGGTCGGGAGGAGAAGGGCAAGTCTCCGGGGAAGACGGGGGAGGGAAAAGAGTGTTGATGGCCGCCATAACAGCCTTCCAGGCAGTCAGAATAGGCACGGGTGCTCGTGGGGTATCATGAAAATATTTTCCTATCCTTTCCCAAGTGGATGCTTTGAGCGACCCCTCTGAAGGATAGACAGGGCAGTGTCTCTCCATGTATAGTAGGAGTTGAGTCACCGAATTTTTTGAAATGGGAAAGATGGTCGTACCGTTAGCCTTTTGACAAGAGTTAGCCTTCTTCACTAAATCATAAAGTTCGTCCCTATGAACTGACGAAACTTTGGAGAGTGGGGAGCCCATTACTTACGATTGCAGAGCCTTTGCCAGGTGCGTAGTAACGAGAGTGAAGGCAGTGCACCTCTAGACAGAGATCACACTGTGAGACCGAAGGGATCCCGGACGAGCCCCCAGTTGTCGCGTCGCGCGACCAGTCCTTCGCCCTTCGGTCTATGGGATTCCCTGGGGGGGAATGAGCCAACGATTCCCTCGCAAGGGTGAGGTCGAAAAAACAACGGTAGGTACAGGATTCTTTTGTGGTGAGAGACGCCACATCTCAGGAGGTTGCTGGTACTGCCTCCTGGTGCCACGCCCCCACCTCCTTTTATTCAGCAGTTCTATCAGGGCGGGGGAGTGAGTACAAAGAGAATAGGGAAATACAAGTCATGCCCTTATAAGGGAATATACAGCATTCTGAGGCTACGTGAGAGACATGCAATCTAGCTGTGCAGTAATGGAGTCAGGTTCGTCACAGTTGTCTTTTGTGCTTGCATGTTATACAGTACTTTTGAACAATTCTGAATGTTCTGCTCTTTGGACAGAATAGAGAATTTGAACAACTTCCTCAGCAACTGAACTAAATATCTTATTGTACTTAAGAACTGATGTATTCAGTGAGGACATGTTGATGGGGGTGAGGTAAAATCTGTGAAAGTTCATATTTGAGAAAACATTTTGAACTTTAGGCATACCTGCTTAAAGAGCACCCTGTCATTTTAAACTGCAAAAATAAATACTTCCTTTACTAAAGTTATACCTTTAATGTGGAAAATTCTAACAAAGGAAGTAAGTTATTTATTTTCTTAGTTGCTAATGTTTCAGACTCCTAGCATGATCTTTAAACAATATTTTCTTTAAACAAAACATAGTATGTTTCACATGAGGGCAGGTAACTTATTTGCCGATAAAGATTGCTGAAAACCTTACATTAAATGTAATCCCAAAAACAAGCTATGTTTAACTACCATGGCTTCCTCTCACTATGTGCTGAATCCATTCCCTGTCATGAGTAATGATGGTGAGCAGGAGGGGGCCCTTATCCAGGGGGGAAAACGCATGCGTAGTACTGAGCAGTTAAGCAGCCATTCAAAGAGACACAGATCAGACCCGCCTTAACTTTTGCAGTTTATCTGTCTGGGTTTTTCCCACGCTTCTTCAGTTTGTTAGGATTTTCTGTCTAATGTAGCAGTAATAAAACACTAGAGATCTATTCCTTGTCTCAGCATGGTTCCTGACTGTTAGGACATTCCCACTCCAAAATCTATGGATAATTGTCAGGCCCAGCCCAAGAACAACAAAGAGTCAGTCCATTCAAACTCCAGCTCTTTATTTGCTCTCACCGTACAGAAGAATCTTGCCAGACTAAAGCTACCCTACCTAACCTAAGGGGAAATAACTGGGGAGACTTTAGGGTGGGGCCACGCTGAACCTATTCGTTTTCCCACCATTGCCGCCTGGACTGTGCCTCTGCTTATCTCCTCCACCTTCTTGGAATGTGCTCCCTCCTTCCTGAGAACCAGTGGCACCACTGAAATCCACCACAATAATTTCTACATCATTATTCCTGGATCTGTCAGCCCTCATTTTAATATGCATGCATCTGTTTCAAATGAAAAGTAGGACTTTTACATTGGTCACATTCTCTTGCTTGTGGGAAAAAGTTTAGGATTGGGATGAAGACATCTAAGAAAGGAAAGGAAAGGGCCAATGTTGTCATACATGTAGTGCCAGGCAGATCATAAATCCTAATAGTGCTTGGCTTCACCTCTTCCTGTAAGCAACAGTTGGCATTCTCCCTTCCCTCAGGACTCAGAGAAGTGACAGATGTTAGAGGAAGGAGGAATGAACATCCTGATTAGAACGAATGCATTTTTTATGTTGATTGACTAAAACAGCTGCCAGTCAGAAAGGAAAAAGTGTTGCTTTAATGTGGTTTCTGCAATCCAACTGCCCCAATAGAAGACCGTCATGCTGATCATCATCATCAGAACTGGCATTCCCTTTTCCTAATGGTTGCCAACAAAGGCAGCAAAATACTCCTCTCAACTCTGTGTGTTCCTTGGTGTAGCATGGAAAATAAAGGGCAAAGGATCATATATACATATAGAGAACTGCTTTCTTCACCTCCTCTCGGACACAGATTGGCCTGAAGCAGGCATTCTGTGTGCTTGCTGAGCACTGCCGAGAAGAATGGCTGGAAATAAACTACTTGAAAACCAAGGTTATGGTTTTTGCCAAGCTCCCTAAGGCACATGTCTGGCAGCTAAACAATCATTTAATAGAGCAAGTCAAGACCTTGGGGATTGTTCTTCATGCCACAGGTAACTGTAAATTCCATGCTATGTCCTCCTGAGTGCACGAAAAACAGCATCAGCACTAGAATCTTTCTATTTCTCCAAAGGAGCTCAATATATACCAGCAGCGATTAAAGTTCTCTCAGCTAAGATCCAAGCTCAGCTGCTTTTTGGAGCACAGTTGGGCCCCTACAGGTCATTCCTTTCTCTTGAAAGAGTCCAATCCAAGTTTCTAAGATCTATCTTTCAAGTACCTTGCCGCGTCCCCAACATGAAATAGAAATAGAATAGAATAGAATTTGGATTTATACTTTTTCATACTAGCTTAAGCTTGCTTTCTTCCCAGTTGGCTTGGCCCTGTTGACTATAACTGATAGCTTTCAATCTTGGTGCCAGGCAATACATGCTAAACTGCAATTATATGGCTTTTCAGGGGCAGCCATCATCTTGTTGGGCTATGAACATGCACTAGCTGATCTCAAACAACAGGCCATTGATTTAGAGCTACAATCAGATTTATCCGTTTTATCTAAAAACATTTTTTGGGGCCATTCTGCAGATTTTCTCTAACTAGCCAGATATCCTAGCTGCATAACAATTCCAAAATTTAGAAGGGCCTTATCTTTGGCTAGATTTAATGCCCTTCCAACAGCTTTTATTGAAGGCAGATATCAAAATATCCCTTTCGATCAAAGATTGTGCCCATGTGGTAGAGGAGTAATTGAAACGATGGAACATATCATTTTATACTGTGCCCTCTATGCAGATGCTCGTCAGAAATTATTATCTCATTTTTTTTACTAAACATCCAGGTCATTCAGATTCTTTTTATCTCAAGCTGTTTCTATCAGACCAATCTGATTTTACCTCATAGACCATAGCTAAATATTGCTCTATAATTTGTACAGCACATCACAATATCTCTTCTAATTTTTCTTAGAAGTTTTTTAGAATTGAAGTGTTTTTTCTTTTATTCTAATTAGATGTGAATTTTCTGGTTTAATTGCTAGTCTATGACCAAATAAAAATTGATTTGATTTGATAAAGCTAGCATAGTTTTACATTCTCATAGTGTTTTACAAATTTTAGTATTACTTATGTCCTTTTATAGTTATTTGCCCTAGTTATTTATAGTATTTAGATTATTCATGGTAAAATTAATTGTAATTTTATAGGATTCTTTTGCTTTTTAATACCTGCACTCTGTAATTTTACCTCAATAATTTCATCTTTACCTTATTTTATGCTATCAATATGACTTTTTATTTGTATTTCTATTTTAGCATAATTGTTATGTTACTAGTTGTATGCTGGTCTATGACCGAAATAAAATTGATTCATTGATTTCTTCACCTCCTCTCTTCCATTGTTCTTCCCACTCCTGAAGCATCCCTTTCTAAACATTGAAAGTGAGCTGTTGTTTAAATCAAACTTAAGTAGCGGCAGGGGATCTTGCAGATACCAAGATGCAGAGTGCTATGCTGCATGCATGTGCTGGACTAGAAAAGGCAGATTTATGATATCACAAATTCTAATTCCTTCTATGATGCTTTCAAAAGCTGCCTTGAATGTGATTATTCCCTCTTAATTCCAATCACATTCATTTTCGTTCTGTAGCTACCAACATCACTCTACTTTACTACCCTTTGCTACTTTTGCCCTTCCTGAAATAAATAGTCCAGTGGTCCTGGCAACTATAGTACATTACTGACTGACTTGCTATCATTTCTTATTTTTTAATGTAATCTCTTATATGTCTGATATCAACAGTTACTTTAGCAACAATGATTGTCAAGTTCTGTAATTTTGTCTGTCTTAATTTCTTGTGTCCTGCACCATTCTCTGGACCCTGTCTCCTTTAATATCCACAGAAGGCTCACTGGCCACTAGACAACTTGCCTTGGATTCTAATGCACTGGAAACTCCAGACTTTAATTAGAGGTCCCAAATTTTCCCTCTTCTATAGATGATACTAGTCAGATTTAAAAAAAAGAAGAAGAAGAAGGATTTTCCCCCTCTTTGAAAGAGTCAGGACATCACCATAGGAAAGAGACCCCAGGGCACCATTATCTGAAAATGAAAAAAGCACATCCACATCCCACTAGATACCTGGTATACCAAGGCACAAGAAGCAGACTCCACAGAAATGAGGGTATCAACTGGGGAATAAATACTGGAGTGGCAGCTTGTAAATCAGTATTGTGCAATGCAATTTAGCCCAGCAACGGGTTGATTATAAGAGACCTAAAACAAAGGTCGCAACAGAACCTCTCTGTCCAAATGGAGGACTCCGAAAGCTCTTAGACTGCATGCTTGGCCAGCTCTAGTTTGCAAGAGCTAGGTGAATGGATTGATAAACGAGTGCAAGAGTGAAAGTACAGGTGATGAACATTCTAAAGCAATAAAGTCTAGTAATGCTTGGAACTCTGCGTGCTCATAATTCACTAAAAGAACCTATCTGCTTCTGTAATTGGTGCCTAGGAATTCTAAAGCTGCCCAGGCACAGTCACTTGTGAGGTGTTCATCAAAGCAAATGGGTGGATTTGAGCATGTGCTCGAAGGAGAGAGAGAAAGGAGAATTGGGACTGATAAAAGAGGGCCTGTTAGATTTGGGGAAAAACTTTTTGTAACATTAGGTTGTACTATGACTTGCTCTTTTGGGCTTCCATATCTCTCAGACTGGTGATTAAACATCCTGATGGATGATCCAAGTCTTTCAGTTGGTTCACTTTGGTACTGCTGTTCCTGGGCCTTTCCTGTTATTCTGTGTTTGCTGGACTCCTGGAATAAGCTGTCTTTTGTGGGTCCATTCTTGAAACAATTGGAGAATAAAAGATCTAACAAGAGGATTGCAGTACTGTATTTTCTTGTTTAAACAGCCAGATCCAATCTCTATAATTGGGAAGGCTTCCCAAGGTGATCCAAGATTAAAAAAAATAAGTGACCTGTCAGATATGTTCACTGAGGGCTGAGGAAGCAAATAAGCTTTTAATTCTAGGTTTAAGGTTCAACTAATGACACTTGTCATTGGTCATTTTAGCATTATTTTTAACTGCCCTTGAATATTTTTATTAAAGGTATTTATTAAACTTATAATTTTTAGAAGCCTTGACCCAGTTCCTTCTGAATTGGATTTATATAGTTTGATTATGTTATTTCTGTTCAGCACCCAGAATTTCCCTGGGTAGATGGGCAGCTATATAAATTTGTTAAATAAAATAAATAAGCAAGCAGTTAAATGGCAGCCGAAAAATGATAGGGCTAATGATCACAGATGCTCACCTCAGACTAAACAAATACCAGCACATCACAGATAACCTCAAGGAGCAACTGGAACAAACCATGATCCCAGGACACACAAAGATGCTGACAGCTACCATCCAGATTACATCTCTAAGACAAGCTGAAAAAAAGGAAAACAAAACTCCAAACCAAACTGCTGAAGCTAAACCCCAGAAGCAAGGAGGTGCCTGAACCCAAATGGGTGGTCAACATGTCTAGCTACCCACTGTCCACCGCAGAACGCATGATCCTCCAGAAGGGCCTCAACTGCAACATGGACGATGCTAATCAGAGTTCTTGAGTCCTAGAAGCAGCACTGAAAATCACAGGGTTTGCCACAGAGACCCAAGGAAACAAGGCAGACGATCATACCACAGGCCAGAAAACACAGAAGCAGAACCAGCTCAAAGCAGGGGATGGAGCAGCCCTCAAAAACCTAAAGAAGGACCAACCATCACCATCCTCCCAGCAGGCAAAGGCCGAACCACGGTCATCATGGACAGAACACAAAAAACCAAAGAATTACTGGAGGACAAAGAAACCTACTTCCCAGCAAAGACCAACCCAACACAGAAACTGGACAACCTGATCAAGAGAACCCTCAACAAGCTAACCAAGAAAGGTCAAATCACAAATGAGGACAGTGGTGGATGAAAAGCAGTGGACCGACCCTCCCACGCTTCCATGGATGCCCCAAAATACACAAGCCTGGTATACTTCTTTGTCCAATTGTATTGTTACCAGGGTCCCCAATGTACAACATAGCCAAAGAGCTTACAAAAAGGCTTGGACATCTCATGGGGGAGTGAATATTCTATCAACTCCCTATTACAGTGCCTCCAGAAAAGCAAAGACCTAAAAATAGAAGAAGATGAAATTATGGTTTCATTCAATATCACAGCACTCTTCATGTCCATAGATCCAGAACTAGTGAAATAATCCATGGCAGCAGTTCTACACAACATACCCGACTTAGCCAGATACGCTAAGATCAGAATACCCAGAATCACCAACCTCATCACCCTCTGCCTTACCACCTACTTTCAGTTTGACCAAAACACATCCTCTCTAGCAGCCAACACCCAGACAAGCAAGGACGAACACCAGACAAACAATCAAGCAGAAAGCAATACCCCAATCAAGGAACTACCAATGAGACAAACAATCAAGCTGACAAATAATCAAGCAAAAACAATACCTTAATCCAGGAATTGCCAAGGAGAAAACCACACCCCCACCCTACTGCATATAAACAGGGAGCAAACCCCACACTCACTCACACTGATGACATTACCTAGTTGGGTAATGAAACGTCTGCAAGCAAACAACCAAGCTCAGAGAGCACCAAGGACTCCGCAGTTCAACCCTGAGCTAGTTACTCTCTTCTATTGGAAGCAGTTAAATAAACAAACAAACAAACAGGTGCTAAATCTTTCTACCTGGCAAAGTATGAGGTAATGCCAATTATCAACACTTCATCTGGAAAAATACTGTCCATGAAAACAAAGTTTCCTTCCAGTGAGAAACTTAGCTTCTTTGAATGAATCAGTCTTAGCAGTTCCATTATTACATTCACCACAGATACATTCATCTCAGGGGGTAGTCAACTCAAATACATGTTTATTGCACTGACAAGTTGCAGGCAACAGATACATACAAAACCTGACTCCTAAAGGGGTGTTTGTATGTGTGTTGATTTTCCTAATCACATGCCACATCTTACAGAACCAGAAGGTGGCACTACAGAATTTATTTCATTTTATCAATGTTTTTCCCCTCTCTCTCTCTTGACAGTAAGGCTATCAGGTTGTGGGAGCCCTAGTTACTTCATAAGAGGGAGAATGCCACATAAAGGCAACCCCTGGAAGACAGGGAATAGTAGCAGTAACCATCCAACAGCTACACTAAGGCAGGAAAGCATGGCTAGTGTGTATAGACCCAGAGATCTTCTATGAGAAGAGAGTTATGACTTCCCACCTTTCACCCTTTGGCTCAGCCCTGCCGCTGTAGAAGCTTTTATATCTTCACCAGTGAGAACACTGAATGCTAGGCAGATCTGGTCAGTCTCTACAGCACACTTCTTAATAAAATCCAATTCCTGGTAATGCCTTGGTCTCATTTTTGTTATTTGAAATTCGAATATTGTAAATGAACATTCAAATACTGTAGTTAAATGGGCTGTAATCTACAAAATAATGGTGTAATAATACATGTATGAGCTTTACAATAGGCATTATTAGATCTCAGCACCAAGTTGTGTTGAAAAGGCAACCGAAAAGTATACGTGAGACAGTTTGCTTTTTCCCAGCTGGGAAGTGCTCTTGCTCTGGCATGTTACTATTAATATGGAGGGTGGAGCACTGTTTGAGGTGAGGCTTATACTCAGATTTTTCTGAAACTTGCTATCAAATAACTGTTGCTTGAAAACTGAAGTGGCCTTCTCAGAGCCAAGTGAGATCAAATGTTGGTTGGGAAGAACATATACCTTTAAGTGCAATCAATACCATTTTTCCAGAAGTCGAAGAAATTATCCTGTAAGATAAGAAAATGAGAGAACCATCCATAAGAATAAACAAACAAATAAATAAAATATAAAAATATAAAAAATAAAAATATAATATAATAAATAAATAAGGCTTTTAACAAAATCAGCTGATTTCAAACAAAGAGCTGGGGACTCACCAGGGGACTAAGGTTCTTAAAAATTGGACTGAGTCCCTTCTACAAGTCTTAGGTCACAGTAATTAAATATCTGGACACTGTATAGCAGACTGCTTTTAAAAAGTTTACTCCAGTGGGTAAGTAGCTACTTAACTTTACTATTAGCCTAACCTAAAATAGCACTAGCGGTCTATGGGCCTGAACAGTAACAGTGATTGTTCTCTCCATGGCTTGAAAGATGACATCCAGCTTAATTTGGCATATTCAGAAGCCATTAATTTTCTAGCAGTGACTGGCAGCACTTTTAAAAAGAGGACTACTTTTACTTTATCACAGTTGATGACTTATCTTTCTTCTCTTCAATAAGAGGCCAGGACTTTGAGGTTCTATTCTAAACCCTCTGGCACTGTAGAAAGGATAGCTATATTATCACCATATAGAAAAACTACAACAGGTCTGTTGGCAATTTTTAGATTTTGTTAAAGCATGAACCATGGAAATAATAAAAAAAGAAGAAACTTCTTTGCTTCATCCCTTTTTGAATGAAGATTGGTAAAGTGAGAAAACCTTTAATACAATAATGAATCTGCAGTTAAATATGCAATACATGTAATTCCAAAATCAGGCATAGAAGTTGTTGATCTATGAAGAAGGCTGCTTTCACCTTTCACCCAAAGTCTGTCTAACCCTAACCCTGTTAAATGCCACCTTTAAATCAATAAAGACAGCATGAAGGATGCCCTAAGGGCTGTTGTAGTACTTTTCTACTAAATGATGCAGAAGAATACATGGGGTGAGCATTGACCATCCCTCCCTAAACCATACTTGCTCTTCCAATAGGACATTGTCCTGCTGCATCCATTTGATTAAATTCCCATCGAGATATCTAGTATAAAAGTTGCTAATTATACTAAGAAAACTAATTGGGCAAATATTAGGCAGGTTCTCCTTGTTTCCTCTTTTATAGATTGGCAATGTAATAGATCTAGTCCAGTCATTTGAAAGTGTATATAATCCATGAGGGAATTTTAAACTGTGATTCAAAGTTAGGAAAAAATTACATCCCTCAGAAACCTTATCCTTTAGCAGTTACGAGGACTTTTCTATCCTCTTCCTAGGTATAGTTAGAGGACTTGAAAAATGCATACATTTTACTTGGGCTTCCAAGAAGACTCTTGTCAGGAAAAAAAAAAAGGCAAATATTCTTATTTCAATGAATCCGAAATTCTTCTCTGAAGAATATTTCAAGAAATCTACACAAACATCCCATAATTAAAATAGAACTTCAAAATTATATTCATTTTAAGAGTGAACTTTCTACAGTTTGTTTTCTGAAGTAATCTGTTTTCACAAGTGAAGCTGAGGGTAAAGAAGGCAATTTGCCCCTTTATGCAAACAATGAGAAATATCCCCCAAGGACCTTAAAATATATATTTTTATATTTAAGCTCTAATTTCACACTCAGAGAAGCCATACATATTTTTAAAAAGAAAAGGAAACTCAGGTCCCTCCATTTTACTATATCCATTTACAACCTGTGCTATAAATAACTAGTGTTTTTGCTCCGAGAATCACTAGCTTAGATCAAGAGTAGGCAATCATTCTGGATAGGTAACACATTTATAATTTTAATATCCATTTTCAGGAACTGATATTAGAGAGTTAGTCTCTTGGTCCACTCCTACTTTTATCTAAGGACACTCCAAAGTATCCCAGAGAAAGTTCATTCCTGTGTGAAAAAGGTCATCCTTGGGTATCATCTTTTAGTTAACAGTCTAATTCTTAGTGTTTGTAACTTAATTACAACCCCTCTAATGTTTTATTATATAAGAATAGGGAAGCAAAGGTGTATGGGGTAGTTTTAAGATTGTATCAGCAGTGTTCATGTCTACTAAAAATGTCTACTACACTCCCAATCAATTAGTTGATTATTTCAATATATTAATTTCACCCTTGCATGGCACTATAATTTTGAGTCTGCTGATTTGCTTGTCCAGTTATTGTTTTGCCCCTCTGATTCTTTCATTGGGTGGTCCCATTTCTCTGGACAAATATTCCTTGAATCAGATTTCACTGGAGTGTTGCCCTTTCCTTTCTTAGGCCCTTAATTATTCTGGATCTCTTCCAAAATCTTTGCTGGTCTATCCTGCTCAGGGATTTCTAACTCATTCAAACAAACCTACCCAATTGTTTTCAGTTTCCTTGAGTATTAGATTAATTCAACCAATCATTATTAGCAGCTTTACCAAAACATTATGAGACCAACACAAACAGTAAGTTTATATTGTGTAGACACTTACTATTGATTGCCTCCCTTATTTAATTGCAAATATTTTATGTTAAAAAAAAAAGAGTTTATATTTTAAGGATTTTAAAAGATTCCAGACTGCAACATTATGTTCCCAGAGGTAGCATTAGATGCTTTTTGAATTTGCTTTGCATTATGCTGCTTTGTACAGTATTATTTTTTGTACATTTCCTTTCATTCTTGCTTGAAAATGTACCTTGAATAAGTTATGAATTACCTTAGCTCTTCTCATCTGTTCCACTGCCACATTACACATGAGCTCTCAGCTGTTTGCTGTATCCGCCATAACTCTCTCACCTAATGAACCTAGTGGAGATTAAAGTTTATCTTGAATAGTAGTGTGGTAGAAATAATGGTATAGTATTTAAATATGTGTGATCTTTTCTAATTATGTCAAAAATGAGTTAATTGGGAAAGATTCTGGATGAGACTGGTGGTGGCTGTCATTTGCAGCAAATATCAAGAAAGCAATCTATCAACCTTTGCCAAACTGACTTTTTAGAACTGGAAGACGGCATATCTTATTCTTGTAGTTGATTTGTATTTGTTCATTCTCTACTATACTAATGACTCTTGCTAGATTTAGGTTCTTTGATCCCCTACAAAAAGTAATTTTTATCAGCTTGTCATATAAATGGCATTCAAGGCATGCTGTATTGGTTTTTTTTTTTTTACTTTGCCACGCAATATCCTATGCTTTCAGAGACAGCTTACAGAGTAAGGCATTATCTAATAGCTGTGTTCTAAATTTAGCCAATAATTTTGATGTCTAAATACTATTGCTAGTGTAACTCTTAGGCATGAAAGCTGGCTGGGTGACCTTGGGCCAGTCACTCTCTCTCAGCCCAACTCACCTCACAGGGTTGCTGTTGTGGGGAAAATAGGAGGAGGAAGGAGTAATAGTTATGTTCATTGCCCTGAGTTATTTATAAAAATAATAAAGGTGGGATAAAAATAAAATAAATAAAATAAATATAATGAGCAAGGAATAATTAATGGAGAACTTAAATGAATCACTTCTAAGAAAAAACAGACTAAGAGGTGTGTTGGGATTAAACAGGATTTGCTTTTAACTACCTATTAACTGGAAGATAAATGCATCCACATCTTCAGACTGATACTCACCTAGGTGGGAGGATGATAGGGCATAAATCTGTGAAAATACTGTCTTTCCTCATAGGACAGCACCAGAAAACTACAGATGTGGAATGAGTCAGATCAGTACCCAGTGACAACTATGTACAGTATATACGTAGAAGGTTTCAATGCATAGTTTTGAGTGTATGCCTCAATTGGTGCCGCATCATTCCTTCCCATCTCCACTGAATTAACTATATGCTGAGTGGCATGACTCACATTTTAATTGTAAGAAGATTACTTCCTCCTCCCCGCTCTCCTCTGTATTTGCTTTCTGTATTTCAGTTTTGCATGGCATGATACTAAGCCAATAGTGCAAGAAACTGCCAAGTAAACAAGTCTTGGATAATATAAGGATTTCTGGCATGAACGTAGTATTTTCCCTCCCATATGCACAGTTTATGGCCCACAGAGGAGGAACCTTTGGAGGTCAGCAATGAGCTATGCTCCATCTTGTCTGCTGGGGAACCATTCCTGGTCAGTGGACTCTTCTCTTCCAAGGTCATTTCACCTGTGATTAGGAGAAAGACCAAACATTTTGCCTGCACAGCTTATTTGGTGATGATGGTGGTGGAGATGAGACTATTATTTATTTATTTATCTATCCAATTTATATAGCTGCCCAACTCATAAAGTAAGCAGCTGTTAACTTCATGTAAGACTGAATGCAGGTGTAGGAGGAGGTGGATATTTTCCCCAATGAATATTATACTGAAAGATTAGTGCTTTCTTCTGAATACTGCAGAAGCAGTTGCCATTTGAGAAAGATCTGCCTTTTCAAATGCCATTGAATAAAAGGATCTTGGATTATCCCATGTACAGTAATTATATTAAATTAGTTTGGGACCATTCAGTATGGAAGACAATCTGTAGCTGTTGGTGGAAACAGTCTGATCAGAAATGTCACCAGCTTTTTCAGCAATCCTGGAGCAGCTCTTAAAAGAGTCTTTTGGACCTGGTTATTAAGTTTTCCTCAGCTTTTTGACAGCTGCTTTTTCTGGATCCAGAAACACAACTGTCAGTGATGTGGATCAAGAAACTGATTAGATAACCTCATTGCTTCTCCACTTGTCAAATGGAAAATAATTCTCAATGAAGTGAACCTGCAATGCTAGAAAATTGGGGAGACTTTTTACATTCAGGGGAATGACTGGTGACAGCATAGGCTGGGAGGGGAAAGGATGTCAGGGAACCCACCAGTCCTACAGTATTTTGTATTCTATTACAGCAGCAGCACTGACCGGCCTCATTCTCAAGGCACAGACAAGGTAGACTGCTTTTTGTATTGACATACTTTCCTCCTACCTCAGTAATGGAAAGAAGGTACAATACTGTTGCTGTGTGGATGAGCCCACAGAGTGTTTTCAGAATTGCTCAATAAAACCTCATTCCCAAATACTGAAATGTTGAATACTCTGGTATTTAGTACTGACTCTTCCAGGATTGCTGAAAGAGTTGGTGACATTTCTGATCAGAGTGTTTGCACTGTAAGAAACTTACAGTGAAGATTACTGTTGTTGCAATTGTCAAGTAGAACTGAAGGTCATTCCTCAGCACTATGAACATATTTGACATAGCAGCTGGACTATTTCCTGGCAAGGTATTCCTTCATTAAATGACTGTTTTTCCTTTCCCTTGTGTATGGATGACTTGCTTGAGTCATCTGGCCTTTTACAAAAGATAATGCATTATTCATCATTTCTGTTCCCTTCTTCTCGTGCCCTCTAATTCTATGTGATATGGAATAGTATATTATTTGCACTGACTTGCAAGATGCTCTTGCAGAATAGAGTTTGAACCAGTTAACTACTCTTCTGCAAAGCTAGGAAAGCAACTGCTTTCCAAATTTGCTGGATTCAATACCTAGAATTCCAGGGGTTTTCAAACCATTTCAGACCATGTTACTTATAAACTGTTTTAAGAGTGTTCTGGGCTGCCTCCAAGACTCCAGCTACTTAAGTCTTGCTCCTTATTCCTTCCATCACCCTAGTGTGGAAAACTCCTAGAAATATTAAAATACATGTGATTCTCAAACATGCTGCTGATGTACAAGGATGATCATTTCTTGTCCAGCTGGGATTTCTCCTTTTATTCAGAAGTTCTTTCTACCTACATCACCTTGCAGAACAGAATATCTAATGACTCTTGGACAATAGCAGAACCTATGGCCAGTCTGGGAATTTACTTCTGTGTTGCAGTTGCCATCATTCAACCTAATGTCAACCTAGCAGGAATAAACAACCTCTATGGTACAAATCCTAAGGTGTTAGACTGGCACCAAGGAGCTCTAGGTTCAAGTCTATGCCGTGTCACTTCAGGCTGGTCACTTTCTTCAGCCCAGCCTACCAAGAGTGTTTAAAGCTTTCAATAGCTTCCTATGACCTTCTAGTTGTGGGTGTCTCCCACAACAAATTTAATCTCAATATTAAATTTCACTTTTTTTGGCTGGAACCCAAACTGTTAAACTGCTGCTATTATTTTTATCCTCATCATCTTAAGGAAAACTGTTCTGAAGGGTAGCCTACAAATATTTAAACTGAATAACAGTGTTATTCATTTAGTTTTAATTTAGATCATGTGCCCAAACTCATCTTTCTGCTGCTCTGCAATACACAGAACAGGCTCTACATTACCTTTATATTACCCAACTGCACGTAGGTATGAGTAGATGTAACATGTATGTAATATTCTAAAGCCAATGGGATATTTCTACGATCGCTTTAAGGGAAAAGAAAATGAGGGGCATTTCTCCAAAGCGATGACATACTCCTTTGTAAAGGGCCGGGTACTCCAGTATCCTTTTAAGGAGAGCTCGGAAGGGCAGCGTCCCTTTCTGGCATTTCTGAGCACACCCACGCGCGTCGCCATCCCTTAAGACCCGCTGAAGGAGAGGAGAAAGGGGCCTGGCGGGCGAACCTCGCTTGCTTGCTTCCTCCCGCTCGGCTTGGGAGGATGACTTAGCACTGAATCCCACTCCGGCAGGCTCTACGGTTCCAGGTCTTGGCACAGCCCGGCCTGCCTTCTCCGAGCAAGACGGGCAGGCGGGAGCGCCCGCGAGGCGGCGAGACTGCACAGCCACGGAAGGGAAGAGGAAGGAGGAGAGGGCCCAGAAGCTGCCTTGAGGAGCCGCCGCGCGCCGCCGTCTTCGCGTGCTCTTCGCGGGACTTGGTCTGCTTCGCGAAGAGAAAGCGGGCGACGCCGCGACCCTGCCTTCCGTTTGGAGTAGCCGCCGCCGCTTTCCACGCGGCTCCATCCTTCCACCTCACGCGCCTGCATTTTCCTCCTGCAGCGTCCCGACCTCACTCAGCCCAGGTGGGTTCTCCCTGTCGCTTTCTTTCCCGGGGCTTTGCGCGGGAAATACCGGGGGGCGGCGAGGCTCCTTTCCCTCTGTTCATCGCCTTCTACGGCCCGGGGTGGGGGTGGAATCGAAGCGACACGGGGGATGCCACGGTTCCTTTCCGCCCCACATCCAGCCTCTGTCAGAGCGGCTGCCGGCTGCAGCTGGAGGGAGGAGAACTGATGCAGATAACGGGAGCGTCGTATCGCCGCAGAGCAGCACCGAGCCTGGTCCAGAGGCCGGCGAGGCGCTGTCGGGGTCTACGTTTGCAGACTTGACAATGGCTGTGTGCGGACGGGGACAGAACTGCGCACAGGCCGGCGAGCCAGACAACTGCGGCGGTCCAGCTCCATTCGGGATAGGCAGAGTAGCAGCTGTTAGGTTAGCTCATGTCCCTGTCCACACCCATCAGCCCGATCTAGGAAGAGGAGTAGGTCTGCGTACTTGGGCGCACGCCGTTGACTGTGGGGGAGGGGTGTATGTGCGGGCACGCGGGTCTGGGAGCCCACAGGAAAGTGCGGTTTGTAGTTCCCCTCATACTGCATGCTCATCGGTGCCAGTAGAAATAACGCTGCATTTTAAAACATAGCCTACTTTTTAAAATAACCAATTGATATGTGTCCTTAATTCTCTCATAAACTGATAGTAGTATGAAGGCAAAGAGTTTTCCTCCCGTTTTTGCAGTCAGTGCTGTGTACCCTGCATAGCACAAGCCGCTTCTCTGCATTAACTATGTCATCAGAAAAGCTGGGCCTGGGAAGGGTACTTTCCTTGCATAATGAGAAAAAAAGCTGCATGGTTCAAGGGAACTGAGCTGTGCTGTGATAAACCTATAAATGAAGCTTAAAAACATGGAACTGACATCAGAGCATGATGTTATATAACTCATTGGTGCTGAAATGGAATGAAAGTGCTTGGAAAGATCTTTTTGTGTTATCAGAAAGAAAAATCAGGAGGTTTTCCTTTACCTACAGTACCGTTTTGAAATATGTGGCCAGTGAATTGTTCCTGCGCGTTGGAGAAGAGGAATCCCAAGTTTTGATAACAGAGTAGACATGCTAAAGTATCTTCTCAGTCTCTCTGATTTTATTAATGAGGGAAACTTATTTTACGTATTTTTAATCTGCTCAAAGTTGTGCAAAACATTTAATAGTTCACATGATTTAAAGAATGTTTTACCGGTGCTAATATGCTATGTGGTAATATTAAATGCTTCATTTTCACTTAAATATGATGGTCAAATTGCCATGTTGCCACTTAACATTCTTAATATTTCTACTGGGTTATAGCAATATGGTAAATGCAACAAGAATATCTCTGCTGTATTTTTCATAGTGAAACAAAATTCCAAGGTCGTACAACAACCTGCAATGTAGCTTTCATTTAGCAATCTGTCATCTGTAAGAAAAGGTGCTTGAGCCACCTTGGAAGATTATATTTACAGTGCTGCTTGAATGGACTCTGAAAATAAATGAATATACTGTATAGCTTAAGTGCCACATATTTTTTAAAATACTGGCAGTGAGTTAAAGGTGCTAAAAAACTGGTTAAATCATTGACTAATAAAAAGGACAGTAGAAAACTCCAGTGAAAATCTAGCATCTCATTGCAAGGCTGATAATGGTTGTTACTCTAAGTTATTGGCAATAGGATGTCACTAGCTAAAAGATAAAGCAATTCTTAATATCATGGCCCTCTTTGGCTTGATTTGAAATAGTAGTGAAGCATTACGTGCATAGGATATGTATTTGCTCATATATCCAAATATATCCTAATTTCAGTGTTGTTTCACCAAGTGATAATATCCTTGACTTTCAGAAACTGAATTGGAACAGGGAGGGAGCAGATTAAGATGAAGTTGCCAGATCATTTTATTTCAGGATAAATTGATGCAAGTAGGAAACTTAAATGCACATTGTGGTTCTGTGCCGGAAAAAATCAAAATATGTGTGCTGAGGAGAATGGAAATGAAAATGCTGCTACCATAGTTTGTCTATCTCCATCCATCTATAACATTTTTAGGTAGTTGTAGCATTTATTTTATTTATTAAATTTATACTTCCCATCTCACTATAAAAGTGACTCTGGGCAGCTTACAAATAAAAGTTATAAAACCATTCTAAAAATAGAAAAAGTACAAAAATAGAAGATAAAAGAGGGAAACTAAAGGCAGAGAGAGTGTCTTTAAGCAACCAACCGCCCCCAGGGCTGCCTATCATTCTTGGATCTCTAAGCTAGTTGGCAAAGCCAGGTCTTGACGCTCTTCCTGAAGGCCAGAAGAGTGGGGGCCAACCTCACCTCAGGGGACAAGATGTTCCACAGGGCGGGGGCAATGACAGAAAAGGCTCTCCTCCTCAACCTGGCCAGTCGGAATTCTTTAGTGTGACTCTTTTCCATAATTGACAAAGGAGTTAAGGGGAGGGTTGCACACTGTATGATGCTACATACAGAGTTTATTGGTGCTGTCATTGCAGGAAAGTGAGAATGTTGCTGCCTGATTGCCATTTTAATGGTCTTTGTGATGGAATGTAAATGTTTTTTTCTTAAATTATAAATGTTTGTTTGATTGAAATGTTTTGCTTCTGAGCAATTCCCTCCAATATTAACTGTTAATATTTGTGCACATGCATGTTTATAATTATTAATATGTGTTTAAATTATATACTCGTGTGAGGGTTATAATTTAAAATAAGTGGGTTATTTCTTTTCTAAACCATTTCAGAGTGTGTTAACCCACTTGCAGAATGTACTGAGAAGTTAAAATTTAATTTTGTATGGAATGCTCTTAGAATATATAACTAGAATGAGAACATGGATTAAACATACATTAACAACATAACTCATTAAATAAGTTAAAACTAAAATTAAAACACTACCTGAAAGTAAAGACAATTGAAGTTGCTGGAATAACTTTTTATATTATCATTTGCCATTTAAGAAATACATAACTGCAATTTCCTATGCATGAACTGAAATCAACATGTATCACATTAGTGTTGTGTGTGAGTTTCTTAACAGAAAGGCCAAAATATGAGCAAATGTGCATGTTTGTTTATTTACTTATTTTATTAGATTCATGTCCTGCCTTTCCTTCTAGGAGAGCCAGTTTGGTGTAACAGTAGTGGTTATAGCTACTGGATTAGAAGCTGGGGGACTGTGAGCTCTAGTCCTGTTTTAGGCACAACGGGTGACTTTGGATGTGTCACTCTCTCTTAGCCTTAGGAAGGCGGCAATGGCAAACCACTTCTGAAAATCTTTCCAAGAAAATTGCATGGATGTCTTCCTGCATTCACCAGGAATCAGGAGTGATTTGATGGACCATGGATTTCCTTCAGGAGCTGAAGATGCATTCATAGGGTTTCTTCTCCCCATTTTTCTCTACAACAGTCTTGTTAGGTAGGTTGGGCTGAGAGACAGAGAACAGCCCAAGTCCAGATTTTTTTTTTTTTAGTAATCCACTAGTCATTTGATCTGGCTGTATTTCTTAATGCCTTCATATATTTCTTCTTCCTTCTTCTAGAAATAATCCCCTTTACCTTTTGTGATTTCCTGTAAATTAGTATTTAATCTTGTTTTCCATTATGGATGCCTGCTGGAAAAAGAGAAAAAAAGAAAATAGAAATACCAACTTTTTGGTGGCAAGGGAGAGGCAAAATGAGAGATATTAACTCTGAGGTAACTTTATAGTAAAATAGCTTTACAGATTGAAAACTGAGTAATAGAAACATATATAGAATAATAAAGAGCAGGAAATATGGATTGCATCCTTTTATGTCTATGGCTATAGCACTATAACCAAGAAATACATTACTGTTTAGAACATAGAAAATCAACACAAGGATTTTATTATGCATGCTGGTTTTTTAGTATTTGTTAGGGACTGGCTTTGAAAATTTTACGATTGTTTTCCTAGGTTTGTGCCATGATGCAGAAGAAAAGCTTTAACATTAAATGCTCTTAAAAAGCAACTGCTTTTGATTTATAATAAAAAGGCTTTCAGTTTTAGTGTTTCCAAAGTCAACTGTTAATATTTTGCAATATGCAATAGCATGTTGGAAACTTCCTTTGCCCAGTGTTCTATTATCCTGAGAACTCTGAGACTAACTGAAAGTAGATTAGATGATTATTTTCTTGTTATAAACTAGTTTACTTAATAAGTTAGAAAATATTTATGATAGCTTCCTTCTCCTACATTAACTAATGTAATTTATTTATTGCTTTTTATAAAAACAACCTCAGAATTTAACATCAAAGCTGAGAATATAATAAAAAACTTAGCAATACAGTAAGGGTTCAGAATGATTAAGAACAAAATTCAGCATGTAAAAGAAAAAGCAACTTTTGGGGGGAAGGAGTTCTGTGAATGGATAATACTAGGGAAAATAGCCTTTTCCTGATTCCTCTCCATCTTGCCTCTGTTAATGAGAACATCATCAGGCCTAGAGATTTCCAAGTTCTGTTCCGTGTGCCACGAGCCTTTGCTTCCTGTGCCTGATTGACTACCTGTACAATTGTGTAATTCGTTGCTTTGCATATTGATGATCTCAAATTCATCCCTAGCATCTCTGGGTTGAGCTAGAAGAATGTCTGCCTAAAATACTGGAGAACCAATTCCAGTCAGTATCAAGTAGACTGAGGCAGAAAGCACCTTATGTTCCTATAGCAGAGTTGTCATCTGTTGCATTGCAGCTATGCAGGATGAGCAATGAGGCTGTGACCCTGTGGACTTACTTCTCAAGCTGTGTCTCAGCAGATAATGGAAAGAATATTTCAGAAATGAAGCGTATAGATCAACTATTTGCATATTCCTGAATTTTAAAGAAACAGATCAAAAGCATACTTTTCTGCATTTCTGTAATTACTGAAGTCACTTGTTCTGTCTGTCATACACAACAAATGGATGAGATCATTTGTCCATGTAAGAAGGGATGTTACAAGGGATGGGTGGGGAATTTTGTTTGCTCTGTCTCCCTTTTCACACTGAAGATGTTGCCTAGTCTGGCAACGAAACGTCTGCAAGAAAACAACAAGGCTCAGAGCACCAAGGACTCCACAGTTCAACCCTGAGCTACAAATATTAGCTTCAAATGTTACAAAAAACAAACTCGGTTAGCTCCCCAGATCCTTTTATCAGGTTCAGTGTTACCCACGTATAAATAAAACAGGGAGATGAGAGGAAAAAGACAACTTGGCTTGATACTAAAGCCACTAAGTCTTCATTTATTATTTCCAGTTTTAAAATGGAGAGGTTTGCAGATAATCTGTTGATACTGTATATAACACAATTATGATTAACTGAACCATAATTTACTGAATTACTCTAATTGCTGGTGTTCAAACAATCCAGCCTCAAGGTCAGCTGACTAGTCTAGCATGTTGTGGTATCAGGGTTTCATTTGTGGCAGGAGATTCTGAGGGAGATCTGTCCATGTACTGACAAACACAGTCTCAATGCTCCATGAAAATCTCTGAGAATCTTTTAGGACCTATTGGAGAAGGAGCAGGGTGGCCTGAGACAGAGCCATGCTTGCAGGCATTCCAGCTGGGGTGAAGTGCTGCATCTGTTCCTGGAGATCACAGGTGGAATAACTTGTGCTGTGGTGGGACTTTCGGAAAGAGGCATCATTGGAGTCCTGTGGGTACTGTGTGTGGGCCTGGTGTGGCAGACATTCTGCATGCCTGGATAAGAGGCAGACCTTTCTGAGGATTCCCTCCTTTCTGCTTCCAATAAAGAGGTGCAATTTCTGATACGTATTAGAACCCTACCAGCATTCACTGAAGACATAGACTTTGAGGGCCCAAAAGTGGGAAATTATAAATTTATCGATTATTTCATTTAATAGAATAATATAATCAATTAAATGTCAGCCATATACGGATGTATGATTAATTTTGAAATCTAAAATAGTTTTATTTAGAAATTGAGGATT
This sequence comes from Candoia aspera, assembly GCF_035149785.1. Lineage (NCBI taxonomy): Eukaryota > Metazoa > Chordata > Lepidosauria > Squamata > Candoiidae > Candoia > Candoia aspera. The sequence goes on along the minus strand of NC_086153.1, from coordinate 189,285,632 downwards.
ATTTCCTTCCAAACTTCATTATTAGATATAATTCATTTTTAACAAGTGAAATCTTACAGTGAAATCTGCAGTGAAATCTTACATAATAATTAGGTGGTTCTTTCACTATTTCCTGAGTAGGTATGGCTGTTTTATTAACTCTTTTCTCTATTTGCCTATTAGGTTACAGATGGCTCTATGAAGCTACCACACACTTTTCTGTCCCCAAGATTTGCTGGGGTAAAATGACATGAAAGTTGCACATAATGAGTAGGACAAAGTGGAGAGAATTAGAGTTGAGTTTTCACTTCTGTACTATCGGTCGTTGCCATCATAAACCTTTTTTTCATTGCCTCTTGCATGTGATAAATTTCTGACAGACATTTGCTATGTAGATAATGCTGTCATGTAATGCCAGGCAATCCCTCAGGAAACATTTTATCTCTAACTAAAATGCAGAAGAGTAGAGAGAGGCAGTGGCTTCACAAGTCCAGTGTCTTCTACCTCCAGGCTAAATGCAAGTATATAGTAACTATGAGTCATTTCTGTTTCTGAGGTGTTTGCCTACTTTGTTTCCTTGCTGAAATCTTTGCAAATATGAACAATACGTATCTTTAGCTATTCTGTAAACATAATTTCAGTTTTTTCAGACTTGAGAAGTCAGCTGTAGCCCCTATTTCCTTCCCTGGTGTATTTTCTCTGTCCCATAATATATCAGCCATACCCCAGATTCATGTCTCGTGTTCCAAACCTCCTCTTCCCACCCCAAAAAGCAGAATCAAATATTTCACAATCTCTGTGGCCAGAAGAAAACAGCCAAACTAATTTTGTCACCAAAATATGTCATCTAATTTATGCTAATAAGAAAAACTATACTACTGTTTTAATTTTAGAGGTAGAGTCCTCTGATAAAGGATTGGGAGTAATGCTGAAGGCAGTACAGAATAATTGCATGATTGAAAGGGAGCTATCTTTGTTGATACAATTGATCCTGCTTTTAATACAAGGTTGTTTTCATTTACAAATCATGATGCATTAAAAATGTTCTGTTTTTTAAATAAAAATACATGTGGATTAGAATCTTCTGCTCAGGGATTGGGGCTAAGGATTTTACTTGGAAGCAAGTATGGCACATAATATCTCTATTATTCATTTTCCCAGTTTTGAGGAATAATGTTTAGAGTTCTTCACAACCTTTGGTTTTCACCATGCTGAATTATCAGTCTAGTGTCATGTGCAGACTTCATCATTTCACAATATCCTACAATGTATTCTCCTTTCAAATCTTGAAATATTATATTCAGTTCTGCATGGTGAGACTATCTGAGGTCTCTTATTTGCGTTTGCATTAAATTCTACAGGTTGCAAAACATACTCACTTGAAAATAAGTGTGCTAAAGCTATTAAGTCCTAAATGCTTGTGTGTGTCTATCCTACTAGTAGCTGGAGAGGGAGAATATGCTATATGATTTGAATATTACATCTTTGATTTTGATCGGACTATACTATGCATTTGTTAAAAATATGATGCTTTGTTTTTTGTAATATCCGTAATATCTATTTTATCTTTATTTTTTATGTTTTATTGATTTTATTTTAATTTCTATGTTTGTTGTGAGCCTCCCAGAGTCGTTGAGAGTCTGGCAGCATATATGTTTAACAAATTGTTGTTGTTGTTGTTACAACATCAATACCTACAGTCAGTAAGTAATACATAATGATACTGATTTGAGCTGTTGATAATGCAGCATTGGAATTCTGATGTAATAAATAATCCTTATGTACTTTTTATTATATTTGGCTAGATTTTAGAGGAATTCTTTGTTTTCCTTGAAGAATCAAATATATCTCAAAGATGAGATCTATATAGTATTCTGTTTCTTGTGCTGTTGAAATGTCTGAACACAGAAAATTTGAAGATTCCTGAGTCATGGTAATGCAGTAAAGAAAACAAGGATGCTTGTTTCACAAGAATTTGAAAAAATAGCTATGCACTTGTATGATTCAGATAGGCTCAGATTGCTATTTACTATTAACATACTCTGTATAAGAGTGGCCTGGAAGGAGCCTTTGCAATCAAGTTAGGATTTGAGGCAAATCATAGCCTACTCCTACACCTGAATCTGAAAGCTACATGCACTTTCTTTGAAAACCAAATTTATATACCAAGCAAGGATACAACAATATACAAAAGACTAGTTCTGGGCGCCTTTCTATGATCAGGTGAGATGTGAGGAGCAATTGCTTGGAAGTGGTCTTCTCGGTGGTGGCCACCAGCTGTGGAGTGCCCTCCCCAATGACAGAACCTGATACCTACTTTATTGTATTTTCAGCTCCAGGTAAAGATTTTTTCATTTGCTCAGGCTTTCTTTTACATCAGCATACTTTAAATTTGTATGCTGCAATCAGTTGTATAAATCAGTATCTAATGTTTATGTTATTATTTATATATTAAACTTATGTATGTTTATATTGTTGTTTATTATTTATATATTAAACTTAAATATGACACTGCCCTGACTGAACCCAAAATTTTAAATATATTAGCTATGAATACACGACCTGTATGTTTTTCTTAGTTGTTTAATTTCTTTACAACCTTCTGTTTACTTTTTTTTTCTGTTTGCTTTTTTGTCTAAATAAAAGCAAAGAATCTGCAAATGTTTCATTTTTAAAAAATCATAATTTATTATATTCAATGCAGGGCAATCAGTTCTCTGTTAAAAGTCAGCAAGTTACACTAAGTGGGGGATAATACTGTAGCAAGCACAGAAGTGTAAATGAGGTAGGAGATGCATACTTTGGGGTAAACCATAATTTAGTGTTATATCTAGAAGATTAACTCAGTTTTTTTGTAGAAGGGAAAGGGGCTAAATGGATATTATATTTCTAGCCTAAACAAACCAAGCAAGATCTTTGGCAGATTTTTTTTTGGGATGTCAGCTCTAGGAGCGGATTTTTTTCAGCTTTAACAGTTTGAAAGATATCAAAACTGAGTATAAATAAAATATTTGAATAATGGAAGAGTGATTATAAATGTTCTACTAGTAAATGATTCTGGAAGAGAGAGAGGATTCTTGTATTAGTTATGAATAGTATTTATCCTGTGTTGCTGCTTACTTTCAGAAAAAGCAGCCTTTTCTAGATAGGTAAAATATGATGTTCCCATATGGCAGAGGCAAGAGGCTACTTTTACACTAAAGGGGTTTCATGGATTCTTTGTTCCCTGATCATGTAATACATCTAACTGCTGGTATCTAAGTGTTGATAGAAACCTGATCTCACTAAGGACTGTTTACTTTTGATTCTGTGGCACATCTACTATGGCAACTTGACATGTGTTTGTGGTCACATGGTGTCAGATTTTCAGCTTTATCAGGAATTTCCAAGGTGTTTGAAAACTGCCTCATTCTTAAGGCACTTTACTCAATGGGAAATTCAATAATGGAAAAGAACCTCTCTGGAAGACGTACCTCCTAAACTACTTTTTTATGTGTGTGTGCAGTTCATAGCTATAGGCAAGCAGTTCTCTTCATTTTGGCACAGTGAAACCTTGATTTAATAGGCCTTGTTACAATAAACATTGCATATGACAGAGATTTCTGCAGTGATTTACATCATTTGTGTAATTATGTCTTTTATATCATTTACATAATGATTTTCATTATACGAATTATATAACTTGTCATGATGATGTATTTTGGGATGATACTGGTGAATAATGAATCCCCCTCAATCTGATTATTGTTAAATGAGTTTCACTGTACTTTCCCTGTACTGTGTACAGTAATATCTATTCAGATGATGATAGTGAGGGCTGATGGGAATGGGAAGTATCCCACCTGAACAGATTTTGTACAGCAGGATATACCACAGAAGAAAGGAGGGTACCAAATTCAGTACTTTTCTTCAGGTACAAAGAAGATAAATTTTTGCTCAGTATATTTTGAATTTGTGAATAAATCCTAAATGCTAGTTAACGATGATGTATGCTCTTAATTACTTATACGTGGCTGCTTCAGCTTGTAGAAGCAACTAAGAATTTTGAAATATTTCCCATTATTGCTTTACTGGGATGTATGAACCAGGATTCCTGATTTGTTTCTCTTAAGCAAGAGAGGAATATTAAACTAAGAATAAACTTCTTTTTGGGAAAGGAATAAGAGTTTCTGGTTCCTATGTCACAGAATCATGCCACTAAAATTTCAAAATAGTAATTTCCAGTGGCACATTGTTTCTCAATTTTGAATATTTTAAAGCTTAACCCCAAGGCTTAATACCCATACTGTATGTCCCTGTGGACCAATTTGTATGTACCTATGGACCAATTTCTCAGAAAATGGAAAAAAAACCTAAGTATTTCTGCCTTGTGAACTTTTGGTGAAATCAAGTCACTGGCAGTGCCCTCTTTATCTTTCAGAGGCTGAAAAAGATTAAAGGAAAATGCAAGCCTTAGGAGTGAAAAAATGCATTTTCTGTAACTCGGGACCAGCACGCAAACGGCTTTCCTATTTTCCCTCCCAATTACATGTAAAAATAGTGGGAGGGGGATTGATCATGCAGACCTACCTCTTGATTTTTTTGAAACCCCCCCCCCCCCCATGAAATTGTTCTTGCCAAATGGACACATGGTTGATGCCAAGGGAAATATCAGAGGCTGCAGGGGTATCCACCGATACCATGTGGCATAACCCTAATACGACATCATGGGTAAAATTGGTCAATCCCTTTCTACCGTTGCTTGCATAAGTTCTAATGCAAGCTCTTGCTCACAAGTTCGTCTTTTTTTGTGTTGCAGTCTAAAACGCCCTTCTTGAGCAAAGTATATTCTCTAAATTTTAGAATGGTTCCTTTAGGCTTCAGGCTAGTTTGGGTGAACATAACCATATGCAGTCCACCTATGCTTTGATAGCTGGGATCTAGTGGTGCAGGTGCATAATTTTAGACTCCAAAATTAATGGTCCTGTAGGGGATGCCTTCTTTATCCAACGTCTCTATTATTCACTCACTTCAAATTGTGAACATCTAGTTTTGTACACTTAGACAAGCCAGTTTGGTAGTGCTGAAGGCTTCAGGCTAGAAGCTGGGAGACCATGAGTTCTAGTCCCACCTTGGGCCCAAAGCCAGCGGGGTGACCTTGGGGCAGTCCCTCTCTCTCAGCCCTAGGAAGGGGGCAATGGCAAACCACTTCCAAAAAACCTTGCCAAGAAAACTGCAGGGATGTGTCCAGGCAGTCTTTGAGAATCGGACATGATTGAATGGATTAAAAAAAAAAGTGCACTTAGGGATGCTTTTGTTCTGTGTGGGCCCTGAACATCTGTCTTAGAGTAGTGTTGTTTATTTCAAAGGGGAATGCAGATAAAAGGAGATAAATTCTTGGGTAGGTTGCCCTGATCTCCCAGAAATAAGAATAGGGTCGTTAACCTTGGCAATATTGCTTCCTTTTTCATCCTCTTTGTGCTTATGCTGAAAAAACCTGCTATTTCTCTGTGGTACAGAGAGTAGGGCCCTCTTAGCTAACCTTGACCTTCCCAAGCATCTGGCCAAATTGTCATTGTATAGTGGTCACTGTGGCAGAGTGCTGGAAAGCGTTTGGCCCAAGAGATCAGAAAAATCACACACCAGGCATTTCTATAAAAATAAATGTATTTACAGAAAGCACAAAAACATATTTTACAAGCTTGTGCATTCACACAGGCTCAGAGAGGACTGGGAGGAAGGCTGTGTAGAAAAGAAACCGAAACTAACAAGCCCAGGCAAATACCTCTCCAGGGCAATTAAAAGCTTTAACTAATATGGTCATGCCTTTTCACCTCCAAAACTAAGGATACTTAAGTTTGACCTTCTGACTCTGCCAGAGTGATTTGTTACAATAGTAACTTAATGGCTTGCTCCTTACAAAAAACAAGGAAATGCCAACAGTCGCATCTTGTGAACCTTGATATATCCAGATGAAGGTGTTCAAAATGTAAATTCCCTACTCCGTGTTTATGTATATTTCCATCTGAGGGAGTTAAATATATTGACAGGTTTTTCTTTTCTTTATGGCCAGGAGCTTTAAGTAGTTAATTTACAACTGCTCCTGGAGGGAAAAAAAAATGTGAATAATAGATCATACATAATTTCTTTGATCCCAGCTATTGGTTGGTACCAGTTGGATGCTGTAAAATCCCTTGGAAGTTAATTGTCCAGCCTGATTCTGACAGAACAGAGCAGTTCATAGGACTTGATACAAATTTCCTTTGTAGCTGTGCCCAGATCCAGCCTAGGTTGCAGAAATAATCGTTTCAGTTAGCATAGCTGCTTCCCTCCTGACCCTGCCACAGCTATTCCTTTTTATACTTAAATGGAAGAAGCCCCTTATCTAGGCTCTTAAGGGCAATCCTAGAGCATGTGTATTGGCATATCCTGTGCTTTGGTATTCTCTAAGAGGATATTAAAAGTTGACAGTGTTAAGTGGATCTGCATAGTTTTATTTGATTGTCAAGGACAGTATCATCATGTTTTCACTAAACTTGTTTTCTTCTGTCTTTGAACAAGTCATTCCTGCTTGAATCACTGCAACAAAAATGAATTCCTGGGAGCAAAGTGTCCTTTGTATATTAGTCTGAAACCCAGTTCCAATGCAAGTAATCTAAACTCAGCACATTCTGAAGATTTTTTTTAACCAATTAGAAAGGTAAAAAAGATCTCTGAGTAGTTTTGCAGAATCACTGAAGTAGAGAGTCAGTCTTCAGAGTAAAGGATAACGTTAGGCTTTCCTCTGTTAAAGAATATTTGGGCTCATCAGTGCAAAATTCCACCTTCTGCCCTCTTTTAAAGCTATTGACTATTCTAATATTTACACTCCTTTTCTGATTTGCAAAAACTAGGATTTTAAATTACTGATTGACAATAGATTGTTAATGGAGATGTAAACATACACTCTAGCTAAAAGATGTGGGATTTGGCAAGATCTTCTCTGCAGTTACAGCAATCAACCTAGACATCACAACTACATTAGAAACAATTCCCCACAGAATTATCCTAATTGTACCACATAAGGATTTTGTGCAGTGATGGAAATCTTAACAGTGATTGCTTGGCATGCTGTAATAATAACCTGTGCTTAAGCATCACAATTGCCAGAATGACCTTCATCAAGCTTAGGAAGGAAATCTTGTTTGCCCAGCATCCCAGAATAATTAGGAATGGTTGCTGGAGCAACATACCATCCTCATTGAAATACCAGAGGTACAGCCAAAGCATTCAGTGGAGCGTTGCAGCTAAAATAGTAAACAGCTTCAGAAGTCACACATTTTTATCAGTTATGCCAGAATTTTTTACATTGCTTTTTTTCATTTATTCTGTTTAATTGTTGAAAGTTCTCTGAAGGACTGGCAAATGTAGCAAACAAGGAAGGAAAGAGAAAAATTACTTGAAAGTAAGTTCTAGTGAAATTAATAATATTTGACTGTAGGAAACTATTCATTGAGCTTTCAATTAATTACAAAATATTTACATATAGTGTGAGAATCAAGGAGTAGAAGTAGATTGGAACTCTACAAATTGCTTAAAGCATCCACAAAATATAAGTTGATACATTTTTGTGCCTTGATTAAAACACATGCTTGTTCTGGTGGAGGGTTTTTCAGATAATTCATTATGCCAGCGTTTAGGGGGCTCAGTAAATTGGCCCAACAGCCTCCCCAATCCTATATGCTCATTTTTGTTTCATATTGTCATCTTGCTTTCCTCCATTAGGTATATACTCTTGATTCTTCCTCTTTCTCCCCTTCTCCCAACAGGTAGTGAGTGGCATTGTTATTATTATTATTATTTAAATAAAAATAGGTGTGTGGCTCTGAATTTGAACCTATCAAGTATGGGACCTATCAAGTGTGGGACCTTAGCCTAGGGTAAGTGGTACCCCTATATAATGCCCAATTTAAGAGACCATGCTTATATTTCTATTATATGAATATGTGCTAAATATTTGCCTTTCAATGGCAAGAGAAAATCTGGCACTGTTTGAATTGAAGCAGCCTCAACTCTAGGATTACATATATGTGGGATGTGCTATGGTAAATAAAGAATAACTCTTGCATTGGCTTATAATTGTGTCTCTATATGCCTGCCATCCTTTTACGTTAAACCAGTCATGTTGCCACATTATTTCCCAGGATGAGTTGCAGATTCTCAGTAATCCATAATACTGCAGTCATCCTTGTAAAATATAGCATGAATTCTGTTGGGCTGAACACAGTGGCCCTGAAAGCCATTATAGAAGTGTTCTCTTTGTCTTGAATGCTGAGCAGGTTTTTCTCCTTGACAAGAAAATCAGAGTTTTTGCTTCTGAGCCATTTCTAAGAACCAGTGATGTACTGGGCAGTACTCAACTTTGCTAGGTAGCCAGCAATGCTGAATTAAAATAACATCTTTACAATTATAGAGGCCAAAATGCTGTGCATGTTTGATTGAGAGCAAGTTGGTTTAAGTTCCTTTAGAATTAGTATAAACAGGGCTCTGAATTGAAAATTACCTCCTAGCAAAGATATACAGCTTTCATAGGGCAGTACCAGCCTTGTAGCAGTACCAGTACCAGTCAGGGACAGCATTGCAAAAGGGGGCAAGGCCACATCAAGAGATTTTAAAAGGTAGGGGGAAAATTGAATTAAATGATTCTAGTTACATTACTCTTCAAAGTTTATTGAACTGCTGCATTGTAACAAAAGAACACAAATGGATTGTAAACGCTATCTCATCACATCTCTGTTGAGTTTACACACACACACACACACACACACATTGTATGTATCTATATATGCAAAAAGAAAACAAAAAGAAGCCTCACCCATTCATGTAATATTATAGAATTAAATTAATATTTAACTCAGTTTCATTAACAGTAGGAAAAAGGGGAAAATAAACATGCAGACTGGTCTAGGCAGTTTACAATTCTAAAAGGCCACTGAAGGCATTCCTAGTGATAAAATGTCTATTCAAAGATAGAGACCTTTTTATAATTGATTATTATTTTAATTCCAGGCTTAAACTAAACTAAGAGGTAGGTAAAGGTAAAGGTTTCCCTTGACATTAGGTCCAGTTGTGTCCGACTCTAGGGGGCGGTGCTCATCTCTGTTTCAAAGCCGAAGAGCCGACGTTTGTCTGTAGACACTTCCGTGGTCATGTGGCCGGCATGACTAAACTAAGAGGTATATGAGCAAAAAAAAAAAAGAGGGACATTTCTCTCACACATATTCTCCCACTTGTGATTGTGATATGGGAGGCAGTAGGCCAAAGCTGAAGAGTTTTGGTGGACAACTGAATCTGGGGAGCAGTAGGAAAATGTTTTATCTATGGTTTGCCTGATAGCTGAAATTCCCCAAGGTGGCCTTGCAGACTTCTAGTTTTGGAAAAGAGGCCTTCTTTAATTTTAGATTTGTTTAGAAATTGTGCAAAATCATCACAGCATTCTAAACCCATGGATGTAGCAGTTTTTCACCATAGTGTGCAAATTTAATTCCTTTTGGGCAGAAGAACTTTGAGTGGTGGGATACATGCTCATTATGCAAAAGGCCCTAGGTCTGAATCCTGCAGTCTTTAGTGGAAAGGTGCCAGATATTGGACTGGGGGTGGCTGGGGGTGGAATCTTCTGCCTGAGATCCTGGTGAGCATCAGCCCATCGGAATAAACCATAATGAGCTTGATGGTCAAGCATTTGTTTGGAGTAAGACGTGCTAGCTTTTACTATATTTATCACTGTGTGAGCAAAGTGCAAGATTCATTTTAAGCACTGAAGCAAACAGATAAAATCCAGGTAAGTGTGCTTTATCTCACATCCTCACGGGTCCTGGCTGATTCATATGGATATATTATAAACTAAAATGTAGAAAGGTGTTCCTGTTTGAAAGGCTAAGCAGAAATATTCTATCTGTAAATCTCTTTTATGAAACCCTTAAGACTGCAGTAATCTATAAAGTTGACAGACTCACTGAGTTGAAGTTTACTTGTGCTGATTGTTCATGCTTCCTTTCCTGTCTGCTTTTAGTATTAAGTTACAATTTGCTGGTGATACTTAAGAGGAATATCGGTTGTTTGCATGATTGTGTAATGCTTACTGTAATAAATTAAGCGGGTGAGGTGGGAACTAATGGTTCCCCCACTAGAGAAAACTGCTACGTCTACATAGATTAGGTGTCTCTTGGGCCAGCAAAACAATGACCAAATGTCCATTGATTTAGAGAGGTGGAAGGAAGAGATGTAGCTTTGAAATCCTGGAGTACAGACCTACAGCTCTGACCCCTGTGCACTGTAGTAGGTAGATCTCCCATGCAAATCTTGCTTCATTTTTGTTTGCAGGAAAGAAACTCATTTGTCTGTACCAGGTCAGTGAATATTTTGCCAAATAAGTCAATTCTGGATAAGGGGTTACTGTCTAAAGAGTCAAGATTTCCTGCTGTGCCTGTGGGAAGCCTAATTGCTTGTATGATTGTTACTTGGCAACTGCTTTGTATTTATTCTGTTGTGTTTAATATACCAGTGATTTAATGAATTTTAGTCCCTTCATGGAATTCACTGGGAGGAGATTCAGTCACTATAATCTTTGTTTAGAATGGAGAATATGATCATTCAATAATAATAATAATAATTTGCTTTCTTTGTTCCCTCGTCCAACTCATTTAGTCCTGCTATGGCCTACTTAATCGTTTCAACTGAGTGATTTGATTTCATATCTGTCATGAGTAAGGATGGCGAGCAGGGGGCTCCCATCCAGACTGTCAAGCGCATGCGTAGCACTGATGAATTGTTCAGCCATTCAAAGAGACACAGATCGGGACCGCCTTAACCCTTGGGGGTTATATGTCTGGGTTTTTCCCACGCTTCTTCAGTTTGTTAGGATTCCTGTTAAGTACTAGCAATAAATATTAGAGACCAGTTCCTTGTCTCAGTGTGTTTCCTGGTTGTTAGGACAATATCTCTATTTTAAAATATTATTGTAGAAGCTGCATTATGAGTGTTATTAGACTCCAGGATAAAATCGGCGAGTATTTTTTTTTCTTGCAGTTTCTATTACTGTAATGGAAAATGGGCTTTCTGAGCCAGGATCTTTTAGCCATGGTTTTGGATACTTTGTCATTCTGTATGCAAACCAAGTGCATTGGTGAGTCACTGCCTCCTTGCAGATAGAGTAAAAGGTCTGGAAGCAAACCAATATCTTACACAAATTCTTCCTTGTCCTGAGTCATTCTTGCCTACCTCACTGGCAAAAATTACATTTTGCAATTTTGAAAACTTTGTTAGTTCCCTTGGAAAGGCATTCATTAATGAATTCCTGTCGCAAAGTTTTGATACTGATAATACCATTTGATCCATAGAATTATAGATTGTTAATTTAAAAACTTTATTGCCACAGTAATGCTACTAGGGCTTTGTATTACAGTACTGTATTTGAATTTACATTTGGAGATTCTGCTTACATGGTGCAGCCAATATAGGGTTGTACCACTTGGGCATTTATTGGAATTTTATTTATTTACATTAAAATTTATATCCTACTAGTGCATAACTGGCAGTTGGTGCAGCCAACAGTGACTAACAGTACAAAAGTAATTCAAAAGAAGAACAAAGCAAAAATTTAAAAAGATTAATTAACAAAAGGCAGGCAACATATTCAACATTTGTACTGCCTGTAGAATGAATGCCTTTTTAAATGGGGATGCTTCATCCAGCTGGTAAAAGATTACCAAAGAGGATGCCAGGATGACTTCTTGAGGCAGAGTGTTCCACATTTAGTTGTAACCATATTTATATCTGAATTGGAGAAACTGGAAACCATCTTTCGTTTCTTCGCTTTTATAGTTTCTTCTTTGTTCTATAGATATACTTTCTTGCTCTCCTATGTTTTTTACATTGTATTTTAACTATATACATTGAAATTGAATAAAGTTTTCATTTAAAAAAAAAAAGGAAAGCACTTTCTCGTGTTTCTAATATCCATTCCTTTGCCACAATTCAGACATAGCAAAAAGTTGCCTGCATCACTGAATGAAGTGGGCCATTTAACTCCTAATGCTGAATTCTGAGTTATTTTCCTGAGACTGAAATAAATACTAATTACAGGTTATTATTGATAATGTGAAATAGGCAGTCCAGTTCACTGTTATAATGGCTATAAAAAGAAGTTTGCATTGTGGCAGCTAAATGTGTCCTCTGCACATCTTTTGACCTTTAGAGTCTAAAGGTCAAAAGATGTGCAGAGTTTTTCTGAAGCTGCCAGAAGTTCAGCCATGCTTTGAATGAGGTCATAACTGCAAGATTAGGTTCCAGAGCACGAAGCAAGGATCCAAAGAGTTAGAAGTAGGTGGTAGTGTCAAAAAATAAATCACAAGTCTTCTAGATTACATAAAGAAGGTAAGACAAGAGTGTCTGTGTCATTATTTACAGCTAGTCCTCATTTAGTGACCACAGTTGGGACCAGCAATGCAGTTGTTAAGCAAAGCATCACTAAGTGAAGCTGCGACTGTGCTTATGATCTTACTTCAGCTTTCCTTTGCTGTACAGACCTGCAAAGGTTGTAGATGCAAGGATTGGTCATAAAGTTACTTTTTCATCACTGATGTAACTAAGCAAGTGGCTACATGAGGACTATCTGTATTTCATTAAATTTAGAGGCTGCCCAACTCCAAATGACTCTAGGTATCTTATACTTTAAAAAGTAAAGAAGAGTAAAATAAAGAAAAAGATCATACATGTCTGGAAAAAAGAAACCCAATGCACGAAAGAAAAAATGACGGTCATAGCAACCAACCTACTTTAGGGAGTGTAATGACTTGATAGGTGTATCCCAGGTGTTTTGTGACAGTCACTAAAGTATTTGGGCTGTAAAATCCCTGTCTTTTTATTGTGCTCTCATTTTCAGCCTGCCAAAAACTTATAAACACTATTTTTCACTGCCTTGTCCCTCTCATTCTCTTGGTAGATACCCTCCTGAATTCGTTTTCACTGATTATCAGTCAGTCTGTGCATTAAATAGTGCATAAAACCTGCTCCGGTCGCAAAGGACTCCTGGGCAGTGTACAACAACATACAAACCAAAACACATAATGACTGTCACACTTAATAAAACCCATCACAGGCAAAAGATGGAACTCAAGATAGGTGCCCACATCAGTCAACTGCGACCAAAGCCTTGCTGGAATAAAATAGATTTAATTTGTTTCCCAAATGTCAGCAAAGTGGGGGCTGCATGGATTTCTGGGGAGAGAGTATTCCATAGAGTGGGGCTACCACAGATGCTCACCATTTTATTAGGGGTGAATTTTAGGATGCATTTAATGAGGCACCATGTTCTTAGGGTTCCAGTTTATAACAGTAACAATGATAGCTCAGTTGGGTAGCTAATCCTTGATGCAGTTGATTCCTTCAGTCAGTTAGCAAGAATGGAGAGAAATCCCATCCCAAGTGATTTAGACAGGAAAGAGTGAAAGGAAAAATTGATCGATCAATCAAATCTAACCTGTTTATTTAGATACTGAACAGAGACAATCAAAACCTGCTAAATTCATATTCTGATCAACTGATCAGGAGTGGAAAGGTTTCTCTCTCAGGTGAGTTTTTAAAAGACAAGGGAGACCATTCCATTTTGTTTTTTATTATGCCTTCTCTCCCTTGGGAGGAGTGGAACATCTCTTTTCTGGTTGGTTCAAAGCCAGGGATCTGGAATTGGAGATCTAGGAAATATATAGCAATACAGGAATTAGTGGAAGCTTGAAGCAAATTAATTTTTTTTTGTTTTATGAAAAATGTTCTGAACTGTGGTGCTTTTGTTATCCAATGTTCTATTTGATTCTGCTTTTGTCTGTGTATTTGCGTGTTTCTGGCTGAGACAGTAGCTGTGGAGATAAAACTGGAACACCTCAATTGCTGTTTTTTTTCTTGCTCTTTGGTTTTCAACTCTTGTTCATGTCCTTAACCTTGATATACATAATAAAGACTTGCATTTCTTACTGAATTAACCTACTTAATCTGAACAGATTATAACTGCATACAGTCTCTCTGATCCCATTAAACTACAAAAAGGACGGTGGAAGCAGGAGGTTTTATGCCTCCAGAGTAAACCTGTGCAGAGAGAAAGAGTTTCTTGGGAATAAAGTAGATAGTAGCAGCATTCATCAAGTAGGCTTTCTTGAGGAATTGTGGGAGGATACAGGACTGTGACTGATGAATCTAGATAATCCCTTGTGGAAGTCAGGTGGCTCAGTCCATTACATCTCTCTGCATGCATGTGCTTTACATTAATTATCACTAGGCATACCATACCTTTGCTACAAAATCAGAAAGACTACTAGAGTTTTCTGTATTCCCTTTGTTGCCATCTAGTTGTTCTCCATATTTTTGCATTAATATATCTATTAATTACTGTGTTCAGACTAAATCGACTCTTGAAATAAACCATGGTAAATTATGTAAACTTACCATGAACCTAGACAAAACATTGTCAGTTACACCAACTATTTAATTGTTATGTAGATGCATAGTCCCAAACCCCTGCCTATCTATAATTTAATATGAAAATTCACATGCAGAGTAGCTTTTGCACACCAGTATCCTATGGCTGATGAAGACTATTTGTAGAAGACCAGAAATCATAATGATGAAATAAAATCTTGCAGTACATACTGTACTACATGCAATGTTATTCATTCTCCTGTCCATTTAGGTTTGCTCCTGTACTCATTCATTGTATGTTTGTTTTAGAGAGCTAGTGTGGTACAGTATTGCCTTTAAGACTGGAATTGGGGGAGATCCAGGTTTTACCTTCACCTGTGGAAATATAGTGGGCACTGACACACACACACACTTTCTCTGTCATCTCAACCTATCACACAGGGTTGCTGTTTTGGGGATAAAATGGAGCTCATGTGAGATCTAAATCAAATCAAATCAATCAATAATCTGCTTAGTCTTTGCATATTTTCGTAGGCTGCATAATGTTTCTAATCTCTGCATCTTGAGTTGATAATTATGTCATAATGTCTTACCATTTTCTTCAAGGAGAAGTCCAGTTAAGAATACAAAACTGGTCTGGATTTTTTAAAAGGGCAAGACCCAGAGTACATCCGCTTCTATTGGTGAATTAGCTGTTTTAATTAGCACTGATGTTGCCTTTTTAGATTTTATGGTACTGTAATGAGAATTGCTGCATCTATGCCGTTCCTATGATACTTAACATGGTATTTTCTTAACACTTCCAGATAGTGTTAAAGCAGTCTAACCTTTTTTCCTCCAAAATACTTGTGTATACCCAGTAGAGTTTTCTCTGGCATAAATCTGGAAGAGAGTGAGAAACTGTTGGCATGTTGTTAAAAAGCTTACATTAGGAAAGGAATGTTTTGCACTGAAAAGGAATGTGGTCTGTAATTAAAGCATCATCTCTGTTTGGAAACTTAAATTATGATGGATGCCATTGACTTCCAGAAAGCAAGTGTCAGACTAGACATACCACACCATATAGACAATTGAGGATTTTTTTTTACTTAAAGACATATTTGACTGCTACAATAAATTGATGTTACAATAAATAGATATTCTGGAGGTGGCATTTAATGATGTAACTTTTATTTATGTGTTCATTGTAATAAGCAAGCTGTACTCTAGGACTAGGAATGTTTTATCTAATTGCTGGGTAATCCCATACAAACAAACAGCACTATCAATAATACTGGTAATTTATACACCCTTTCAGTGCAAAGCTATGCATGATGATTCTAATCTATTATATACTTATGAATACAGAATCAGTAGGATATTACTTACTGCAGATTAATCCAGTATTAAAGAGCAACATTTTGTGTGGGTGTAACCTTCACTCTCCTCTGGGGGTGTTAATGAAAACTATTTCTCAGTTCCTCTCCCTCTACTTTTCTCCAATAGTCAGCCCTACTCAATTAATTTAATAATACTTACTTTATTAAAATCACTCTGTTAGACTTTTAGGATGCATCCAGATGAGACTCTGTGTTCTTGGAGGCTCTAGTTAATCGCAGTAGCAACAAGTAGCATATTAAGGCAAGTAATTTGCATGATATTGACCATTGAGTGTAGTACTTCAGTACAGTACTTCGGACTGCAGTTGTGGCATGAGCCTTGCAACAGACATGGCTTTAAAGTGTTGAAGATAGATTATTCATTCATGTTCCTTTGTGTTCTGAAACATATTTTTCAAATCAAAGTCCTCCACAATCTAATAGCTAATTATCTTTAATAATGTAATTATATCAGTGCATTTTACTATTTTACTAGTACTACCACTTGTATTTTCTGAAATGAGGACACTCTAGAAAGGTGCTTGTTTTAGCTAATTCACTATTTACAAGAAGTTATTTATTTGTTTGTTTTTACAGTTTGCATAGAAATCTTCACTAATTTTAACACAATTAGGTAATACGTAACAAGATTGGCTAAAAGGGAGTAACTGGATCAAAGTCTTCCACTAAACTCCTTGGCCTAGTTGGGATTTGTCCTTCAATCTCTCTGGTTAAGATCCAACACATACATATGCATGCACAAACACTCTCGTATGGACAAACAAATACAGTCCTAAGCACACAGCTCAGAGACACAACAGTCAAATAAACAATCCTGACTGCATTCTATCCCTTTTATTTCCCATCCTCTATAGAAATAGTAAGAACAGATGGAGGAAAATTAGGGTCTGGGCTGTGAAGCACAGAAGGGGGAAGAAGGATAAGAAGGGACTAAGACATCGGGTACGTGGTCTGTGGAATAGTGATCCTGGATTGGAAGGTAAATAAGGAGGCAGTAGGGTTGGATCCTGCATTGGAGAGGACAGGAAGGAAGGGTAGAAGGCTTAATTTTGGGGAATGCAGCAGTGGAGACAGGTCTGGAGAGTGCCGTGGTTAAGGACAGGCAGAAGAGAGACATGTCCCAACGGGATGGAACGAGAAAGCAGAAGAAATGGAGACACAGTGAGGTTGAAGAACAAGGGAAAAAGTGAGGGATAGAACTTAAGACCATAAGCAGTACCTTGCTGGATCAGACCTTGGCCCATCTAGTGCAGCAGTCTGTTCTCACAGTGTCCAACCAATTGCACAGGGAAGTCCAACTAGTCTCCCAGCAGATGGCCTTCTGGGGTAGCCATATTGCCATCAAGGCTAATAACCATTAATCCCCATTACTTCCATGAATTGGTCCAACCCTTTTTTGGAGCCAGCCAAGCTCATAGCCAGACCCACAGATGTAGAAGCAAATTCCAAAGCTGAATTACACATTGTGTAAAAAAAAAAAGTCCTTCTGTCTGTCCTGATTCTTCCAAGTTCCAATTTCATTGGCTAACCTCTGGTTCTACTATTTGGGGAAGGGGAAAATAGTTCCTTCTTGTCCAAATTATCCATGCCATGTGTAACTTTGTATACCTCAATCATGTCCTCTCCCATTCACTTCCTTTGTAGACCCAGGGTAACTGCTGCAGCCCCTTGACCGTCTTAGTTGCCGTCCTCTGAACCTCCTGCAGCTCCACTATGTCTTTTTTGAGGTGCAGCAACCAGAACTGCACACAATATTCCAGATGCAGTCACACCACTGATTTTATATGATGGCATTATGATATCAGCATCTCTAGTTTCAATACCTAACATGGTGTTGGCCTTTCTACAGCAGGTACACACTGTGTCAACACCTTCACTGAAGGTTTTACCATTACTCCAAGATCTTTTTCCTCATCAGTCAGTGCTAGCTCCAATCCCATTAATTAGGATTTTTGGTGCCGATGTGCATCACCTTACACTTGCTCATGTTGAATGACAACTGCCATTTTGATGCTTATTCCTCTAATGTACTCCATTATTGTTTTTACCACTCTGAACAATTTAATGTCATCAGCAAACTTGGCTATTCTGCTAGTTACCCCAGATTCCAGATCTTGAACATGGAAGGAGGAAAGTTAAAGGATTTTGAGGATGACACTCCTTCAGCCTCTTTAAAAATAAACAAGCAATCCTAGATATTTTACCTTTTTTTAGATTTTTTAGATTTTAGATTCCTGGCCAGAATCTAAAAACTGGACTTGTCTATGAAATAATGGGTATATAGTCACCCCAATTTTTATCATACAGTGGAGGGTTAGAGGTGCTTCTTTTGGTTGGATCAAGACTGTTGTTTCTTAATATTGATAATGTAGAAGAGAGAAGTTAGGATCAACAATCTATTGGTTCTTTGCAATACTAAAATGTAATTTTTATTCTGAAATTTGTAAGTATAAAATACAGTGTAATAGCACTCTTTGGGAAAATGGTGATCTTTGTCAGGGTATATGACACAAAGAATGCATGTTACCTATATACAAAGGTTGAATGAAAAGTAATTCCTTTACCTCCATAACTTTAGTTTAAATAATTGATATTTTAATAAATGAAACAGAAAAATAATCCTTGACATGAGCTCTTTTGTTACCCATACTTACTCTCCACATAATCACCACATTTACTACATGCTACTACCAATAATACATAACAGCAATCCTCAGTTGCTGTCATAGGTCATCTACTTTGTTCTCAGTCACATAAATCAGCTCTTCCTAGTTCATGATCTGTACATTTTTTGGTTCAGAGATGCTGAGTATTCTTATCAACACAGTCATTGCCATACCTGCATTCAGTCAAAAATTCAATCATGTTGGCAGTGTATTCTTAAAGCACACTGATAAGTATTCACTGCAGGCTTCCATTTCTTGAACAATAACACAACCTTTTCTTACAGCAATTTCCCACCAACTGAAGTGAAAGAACAGATGCTAAAGAATATGCCAGAGCTTCTAGCACATCAGTATTGCCACCAGTTGGCGACTTATAACATTGGAAATACTACCTTTCATTCAACCCTTGTAGTATAACATTGTGATAATTTTCAAGTAGAGGTGCAATGGTTTTTCTTTATCCTTAATCTTTTCTGAGACTGATCCATGGTTTACTACTTATAATTAGATGCTTTTTATGGTGTAGTTGCCTGTTCTAGAGTAAACGACCAGCATTTTCAATTTACAATTAAGCTAGCAAACATATCTCAACACATGTAAGCATGCATGGTTACTCCTAGCTGTCAACACTAGATTACTTTGAAACATTGTTTTTAGATTATGGTTGGATTAAACACAATAACTATGGTAGAAGTATGAGATATTAAAATAAATTTCAGGGACATGATCTTGTACAAAATATTTGTGCAGATGGAATGCTTACTGGAGTGGATTAGTTGTGCTTTAAAGGGTATTGTTTTTATTAAAATCTCACAACACTTATGGCTATTTTCTAACACACAGTTGGTGTGATCAGTTTAGAAAATCACTTGTTGGGATTTTGAATTATATCCAGATTGCTCTTTTCTTGACTTTAGACTTTTGGATCAGTGTTGTGTGAGTGACAAGGACACGGGATCATATTTTCCAAAGTTGCACATGGAGACTTTGCAGATCAGGACTTGGGTGAATTTAGTTACAATAAAAATTTGATTTTATGAGAGACTATGGAACAAAATTCACTAAAATAAAGAAATTAGTTTTATTATGCATAAGTTGTGGGTAAGTCCTTTGAACTATTTTACTGTTTTCCCAAGAAGGAATTAGGCATATGGTTGACAGAATTTCTGTTTGCAATCCAAACACTACAAGTCTAAGTCCTTTCTTCCTTTAGTCCATGTTTTGATGTTTTTCTTTTGCAGGACTGTATTTTGTTTTCCAGTGACTTAAACAGCGTTGTTAAAAAACAACAGTGTTTGAGAAAACCAATTTTTGTTCTGATGATTTTTAGCTATGAACTAAAATGAACCTTTAGGTCAATCTGCACTCACTTCTAACTTTAGCAACGTATTCTCAAAATACTCATTTTACTCTCACTTATGAAGTGAAACTAATGCGGTGATGACTAAATTCCGGATCAGGCAGATTATTATTTTTAACAAAAGACCAATTATATGTGGGGGATAGGTGAGGTTGGTTTAGGATCACGAAGGGAGGAGTTCTTTAACCATTTACTTTCCCTTGTTCTGATGTTAACACTGGAATTGATGCCCAGTGGATATTATGAGCAAAGGGAGGAAAGCTCCCATAAGTACGAATGGCAACTTTCCTGTTACTGTGAATAGCAGATTCCGGTTGTGGATTCTGCTGAGGGCTGCTGCAGAGGCCCTAATCTTCTTAAAGCTGCTCTTGCTCTGTATCACGATCCTGATCCAACTTGCCTTCTCCTCGCACTGCCAGTTCATCATATCCCTCATGAGATGCACAAGGAGAGCTGTCTCACAAACGATGCGTATATTTTGGTCCTAATTTATTCAGCTTCAGGAACATAAAACCCTCTAGAAGTTGTTAGTTTTTATCTCCAAATGTCTTTACTGGCTCTGGTGCCTAGGGTTAGCTCTGGCTTTCTGATCTTATTTTGTACTAGAAATGTGCAAAGCTGACTGATTTTGGAATAGAACTTTCCAAGAAGCTCTGAAAATTTTCATTGCCCTTCTGGACCATGCCTAACCTCTTCTCGGACCATGGCATTCAGTGGTAGTTTGAAAATGTCTGAAAGAGAACTGGCTTGAGGTGTGCTTTTCTGCTCCTGAAAGTGAGTTTTGCATACCTGTATTTTGCACGTGCAGTTTGTGACATGGAAATCACAAGAAACCATCTTCTCTGGGACGTTGCCATAAGAAGCAGTAATATTTAGCATTTCAGTGTCCAGATTTCAGCTACTGTATTTGTGAAGCAGAATCCAATTATATCAGAATATTCTATATAAGGCATATTTTCTGTGTGTAGGCAAATGTTGCCCATCCCTGCCATATAGGTTGTAATAGAAATGTCTGTTGGTGGTTGGGAATTAATATTGGAATATATGAAACAGTTAATTTAGTAATAAAAACACATGTGAAACTAGCCTTGAAAAGTAAAACAGAATTGTTCCTGAAGCCCTTTTGGGTATACTGCGCTGTTTATTACAACTGAAGCCATAATCTCTGATGACTAATATCTGACTCAGCCACCATTTTTCATAAACTGTTTATAAAAATAAAATCCACTGAAGGACACAGATTTTAAAGGATAATAAAATTTGCAGACTGATGCTGTATCACTTTTATCTTCCATGTTAGATGTTCATTAGTAATTTTAATGCTGATTCGATCATGATTGTAATAACATAAGGAAAAACTGCTTCCAATAATTGGGATAGCTTTCATATACTATTAAACCCAACAGTGTAACTCCTACAAACTCAAATGCTCCTGGATTATATTCAGTGGAATATTCAGATGTAATGTCAAATGTTATTCATAAGCCTATGGCTAACATATTCTATCTTGCCCTTTTACTATTGTTTTGTCTTCTGCAAATGGCAATAAACACTTCCAATCATGGTTCAAACCTTTTGAAACAATGCTTTAAATTACGGTTTCCTCAGTGACATCTGCCTTGCCCTTTCAAGTTCACAGTTAGATGGAACTCTTCAAGGCTGCCTTTGATTCCCTAAGTTGGCAGCAAAGTTTCATGAAGAAATTGGACATTTGTTTCATATATATTGGGATCTTGTTTTTTACTATTTACTATTTTCCATCCCATTACTATTAAACTATTACTATTAACTTGCTATTTTCTTTCTATTTAGGAGACCCTAGCACTAAAAATGGTTTAAAATAAGCTTGCTTGCTTATTTATTTATTTGACATGCTTTGATGCCATATGTGTATCTAAGGCAGTTTTATTAGCCTGAAGATATAGGTTCTTCCAAAGTTGTAACTGTGGATGAAGAAGGGGGGCAAAACTTAGTGGTGAGATGGCTGTAGAAGAGATATTATTCCATAGTAAATTTTATTAGGTTTCAAGAGAAGAATAAAAATTATAACCCCCCCCCCAAAAAAAAACTACAAAGAAAGAAAGAAAGAAAACTAAAAAAGTGTGGAAACACAAGAGAATTTTTTTTCAAATTTACAAAAAGTTGTGGCTTCTGACTTTTAACAGCAAGGATATACAAAAATTTCCATAATCAATCTCCTACTCTATATTAAACCAAAACACCACATTATTTCTGTAAGTCATTCCACCTTAACACATAATAAAAATCACTAAGTACAGTTACTCCTCCCCCTTATATTAAAATAAAAAAAAAGTTCATATAAACCTCCTAAACATTTTCTCCCCTCCAAAAGATAAAACATATTTAATTATTTCCTTCCTTCCACTATTCTATACATTTCTGTCTACTACAGTATAAAAAGAATCAAATTAAAAAGCACATTAGTTGTGTGCTGTTGTACTTAATAGTACAACAATTGTAATAATCCCAATCTTAAATAAACCCAAAAAAACAAAGACAATTCAAAATAGTAATTCCATATCTTTAAAAGGGAATAACATCAATCAAATCCTTAAAGCAAACCAGATAAACATTCTTTGACCCTAATACAACAGTTTTAATAATTTTAATCTTAATAAACCCAAAAAACAAAACCAATTCAAAACAGTAAATCCACATCTTTAAAGGCAAACAGCATCAATCAAATCCTTAAAGCAAACCAGATGAACATTCTTTAACCCTTATCCCACTTCAAAATAAACCAGAGGAGTTACATATCCCCACAATGTGCACAGAGCTTTCCTCTTGCAAGAATCAAGCAGCCCAACTGCCCCCCTCAAAGATTCCAGGTTCTTTTCATGGCATTTTACCGGGAGATCGATTTTGCTTATGGCTTGCAGATCACTCTCTCCCTTAGATTTCTCCAACTCCACTATCCAAACTTCATCCAGCATCTCGATAAAAATCCCAATCTCAGTCTTTAAAAAACCCATCTATCGCTCTTAAATTCCTCAAGTTTCATCCACCACATCCCCAACCTGATGGCACATTTTAGATCTCATATTTTCCACAATGTTCTGGATATCTTGCATAAAAGCTTGATAGAAGTCAGAAGAAATCTGTTTAAAATTCTGGTGAAAGTCAGATAGAATCTGTTTGAAATCCTCCATGTCTCACACAGTAGATTATGGCTCCCCCTAGGAGCTTAACCAGCGAAAGTCGAAGATATGGAAAGGTTCCGGAATGTATTTACACAAGCAAAAGTGAGATATGCAGACTGTTCTCAATGGAAAGTAGAAACAAAAAGCTGAAGGTTCAAATCAGCTGATTCAACTTTTAGGAAAATGCTAATATCTTCAAATTTAGTACAAAGATAATAACAGGAAGACAACTGTTTACTCTCAATCTCTGAAATTTCCTCTGGAAGAAAAAAAAATCAAAAACTTAAAAGAATTTTTTTAAAAAAAAAGTAATCCCAAAAATAATGTTAAGCACCAAGAGAACCAGCTTCTCCTCACTGTAGAAGTCCTCTCTTGGGGTACATGTACTTAAAAGAAATATAAATTGGGTGATTTAGAAATGGGGTGGCCGGTCTTAGTGTCTCTTTAAGGCTACAGTGTGGCTTGGAAAGTGATGAAGTCCCCGCTTCCCAGCTGGCTCTTACTAGTTGAATGCGAAATGCTGTTTGTGATCTTCTCGCTTCAAGCAACTGTCCAGAGGACAGATGGGATGATTCCAGGTATTCTCCTTGATCCGGAGAACATTTCTGGACTTCAGGAAAACCTGCCTGAGCCCAAAAAAAGTTGCCACGTTGTCAGTTCCGCCCACTGAACCAGCGGGCACAGCCGTTCAGTCCGCCATTCCCATTGGAAGCCAGAAGAGAGATACTATTCCAGATGCTTTGGAATCTTTTTTTAAAAAAAATTGATGCATAGAGCTTTAACTTCCATGAATGTCATACTACCAGATGCTTTTCTAAGAGTAAAATATGATAAATGAAGGTAATTTTGAAATAGAATAGAAGGGGAACAGTTATTTATAGACAATTGGAGGAAACTTTTTTGTGTTTCTTCTTAAGATATATGCTAATATTGACCTGGTAATTTTAAACTATATGTAATTGAGATTCATGTATGACTAGTCAGAGACAAGTTTGTGATATATGAACATAAATGTGTCAGAACTGTTAATTGTTCTTTCTTTTGTGTCTCATTTGCAACATTTAACAGCAATATGTGATGCCTGTATTCATTTTACTATGTATTGTTTATATAGTTTTTAGAATATGTAGGGTTTCTTTTTCATCCGTTTAGTTTGTTGATAAAATACTTGCAGAGTATCTCTTTCGGGATTTGAGGTGTCTTAAAACTGACATGTGTTAACATGTATCTCTTCATTTCTTTTAATAGTAATTTGTGAAGTAGCTAATTTCATTTTCTTCTCTTATAGATTACTTTGAATATTTGAGATTATAAGAGGAGGTAAAAGTAAAGCAAATCATGGTTGAATCAGTTGAAACTGCAGAATGCTTTGATCTTCCTACTGGAGTTAGTGTAGATGCTATTTAACTGCTTTTTAAAAAAAGTATGGATCAAAGGTATTTGTACATGTGTCTTTTTTAAACAAAGAAGCTAATGTAAGAAAATGTAGTACCATATGCTGAACAATTCCCTGGGGTAAACATTGAATAGTATACCTTGTAAAGATGAAAATAGTCCATAGCATACATGTTTTGTTACTATGATAGAGCAATGAAAACAAGTTATCTGTAAAATTCAGTGAATATGGCAGAATTACATGCTGTTAGACATTAATTGAGGAAGCACCCTCTTTAAGCATAAACTTTAAAAATGTTTAGAGCTTTCCCAACTTTGGAGACCTGATGGTCTAATATTTAAATGTGGGATATTCTTTTCCAACACTAATCTGACTCATTTCTTCCATGGTGGTTGTGTTGAAGACTCTAGAAGAACACTTTTTTAGATGGGTTAGTCAGTTGCTTTTTCTCTTTAGTGAATTCCTATTTAGTGAAATTCTAATATTTTTTTATTTTCTATCTTGTTAAAGTGAGCATTTTAAGTTTAATAGTACAGACTATAGGCTATTCCTGAATTGAATAATCAACTGAACTATCCAATTTTAGTACTGGGTTTAAACTAAAGGCAACAGATAAAGCTTGTTTTGAAACTCTCAAAATATGAGACAAATATTGAAGTTATCACTAAATGAGAAATTCTATTGCTCTGAAATCCAATAAGAAATGATTGCATTTCATTATTTCAGATCAACTATTTTCTGAATGTCTACTTTGACATTATGTATGTGGCAGTTTTTAAATAGGAAATTTCTAGTGATTTACATATAGTTCTTAGAGTTCATCAAATACGATTCTCTTTAGATCAACATTGAAGTCTATTGTATAAAAAAAATAATTGGATGTCTTCTAATTCATTACTGTACAGGGATACAGGGTTATGCAGTCTAAAAAATTAGATCAGATATACTGGTATCCCTGTAAGTTGATTCTTGGAGAATGAAGAATTGGAGTCTCTTTTTTAAATTCTCATATCAGCTGGGAATTGGAATTAATTGGAAATTTCCTAATTATCATGAATGCTTCAGAACTTCTGTAATGAGAGAAAGTTTTGCTTAATAAAGAAAATAAGAGGGAAATAGAAAAAGCAGGAGTCATATTGAGCTCTTTTCATCAGAACTGGATTATTGTTTGACCTTTATTTATTTAAGGTCATTATTGATGGAATTTATTGTCAAGCTATGAATTTAAAACTTGTGTAACCCTAGAGAAATTTAAGGTATTAGTATTATTGAAAGTGTGCCTTGGATATATATAAACCAAGGGTTAGCTACAGCAGAGAGTATCCACGTTTGATCTGAATGTAACCTTTTTGCAGGCCTTTCCAGCAAATAACCTTCTCTAGTGATCATGATGGATATTGAACTTAATGAACCATATGATGCATATTCAAATCTACTGAAGTACCTGCAAGCCATTTGAGTGCATAATTGCATGAAAATGCAACAGTATGCTAAGATGGACAAACCAGGAAAGATCAAAGACTGATGGATATGTTCAAAATAAATCTCTGCTAGTCAGTCCTCAGTATGCTTTATACATTTCTTTGAATATTCCTATTTTGCAGTGGATAAACAGAACCTGTTACAAGATGGATATTTAGGAAAAGCAAGTAAATAACCAAGTAAAGTTTACTGTGAGAAATAAAATCAAATGCAACAGTACTTTGTCAGGGATTATATGATCTCAAAGTATATTTTCTGATGGAGAGACTGTGCAAATAAACTCCTTCAAGTACTGCCTGGATTAACAAATAATTTTAATAAGCATTAGTTTAGTGAAGTCATGATGATCTTTGTAATAATTGCATTAAATTGCAATATAGATTACATTTTGTACACACTGTAATATTTGCCATGTTAGATAATTTCTCTTCCCCAGCAAACTTTGGCTTGATTTCACACTATTCCTGATTTTATAAGCCTCAAATGTTCCTGGGTAACTGAATTAAATTTAGATAATAATGAACACTATGGTTTATTTTCTTTTTCATTGCTAAAGTGCTCCCAATTAACTTGATGACATCTCTTCAGTGTGGAATAGAAGTTGTTTATGCAAGATGCTTTTCCATTACTATTCCATTCCATGATCAAAGCTCCATTTTTTATATTAGGACACTGCTGCAGTCCTTTTCCAGGCAGCTTGGTATATGTTCCCTACCTGGAGTTTATATATATCTTAATGCAGACTATAGAATCTGTTAGAATTGCATCCTCTTTCGTACAAAGAGGGAGGAGAAATGAGATAAAAATAATCTGGGATTGTCCACTATCTTCAGGATATTTCAACTTGCACCACAATTGGTTTGCAGTTTAACTAACATTACATCTTTGTAAGAGGTAATAAACATAGAAGATTTCTCCTAAACCCACTCCTGCCACTCTCTTTCCATCTATCTGTAGTTCTTTGCACTTGAAGGGTTTTATCACTAATAGCATTCTACCAGCACAAATGTATCACTGCCCTGCAAATTGTTCTTTCATTGTTTTACACAGAAAACAAATTGCTCATTCCATGTCACCGTATTATTAAGTATCTTTGCAATGCTATTGAGATATTCTTAAAGGTCTTTCTAAATTTGTAGGGTTTATGGCATGAAAGCCAGCTGGGTGACTTTGGGCCAGTCACTCTCTCAGCCCAACCCACCTCACAGGGTTGTTGTTGTGGGGAACATAGAAGGAGGGAGGAGTATTAGGTATGTTCACTACCTTGAGTTAACCAAAATATATAAAGGTGTGATAAAAATATAATAATAATAATAATAATAATAATAATAATGCTTTGTTGACTAAATAAATTATTATTTCACTGCTTGGAGAAAGAACAGAAATACAGACTAATAGGTAATACATTGTTAACATGAAAGAAGCTATTGTATGTATTGGTGTACAACTACATAGTGTACTTTCAGTATTTTATATCTTAAAAAAATTATGTAAAGAATCATATATGCATTATTAACTATATCACATGGAGTATTTTCTGAAGTTTAAAATATTATTGTAAACATTTATCCTGGACAACTTATCCTGAGTGGTTCTGATGTGTATCTTTGCTGTTAATTGCTATCTTCATCCAAAATACATATGTAATGAGTAGTCTGGTTTGGTGAAATATGAAGAACAAAATTGAAGGATAGCTGTATTTATTGAGTGAGGTTTTAATCCTGTTCCTCTCAGTCTAGTAGCAATATATCACAGTGGTATTTCTCTTTTAACTGATTAATTATGTGCCATCAAGTTGGTGTCAACTCTTAGCAACCACATACATAGATTTTCGCCATAATGATCTTTCCCTAATCTGGTCCTTCAGATCTTTTTTTTAAAAATTTGTTTGTTTATTTACATTTATTAGCCGCCCAACTCCAATAGACTCTGGGTGGCATACTGTACAAAACAACATAAAAACAGCTAAAAACATCAAATCAGATGGACAGCCGAAACATCTTCCAATGGTGCACCCATTGCCACTGTGACTCAGACAGCTTGCTGCTGGTTGTTCTCTTCTCTTTCCTTCCACCTTTCCCAGAATTAGAGCCTTCTCCAGAGAGCTGGGTCTTCACATAATATGTCTGAAGTAGGATAGTTTGAGCCTGGTCATTTGTGCCTTGAATGAGGACTCTGGGTTGATTTGTTTGATGAGTCATTGGTTTTCTTGACTGTCCATGATATTCTCCAAAGTCTTCTCCAACACCAAAGTTCAAAGGTGTCAATATTCTTCTTATCCTGCTTCTTCAAAGTCCAACTTTCACTTCCATAGAGTGTCACAGGGAATACCATGGCTTGCATGATTCTGATCTTTGCAGGATAGACACATCACGGCATCTGCAGATCTTTTCCAAGGCCCTCCTGGTTGCTTTACCAAGTGCTAGTTTGCGGTGTATTTCTTGACTGCTTGTTCCTTTATTGTTGATTGATCTTAAAAGACAGAAGCTATCTACCACTTTGATATATTCATTATCAATTCTAGGGCTGGTTGTTCTACCTGTTGCCATTAGTTTGATCTTTATATTTAATTTTAGCACCATTTTT
Organism: Candoia aspera; assembly: GCF_035149785.1. NCBI lineage: Eukaryota > Metazoa > Chordata > Lepidosauria > Squamata > Candoiidae > Candoia > Candoia aspera. Next base: position 189,257,193 of record NC_086153.1, on the reverse strand, counting down.
TCACTATGCTCCTTAACTTTTATTACTAGAGCTTACAGATCCTTTCCATTTTCAGCTGTTAGAGTAGTGTCATCAGCATGGCATAGGTTATTGATGTTTCTTTCTCCAGTTTTAAAACCACATTCATACTCTTCCAATCCAGCCTCCCTAATATATATTCAGCATATAAATTAAATAAATAAGGGGAGAGTACACAGCCTTGTCTCACTCCTTTGCCAACCTGGAGCCAGTCTGTTTCACCATGTTCTGCTGCTACTGTGGCTTCCTGACCTGTATATAAGTTTCTCATGAGGGCAATGAGATGTTCTGGGGTTCCCATTTTTCTGAGCACATTCCACAGCATGATGTGATCAACACAGTTGAAGGCCTTTCTATAATTGATGAAACACATAGTGACTTCTTTTTGGTATTCTTTGGCTTTCTCAGTTATCCTGTGTGCATCAGCAATAATGTCTCACGTTCCTTGGCCTTTTCTAAAGCCAGCTTTAACATCTGGCATCTCTTTTTTCATGTAGGGCTCTAATCTGTGTTGGATGATCCTAAGCATTGTTTTGCTAGCATGTGAAATTCAGATACGATAGTTTGCACACTCTCTTAAGTCTCCTTTTTTTTTTTTGGTATTGGAATGTAGTGTCCTGTTCAGACTACGCAGCCAGGCAAGGTCTTATAAAACACACTTTATTAAATAACTATTTACAATAATTAAGTCCTTGAATTTGAAGACTCAAATCAAGAAGCCCAACTGGGCACAGCAGGCAGCGAAACAGGACTGGATGCAACTGGAACGCAGTGTGCTGGAAGTAACAGATCTCGAACTGGAATGGTGTGCTGGAGCTGTTTTGATGGTGAATCACTGGCAATCTGGAACTGGGTTGGGTCTGGACACGGCAACTGGAGCTTGGAAGCAGGACTCGAACTCAGGACACAAAGCTGGTTTTGGCTAGGAACTCTGGACTCGGATGAGACTTGATGCAGAACTGGAACTCGGAGCAAGACTGGACTTGACTAAGGTCTCTGAACTAGATTGTGGCTTGAGGTAGGACTGGAAATCGGAGCAAGGCTGGAAACTTGGAACAAGGGTGGACTCAGCTGGAAGCCCTGGGCTAAACTGGATTCCCTGGACTAGAGACTGGACACGTGGAGCAAGGCTGGGAACTCAGAGCAAGGCTGGACTCGACTGGATGCCCCAGATTAGACTGGATTCCCTGGACTAGAGACTGGACACGTGGAGCAAGGCTGGGAACTCAGAGCAAGGCTGGACTCGACTGGATGCCCCAGATTAGACTGGATTCCCTGGACTAGAGACTGGACATGTGGAGCAAGGCTGGGAACTCAGAGCAAGGCTGGACTCGACTGGATGCCCCAGATTAGACTGGATTCCCTGGACTAGAGACTGGACACGTGGAGCAAGGCTGGGAACTCAGAGCAAGGCTGGACTCGACTGGATGCCCCAGATTAGACTGGATTCCCTGGACTAGAGACTTGGAGCAAGGCTGGGAACTTGAAGTAAAGCTGGGCTTGGCTGAAAACCCCGAATTAGGCTGGATTCTCTGGACTAGAGATTTGGAGCAGGGCTGGAAACTGGGAATAAGACTGGACCTGGCTGGAAGCCAGGTCCAGGTCCTTTCTCCCTCTCTCTCTGCCTTATCCACCTAGGTCTGTACAGGTTGCTGTGTCACACCAATTGTCCACTTGGCTAAACTATTCCTATTGGGAGTTTTCACTAATGTCTAATACTAAAAAATATAGTATCTATTACAAAGACAGGCTCAAACGAAGCCTTGTCAGATTTAGTAGGCAATTGTAACAATTGATTGTTTAAAATCTTAGCTTAAATACAAACTAACTTTGCTATTCAAACTGTTGTTTCCAAAGTTATTCAGAACATAATGCAAATGCTACTTGTTGGTAATGCTGAATGTTCATATTCATATCAATGGTGTTTGTTTGTGGAGAAAATGAAGATGCTGTGATTACCATAACTATTCGGCTTCCAACCTGTTCTGTAAATGACCCTTGTATTTCCAAACAAATAAATCTGAACTGGGATAGGGTAGAGAGAACAGATTTTAACAATTTGGTTGCAAAGTAACTTGTCACTTGGGAAATCATCAGAATGGTGTAATCAATATCATTTGAGGAAGAATTCTGCTGTTGAAAAACATAGTAATTATTCTGAAGAACAGAAGCTCCCATTTGTTTACTGAGATTAAATGCTTTTCATAGCTTTGATAGATGGAAGCTAAGAGACCTGCTTTTGTTTGACATTTGCTTGTCTTTGTTAACTCAGGAATACATAGTAGAATGGATATGTGTGTAGCATCACTCTCTCTTTCCTTCCTCCTTCAAGGTTTGGTTTGGATGCCCCTTTCTGTTAATCTGACCTGTCCATGTAAAGAACACCCTCCTGGAGAAATGCTGAAAATCACTGGGCTCCCCCCTTCCATGGAAAACTGAATGGAATCTGGTGTTAATCTGTGAAAGGAGATCCCTAGAATTTAGCTGCAGTGATGACTTCTGAGGAGAAGGGTCTATCTCCTGCTCACAGAACCTCCACACCATCACATAAAAGTGACTCCTCTTCCTCATATTCCCAGTGGGAGAGTAGGCAGGTAAGTGAAAGGGTGTCCTTTTAATTGTGGATGTAGAAACCCTGCAAGTTAGTTGGGGTGTTCTTTATTTATTTCACTGTTTGAAGAAAAAAGTGAAAGTCAATGCATAAAATTACGCTCTTGTAAAGGTAGCTGCTCTTAATATTGACAGAGTCCTACGTAAATCTGTAGTCTTTTGTTTTCTGCTACTACTTTAGCCTACATTATTCTAGTATACCCACTCAAGTTGCATTATTTTACAGTCTGCCTAATCCCTCCCAGTGCTGCCTTGAGACCTTATCCCTAAAGGTTCAGTCTCTCTGATTCTTCCACCCACCCTGTTGGATCATGTTCAGTTCTATCATTAGTTCTTTGCATTCTGACACTATCGGGTTACTTCCAGCCCTCCTTCAGATGCTCTGCTGCCATTCCCTGATTCCTTATGATTGAACAGTACTGGTAGCATCAGTCCTTTGCTTTTTCTTTTTTGCAATACTGATGGTAATGGCCAGCAGTGTGTCAAAGTGAAGTATTGGTCCCTCAGTGCCTGCCATTTATACTTCCTAAGCACGCCTCTAGGTCCACATGGGACCCATTGCTATTCTGACAAAATTTTCCCGTGTCAGAATTACCCTTCCTTGAGAGCTGTTAGCTTGTCTATAAGGAAAGGATCATAAATAGTTACATCATTCTTTATAGAATATATCTTTGTGAATTGAGCCAGAACTTACAAAGCAAATTGGAGTCGGCATTAATTATTAATTCCAAATCTAAACATATGTTTTAGCTGAAAGATAAATGAATTCTATATACAGTAACATGTGTCTTGGCAGTCCTAGATTTGACCCATGACTCACAAGAAATTACAAATTGTTTCATTACCCCCAGGTTATGCCAAAATTCCTCCCTGGTAATTACCTCCACTTTAAGAAAGGAATACATTACAGAGATGCAGGATTGTATTGATAGTATTGTACTCCAATAATTATTCACCATTTGTTAATTGGTCTTTTAATTTCTTGAACCTTAATTTGATCATTTTAAATTCTGTGATTAGAAAAATTTCTGTCTCCCACAAAACATTAGTCACACTTGCTATTCAGATAATATTTTCATGATGCATCTGTTTTGTGGCTTATGTTGTTTCTATATTTCTCTTCCCAAATGGCTAAGGGTAGTTACAATAAAAGGTAAATCACTTAAGTACAGTACAGTACAGTACAGTAAAGTACATGTTAAAACATTTGAGACCACTAAACATTATTAAAAGGCAATCAGAAAAGATGGATCTTTAAGGCTTTATTAAAGACCTCTAAATAAGGTAGATATGTAGAGGGAATAACTCTTATTAAAAGCCAGTCTGAAAAGATGGATCCTCAAGGCTTTCATAAAGACCTCTAAGGAAAGTAAAACCCTGAAGTATAGAGGGAATAAGTTGCTTTCCCCAACCCAGGGGCAAAGGCTGAGAAAGCCTGGTCCTGATGAGTTGCTGACAGCCAAAGAAAGACCTCTCTTGATCATTTTAATGATTGGTGGGAATAATGCAAAAAAAGTTGTTTTCTCAGGTGAGCTGGGCCTAAGCAGTTCAGGCTTTAAAGTACTGATAACCAGTACTTATTATTCCACCTGGAAAACTATAAGTAACAAGTGGAACTGCTTAGAAAAAGGCATAATATTGTCTCTTTGTTAGTCCCAGACTCCATTCTGGTTGCTGCATTTTGAACTGGCTGTGCAGTTCCTAAACTATGTACACATTGCTGTAGTCTGGTCTGGAAATTATGAACGGGAACAATGTTTTGATGTCACTCACTTTGTACTATACAGCTGGTAAAAGTGTTCTTGGCCATAGTTTCAGCCTACACTACCAGGGTGAGACCAGGGAATCCAAGACTACTCTCAAACTGTACATCTGTGATTTCTGAGGCAACATAACTCCATCCAGAACATAAGAAACAATCAGATCCACCAGAACATGGTATATCAGAATGAACACTTCCATTTGCTTGATTGTTTCCATTTTCTTATCCCTTGTCCAGCCCATTCCTGCCTGAAGACATATATTAAGAGAGATAGCATCATTATCTTAAAACAAGGGCATGAAGAAATAGATTTATGTGTCTTCAGCATACTGACAAATATTTCTGTATCAAAAATATAAATAAGCCAGTTGGGTTGTGCCCAGTGGTGCCATTCAGCAGGCAGAAGCTGATTCACTGATGTAATTGCTAGAATCCTACAGCTGGAAGAACCCATATAGTCCAATGAGCCCAACTCACTGTTCGTGCAAACATCCAAATTAAAGCATTCCCAGTAGATTGCTGTCAACCCTCCCCTAGATCACGACCAAATTTCTGGTAAATTGGTTCCTCTATTGTGCATTTGTGTAATTGTTTCTTCAAGAGGTTTTAACTAAACATGACTTGCCCTATGCAAATATCAAGCACCCAGAGAAGATTATCTCAACTTTCTGCCCTTTTAAAACCTCCATTTTCTATAAATGATGTTTTGATAGGTAACAGGTGAATCTCCTTAAAAGAAAGCACTTTCAAAAAGAACATTGCAAGACAGAAATTCAAATCAGTGTTCTTTCAAACATATATATCAAGAATAAATTTATTCTGGGTAATAATTCTGTGCTTGACAGATTTAATTCAACTCAAGGCATGATCAAACTCATGTCGCAAACATAGAGTTTGACTTAGTTTGATCTAATTAATTTCCATATACAGTGTGGAATTATTACAGTGTATAAAGTGAATGCACTCAGATATTTCAACAAGTTCTTGCATAAAGTATCCATCCATTAAGTCTAATGGACCTGCTTTGCTATGGGTGGCATCTGCCATCATAATTACAGCTACCACATCTGGGAACAAAAATCCAGGCAACCAACAGATGTGGGAAAGAATCAGAATTTTCACTTTCTATAAATAGAGTACACATATAATCTCCTATTGTACTTTAGACAAACAGCTGTGGATTTCAGCCACTTTTTCTCAACTCCTAATTTGGAAGGGAGGAAAAAAAAGTTAATTATGACACCGTAAGTTGGAAAAAAAAGGCTGTGGAATGTTAAGGTATTAAATGAAATAACACACAGTACTTAAAGTTGTAAAATACCTTGTCAATTTTGTTTATTTATTAGAATAAATGTATATTTTGCCTTTCCATCTGAATCAGCTTGGGTAACAACAATATCTCATAGGACACTTCTGTGGTGTAATATTAAAATATTTTGAAATTATAAGGGTTGATGATAGCTGTTTTGTGTATTTCTAAGAACTACCCCAAAGAGTCTTACTTTTGTGTGAGAACTAGGTATTTTCTATGACAAACATTTATTCCATTCTTTTCTTTGTGCTTTAGGGTGGCCATGTGTTCGAGCGAAATGCTTCTTCTGGAAGCACAGACTTGATTATTGGGAAACAGTTGTTAGAGAATGAACCAGTCACTGTATCTAAAGTAAGTAAAGTCTTGGTTCCTGCATCAGTAACTGGTTGCAGAACATATGTAATAGTTGGACATGTTGAATAAGGCTGTGCAAATCATTTGATTGCAGCAATGCTGTAAGACAAATGCCACTCCTCAAGCATTGAGGTGATGGCATTGAAGTCTGCTTTGTCGGCTTTTCTAGGTAATCTGCATTTCTACAAAAATAGTGATGCTGGGATTAATAATAAAAGAGAATGGTTCAGATTATACCTAAAAAGTACATGCATCTTTAAAAATATTAGAAGAGCTTGAAAAAACATACTTTCTGGATTGCATTCCATGCATATAAATAGTTGCATATTTTTTGGATTTTTTTTCCAAGTAATTCAACGACTTTTATTCAAAATGGAGCTTGCACATGCCTTCCGGACAGGTGATGATAATGGACAGTTTTAATTTTGCCAATTCACATCCTTTTCATCCTGCCCATCTTTCCCACCTTGAATCATCACTGCTGAGTTTCATATCTCTAGAGGTCTAACAGAAGTTGCTCAGCCTAATACTGAAAATGTGAATCTTTGGAAAAAATTGTAAAAACAGAATCCTACAGCTTCTTAAAATGTGTTTCTCATTTACATTATCAGGAAGAAATTTTGGATTAGGCAACAGGGCCTTTTAAAATTATATGCTTATTCCAGCAATTGAAAAAAATATTAAATAAAAATGTCTATAACTGCTGTCAAGCATAGCATGAAAACACATTATTCATGGTCTTGGGAAAGCAGTACTGTGCATCTGTTGTCATAAATTCTGGCTCTGGAAAGAACAAATGACTGCTATCAATGCATTTTCTTCCTGACAAAAGAACAACGGCAAATTACATGAAATGAAGCAACCACAACAAGAAGGCATACAAGTAGTCCTCGAGTTATGAAACTAATTGGGACTGGAATTTCTGTCGCTAAGTGATGTGGTCGTAAAGTGCCACATCATGTGACCACATCGCTTAGTAATGGCAATCCCGGCAGTCCCCGTTGCTGCCACTAACTGAATCCCATTGGTCATTAGGCGAGGACCCACCCTGATCCAAGCCATTCTCGGCTTGGTCCTTCCCACCCTAAGTAAGGTAATGGACTGCCTCCTTTACCTCCTCTTCAACTCCCGCCACCTGCCTATCTCCCCACATCTCTGCCCTTTTGGCCGCCCTGCACAGTGTCACTTGGCTGCAGTGGCGGCAGTGCTGGGGCTGAAGTAGAGGCCCGGGGCCTTCAGCAGTGTCAGCCTGTCGCCCCTGCCCCTGGGCCTTTACTTCAGCCCCAGCGCCGCCGCAGAATGCCGCCTCAAGTTCCACACCATGGCCAGTCACCCCAGTGCCACAGTGCAAGGCCCCAGCTGCCCCGCTGCCCTGTGCTCCACAGGCCTTTCTGCGTCCAGCTGACCTTTGCCATCTTCCTCCCAGTGCTATCAAGGTACGCCCAGCCTTGCCTTATACGAGGCAGCTGCTGTCATCTCCAGGCCTTCTTCCCAAAGCCATTCATGCCATTCCCCAAATTGTGTGCACCATTCTTGCAATGCTTCGGAAAGCGTTTAGAAAGCTTGTGAGGCCTTCCCAAGCATTGCAAGAAGGCTGTGCCCGCCATTCTCCAAATCGTGCACACTGTTTTCATGATGCTTTGGAAAGCCGTTCAGTTTGGAGAATGGTGTGCACGATTTGGAGAACAGTGTATGCAATTTGGAGAATGGTGCGTATGGCCTTGGGAAGAAGGCCTGGCATGGCCAGCAGCTGCCTCATGTAGGGCCAGACTGGGTGCACCTCATCAGCATCAGGAGGAAGACAGCAAAGGTCAGCTGGGTGCAGCAGGGCCTGCAGAGTGCAGGGCGGCAGGGGTGGCTGGGATTTTGTGCTGTGGTGGCTGGCTGTGGCTTAGGGCTTGAGGTGGCACTCCGTGGCAGTAGTTGCAGTGGGGCTGAAGTAGAGGCTTGGAAGCTGTGGTGGCTGAAGGCCCCGGGCCTCTACCTCAGCCCCAATTGCCGCTGCTGCTGCCAAGGAGTGCTACTGTGCAGAGAGGCCAAAAGGGCAGAGATGAGGGAGAGATAGGTGGGTGGAGGGAGTTGAAGTACACCTGCAGTCATGACTGTGGGTGGGCTGGTAAGTGCCTGAATTGATCACATGACTGTGGGGGCGCTGCAACAGCTGTAAAGTTGGGGACCAGGTGTAAGTACCATTCATTCAGCACCACCGAAACTTTGAACAGTTGCTGAACTAATGATAATTAAGTGAGGACTACCTGTAATTAATCTATGTAATTTACATGGCATAATTAGTTTATATTGGTAATTATTGTTGTATTCTACATACTGGGAGAAAGTTATGACTTAATAGTCAGATATTACTCCTTCTTTGAATAGTCAGCTCTTTAATTCATCTTCGTTAAGAGATTTTCATTTTTATTGTATGAGATTTTGAAAACAATTTTGTATACAAATACTGCAAAATACGTAATGAGAAACCTTTTGCTGAAGGCTGAATTCAGCATAACGCAGTCCTTTAATGTAGCTCTACAGTACATCAGCAATGCCAAAACAACTTGAATAATAGGAACCATAATACTGAAATTTTGATTGTTTGGTATTGTTCCCTCCCCGTCTCTCCCCTTTATTCAGGAGCCAGACAACTGGGAAATTATAGAAGGCTTGAAAATTGGTCAGACTAATGTTCAGAAGCCAGACAAACATGAAGGATTCATGCTAAAGAAAAGGAAATGGCCTTTAAAAGGTTGGCACAAGGTAAAATACCTGTAAAACATGTTAGATGCCATTACTTTCAATTATAAGACAAAATTCATCATGCACTGTAGCAAACTGAACCCTCTTCAGACGCTGACTAACAGTCATTGAACCATGCCTGCCTCTTGAGTTCCTGACTTTGAATTGAATGGCAGTCTGAAGGAGAGTTTCACTTTTTTCGTTTCTTTGTTTTGCACTCATGTAACATGTTGAATTCTATCAGCATTCAAGTGAACGTGATTAAGCCTTCTTCATTTCCTTGCAGGGCTAGAAACAAGCATGTGTTCATATGCCCCTTACAGAAGTTTAACTGCCTCAACATACATATGTATGCTTCAGATATAAATAAATATGTATAAATATGTACTGCATACTTCAAATATAGATACACACGCCTAGGGAGAGGGAGAGAAAATGGACTGCGCAGTATAAATTATATTCTCATATGAAATTTAAAGTATACAGTATGTGACTCAGAGTAAAATATACTGTATTTCTCTGTGGCACAGAAAACACCAAATGCAATGGCTAAATTGGCTTGTTTGAGCAGAGAAAAGACGATACCTGTATTTATTGGTGACTGGAAACCCCTCATGGACTTTTTGTGTAAAAAAGAAAAAAAATGAACTTGTGATTTATGGTGTTGATGGTTAGACAGGATAGAGTATAGAAAGAAGAGAGTCATGATGTAAACTTAGAAAGAGAGGTTAAAATATAATTCAAGTCAGGGCTCTGGCTGTGTGCTTAGGATTGTTGTCATGTTGGAAAAATACTAACTGCTGGGAAGATCAGAAGCTACTTCTTTATATCTTTTTTATATCTTCTTTTTTCTACTTTTCTTTTTTCTTTTTACCTTCCTCTTACTTTTTCTTTTTTGCACTTTTAGCTTTTTCTTTTATTTCTCCCATTTTTTTTCTCCTTTCTTGTTCTCCTTTAGTTTGTGTTAGTTCTTTTTATTGTAGTTAAAACTCTCAATAAAAAGCATAGATGATAGATACAGATATAAGAAGATACCAAATGGTAGTTTGATTATTGTGAAAGTAATTGTTCCAACTCCATTAACTCCTGAAAGAGTCCCTCTTTTGGGGGAGATGTGCGGTAATTCAATCTGAATGAATGAATGAATGAATGAATAAATGAATAAATAAATAAATAAATAAAGCCTTTGCCAAAAGACAATCAGTTATGGAATGAATGATACAGGAACCTTTGAGTATGATATATGGAACTGGGTACATTTTTGCTGTTCAACAAAGTAAAAGTTTCTCTGAGATTGGAGAAGCATTTGACTGATATGGTTCATATAAAAAGTGAATCAGTTTGGCATGAGGCCTCTGTATCTTTTAATTCTGGTCCTGAATGCAAAGGTTTGCAGGAAATCAGGTTCTCTTCATTTAAGGGGTTCTGCCGAGTAAAGTTGCTTAAGATCACAGCTTTCAGAAACCTAATTCTGGTCAAGCTTTCAGATGCAGTAGTTCAGTAGAGTTCTTTGAACTGCCTCATGTAGCCTTGATTTAATTCTGCCCAATAAAGCAGAATCACTTTCAGAAATTCAAAAAGGCCCCTTACAAGCTTCAAGTACAAGCTGCAAGATCTTGCTGCTTTTGTCAGAATGACAAAAGCAGTATTGCACCTGAAGCTCTGCTCTTTTGGGACATCTGTGTTACATCACAATGCATGTAGACAAGGGCAGGGCTTGCATCAAATGCTGCAGTGCTGCTTGTGTCAGTCTGATCTTATAATGGTAATTGGGAATGACCTTGGGAGACAGAAGGAAGAGCTGCAGACTAGACAACCATCATGCAAAAGGTATCTCAGCCCACAGAAGAAAAAGGAGTGTGGGAAGCATCTCAGAAGGGACCCTCCCTGGTTTTCTGGAAAGTAAAAGTAAAGGAGGGGAGAGGTGCTTTCAGACTTGCAAGATTCTGTTACTGTAACCTTACAATAAAGGTAGTGTTAGTTTTGTGCTTCTTGTCTAGACTAGTTTGAAGGGCTGACAGATTGTTCCTTGCTCTGCTCTGGGGACATGACTGCTCCTTATCCAATAGGATTAGAAGAATCCTTATCCAATTCTGCAAATACTGTGTTTGTCCCAGTATGACACCTTACCTCACAAGAGCGAGGCCCTATTCAGCAGTGGCACTATTACTTGAAGATTAAGAAAATAAATACTTCTAGAGCTGGCAATGGATGGCTTGTAGTTTTGGTAGGCTATATTGGAAGGATTTGAGTTACATGCTTTAACAGGAGTTTACTTCTTCTCTTTTGGGATCCAGTGAGCTACTGTACTCATAAATGGCTCAAAGAGTTGAGTGATAGGTTAGTATTGCCATATAGCATAGCTCCAATTCACAAAGCAACTTTAGTTTGTGTATTTATTGATTATGTTCCATAAGGTTGATATGGACTCTTAGCAATCACATAGATAGGTTTTCTCCAGGAAGATCTATCCCCAACTTGGTCCTTTATGTCTTGTAATGGTGCACCCATCATGGCTGTAGTTGAGTCCATCCATCTTGCTGCTGGTCATCCTCTTCTTCTCTTTCCTTCCATGTTTCCCATCATTACAGACTATTCCAGAAAGCTAGGTCTTCACATAATGTGTCTGAAGTATTGTAATTTGAATCTGGTCATTTGTGTCTCAAGTGAGAAATGAGGGCTGATTTGTTTTTTGTTTTCTTGGCTGTCTATGGTATTCTGAGGAGTCTTCTCCAACACCATTGGTCAAAAGTGTTAATACTATTTCTATCCTTCTTCTTATAGGGTAAAAGAATAGGTAATGTGAGTCACAGTAATCATAGTTTGAATAATTCCCTTTAGCAAGATAGTTCTGAATAGTTTATGTAGTACTCCATGTTCCATCTGCTTCATGGACAGCTCAGTAATGCTGTTGTCATGTCAACTGGAAGTCATCCTTCTCTTTGAACCTATTATACAGTTATGGTATAGTGGTTCTAGTTAAGTAAAATAACCTATGAATTTACAACAATTAAGTGAATAAATAGTTTTTAAGAAAAAAACTCAGCACAGAAAATAAATATTTTAACTTATCTAAATAATGGAATTCTTTCTTTTATTAGTTGTTTGATATAATTGTTTGTAGTAACTGCATTTAATGTGTGAATAATTTGTGGTTCTTTTTAATCAAATAAAATGATTAAGGCTGACTTACCTTTTCTTATAGTAATCTTGTTCACTCAAGATTATTTTAACAGGATATATATAGTAAATTGTCTAATTCAGGTGATTAGGATTTAGGGGCCAAAGTATCATGTCCTTTAACAGTTAAAAGCAGCATTCTTGTAATTCTATAATTAGGAATAGAAGAGAGGTGGGGAGAGAAGAGCATAACTGTGTTGCCCATATGCATATACCTGCTTAACAGCCCCACTCATTATTTTCTTTTTTTTAAAGAATTTTATTAATTTTCAAGACAGAGATAAAAGCTATGAAAAAACAAAAAAACTATTAAAAAAGAGAACAGAAACTTAAAAAGGTGTGAAAACAGAAGAGATTTTTTTTCAAAATTACAGGAAAAATGTGACTTCCAACTTTTAACAGCAAGGATATACAAAGATTTTCCATAATCAGTCTCTCACTCTATATTAAACCAAAACCAAATTATTTCTATACATTGTTTCACTTTGGCACATTATAAAAATCGCTAAGTACAGTTACTCCCTCCCCTTATATTAAAATAAAGAAAAAAAAATTCATATAAACCTCCTAAACAACTTCCCCCTCCCCAAAGATAACACTTATTTAATGATTCCCTTCCTACTACTATTCTATACATTTCTGTCTACTATAATAAAAATCAAACTAAAAGGCACATAAATTGTCTGCCATTATACTTGATAAAAGGTAAAGGTTTCCCTTGACGTAAAGTCCAGTCGAATCCGACTCTAGGGGGCGGTGCTCATCTCCATTTCTAAGCCTTGGAGCCGGCGTCGTCATAGACACTTCCGGGTCATGTGGCCAGCATGACGACTCGGAACGCCGTTACCTTCCCGCCGAAGCGGTACCTATTGATCTACTCACATTTGCATGTTTTCGAACTGCTAGGTGAGCAGGAGCTGGGATTAACAACGGGAGTTCACCCCGCCGCGCGGTTTCGAACCGCCGACCTTCCGATCGACAGCTCAGCGGTTTAACCCGCAGCACCACCGCGTCCCTATTATACTTGATAGTACAACAATTTTAATAATCTTAGTCTTAATAAACCCCAAATCATCCAAATAAACATTTTATACCCTAATAATCTTAATCCAAATCCTTAAAGACAAATAACATCAGCCAAACCCTAAAGGCAATCCAGATAAACATTCTTTAACTCTTATCCCACTTCAGAATAAACCAGAGCATTTACATATCCCCACAATCTGCACAGAGCTTTTTTTCTTAGCAAAATCAAACAGCCCAACTGCCCCCCTCAAAAATTCCAACTTCTCTTCAGAAAACCTGCCATACATTCACAGCAGAAGGCAAAACATACATAGTGACCCCTTCTTTTTCATGGCATTCCACCAGAAAGTCAATTTCACATTGCTTGCAGATCTCTTTCTCCCTTAAAATTTTCCAACTCCACTATCCCATCTTCATCCAGCATCTCAATAGATATCCCAATCTCACTCTTAGAAGAAACGTTTCTATCACTGTTGAATTCCTCAATTTCATCCACCACATCCCCAACCAGATGACAAATTTTAGACCTCATATTTTCCACGATGTCCTGAATGTCTTGCATAAAAGCTTGATAGGAGTCAGAAAGAATCTGTTTAAAATCTTGGTGGAAGTCAGAAAAAATCTGTTTAAAATCTTCCATGTCTCACTCAGTAGATTATGGCTCCCCCTAGGAGCTTAACCAGCGAAAGTCAAAGATATGGAAAGGTTCCGGAATGTATTTACACAAGCGAAAGTGAAATGTGCAGACAATTCCCAAGGGAAAGTGAAAACAGAAAGCTGAAAGTTCAAATCTGCTGATTCAACATTTAGGAAAATGCTAATATCTTCAAATTTAGTACAAAGATAATAACAGGAAGACAATTGTTTACTCTCAGTCCTCCTTTATATTTGGAAGGAAAATGAAGTCCAAAACTTAAAAAAGATTTTTTAAAAAAATAATCCCAAAAATAACAATAAACACCAAGAGAGCCAGCTACAGTGCAGCTTGGAAAGTGATGACATCCCCGCCTCCCTGCTAGCTCTTACCAGTCGAACGTGAAACGCTGTTTGTGATCTTCTGGCTGCAAGCAGCCATCTGGAGGGCAGATGGAGTGATTCCAGGTGTTTTCCTTTATCTGGAGAACACTCCTGGGCTTCAGGAAAACCTGCCTGAGCCCCCCAAAAATTGCTGTGTTGTCAGCTCTGCCCGCTAAACTTGTGGGCACAGCTGTTCAGTCTGCCATATCCACACTGGAAGTCCAGTCCCACTCATTATTTTCTCTTTTGTTGGAAAAAAAGGCTTGTGATGGAAGTAGGAGGGTTTGAGTAGATGAGGACAAAGATCAAAACTGAAGTGTAGAAACAGATATACATGTGTGCGTGTGCGTGCGCGCACCCACCCACCCACCCAAATGTGTACTTCTGCTTTTTATTGCAAATTCTTGGCTGCTTGTAATTGCTATTGCTACCAAAGGGAACACGTTTGTTACTGCATGCAATGTGCTTATGTCTTCATTAATAGTTTTATATATTGCTACTGTATTGTGATCTCCTACATTTTTTTTTCTGCAGCGCTTTTTTGTTCTGGATAATGGAATGTTGAAATATTCAAAGTCACCAATTGATGTAAGTAACCCTGGGGCTTTTAAAAAAGTTGAGTGTTACATGTTATTTGAATGCTTAGTACCAGTAGAGATATAGACATCCCTGTACTGTAGAGAAAAGGTGCAAATCCTGCCATCCATTTCTGCTCTTTTTCCATCTTCCTTCTTTTATCCAGCATAACTTCAGATCTTTAGAGATGTAGTATTTGTATATGAATGGTGCATGCTGCCAGAGTTATATTAGACATTTTTTATCATCATAGCTTTCACTGCTGCAAAGGTGAACCAGTGTTAATCTGAGTTTGGTTCTTTAGCTGCCACAGAAATGTCACCCTAATTAAATGCGTAATTTTTGCCTATATCTATATGTAGATTACTTGAATCATAGCCTCAGGCTTGTTTTTCATTCTCGTATTTAAACATCTGTCATTTGTTTTGTTTTTCTTCTTAAAGTAGTTTTGTATAGAATTATTCCACATCCTTTCATTCATTTCAGCCTATCAAATGTGTGTGTGTGTGTGTGTGTGTG
The DNA here is from genome assembly GCF_035149785.1 of Candoia aspera. NCBI lineage: Eukaryota > Metazoa > Chordata > Lepidosauria > Squamata > Candoiidae > Candoia > Candoia aspera. The sequence goes on along the minus strand of NC_086153.1, from coordinate 189,242,086 downwards.
TGTGTGTGTGTGAAAAAGAGCAGTGCACTCCTTACATAATAACCCCTTCCTGGTAAGCAGCACATGATAACTTCTCCCCAACTTTTCCCCACTTTTGCTATTTTATTTACCCTTGCGCTATAGCCCAGAAAGCTATCCATCTGTCCATCCATCCTAAAAAGCAATTAAATTGCCATTTTTGCCTTTTATTTCCTCCTCTGTGCATAATGTTTACTTTTGATTTTCTTTTCAGACTCAGAAAGGAAAGGTTCATGGGAGCATAGATGTGGGGTTATCAGTTATGTCGATTAAAAAGAAAGCACGTAGGATAGATCTTGACACCGAGGAGCATATCTACCATTTAAAAGTAAGGAGTATTTCTACTAATTTTTATTTCCATATTATGATGTAAAAGGGCCATCAAATATTATTACTGGATTCCTCACACATGCTGATCTTTTAATTAGGTAAAGTCCCAAGATTCATTTGATGCTTGGGTGTCAAAGTTGCGCCATCACAGATTATATCGTCAGAATGAAATTGTGCGATCACCACGGGATGCCGGTTTCCACATATTTCCTTCAACTTCAACCACTGAATCTTCACCAGCTACTAATGCCACAATGCTGGAAGCTAAGGTATAACATTTGCTTGTTCAGGAAGAATGCCATCCTTCAGTTCATATATAGTTGCTCAGTGATTTACCACATTTCCAAGCCATTCATTTTTCTCCATTAGAAAATGCGTGCAGTTATATATGGGTAGCACTAACGCTGAAAAGAAGAATACACGCAACAAAGGACATCTCCATTTTATCTCATTTGCTGAAATATTTGTTAGTTTAATTTAGTCTAAATGTGTCAGATATATACAGTACGTGGCTCATTTTTTTTCAAGGGAGGAATAACAGTGACCGCTTTAGTTTTTATCACAGGCAATTTTCCTCCCAGTGTTCTCATATGTATATGTGCGTGTGTGGGTATATCTTTCTTTAGGTGTCGCAGAATAATTTCCCCTGGCAACCGCCTATGCCTTGCAGTAGCAGCCTACCTGCAACATGTACTACTGGCCAAAGCAAAGTAGTTGCTTGGTTGCAGGAATCAGAGGAGATGGACAAGTGTGCAGAAGGTCAGCACTTCCTCCTTTCATCTCCTTTCACCTCCATCTATCACATCTACCGACAGAGCTATATGTAGAACGTAGTTTGAAGCTATGATGGAAATGTACTTATTTTATGTTACGTAGCAAAAAATATAGGAATTCTTTCTTGGCTGTACTTAAAATGAAGCTCCCCTCCCCTTTTTGGGGGAAAAATATGTGCAATTCTTCCAAGAACCACAAAAATTCAGATTTTCAGACTTCTTTCCTAAAGTTAGTATTTTTTTTATGTTTAAAAGTACTACCTGACAAATATTTCCAATATAGTATATACCTCTGTAATACAGAGCTGAAAATTCTGTGATTTCTATATATCATAGCTAATAACAACATATTCTGTACTTTCCAGTTAAATGTATCCTTTTTAAACAAAGTCTTGACTGGAAGACTTAATCTTCTAACTCAGCAATGGTAATTACAGGAATTAAAGATAACCCAAAATTGTGACTGAATGAAATTTAAGATGTTCCTATTATTTACTTGTAATACAATTTAAGAAGTCTAGAAGATTGAAAGAATAACCCCCCCTCCCAAACTCTGGGTGTTTCCAGGCAAAAGGGCTTTGTTTAATGGGGTCATTCCACTAGCAGAGAAATCGTTCTGTTCTGCATATGGAATGATTCACCATCGTGATGTCCACCAGTCTGTGCAATGCTCAAGTTGTTTCCAGAAGGTTTGGGGGCATGCAGGAAGAAATTTAACAGCTGTGTGGAGTAGACGAAGGGAGCCTAAAATCTGTTAGCATAATGTGGCATGAAATTTATGGATTTTATTGCATGATGCTTCCTTTATGGAATGTTGGTGGGCAGTGGGGGTTTCAGAGATCATCATTTCAGTCTGTAACTATCTTGTAATATTCTAGCAGATAAAATCTTAATCAAAGTAAGTTTTTGTTGTTCTAAATGTGTTACTTTTTGTCAGATCTTGCACATTGTCAATCAAATCTTGTAAAACTCAGTAAAATTCTTCAGAACTTAGAAATTCTTCAGAGAACTCAGTCAGCACCAAGCTTCACAGATATGCAGGTAAATAAAATTTACTTTAAAAATTAATAAAATAAGGCTTGCATATACTATGTATTTTGTATTTGAAATTTTCTATATGAATGTTCTCTGCTAACAGCCATATCATTATCAATGTATGAACTTCTAGTTAACAGTATGACACAAGAAAGTGCAGAATTATTCATGATCATAGTCAAATTCTCTAATGAGTGTAAACTGAAATACTTTTTCAGCCTAAATTGTATACTTTGTTCTAAATTTAATATTCAGGTTGCTTTTTTGTTCTTGGTTTTTTGTTCTTTTTGTTAAGGACTGTTGTGAAAAGAGAAATGGAACTACCATATTCAGTAAATTTTAGACAGAATTCTCTAGCATAAATGATTGAAGAATTGTGCTGCGGTTCTTGTTTTTGAAACTGTCTTCAGGGGCATGTTTGCTTTATTTGTATCCTACTGTATAGATTAGCAGTTTTATTATGTCTGGCAATCAACTAATGATAGTTTTTTATTACTAAATTTTGCAGTATTGTCCATGTCAGTTTTGTCAGCTTTAACCCAATGCTTTACTGCTTTAATTATTTTATGACATAGGCTAACAGTGTAGATAAGAAAGACAAGCGTGTTACAAGAAGATGGAGAACAAAAAGTGTGAGCAAAGATGCTAAAATACAGCTTCAGGTACTGAGTTTACTATCTTTTCACCATGGTTTTGGATAAGCATTTGTTAAAAACAATAAAACATAAAATCAATCTGAATTTGAAGGACTGGATATTTAATTGTTGATACCTTTTTAAAAATTGAAGATTAAGGTCTGCTGGCCAAATAAAATTATTTATCCTTTCTTAGAGCTCAGACCTACATTGCAGAAATCCAGAGGACCACTGGAAGGTAGCAGATGAATGCAGAAATTTATTTCCATCTAGGGTTGATCTGGTAACCATATCATTTCTCCTATAAAGGCTTTTTAATGAAGAAAAAAGAAAGAGACCCCCAAATAGATTGCAATGCAGTGGTCTATATGAGTCCTTGTGTGTGAACACATTTTGGGAAATCACATTTAATCACTAAGCTTACAGAGCAGTTACATACAGCAGCAGTGTGCAAGGTTTATCTACACAAAACTGATATCGTATCAGAAGTCATTATTGTGTGGATGCCCAAAGTCAAGGTTGTTTGTCCTAGATGCCTTAATGCAGGAAATATATATATATATATATATATATATATATATATAGAGAGAGAGAGAGAGAGAGAGAGAGAGAGAGAGACATGTGTACAGTCTTCAAGTGAACAGTTTCAAAGATGAAGAGAATTTTTCCAGCAACTATATGACCATGAGGAATTGCAGGAATACCAGTAGATCCACTGCTGATTGAAGTGTCACAAAATCAGTTCTTGGATGCTAAAAACAGCAATAAACCTACTGAAAAATGGTAAAGCATCTGGAATGAATAGAATTAGAATGAAGGCACTCATAGCTGGTGGAGATAATCTAACTCAATGACTGCATTCACTGTTAGCCATTATTTGTCACTCAGAGAAGGTCCCCATTGCATGGAAATGGGCGATTAAAATCCCTATTTTGGAAAACGGCAACAGTTGCAAATGCAACACCTACTTTTACCAGTCATTGGAAAGGTCCTCATGAGAATCATCCAACTGGGTTTCCAGAAACAATAGATAACTTTAGTTTCTCTAGTGCCCAAACCGAGGAATATTATTACTTCATGGAAGGAATAATTCAGTATGGCAAACAAATGGTCATTATATTGATTGACTTTTGAGTAGCATTTGACAGTGTATATTCTCCAGCTTTATGGAAAGCATTGAAAACCAAACAACATGCCCACAATAATCATACACCTACTGCAAGAAACTTACAGCAATTCCAGCAATAGTGTATGCATCTTATATAAACTTTTATAGAAATTACCAGTTCAGATTGGCATTAGATGAGGCTGCATGATTTCATCCTGCTGTTCAGTGTCACAGTCAATACTATGAAGAACGTTTTTGGTGGCAGGCAAGGAGTACAGTATGATGAAACCCACTACATAATTGACCTGATGCTATACCCGCTGACAGTGCCACAGAGGTTTTGTATAACATCATGAACACTCCCTATTCATAAGCCCTGAAAATTAATGCCAACAAAACAAAGGTTTTAACAACTGATGGATCATAGCTTGCTATCTGTCTCTACGAAGTCCAGATACAGCAGGTTAGAAATGTACCTAGCCAACAACACCCACAGTCATGTACTGGTTCAAAGTTCAGCCCCACCCAGATACTTGCTGAGAGGACTAGGGTAGATCCTTTCTTTTTGTGAGTTTTGACTTGGCAGTGGGGGTGGGTGGGTTTCCATTTTGTTTTATCATGGAAGCAGTAAAAAATGTAATCCTCATCTAACAGAAAACATAATACAAGCCATCCTACCATTTTAGGGTTCTTCCTCAGTCATCGCCTTCCCCAGCAAGCTGGGTACTCATTTTACCAACCTCGGAAGGATGGAAGGCTGAGCCGACTACCTGAGAATCCATGTTCTCTGGGATTGAACCCGGGTTGTGGGGAGAGTTTTCGGTTGCAATACTGCTGCCTACCACTCTGCACCACACGAGGCTCTGTGGGCCTCTACAAGAGGCACAAATGACCAGGCTCAAATTATCCTACTTTTGACACATTATGTGGAGACCTAGCTCTCTGGAGAAGGCTTTAATGATGGGAAAGGTAGAAGGAGGAAGAGGACTCAGTTGGATGGACTCACTAACAGTGGCAATGAGTGCACCATTTGGAAGACCAAGTTTGGGACAGATCGTTATGGAGAAAATTTGTGTATATGTCGCTAAGAGTTGACAACAACTTGATGGCCTAAGAACGTAGGCAGTAAAAAGGGATAATATTTCCTGGGAATGGAAACAATTACTGGAAAATTGAATTTTTGCCATACTGTTATCTTTACTGAAATTTAATCATAGGATTATCCTACTTATCAGGCACATGTCCTTATATTCTTCTATTAACAAAAATCCTCTAGAATGGAATATATCCTTTCACAATTAATGCATGCCTTATAATTTGTGCCCTGCAGAGCTACTTAGGAAATAATAGTATTTCACTGTTACAGAGCCCTTTCAAAAGACAGCATGGGGTTTTAGATATTCTCTGAGCTTGGTTGTTTTGCTGTAGACATTTCATACCAAACTAGGTAATGCAATTTATACATGGGAAAGCGGAGTTCCCTGCATTGATGATGTTACCTAGCCTGGCAATGAAATTCTGCAAGAAAACAGTGAAGCTTAGGAAACACTGAAAAATTCAACCCTGAGCTACATATATTCTCTTCTATTGGAAAAGATAGTATAAAATATTTGGGAAATGAATACATGATTTATAAAAGAATTCACTTTGAAAACTTTATAAACATTTCCTTTATAAGTGAGGTAGAATATCTTAATAGTTTAAAAAGTGACATTATTTTCATGAAGAGACCTGCAAACTTGAAAAATAAGTAGTTTCTGGTCATTTAAATCTAGTGACAATTGCTTACAAGCAAATGGAAATTCTTTCTCTTCCTGGAAAGAAAGAAAAAAAGAACCATGGACTTCATTGCATTCTTTCCAAAGTCAGAAGTAGGAGAGAGAGACATTACCCTGCACCACCTCCACATTGGAGCTTTACAATAAAATATTCTGCTTAAAGTATGCACCTTCAAGCTGGAATGAGTTTTGTTCTCCAGCATGGAGACAGCCAGACATGTCTTTTCCCAAAGCTAATGGGAATAAGCTAATTTCTAACACCTGACTATTTGCAAGGCAGTACTAATTGGTTTCTGTCATAAGTAAAATACATTGAAGAAGAGCTCCTTTTATGTATGGATGATGTAGCGCTGTCTTCAAACAATCTTTGTGTTTGTGGTATGCTTTAAATGGAGTGTTTAAATAGCAATGGTTTGTTACATCGCAGCTAATGTCTTGTCTGAGGAATACCAAATTTGGGCTGTTTATATTGAAAACTATGTGGGGGGAGGTTGTTTTTTCACTAGATAAGAATAACTTTAACATTTTTGTGTTTATAAAATTAAGAGCTTGAAATTTCATATACTGTAATTCTTTAACCAAATTTTGTTGCTAAAAGTAGCCTAATGTCTCCTCCATGCACCTCAGTGATGGAGCTGTTTTTTCATAGAAATTTCAAACAATTTCTAAAATTGTTCCATGCTTTCAGAAACTGCTTAGTTTGCTCTGTGACCTCTTTATCATAATTTTTTCACATAGAAGGTATAAATCAGAGACCTACATTATGTGCACATTCCTGGATTAATGTAATATGTTTTTGAAATTATGTGGTCAGATTTTAGAAATAGCAATCAACAGTCCGATGGATTGTTTTCCTATCCAATCACCAAAATTAAGCAGAAAAAAAAAGGAAATAAATACTTCAGCATTTTAAAACATAGCATTGTATTTTTATGCAAGTGGGTGTTTTAGTAACATGTGAGATTAATGAGGATTGGTCTGAAAGTCTGGAACCAAATTTTAACTTCACTGTCTCTATTCCAAATATTAAGTTAATTTTGGAGGACTATTCTGATTTAATAATAATAATTTATTTACTGTCTCTTTTTTATTTTGATGCTGGCTGAAACTGTTGCTGCTAATGTATGAAAACCATTTGAAATAGGAAAAATATCTGAGAAGCTACTGTACATGCAATTATTCTTGGATATGTGGCTTCTAAAAAAAAAAATCCAAAATTCTCATATTATAGTAGACTGGTTCTCTTGGATTGCTCATAATAGAAAAGTTCCTAGATATAACTAAGAATCCGTTTAAACTATATCTGGTAAAAAATGGAAATTAGCCTTTTTTCCCCCTCCCCTTTCTGTTCTCCCTAGTAAAATATAATACTGACTGTACTCAATATCAGTTTTAGTTGTATCCAGTGTTTCCCCAGAAACCCCGTCTCTTGCTGCTTTCAGTTTAGAGGTCTGATACTTACCTCTCCTCTCCTCCTGCATCAACTAAATCGGCTCTTTAGTGTTGGGGACCCTCAGGGATAGATCTGCAGATATTCAAGCAGGAGGAGATGAAGGGAAACATCCAGTGCAGAAACAGAAGTCTGTTTGTTTAATATCACATGTAGTCCAGGAATAAAATGAAAGAACAGTGCAGGAGAGAGGAGCAAAAGTTTGTGCAATCTTAAGTCTTACTCCCTTTTTCTGGATTGGGGGAAAAAAAGGTGGTTAACCTAACAAGCATCAAAGGCAGAGCAGAAGCCTTCCTATCAAAGTAGGAATATATTATGTATCTTGCTTCATATTATCAGTTGGACGTACAGGTAGTCCTCACTTAACGACTGCAATTAGGACCAGCATTTTGGTTGCTAAGCGATGTGGTCATTACATGAGGCATCATATGACCAGACCCGATTTTATGACCATTTTTACCATGGTTGATAAGCAAATCACTGCAGTCGTTAAGCAAATCAGTGGTTCCCTGTTGACTTGGCTGTCGGAAGCTAGCTGGGAAGGTCACAAATCATGATCACTTGACTACAGGATGCTGCAATTGATTGTAAATGTGAGCTGGTTGCCAAGCTCCCAAATCGAGATTGTATGACCGCATGGGTAGTGCAATGGTTGTAACTTTGAGGACTGGTTGTAAATAACTTTTTAGCCCCATCATATCTCTGAACTGTCATTAAATGAATAGTTGTTAAGCGAGGACTACCTGTATAAAGTTGTGGTGTGGCTTTAAAAAGAATGACGACTTCAAATAAATTTGTTATAACCCTGCAAAACTACTGTTTACTGAATGCTGTGGAATGGCATTTTGGATCTTAGATGGCACATTGAAAAATGATTATTGATCTTTTTGGTAGATGAAACATACAGATAGTTATTTAACATTTGGTGTTATGGGGGGGATGCAAAATAGCTTTGAAAGGAAATGAACAGACAGGTTAATAATGCAAAAATCTACAGAAGAGCTGATTGTAGAAAATAGCCAGTTTGGAAGAGTCTAAAATAGGAGCTTACTTTGTCTAGCTAACTTGCAGGAGATCTGTAGGGAGGTCAAAAAAGTCTTGATCGCTGCCACAGCCATGCATTCAAAGCTCTGGCCCTTTTTATGTGTGTGGTGATGCACAAGAAAAAGGGCAGTGCCTCAGCTGCGTGATAGTGGCTGCTATCTTGACGTTTTTGACCCCCTTCTTGTGGCCACCATGCTAACTTTAAAGCATAGTATAACTATTTGCTGAGAGCAGCGTTCCAGGTGATTGTATTAGAATATATAAAGTAAATAATGTGAATGTCAAATTCTTAGTTTTTTGTTGTCTTTTCATCCCGTACCTTTTTAAAAAAAAATATTTTCATAATAAATGACTAGACATGTCATAGTTTAACAGAATCAGGTAGTACTGAGAAAACTGTATTACATATGTACTGAATTTTTATTGCATATGCTTCAGTGACAAAACAAAGCATGCTCTTTTCTACCAAAATATTCTTTACTGACCTAAGATCAATTCTGATGATTCCTCATACATGAACAACTCCACTGTATTAAATTATAGCTGGATGTGATGATTTGTTTACCTGCTTCCTTTGTTGGCCAAACAACACAACTTCATTTAGTTTAATTATGATGATGACACCTGAGGGAAGAAAATGAATCACTTCCCTTTCCTCACACCTACAGTAGATATAGGATGAGGCAGACAGTCTCTGTTTCTGCTCATACCGAGTTAATGGAATTTGGCTTTTTTAGAAAGAATACTCCATTAAAGAATCAACCCTTCCTTTCTTTGATCATCTGTCACCTTCTTGCCTCCCATCATCCTTCCTTCTTTTTGCTTCCCTGTTCTTTTCCTGTTCCCTGTCAGGAAGGGACAGCGCTGAAGGGCCAATTCGGTACTGCACGGCGCCGGCAGAGACTAGCAGCAGCAGTGGCTACAACAGTGAGTGGACTCCTCAGTCAAGGCATCTCCAGTTTTAAAGATGAGGAACTGTATATCTTGAACATGTGCTTAACCATGTGGAGAGCTTGGACCCCTTCAGTGGCTGGTCACATTTGGGGAGTTTAGAGGGCAGGGTTGGAAAGCCACAGCTGTCAATAAGTATTGGAATACGTAAAGGTGGTGGTGGTGGTGGAATAGAAATCCAAAAATAAATGTATGAAGAATCCAAAGTGGGATGGGCTCACAAAGTTCTTTGATTTATAGGAGTTTACAGAAGTGTTTTTAAGCACATTGCAAAATCTAGCCAAACTCTATCAGCTTTAGATCTTGTTGATTTTGGAGAGTCTGTGGTAGTGGTTCTAACAAAAAGGCTTCAGTTTGACTGGATTGTACATTGTGTGTGTTTATAAGTGGTAGTATTTGTATTTTCTGAGCTAAATTCTGTTACGTTTTATAGTCATGGTGTTCTTCATTATGAGTGGTATGTAAAGCATTATGTAACATTGCTAGGAATTATTGCTGCTACCATGGCTATTGAGAGCCAGTTTGGTGTAGTGGTTAAGGCTAGAAACTGGGAGACTGTGAGTTCTAGTCCTGCCTTAGGCATGAAAGCCAGCTGGGTGACCCTGGACCAGACCCTCTCTCTCAGCCCTGGGAAGGAGGCAATGGCAGGCCTCTTCTGAGAAACCTTGCCAAGAAAACTGCAGGGACTTGTCCTGGCAGTCCCCAAGAATTGGACCCGATTGAATGGATAAAAAACAAAACAAAACAAAACAAAACATATGGCTATTGTGTTGGTGAAAAGCAGCCTGGTTCTGCTTTTCCTCTTGGTAGTGTTTTAAATACTACCCAAACAAGCAAACTAAAAAGAGAGAGAGAGAAAAATACATAGCCAGGCAATTGAGTTTCCACTGTACAGCACTCAGTGTAAGACATAAAATATAATGAGAATTTGGGGTTAAAGGGAGCTCGGGATTCAGAATATCTTGGTGAATGGACAGTCATATAAATCAATTAAATAAATAAACAAATACATAAATATCAGCATTTATTTTATTAAGCCACTTGGAAAATTTTCTGATCATGCTGTGGCATAAAAATAATAAAAGAAATTAATATAGTATGTATAACTAGAAAACTATATATATATTTTAAATGTGGATGTTTGCCGAGAAAGGTCTTAAAAAACCACCTTAATATGGAATTATTATAATCTTAGTATAATTACTCACATTTATTTATCATAAAATACACAGTCCTCTTTCCCCCTGAATATGTGTATGTCCAAAATGCCCAAGAACAAATACAAAAGAGCTAAAAAGAACCAGTGATAATAAAACTACCAAATGGCTACGTATGTTTTATGTACACACACACACACACACACACACACACACACACACACACACAAACACACCATGCAGTATGAATAATAGTAAAAGGCTATTCAGGTTCTAATGCTAATTTTGGAATAAAACTTTGAAATCTGAGTGGCATTAGTTCTCAGGTCAGTTGCTTAGATCATACTGGTTCTTCTAATAGAAAAAAGATTTGTTTATCAGGTCCATTAAAGAATTCCATCATATTATGTAACATTATTACATAAGTTTCATTTCTGCTCCATACTCAAAAAGTCGTATTACTACCATTATTGTTATGTTTAATTATTTTTCTGTTTAGAGAACTAAATGACATCTAATGGAAGGAAAACCAATCAATTAATTAATCAATGAAATATAGTTTGGTTTATTTGAGTAAGTGGAGTAGAGTATACACATAATTCAATAACTCAAACAGAAGATATTTAATTATTTAGGTTTGACTCCCTCGGTAGAAGTCTCACAACTACCAAGGGACAGTTCATGAGTCTGAATAGCCAAAAAAATGAGAATGCCTGAAACTTCTATAACAAGAGATTTTCTGGTATTTAACTAAAGTAACAAGTGACTATATAGCTAATTTGCATGTCAATATATAAAATATATATAATTATGAGGCATTCCTCAGCATTATAATACAAAACATTAGATAACTGAAACAGTTAAGTAGAATATGACAAATGACAAAAACAATAAGGTATATTTCCCATAAGACATAGTGATCTAACATAACAATTAAAAATCAGCTAATGAAGTTATTGCAATGATCTGGCTTGGTGCCAAGGAGAATTCAAAATTGACACCCCCCCAACTTTCCATATGTAGGACATTTTAAATATGAGGCAGAAACTCACTTTTGAGGAACTATCTGGTTACTGTACATGATGCTGGACTTCTTGTTTGGGCAAGCCTATTTGGTAGGAAATTGTGTTTGATATAAACAAATCCTTCTCAGCTTAAAAAATAAGAACTGGAATTGTGCTTGCAACTGGACTGGCCAGATACACCAGAGATTATTTAGAATTGGAGTGGTGCTGAACACAAAATTATGGAACTGAAGTAGTTTTTTAAAAAATATATTAAAAGGCAGATACAGATGTTGTAAACAAACATTTGAAATGAGCCCTGAGGAAAGAATAAATGTTCTGTATCATCTTTATCCCATAACTGGTCCAGTTTGTAGATACTATATAAAATTTCTTCTCTCACCCTTCCCATGCTTACTTTGTTAGAAAGAGGTGAGTTTTGGAATAGTCATATTCAGCTGGTTTTAAATACTCACTTTCATATCTGTATTCAAATGTATGATTTACTTTATAATGGGTTTTTGTATGTGTGCTCGGAAATAAACATTTTAAAATAAAAATAAAGTAGATATAGATTTTCCCCCATGCTAGTTAGATCAGTTCAGGTATGAGTTGCATTTATTCAGTCACTGACCCCCCTCCCCCCCAAAAAACCGTAGGATTCAAAGTGCCCCTTGGATGTATAAATACGCTCTGTTGGCAAACTGGAGTTTTCGTAGCATTTTTTTCCTGTTCCCTGATCCGTGAGTAATATAGTTATTTCCAAAACTCTTTTAAGGATAAGAGAATATTTTGGTTGGTTTTTTTTTTGATGGGGGAATTGCAGAATCTCTTTGGATCCTAGTTTTTCACAAGAGCGCACACTAAATAAGTGCTTGGTGTATGGCGTACAAATATTCCCACAGAAGTTTCCAGAGAATGAGTTAACTTTATGTGAACCTCTGTTCTTGTCTCCTATCTCCCTCAAAGGAAGCCATTCCTTTGGCTTTCCCCTTGCTGGAGAAGTGTCTTCAGAGCCTCTAGAAGGCAGGGTGTGTTGCCCTAGCTCTCACCCTTTATGGGGTCTTTTCTCCCCACATTTGTTTATACAGCTGAATTCTCAACACCTTCCTGCTTCTGTTTTAAAGAGAAGACCCTAGTTTGTTTATTTCTCCCCTGAACACGTTTACAGTTTAGTGCTAATTCTTGCAAACAGTGTTCATACATGCTCCTACAACTGTAGTTCTAATGAAGGTAGAGCAGCTAGTGAATTGAGTCCTGCCAAAAAGATATTCTAAGGGGATGTAAAGAGCTCATTAATGTAATAATGACATTTATGTATACCACAGCAGAGAGATTCAGGACAGTATCCAGAGTTCTTTGTCAGTGTAATTATACATTCTCCTTCTGTACTCTCTCTGAGGGGAACAGATTGGGAAGGTTCTGTTGCACTAGCATATGTCTAGTTGAATATTACCTACAATGTGCATGTGGCAATAATATTGGAGATTCCTCTGGTTTTTTAAGTTTCACCTGAACTTAAATATAGTAGAACTTGGATTTAAATGGAATTTGGATTTCCAGCTAGTTGCTGAAATGGAACTTAACATTTCAGTTAGAATACCTAGATACCTAGAGGAGATAAACACAGCAGAATTACAGTTCAACTAAATAAGAATTTCAGGTCTTAAAAAGTTGGTAACAATTATATTTTAAGCGTGTTTCAAGTATTATGGAAAAGAAAACAGTTCTATTGAAATACAGAGCAGTGTGACTTTTTATGTTGTTGTTGGTTCAGGACATTTCAAGAGTATATAATATATTTTGTGACAGGGCAGGACATGCTTTGAAAACTCTTAGGAAGAAGTGGTTAGGATCTCTTGTGAAGGAATCAAGGAATGTACACATTAAAGTTCTTCCAGTTCTTAAGCAGCAGCACCTTTTTTTCCAGGCTTATGAAGAAGCCTAAGAAAAGTTGGACTACTTAAATGATCCACAGAGAGATGTTGTACTTGTGTGAGATCAAAACCACTTTGGTATCATGTTCAAAGTGTGCACAGGTTTATTTTGTGATGTTTTTCCAAGTGTTAGTCCTTAAATTACATGAGTGATTTGGATTGGAGTAAATTGTAAAATAAAATTAATTACACACCTAATGTTACTTGAGTTTTGCATGCCTACACCATAGGTTAGCATGTATATTATTGGAGGGGTGTGTGTGTGTGTGTGTATGTGTTATGATTGTGTGAGATTGCATATGTATTTAGGATAAGTTTTACAGATATATCTCAAAATTACACACATATATTGTATGAAAACTATACACGTGCAATTATATGTACATTTAATATACAGTACACCAAATATATTTTAGAAGATAATAAAAAGTAGAGATGGCATAATACATTGGGTCTCTCAAGATTCAAAGAACCTTAATTCTAAGCATTATATAGGCCAGTTTTAGATCATGCCCTCCAGATATGCCCAAAGGCATGAATTTGAATTTCCCCAAATAACATGAATTTGGGGAAAGCTAATGTATATAAAAGTACTACAGTATAATTTCAAATGATACCAAATTAGACACCAGAACAGCGTAGCTTCACAGTATGTGATTTGGAGATATATTCGTGCAATATTAATCATAACTCTTCTTTGGGAAAATTCCTTTTTTAAAAAAAAATCACTAAACCGTTTAAGTCTGTACTGAAACCCTTAACTGAATATAATATATATGTAAAATGCCACCATTCCCTTTTCTGCTTTTTAAGGAATAGTTCTGGAAGGTATTGATTGAAATCCAGTATTTTATTCCTTCCCCTCCAATATATGATGTGCTGCATTTTCCTCTCTTTAGAAGACTCTTGCTTTTACGCATCATAAGCATTAGCTCTCTGTGCGTATTGAAAACTGTATCTATTCCTTGGGTAGCATAAGTGTTTTTCAATTAATGTTCAAAACGCATCAGCACTGATTTGCGAGAAAGGCACCTAACTTTGGTACTCACTGCAAAATAAACTTGCTGGACTACTTCCAGGTAAGGGTTTTTGATGGAATTCCATGACTTGCGTACTCACGTTTTATAGGAAGGTCACACGATATTATCGCTTGCATAAATGCTGCCCATCCATATTTTTTTAAGAGATGTGGTTTTGATATGTGGAACGTTCTATTACTCCATGAATCTGTCACAGCTTAGTACATATTCATTATAATGTTTGCAGGAGGGAACCTTTTCATGCTAATAGTGCATGTGTGTGGATATAAAATTTGTATGTGTGCACACAAATACAACAGTCAAGTCTATTTAGAAAGGTAATTTGAGTTAACAGAAAGAACAAAAATGAGTGATAAAAATAGCCATCACTTAGATAGGTTCATTTGCCGAATAGATTACTACTCAAGCCCAAAACCATGTGCCTGTTAAAAGATGGAAGGAGAATATTAATTGTGTTTATATGGGTTGAACTTCAGAAGATGTACAATAAGAAAATAACTCTAACTTGATACCATGAAAAGTAAATCCCAGTTCAGTGTATAGAAGAGCAGAGTCCTGTTAGCACTATAAATCACAAATGACCCTTTACCTGGAAGGCAATTTAAAAAAAACTTTGTAAATATTAAATATAATAAAGCCTAAAATAATGTGAGAAATGACATGATATTGTAAGGTTTTACCTGGTCTTTCATGGAGTTGGTGTGATGTATCTGTTGATTTTCAATTTAGGTTCCTTTCAGTGCTACAATGTCTCCTGTTCGCCTACATTCATCTAATCCTAACCTTTGTGCAGACATCGAGTTTCAGACCCCACCAGGTGATGTATCTGATCCTTTGGAAAACTCCACAGACTACATAAAACTCCAGGAAGAGTTTTGCCTTATGGCCCAGAAGGGTAAGTGTATGTGTATCAGTGGCATCCCACTGGGCTCTGCATGTGTGCGTGCTGCTGCTTATTTGGCCATTTCATCAGTGAAAGAAAATGTGAGCAGGTAGAATCAGATATTTAAGAGGCTTTCTCTTCCTGAACAGGTTTAAAAGAATCCTTGCAGTTCACTTGCAAAACAGATACACTTTAAGGCCACCTTTGCACAAAGCTGCACCTGCATGAAAACTGTGTTATCTGGCTGTGTACAGTGTGCAAGCAGATCTGTGAGACTGATCACTTGTGTGTTTTTCATCAGATCAGCAGCTAGTTTTCTTGAAACTTCTCAGGCATGTGACAGTGCTATCAACAATTTTAATCTAAAGGTTAAAAAAAGCCATCTTTGAACTGAGGCTGTCATTGTAGTAAAAGTCAGAAACAAATACAGTCTGTTGTTAGAAGCTATGAGTGAGCATTGTGTGATGAAACATTTTCAAGAGCAGAATATAAACCACTTCCTCTCATGCTGTATGTATCTGAAATGCTATCAACCCTTCCCAGTTTTGGGGAGATGCTTGTGAAAATATTCTAAAGAGGTATAAAGAGGTACAGTAGACTCTCAGTTAACCGGAACTCAAGCAACCGGCACTCTCAAGCAACCCACAGAAAAATCGAACCGGGGAAAAAACTGGCACTCTCAAGCAACTGGCAAAAAAAATCTGTATCTCTCTGCTGCCATCTGGTGGGTATTAGGGTTTAATAGCAACTCTCAAGCAACCAGAAAGTACATTTATCTGGCACCTACCAATCCCCATGGGTGCCGGTTAACTGAGAGTCTATTGTATTTTGTATGAGCCTTTTCCGTCAGTGCTTTTCTTACATGCAGTAATCTGCATGCTACTCCTTTCTGTAATATTTAGGTTACATTTAAAAATTGCATACAAAACGATAGGATGTTTTTCAAAGGAATTCTTGTTTCTTCTTTAGTACATTCTCTTTTGAAGTCTGCATTTAACAGTATAGCGATAGAAAAGGAAAAGCTGAAACAGATGGTAACAGAACATGATTTCACGGGACACAATACACAGATGATACGTCTCCGACAATCACTTTCTCAGGTAACCTTTTACGAAAATGAATGTTGATTTTTGAAATAGCTATAATTTGTAAGTGTTTTTTAATTACACACGACACCTAGCTACTTTCTAATAATAAGTAACAGAATACAAAGCTATTAATTCCTATCGTATTTCATGATTCCATGCAACATGATAAAAAAAGAAAATGAGTAATTAAATGTCTATGTGAATCTACAAGATAAACCAATTTAGTATTGTTTCTGCTGATGAACATTATACTGATTTTTAATTTTGTTTTTCTACTACCTAGAGTTCTACTTCAAGCATTTCTTTTTTTCATATTCACATATAAATAACTTGTAAAGGATGCTATGGAGAAGTGTTAATGTGATAGGCTTCGTTTCCTATGTACCCCTTAAATCTAGGGTGAACAGTTAGGCTGGGAGGGCATGGTGCTAAGCAAACCAATATGACCACATCATGGCCAAGATTTTCCAAGTTTTTTTTTTAATGGAGGAGAAAAAGAAACCTCCAATTCCCCTGCCCCCCAGTGCATCCTAAGGTTTACAACAATTTCATCTGAAAAATTATGCTGCCAATTTTCATTGGGAAACTACCATATTTCAGTTGCATGATAGGAGCAGGTCTTGCAGCTGGAAAACAGTAGCTTATTGGCCTCAGTGTTGCCTACACCTGCCTTAATTAGTCTGATATCTATTTATTTTGATATCAGCAGAAATGGATATCTTCATGGAGAGCAACAGATTCTTGTATGATTGCCTGGCCTGAGCTTGTTTTCCTTTTGTAATTTAGATCATAAGGTATCACACAATTTTATTTATTGTTCTTTCACGCCACTTACCATAAATGAGGTAAAACATGTAGTTAGAAAAAAAGCCCAACATTAAAGAAAACAACCAAAATAAAACCCACGAACAGCTATAACATTGACAATATAGCATTAAACCACAGTAATATAAGTAACAGCAAAAGTTGTAAGCATTCATGAAAATGTTTTTAGCTGCCTGGGAGAAGGATAGGTCTGCCTTGGAACTGTAATGAAGGTGCCTGCAAAGCATCTTCGAGAAGGGCATTTCACAGATAAGGTGCCATTGCTGAAAAAGAATTCACAAATACTTATGTACAGCTTTCCTGTCTGCCCTCCTTTCCATTTGGGTGATTAGACTGTTTAAATAAAATCTGCACATACTGTATAATATACTGTACAATAAAGTCATATAATAATAATAATATATAGTATGACCATTGCATGGAAGAAAGGCATACATGATCCCATTGATGTTTCCCTCAGTTTTGCCTTGACTTGCTATATTTATATATAGCGTATCTATATATAAATTCACAATTAAATCATCTGACCAGAGGGAATTAAGCTATTGTTAATTGATATTTGGTTGGTTAGCTTCTATTCTATAGTTTTCATTTCATCTTTGTTTTACTGTTACTGTTTTCTACCTGAAGTCATGCTTTAATTTCTGGAGTATTTCCAGATAGGACTTTTACGGTGCAATCGTCTTGCATCATTCACTGATTTTTATGAGGTGACTAGATAATACAGGTTTTGTATATATAACCTCTTCTGTTTTCTTACTGTTTTTCCTTCCCAAGGAGGGGGAAATGATTTGCAGTGCTTATTGATTGGCACTTTCAGGAGTCATATATCTTGAAATCCAGTTACCTAGAATATCACCTTTCTAAGTATAACTGTGTCTATAGGCAGGAAAACAAGTGAGGAAGAGAAAAAGCCTTTCATGAAATAGTCCATATCTAGTAGGATGTTATTCTTTTGCTTCTGGTCACAGTATCATCTATCCAAGGGACCCAACTGCATTTTTATTGTCGCATAATGATTTTATTATGGTCTGAAGATAGATAACTTTGTAGTAACATGCCATACAGTTTTACTTCCAATCTGATATTCTTTGGTTCTCTGATCATGCAGTCTTCATTTCTTATTATGAGCTTCTTTCTGTAGAAGAACATAAACCTCTCTAAAACTAGAAAAGAGTCAGGGCTAGCAGATCAAATCATACTTTCTTTACTAGTCTTTTCCCTCTTTTTCTTTAATTTCCAAAATGTTTGCCAAAATTTCCATGGTCCCATTCTACTTTCCACTTGTTACACTGTTTTGGTGAATCATCTGCTGCTGAATGGAATTCAGCTTAATAAATCAAGCTTGTCTTGTTCAACTAAACATTAAACAGTCAATATTAAAAATGTGTGTTTTCTAATTTGTAGTAAACAAAGTAATTCAAGAGAAGAGTTCTTTCTTTTTTTTGTATGCCACTGTATAAGGGCTAATGATTATTTGGAGAGTATTTGTACTCTGTTACAAATATATATATCAATAGTATGAGATAATAGAAGAATGAGAGCCAGTTTGGTATAGTGGTTAAGGCACCAGGTTAGAATTCGGGAGACCATGAGTTCTAGTCCAGCCTTAGGCACAAAGCCAGTTGATGACCTTGGGCCGGCCAGTCTCTCTCAGCCCTAGGAAGAAGGCAATGGCAAACCACTAATGAAAAACCTTGCCAGAAGACTGCAAGGACTTGTCCAGGCAGTCACCAGGAGTCAAGACTGACTTGAAGGGAGGGAGGGAGGGAGGGAGGACTGTCAGAGTCAAGCCTGCCTCTGACTTAGGAAGTGAAACCCTTTCTGAGTCAGAGGAGGAAATAGAAACTTACCAGGCTGAAACCGGGAAAATGAAACTCCAGGATGAGTCAGCAGCACAGGAACAGTCCAAGGTGCTGATTGGCCAGGATTCGGAGGAGGGTTCGAATCTGCCAATCAGCGTGCGCCAATGACAAGCAGAAAAGCACGAGAAAGAGAAGACAGCCCAATTGGCTGCAGGAGGGCCCAAGCGCGCCAAGGATCGGGATAAAAGGCAGACACGTGAAGAGCGAGCTGCCGGAGACAACTGATCCTCCAAGCCTCCAGCTTCCACGGAAGAGTCCCTACCTGCATCAGAGACACCGTCTGTTGCTGAAGAGGAATCAGTGCATTTGCTCCACTCTGAAGAGGACTTGAATCCCGCTTCTGCTGCCATCGAGGATCCATTGCTTGCTGAGCCCAGCAGTCTCAGTCTTGCTTCCAGCCTTGAAACTCTGCTATCTTCCAAGCAGCTTCTTTGTGTCTTGAAACTCCGCATGTCCTTGGTTCCATCCAACTGTGCTTCGTGTGCTCAGCCATGTCCAGGTACTTCATGCCTTTCTTGTTCTAGATCTGTGTTCCAGTCCAATCCAGGGCTTCCAGCTGAGTCCAGTATTGTTCTGAGTTCCCAGCCTTGCTCCAAGTCTCCATTCCAGAGAATCCAGTCCAGTCTGGGGCTTCCAGCCGAGTCCAGTCTTGTTCTGAGTTTCCAGCCTTGTTCCACGTCTCTAGTCCAGAGAATCCAGCCCAGTCCAGGGCTTCCAGCCGAGTCTAGCCTTTCTCCGAGTTTCCAGCCTTGCTCCAAGTCTCCAGTCCAGAGAATCCAGCCCAGTCCAGGGCTTCCAGCTGAGTCCAGTCTTGATCAGAGTTCCCAGCCTTGCTCCAAGTCTTCAGTCCAGAGAACCCAGCCTAGTCCAGGGTATCCAGCCGAGTCTAGCCTTTCTCCGAGTTTCCAGCCTTGCTCCAAGTCTCCAGTCCAGAGAATCCAGCCCAGTCCAGGGCTTCCAGCTGAGTCCAGTCTTGATCAGAGTTCCCAGCCTTGCTCCAAGTCTTCAGTCCAGAGAACCCAGCCTAGTCCAGGGTATCCAGCCGAGTCTAGCCTTTCTCCGAGTTTCCAGCCTTGCTCCAAGTCTCCAGTCCAGAGAATCCAGCCCAGTCCAGGGCTTCCAGCTGAGTCCAGTCTTGATCAGAGTTCCCAGCCTTGCTCCAAGTCTTCAGTCCAGAGAACCCAGCCTAGTCCAGGGTATCCAGCCGAGTCTAGCCTTTCTCCGAGTTTCCAGCCTTGCTCCACGTCTCCAGTCCAGAGAATCCAGCCCAGTCCAGGGCTTCCAGCTGAGTCCAGTCTTGATCAGAGTTCCCAGCCTTGCTCCAAGTCTTCAGTCCAGAGAACCCAGCCTAGTCCAGGGTATCCAGCCGAGTCTAGCCTTTCTCCGAGTTTCCAGCCTTGCTCCAAGTCTCCAGTCCAGAGAATCCAGCCCAGTCCAGGGCTTCCAGCTGAGTCCAGTCTTGATCAGAGTTCCCAGCCTTGCTCCAAGTCTTCAGTCCAGAGAACCCAGCCTAGTCCAGGGTATCCAGCCGAGTCTAGCCTTTCTCCGAGTTTCCAGCCTTGCTCCAAGTCTCCAGTCCAGAGAATCCAGCCCAGTCCAGGGCTTCCAGCTGAGTCCAGTCTTGATCAGAGTTCCCAGCCTTGCTCCAAGTCTCCAGTCCAGAGAATCCAGCCCAGTCCAGGGCTTCCAGCTGAGTCCAGTCTTGATCAGAGTTCCCAGCCTTGCTCCAAGTCTTCAGTCCAGAGAATCCAGCCCAGTCCAGGGCTTCCAGCCGAGTCTAGCCTTTCTCCGAGTTTCCAGCCTTGCTCCAAGTCTCCAGTCCAGAGAATCCAGCCCAGTCCAGGGCTTCCAGCTGAGTCCAGTCTTGATCAGAGTTCCCAGCCTTGCTCCAAGTCTTCAGTCCAGAGAACCCAGCCTAGTCCAGGGTATCCAGCCGAGTCTAACCCTGCTCCAAGTTCCAGTCTTGCTCCTAGCCTCTGACCTAGTCCAGAGTTTCCAGTCAAGTCCAGCCTTGTTTCCAATCCATAGCCTTGCTTTGAGACTCCAGTTACCAGCCCCCAGTTCAAGACCTGCGTTTTCGTACTTCGCACTCCAGTCTCCGCCAGCATCTCAGTTCTGGTTAGAAGTCCTGTTTTGCTGCCTTGTTGTGGCCAGTTGGGCTTGTTGAATCCAATTCTTCATATATATCAAGAACTTATTAATTGTAAATAGTTAATTAATAAAGAGTATTTTTGATATTACTCTGCCTGGTTTTATAGTCTGATCAGGACAAGGATATACTTCTGGTGATATTAGTAATAAGATACTGGTACACCGAAGAGTTATAAGTAGAAGTCATTATTGCCAGTATTATTTGCACTATATAAGAATGTGGAATGATCCTATTAAATGAACACTTTGCTTACTGAAGAAACAAAATACAGTCAGATCACTTTCCATTGTAAGTGGTGCATGCTTGCTCACTCATTTATTTATTTATGGAGTTTATATGGCTGCCTATCTCACATAGAGATCCTAGGTAACTCACAACAATTAATGAAAACAACAACCCTTCCCACCAGGGCCAGACCAACCAGCTATCAGCTTCCAGGTTCAACCCCCATCCTAGCCCAATGTTTGGGGGAAGAGACAGGTCTTCACAGCCTTCCAGAAGGGTAAAAGGGTAGGGGTTCCTCAAATCTCAGGTGGGAAGCTATTCCAAAGAGCTAGGGCAGCTACAGAGAAGGTGCGCTTCTGAGGTCCCTTCAGATGACAGCATTTAAGATAGGGGACCTCAGATTAGTTTTTCTTTCATAAACTAATGAAACAAGGAAATAAATCAGTATCTGCATTATAACTGTGCAGGCCAGTTTTGTGTAGGTTTGCCCAGAAATAAATCCAGCCTAATTCTGGGTAATACGTTTGTGTGGGATTTTAATCTTTAGAACCAAATATAATGAGATGTGGAAACTGTTTCAGACACTATTGCTAAACAGATAAGCCTCCATAGAGAGGTTACACATTTAGTTGGAATAGTAAGAGATAGTTTAATTCCTTCTCCATAGGCTGTTTTTCTAATCATTCCTTACTCTTTTCCTCACAGAGGAAACATATAGAAAGCTGATGTATTCTCTTGTAGAAAAACAGTGTGGAAGTTATTTTGAATGGAAAAAAATTCCACAGGGAAAGATTTAAACACCACCTTTTCCTTCTACCACTGCTCCTTCCAGGCTGTGCTTCATTCAAAAGGTGTGCATGGATCTCCCATATTTTATCCTGGCCTTAGACTTGTCTAAAGTGTGAGGGATTGTGGATTTCTAGCAGGGAATTCTCAGCATCATAGCCAAATTACCAGTCCCAGAATCTTGGAGAAGGATGTCATAGTAGTTAAAATAATGCATTATAAGTAAAGAAATCTTTGAGGAGTAGCATTTATGATCAGCAAAGAGATGTTAATTTTGGAAATGAATCTTTCCCCACACATTATATAATAACACTATGCTTTGGCCAGGATATAGGATATGAAGATAGCTTGGCTCTATTTTGTGCTATTCTTGTGCATTTGAAATTAAATGTTCAATTTTATTATTTTAAGGCTCTCAACCAGAATGCTGAACTAAGGAGTCGCTTGAGCAGAATACATTCAGAGTCTATTCTTTGTGATCAGGTTGTCAGTGTAAATATTATCCCTAGTCCTGATGAGGTAAGACTTTGGCATTGCTCTAATGGACTTACCATAGTTAAATTCTGCTAATTACCACTAATGATTAAATGATTATGGTTGGCAAAGTTGGCAAGCAATGGGACTCATTTTAGATAATAATTTTCTAACTGCATTCATGAAAGTAATGAGCTGTAATTAGTGGGACATTCCCTTTGGAAAACCATATTTTAAATTGTTGAGAAGTGGAATGTTTGGCAACCTCATTCAGGGAGTATGAATTAATCATGTTTCTAGTATATTGAACAAACAGATGGAATGTAAATATGTAACAGCCATGCCAGTTTATATCAAATACCTATATAGTACAACAGCCTGTTCCCAAGCTACTACGGGGAGCCCTGTGAATATTTAGCATTTTTCTACTTATGTTCTTCTGCAGCTGATCTTCAGAGGTGATCCTAAGGTTGGCCTAGAGCTGTCTGGCTTAATAGCCACTGGTAACTTCATTCCCCATGAATTTCTTGAACACCCTTTTTAATTATACTTAAGCTATAGGCTCATCCAGGAGAAGGTTTATGCATGTGGTTGTTAAGAGTCAATGTTGACTTGATGACACCTAATAGTTCATAATCTATTGGCAGATACTACATTTTGAGTAGCTAATTCTATACATTATCTAAATGTTATGTGAAGATAGACTTCCATTTGTTTTTCCTAAATCTGCTTCTGAATTTCTATGCTATGAGGGAGAGAGAAATTTTCCGTCTACTTTCATTGTATTGTGCATAATTTATTCATATCTGCTACCTTATTTAAAAAAAAAAAACCTAAAAATTCCTAAATGTTGTATTTCTTGCTGGTTCCCATTATGATTCCATGATCTCTTTTCATCATTGCCAGTTCAGTGTATTCAGTGGCCATCAATGTATTGTGAACTTAAGATTTTTGGCCTCAGTGCACATTATTTTATACTTACATTTCTTGAAACATATTTGCCATTTTATAGCTTCTTACCCAGTTTATAGAAATGGTATTAGAGCTCTTCTCTGCCATTTTTTTTTGCCACCCTAGTCAATCTATACAGTCAATTACCTTATTTTTCTAGTCCAGATCTTTAAAAATGAGTTTAAAATGTGTTAAAAAGCATTGGTAATTACCAGGACAGATCCTTGCAGTAACCCCACTTCTCCATCCATAGTGAGAATTACCTGCTTTCTCTCTGTTTCTGATCATTTGGCAATTATCAACCTTCTGCTTTGGATTTTAAAAGATGGAAGGTACACCAATTAGCATTGCAACAATACCTGGTCATCTGAAGATCTTTCTTTCCTGTCTTCCTTTTCAGCAGGAGACCTTCCCAGTTAGAAAATATAAAACTTCACTTAGGTTTAGAAGGTACATGAGAAGCTAATGCTTACTGATTTCACCAAGGTCTCTATTTCATTATATATTTTTCTTTCAGACTCTTTTTCTTGAAAGTTATGGTATCTCTCTTCCTCCCCCTCTTGTGTATTTATGCCATGTTTTAATTACATTACTATGTGCTTTGCTGGTTAATCCCTTCAATACAAACAAAAGTATATTTTTCTTTCCTCTTTCATTTGAAACTACTTCTTTTGCAGGGAAGCTAGAAGAATTCTTCCATGGTGTGAATTGAGATGAATGCATTTAAGTACTTTTTAAAGTTGCTATGCTCTTCCAAAACAGAATGTCCTGGGTCTGATGGCTTATACAACTTCTTCTCATTTTCTTGGATTACTGGAATAGCTTTTCCTATATTCTCAGGCCTGCCCATCCTGTAGCAGTAGCTTCTTAATGATGTATGTTGAACTTTGCTGTAAATAGAAAAGTGTTATTTTAATGGAATATCCTGGAAGTAATGAAATAAGAGAGATCCATGCTCCAAGACTGAATGGCAGAGTATATCTCTTTCCAAGGAAAACCTTAAGCTGCCTGTTGATAAAACTGTGTTGTTCATGTGGTATAGAAGAAAAGTATATATGACAACCTTTCTCCTGAAGAGGTAAAACTGCTTGAAGTAAATAGAATACAAGCACTGTTTTTCCTAATAGCACACTTGGGAACGGGATGGTAAGAAGACTGTAATCAAAAGAGTATTGAAGAATTAGAAGTTATTAGCATACCCAACAGGAAATCTTTATCAGAATTTTGTTTTAGATCCCAGAAACATAACTCATTGAGAACTGAACATACTCACTAGTTACAGAATGTTGACTGATAGTGGGAAAGAATAGAATTCCTTCTTTGGGGGAATGGCTGGCTGAGCAAGAGCTGGATTCTAGCCAGCCAGTATTTTGTGGCAAGTTTCATCAGTGCTTGTGGAAGTGCAGTGTAAATGTACTGGGAAAAAATTGTCAGATGGCAGGGCATGAGGAATAGGAGTTTGTACTTATGAACAAGCACAAAAGTCTGATACACACTTTTATTAGGTAATGGATTGTGCCAACTGATGACAGATTCCTGTTTTTCCCCTTCAGTGTATAATTTGAATGCTGGGAAAAGCTGCTTTCCTCTGCAACTGAGGAGTAATCGTGAGGGAAGTAATGCATCTCTTTCTCCATCTACAAAAAAGTTTTGAATGCATCCTGAAAATACGATGCCTTTTCAAGTAAATTCTCAGTTTGCTAGGTATAGGGCAGGTTTACATAACCATCTCTGCTTATTTTCTCTGTCAGTATGCAGGAGAGAAAAGGGGGGATGTAGAAAAGAAGCAGTGCATCTCTAATCCATCATGGCTTGATGTGATCTTTGTTTTTTCCTAGCTTGCATGAGCTCTTAGGCTCACTGTACAGCATGTAGAATTTATGTATATGTTCTTCTTTTACAGACAGGTGAACAGATCCATGTCAGTCTCCCACTTTCCCAACAAGTTTCTAATGAGAGCAGGCTCTCCATGTCTGAATCTGTCTCTGAATTTTTTGATGCTCAAGAAGTGCTTCTGTCTGCAAGCTCATCAGAAAATGAGGTTAGGAAGAACAATCTTTAGTTGGTGGTGTAATTTATAATTGTAATACCTTTATGCTTGTATAACATGAGATTGAAGTGCTGGATGTTTCATTTTAATTAGGAAAACTGGGGCATGGCATAGCCTGTCCTTGGTTCACATCTGTGAACGGTGCTTGGTGGATGTTCTTCATAAACATGTATGTCTCAGCCAGTGTTCCGTGTATGAGGAAATCATGCTGACCTATCAGCTATGTTTATTGCAAACACTATTGAGATAATACACATATTATTTGAAAACTCTGAAATGCTATATAAAATAAAGGCTACCATATAAAGGCTGACCTGCAAAACTGAGGACAACTACAACATTTTGGCAGCAAAATGTTAGAATTTTTGAAATCTCTCTGTTGCTTTTGCTTTTAGTAGCCCCAGAGTGGTAGCCCTGGACTAAATGCTAAGTAATACTGCTACACTCCAGGCCCTTTTGATTTTATCAGGATTAGTCCAGAGTAAAGGAAGAGTTTGTTTCTTACTCTGTCCTTAGAACATTTCTGAAATTAGGAGTTCATTATCTGCTTTTTTTTCCCCCTGTTAAAAGTAAGTTGGAGTGTTAGGTGGCAATGTGATATGTAGATCTTACTAAAAAGGGCAAAGTAGAAGATAGTGAAAGAGAGATACACACGATTTAGGTCCAACTTGGAATACTTAGTTGAAACTATTTCCCATTGAAATCCCTGAAATGTTTTTCTCAATAAACACATTTTGTATTATGATGTTTTAAAACAGTTTGTATTCTATTTTTCATTTGTAGCACTGGAGCTAATGGCAGACAGTGGCTGAATAAAGAAACATTTTTCAGAATGTTTGGCTTAATAGTGAGGGGACATAATGCTGGCATTTGCTACTCTGTCGTTCCTGCTTGAGTTCTCCCGCCAGAGGGTTCAAACACTTTGGAAGCCACTGGTTGAAGAACTGTCCAATGACCCACCTGTCTTAGAGAAATAGGAGAACACTAGACAGTGGTCTCTGGGCATAGTAGCAGCAGCCATACCTGTCAGCCCAGTTCAAGCATTAACCAATACAGATATTTTCCTCTTTTCTTGTATTCAGAACTTTACTATGGTATAAAATTCATGGACATGTTCAGCATATAGGTTGTCTAACCATAGTTTGTTAAATGTATGATGATTGGCTGAGTTCATATAATACAGTAAGTGAAAATCATGCAGTGTTTTAGCATGATGTGTGGACTTAGATAACGACTGTTCTTATAGGGTCTGTTTGGCTAATTACATTGAAAATCTATTGTGAATGGCCAGAGAAGAGATAACTTACGTTTACATTCCTGAGTTCCTTAAAGAAAAGACAGAATACAAATGTTAATTTTTCTGCCAATCCTTGGCAGACCCATTTTGTCTTTTTATTGAATAATGATTTTTGGGGAAGCTCTGACAAAAAATTTTTATTTTCACATTCAGGTTCTTATGATATCAGACAGTGAAGAGTACTTGCTTGAGTCATCTGTATTTAGTAAGACAAATATCCTTAACATTTGACACCACTTGTATAGTTTCAGTGTGGAGGTAGCTGAGAGAAGTTAATAATATAAGTACCAGCTAAAATGATTAATAATACTAGACAGGGTTTCTTAAAGCTATTTTGTTCTGTTAGGAGGGAGGCTCACTACAAATATGGTGGGCCTATGAATGTTTTATTGAATCGGCAGAATACTTGCAGACAAACAGGATGCAGCTGAGAAAAAAACAAAGATTATAAGGGATTTGAATTTATGACAGTAGCATTTATGTTTGTTCAGTACAATATTAGTAATAATAAGTGTTATTATTCATTTTCTTCATTAGGCTTCTGATGATGAATCCTACATTAGTGATGTGAGCGACAATATATCTGAGGACAACACTAGTGTTGGAGACAATATTTCTCGGCAAAGTATGTGGTTTATTGACTTTTAGAAAATAAAATTTAGATAGTGTATACTAGGAATACTTCACTGAGAGCTACTTTCAAATTGTTTCTAATTCACATTATTAATTGCATAAAATTACTTTTCTTTTGATTTTAATTCTATGAGTTTCTTTTAACATATGTTTTTTGTTAATCCATTTTTCTGCCTTGATGCTATGCCAAGCTCTTTGCCATTACAAGGCACTTTCAACCTCTTTTCATGTTAATTCTCTTTCCTTTGGTCACTTCACGATATAATATATACTTTTTGTGTGTGCAATTCCCATCCTTGCACTCTCTGTTACATGATCTCTATTTTCCCATTGACATATCTTCCAGCATACTCATCTCTAATTTTTACTATCTCATCATTCTCTCCGCACCTCATTATGCCTATCTTGAACCTCATTATATACCTTCTTTCTAAATTAGTTGCTAATCCTCCCTCCCTTTCTCCCTTCTTTCTAGCAAGTAGTGATATGCAAATGTTTTGAATTTAAACCATTTTGAAGTAAACCACTATTTCAAGTTTGAAACAGCTGTTTTGAGCACACTTGTTTTGAATTTAAAACTGCTGTTGCAGTCAGCTTTGAAACATTTGTAAAAAACGATCGAAAGAGCCCTTTTCAAATGTGAAGCAGCTGTTTCACACTTGAAACAGTTGTTTTAAACTCAAATATCCAGAGTTTTCTGGGCATTTTTAAAATTACAAAACCACACATTTTTCCATTATCTTTTCAGAAAAAAATTGAAATTTTGGAAAAATGTATTCATTTTTATACCTTGTTTATTCATCTAAGTTCAGTTAAGAAACATATATTGCAATATGTATATTTTGGTTTACTCATGCAGTAATGTTTGATATGTTTATTAAATTTAAATATGTAATTTAGTTAAACAGTTACTACATTTGCTAATTGAATGTACATCAAAATGTTTTTGATTTTTGTTACAAATGGAACTAGAAGCTGTGGAACTCTAAGAACCTAGGATCTCTTAATTTTGTCTTTTTTATAGTAATTTTATTAAAGATTACAATTTAAAATAAAACAAACTAAAAATATAAAAGAATAAAAAGAAAAAATAGAAGGTGCAGAAAAAAAAGAAAAAATAGAAAAATAACTGAAAAAAATAAGAATGTAGTAAATAAAAAGAAAAGAAAAGAAATATATAAAGAAGTGATTTCCCCCTTCATCACAACAAGTATAAACAATTTTAGTAACTTATCTCCTTCTCTTAAAATACAGCAAATGATCTCTTCTTTCCATATCCCATCTCTTATCTACAAACAAATTCTTAAAGCCTCATTGTTTCAGTCCATATCAGCAAAAGTCCATTAAGGGTTACCAGAGATAACAACATATCTATTTTAATCTTGATCAAATAAACCAACTTTATATTCCTTCCATTTACTTCTAACAATCCTGATCTTTAGTCCCTTCAAATAATATCCTAGAACTTGATTTCTTTTCATTTTTAATTTGTCCCTTCTCAAAAAATTCTTCAAAAATTTAACAGGCCTCTTTTGTAAATCCAATGTAGGAAAATTATCCAGGTCACTCTCTTGGTTTGTTGTTTGTATATCCCTTTTAATTATTAAGACATCCAACAGTTTCTTTTGTATGTTCAGTGTAGCATCTTTTTCTGTATCATTCTTGTAGCCGGTCATTTTTAAGTCCACTTTCAAATCAGTCTCAGTCACGTCAGGTAACACTTGTTCCTCTTCCATAGCATCTTTTAAACACAGTCTATCGATAGAGGCAGACACTCTTAAAATTAACTTCTGGGTCCATTGTTCAAAAATACCCTTTAATATGTCTAATGTTAAAATGTTTTGCTTCATTCTGTACTAGCAAATTGAGTCTGAGTGTTCTTCTCCTTTAATTGTAATATTTAGTTCCTTCTGATTCCCTCTAGTGTCCAGTTTTTAGAATCTTACTATGTTTTTTTCAAAAAGAATTAAAAACAAATGCATTTTCTCACAGGAAAGATTCTTTATAATTAATTCCAAAATCTTACTTCAAACTTATTTGAACCATTAGTCCATTTGTAACTTTCTAAAATCAAAGTTTTAATCACCCTTTTGCTGTTTATTCCAGAAAGAATTTTTTTTAGTCTTTAAACTTGTATTTAAAACTTCATTCACTAAGGATTGAAGGAAACTCACCCAGTTCTGTAAAACTTGTTGATCCAAAGGTTCTTAGCTGCTGAAAAGCAGTTAACAAACAATTTCTGAAAGTGATTAGAAAAGGAGGTATGCGAACCCAGGATCCTTATAAAGGTGCTGACCGTGGTTTGAGCAAAAAGATGGCTATTCCCTTGTCTCCCAGAGCCCTAAACCCACTAGATACGGCTGTCTTGTGGTACCCTCGCAAGGAGCAACTGTCTGGAGCACTTGTGGGCGATCTCACGTCCTCTCCTTGTCCAGAGAGGAATTATGAAGAGCCGCTCTACTCACCGGCTCTTCATTCTGCCGTGGTTGTCGGCTCTGCATTTGCCTTTCTTCCCTGGAAGTCCAGGATGGCTTAATTTTGTTAGTTTGACAAATTGAAAAAAATGAAAGTTGAAGACAGAAGCAACCATTAACATGATAATAAAACAGAGTTCTATCCTTTGAGACCTAGTCAGAAGCAGATCCACTGACCCCTAGGTAAAAAGTCAGCAATAGACAAGCTCACAAGTGAATCAGGTACCAAATCCTTCTTCCTCCTAATGAAAATGACAGTGCCCCCTATTGGTTGAAATGCCTTTTGTATTTGCATTTGAAAGTTGTATTGCATTGCTTGTACTCTGTGTATAAGAAATATAATACTCTGCTTCTTGAAAAAAAGGTCTAATAAAAAAAATATTTGGGGAAAATAAATGATAGCAATATGTGAACAACTTGTCTTATTCCATTCATTAATTGAAAATATTTCAGTAGGTTTTTTTTAACTGTTGCCAATTTTTAAAAAATTTTTCCAATTATTTTACAGAAAATGGGTCTGGGGAAAAATAAACCATCTTCCCTCCTCTTTTTGCATTCTTTTTCCTGAAACTTCATATTTCTACCTCTACCACCAGGTAGCTAACTGAATTGTTATGTGCAACAGTATAGTAACATTAATAAAAATCCTTTTAAAATAGAGATTGCCTTCCTTTAAAAAAAATTAAAAGGAAAGGAAAATCTGTTTTGAAAATAAATTATTGGGAGTAAACAACCAAAAATGGGAAAGAGTGCCCAGATATAATTCTGTAATTCCGTCAGTCAAGGAAGCTATTGAGAAAAATCTGTAAAAAGGCAAGCAGTGAAAGATTAAGTAAATATATACATCCTGCCACTTATTTTGCTGTTCAGATATTTCATGGTAAGCAACCTCTTGTGCAGCTTATTCCATCTCAATCTAGGTGAAGCCCTGGTATGGCGTTGTATGGTTTTATACAGAAAATGATACCTGGATGCCTTGTAAAATTCTGTGCACAGTAAAAGCTTCATTTGGAATCATTTTTAATCAGCTTTCCTTTAAAATAATTTAAAATGCCTTTTTAATTTTTTTTTTTTTCTGGCACTCAGGATTTAGTCAGGTGTAGTGGTAGTCTCAGATACAAGGGAGAACATATGCCCTGGATAGCTGTAACAGTTTCAGAAAATTGGTACTAACTCCACAGTGTATTTTTGAATCCATGATGTCAGGAGACAATATGACTTTAGTGCTACTTCTGGTGAGCTGACTTTAGAAAACAAACAAATTGTGTCCCCAAATAAGGAAATTCATTTGGTCACAAGCCTTGTTGTAGACTAATGGAAGATAGATCAAATTCAAATATTTATTTTATCTATCTGTCTGTCTGTCTGTCTGTCTGTCAAATTTGTCACCACCCATCTCCTCCCACCAGAGGGACTCTGGCTGGTTTACAACAATAGTCAATAAAACGACAAATATATAATAAAAATACAATATATACAATATATAATACAGTATCTAAAAATACAATTATAAATACAATAATTATAGATCAAAATAGAATCAAAATGGCAGATGATAACTCAGACCTTGTATGCAAAGAGCAGTCTAGGGTACTAGCCATCCCCAAACATGATGACTTCCCTCCCTGTCCCAAGCCAGGTGGCAGAGCCAGGTCTTTAAATTCTTCCTGAAGGCCAGGAGCAATGGGGCCAACCTCACTTCCGGGGCCAGTGTGTTCCATAGGGCAGGAGCTACTGCAGAGAAGCTAATATAATACAGGCAGTCCTGTTTAGTGACTGCAATTGGGACCTGCAACTTGGTCATTAAGCAAAGCAATTGCGAAGTATAAATGACATCACCACAACTGTGCTTACGATTTTACTTCAGTTTTCCTTTGCTTCTTGTTACTTCCTCCAGCTGAACTGGGGTTCTTTCTCTTTCTCTTTGAGGACATCTTAGTATGGGGTAAATAAGCAAGTAAAAATACGAGCAGAGAGACTGCTAAGGTCGTAAATGTGAGGACTGGCTGCTAAGTTGTTTTTTTTAGCACCGTCGTAACTTCAAAAGATCACTAAATGAGGACTACCTGTAGTTTTATGTAATTTCATGCCACACACACATACACACTCTCACACACAAACATATATACCCACTTTATGTATGCATGTGTATATCAACACACTGTATAGATTTCATGTTCATTCTGTTCCGTTTCTCTTGTAGTAATGAACGGTGAACTAACAGGAGGTGCTTTCAGAAATGGACGAAGGACATGTCTTCCAGCACCCTGCCCTGACACTAGTAATATTAATCTGTGGAACATTTTGAGAAATAATATTGGGAAGGACCTTTCCAAAGTATCAATGCCTGTAGAGCTCAATGAGCCTTTGAATACTTTGCAGCACCTTTGCGAGGAACTGGAATACAGTGAACTTTTGGACAAGGCTGCTGAAACCGATGACCCCTATGAACGTATGGTAATGGGCCTGCTTATGGAACTTATAGTGTTGTTCCATAAGGTGTTAATTCTCTCTTAGACCTCTTGTCCTAACAGCCAGGAAACACGCTGAGACAAGGAACTGGTCTCTAATGTTTTATTGCTTGTACATAACAGGAATCCTAACAAACTGAAGAAGCGTGGGAAAACCCCAGACATATAAACCCCAAAGGTTAAGGCGGTCCCGATCTGTGTCTCTTTGAATGGCTGCCCAATTCCTCAGTGCTACGCATGCGCTTAACAGTCTGGGTGGGAGCCCCCTGCTCGCCATCCTTACTCATGACACCTCTGATATCATGCGTTCTCTGAAAGGAGTGATGCTGACACAAGGAGGGCCTCTAGTTTGCACAGAATGACTTATTTGTTTGCCTATAAAAACGTATTCTTTGCAATATACTTAAGAATTTCAAGATGGTCTCCCCACCTCTCAGTGACTCCTTTCTGTGTGAGACACATACAGGGTAATATGTTCTGACAGAAAGAGGGTACTGGGAATTTTTATATTGCAAAGTCTTGCCCAAATGCATTTCTTAATGCCTCCCAGAGTTGCGTTCTGTGAGATGGGCGGCTGTATAAACATGCCATATAAATAAATAAATAAATATAAAATTATGGTTTGCATAGGAAGAACTCCTGGTGAACTGTCTCCATTATATTTATTTATATACGTGGATGGTGTTCCATTTTCTTTGTCTGGGAAATATACCCAAATTATTGTGAGCCGAGTCTCAAAAGACTTTTAACTATGATATATCTTCAAAGGGAAAGAAATATTCTTTTTTTTAATTATGCAGGATACATCTGGTTTTTTTTTCCTATTGCAATACTGCCTTTAAAAAAATAGTGGTAGAATTTTTGCTAGCAACTGTTTTATTAAAAAGTAGTTAAATATCAATGTGGGAGACATTCATTTAGGAAAGTTTATGTTTCTGATCTGGAAATACAAGAAGGAGAGTGTTACCTCACTATATTCCTTCCACGATATGTACGAATGAAAGGTTTCCTATAATCAACAACTACATTTTTCTCCATAAAATGATCTGTAGCTCCTTCTCTTATCTGTACAATTAGATCAGACCCTCAGACCCAAACGATCTATTAAATGTCTAGTTTGGGGCATCTGTTTGGAGCTTCTGATACCCATGCAGCTGAGAAGAGAACTTTGGAAATGTGATTTAGAACTGGAGAATTGGCTTGTTTCCAAAACAAGGAAAGTGGTATATACAATGGTCTTGTTTGGAAGAAGCAGAAAGCACTGCTTACATAAAGTCTGAAGCAAAAACTTCCAAAGCCCTCCCTTTCTTCCGTTTTGCTTCATCTTGTGCACCTCATAAGAAGCGGTGATCCCCATAACAAATCAATATCGCCACTGTATTTTCCTCAGATGCAGATTCCCATAGGTCATCTTGGCATTCCTCCCTTTTTTTCATGGAACGTATCTTTGTAACTGTCATTATTACATTATATATTGCATTATACATAAACAAACAAACAACCTGGGCTCAGTGTCCATCCTGTCTCCTCCCCTTAAGTCTTCAAGATTTATAAAATTCTTACATTTTTCTTTCCTGCTTTTAAAAGCATTTGAGTCTAATTATAGGGCATGAGAGCCAGTTTGGTGTAGTGGTTAAGGCATCAGGCTAGAAACTGGGAGACTGTGAGTTCTAGTCCCGCCTTAGGCACAAAGCCAGCTGAGAGACCTTGGGCCAGTCATTCCCGCTCAGCCCTGGGAAGGAGGCAAAGCCAAACCACTTTTGAAATCTTGCCAAGAAAACTGTAGGGACTTGTCCAGGCAGTCTCCAAGAATTGGACACGATTTAACCGATTTAAAAAAAGGGCATTAGCCTTGAATTTCTTTCTGTTTTGATTTAGATCTCCCTGTTCAGTTACACTTTGGAAGCAAATGAGAACTAACAAACTATTTAAGAACATAAAAATATAAAAATTGTTACTGAAAACAGCAGGACAAAGCTGCATTTATCGCCTAGAAAAGAACATGTTTGTATGTTCAGTTGCTACATGTCTCAAGCCAGTATCCTTCAGAATTGTTTTTTTAAATACTGTTTTGTTGTTCTAATTAGGTTCTTATTGCTGCCTTTGCAACTTCAGGATATGCTTCCACTTACTACAGAGCAGGAAGCAAGCCTTTTAACCCTGTTCTTGGTGAGACTTTTGAGTGTATCAGGGAAGACAAAGGATTTCGATTTTTCTCAGAGCAGGTAAGATCTCCTCTAATAAAGATAATTAAATGTCACTGTATGACTTTAATCTCTGGGTGGAAGGAGAGTTATTTAAAACATTTCATCTTGATTTACAAAATATTGTTGATATGACTCTCAGATTTGTTTTAGAATTGTATTTGTTTTTGAAGCATTAGGTAAAATTCAACATTGTAGAATTCAGCTTTACATTCATGTTCTTTGCATAATTGCATAGATCTTTTTATTCTTATATTGTCAGAGTGATAATAAACATGAAAATCTTTTGTATTTTTTTGTACAATTACTTGTATGTATCTTTTTTTCCAGGTTAGTCACCACCCACCCATTTCTGCCTGTCACTGTGAATCAAAGAATTTTGTGTTTTGGCAAGGTATATATCTTAGTTACAAGTGGAAGAATCAAATTTGAATTGGAAAAAGAATAAAAAAGAGAATTGTATAAAATTTCATTTTCTTTAGTTAAGCAATTACCATAATCACAAAGGCCAATTGTTTTTTTTTTAATTTTTCATTATATATGTCAGCACCTGGTCATTCGAGCATTCACACAATCACAGTCAAGAGGCTGGGATTCCTTTAACTGTTTAATGAAGTGAAATGAATGGTACAGAAGTAAAGCTGCGAATGGAGAGTTCCCGCTCAAACCTAGATTTAAAACTACAATCCCTTAGTTTGCTCCCTTTCCCACGAAAGCATGTCACACAACACACCCCATCCAGGTGGTGTTCCTGGTGTATCTCAACCCATTGTCCTTGATGTCTGCCATGGCCATAATAATCCACTTCACACTCCAACCTCACACCCCCTCCCATCTGGCAACATAGAGTCTACACCATTGACAAGGAAATGATGGCAGATTCTCCGATAAGGGGTTCTGTGAATCCTTTGATCGGGGGGATCTGACAATATATTTGACAATGAGAAATTAGAAATCAACAGTTTTCTGCTTCTGGAATAGCATATTGCTCTGTTTTTGTATTTTTTTAATCATATGGAATAGCAGTTTGGTGTTCATGCTGCTTTTTTTCTTGCTGGGAAATCCTTGTGAGGTCCAGCAGCCAGATGTGTAGACTATTTAGCTGTGACAAGTCACGTTGCCTGGGGTGCACCACAAGGAAGCTAGTCTACATTGCACTGAGTTGGGCTGAGAGAGAGGGACTGGCCCAAGGTCACCCAGCCGGCTTTCATGCCTGAGGCGGGACTAGAACTCACAGACTCCTGGTTTCTAGCCCAGAACCTTAACCACTAGACCAAACTGGCTCTCATTGCTCTGTTGAGAACAAGACATATTAGTTCACATGATATGTTAAGATGGATAAATATGTATAGCATTTTGCATATTTATAAAAATTTGTTCTGTTCAGATATTAGATGGAAAAATAAATTCTGGGGAAAATCAATGGAAATATTGCCAATTGGAACTCTGAATGTGACACTTCCTAAGTAAGTACCTTTATTCTGTATCAGCCTTCAGTATATAGAGTATATATAGAAACCCAAAGACCTGAAGGACAAGCTTTTTGAATCTGCCAGAGAGAGCGTACTCTTATTATTAGTATCCTAGACTATGAGATGACTTTCCAAACACATTTGTCAGGTGTGATCTTTGCTGTGTTTAAGTCTTGTTATTCACCCAGATTTTTTGTTAGCTTTAGGAATCAATGTTGATATGATTGCTGATGGATATAGACCTATGTTCAACTAATGTTGTTTTATTATGCTTTTTATGGTGATGTAAACATTGATTGTAAAAAATTGTTGAGGGACATAAAGGTGGAGAAGAGGTAGAATATAAATGTTTAAGTGAGTGGGGAGGCACACTTTCCCCTTCTTTATGAGTTGTTTTCAGTATTAGAAAGGTAGTAAGATTTATTTGAACAGGGAATGACTTAGAAGAGGTAATTCTGAAACACATAACTCTTCTCTTTTTTTATAGATATGGTGATTGCTATGTTTGGAACAAAGTCACTACTTGCATACACAACATCCTGAGTGGAAGGAGATGGATAGAGCATTACGGAGAAGTAACCATCAGAAATACAAAAAGCAGTGTCTGTATTTGTAAGCTCACATTTATCAAGGTAGTTTTTCTGTGGTCGTCATGAACAGTGAAGGGGCTGTGCATACTACCAATGGCCTATTAGCAGGGGCATCTGGAAATACAGAGTAGTACACTAGCTTCTGTGGACTTCTGTTTCAGTGGAGAGAATAATTAATGGTCCTTTCAATTAGCTGCCAGAGATCATGGGAACTCTAGTAGCAACATTCCTATATATTCTTATTGGATGCCATGATTAATGCAATCAGTGCCTTTATGCACGTGCATTGATGCAAATCAATAAATACCCTGTATAGCTCTATGGTTTACAATGGCATATAATAGAACTTTCATTGTGTATTGTTCTGCATCATTTTATTTAAGGCCTCTGCATCAACAACAACAACAACAACAACAATTTATTAAATCTATATGCTGCCCAACTCCCAGTGACTCTGGGTAATAATATTGTGAACCTGGAAGTGGCTCCTAGTTATATGATCCAGTTCAACATTTCAGTGAAAGAATTGCAAGAGGTCTACCTGGAAATCTTTTTCTGTTAACTTTTGATCTTCAGTCCTTCCCCATAAATAAATAACCTATCTGTAAGCAAAATAGTTATGTAAACAGGGTACAAGCCCAATCTTAGAAGAATCTTCCCCTTTTTTCTCTCTGTCACTCAAAATTATTTTTCTATGATGCGTGGGAACTTCTGACTTTCCACATGGATCTATGGAGGTCATTATTAGCAATATTTAAAAGAGTAAAGGTTTCCTATCTTCATCCTAAAATGCTGTGAGATTCATATGCATTATCTAAAACACCTGGTATTTCCTTTAAGTTTTATTCCTGTACAGGTTGATGTAGATGTGATCTGTTAATTTACTGTCAGTGGTGCAATTAATCAATTAAGATTTCTTTGACTAGGTCCCAACCCTGCTGGAATTTGTGGGTCTTGACAGTTATGTGCATGTGCAGATAATTTAAAGAGAATAATTAGAAAAGTTGTGATTGGATTCCCAGCCAGAAAGACTGTTTTCTTTTTGAGCCCTAGAGAGATGTTTTAGAAGGAAGAAATCTGCCCTACAAAATGCTTTCTCTTGTTAAGAAGAGTAAAGTCCTTCCCCCGGAAGTGCAGTTAGCTCCCTCTCTTCTGGACTTCAGAAAACAGCTGAAAACCTGGTTTTGTCACCATGCCTGGAGTGGGGAGAGGAGGATCCACTCTTGGGGTTGGTTGGTTCCCTAGTCCTGCCAGAACCGGTCTTGTCCCCTTTCGGTGGAATTAGATCTGCCGTTACTTGGATTTCATTAGATTTTATATTTATATTTATTGATATTATTCTGATTTTATTGAATTTTATACTGTTTTACTGTGAACCGCCCAGGGTCCCCTGAGTGGGGGAGATGGGTGGTAATAAAAATATGATAAATAAATAAAGTACTTTTGAGTAGTATATAAAATAATATTGCTTTTACTGTCATTTCCATTTTCCCAACAATACCACCTTTTTATGATCTAAAGAATTTGAGCAGCTTGTAGAAACAGACCTTAATATTCCAATCCCCTCTTAAATCAGAGGTCTGTCATGACTCAGAACACTCCTATACGGAGAGTATTGGGATATGAACAAGACTATGTTTTGTCTCATGGGATTGCATATGAAGAGCCAGAGCAGTTGAGCACTGTTAGAGAAGGAATAGGGGTTCCTTCCTTCTTGCTGTTGATTGGTGGCAGAGAGGGCCTACTCTTGATGTTGGATGATTTATTTTACATTGAACAAACCCATACAATTTGGTTACATTTTTAGGTGAATTACTGGAATTCTAATGTAAATGAGGTTCAAGGTGTTGTCATGGACCAAGAAGGAAAAGTGGTGCATCGCCTTTTTGGAAAATGGCATGAAGGATTATATTGTGGAGTTGGACCTTCAGCAAAATGTATATGGAGGCCAGGTAAAACATGACATTTATATAACTGTAAATTATAAAGCAAGTAATAAAGAAAGAAGTAGAATTTGTACTGCAGATGCAGGGGTTTCATTGTCAGTATATTAGATACGATAGTTTTAATTGTAGCTTAGAAAGTGTAACTGTAAGTCATTGCTCACCTTTTCTAACTATATCTTTCCATGATGAAATCTAAATAACATAAAAAGTCAGCTTATTTAGAAAGCTGCATATTCTATTATAAGTTCCAAGATCAAGCAGGAATCATGCAAGATGCTGCAAGTTGTTAAATGGCATATGTTGGATGAAGAGGGATGTAATATTTTGAGGATGGTGGCAACTGTTAAATGCCACTATTGCCATTAACATGAATGCACATTTTTCAGTATTATACACCTTTTTGATATTCCTCAAGTTGAACAGGAAAAGAAGCAGTAGATCATTTGAAAAAGGAAACAGTCACTTATTGAGAAAATTGGACTTACTGATTAGCACGAGATTACGAACAGGATGATGAATTTTGCAGAACTGAATGATAAAGAACATTAGAAGAGGAAGTAGAAATAATGTAGTGGGTTTCATGCAGTACTTCTATTGATGGAGAAAATATAGAAGCCTTTATTAAGTATACAAGTTGTTACCCCCTGAACTAAAACTTGTGTTTTTATAACTTGTAGCTCTAGGGCAGTAAACAACATTCCTAGTTCTCCGATAATTCGAACACTGGTTTTGTGATTTAACAAAAATGGATGGTTCTTTTATGAGAATTTGAATTGTCTTTATCTTTTTAAATCTGGGATAATGTTTCAATGTGGACCACAATACAGGTAGTCCTAACTTAGCAACTGCCTCAGATAGCAACTGTTTGCAAATACAATGGTAATAAATGGTAATAAGAAATTCGTTTTATGACCAAAGCAGGCCTTTATGACAACAAAAGCCTTCAGTGTGAAACTGATTAAGGTCTGGTCAGTTTCAGGCAGCAGCTGCCAGCCAATGGGTGAGTTCTAAACAACTAATTAAGGTCACAGAGCTGAGCTTGTTAACTTAGGGTGAGCACTCTTTAGGGAAGCACTGCACGTCAGAGAAAAGCAGCTCAGAAAGAAATAGCTGGTTTGAGCAATCTCTCCACCCTGCAAGGAGGCAAAAAAAGGGAAAAAGATGGGTCAGGCCCAGGACACTGCATGAGAGAACTTTATCTGAATGAGACAGCAGCAACTAGTGATCTTCGTGGAGTCTCTCTCTGTCATGTGGTTCACTTAGCAACCGTGTTGCTTAATGACCATTTCACCAGAACCAGTTGCAGTCACTAAATGAGGACTGTCTGTACAGGTAGTCCTCGCTTAACAACCATTTGTTTAGTGACAGTTCAGACTTACAGCGGTGTTGGAAAAACAGACTTATGGCTGGTCCTCTGTGACAATCCCAGTACCAAGTTTTTAATCTTAGAAATTCTCTAGACAGTCCATTAGGAAGCTTAAAGAATTCTTTATTAAAATCTGATTAACAGAAAAGTTGCAAAGCTCTGAATAAGGTTTTGGCACCAAAGCATTGAAACTAAATCATTCCCTGTAATCTCATCCCTCATCCCTCCTCCTTGTCTTCTAAACAAGCTCTTTCTCACTCCTGAGTTCCCCCTCCCAGTTCGTTAATTTGTTAGAGTGATTTAGAGTCCAGGTGTCAGTCTTATCAGCAGCTTGTCCTTGGCTCTAACGGCTCAGCTCATGAAGGAATGTCTGCAAAGCTGACACGGGTTTGCTCTCTATCTACTGATGCGTGTAGCAGGCTGAAATGTGTAGCAGTGCTTAATGGCAGTCGAGCAGAGGGAAGGAGCCTGACATCCTCATGCTTACGACTGGAGCAGCATCCCTGCGGTCACATGATCACAATTTGGGCACTTGGCAATTGGTTCACATTTATGACCATTGTATCATCCTGTGGTCACATGACTGCCATTTTCGACCTTCCTGGCTGGCTTCTGGCAAGCAAAATCAATGGGGAACTGCATAATTTGCTTAACGACGTGGTTCACTTAAAACCTGTGGTGATTTGCTTAATGG
Organism: Candoia aspera; assembly: GCF_035149785.1. Classification (NCBI taxonomy): domain Eukaryota; kingdom Metazoa; phylum Chordata; class Lepidosauria; order Squamata; family Candoiidae; genus Candoia; species Candoia aspera. Next base: position 189,201,380 of record NC_086153.1, on the reverse strand, counting down.
CAGCCACAAAAAAGGTTGTAAAATCAGGTCAGATTGACTTAATTACCGCTTCATTTAGCAACCGAAATTCTGGTCCCAGTTGTGATATTTAAGTGAGGACTACCTGTATAGGCATCCAGCTCTTGATTGGATTAGGAAGGTGCTAGCAGTTTTGTAGCCTTTCTGTTTCCAGAATAAAGATCATTGAACTTTGAAGTCTGGCTAAGATAAGGCTGGATGCATTATGGAGCTTCAGTTAAAACCTGAAGACTTGGGGAGATTATTTTCTCTTAGCCTAACTTACTTTGTTGTTATGAGGATAAAATGGACAAGTGGGGAAAATTTGTAAGTAGCCTGAACTTTCAGGAGAAAGGTGGGATAAACATAAATATTACTAAACATTCCTTATTTTCTGTTTTTAAAAAATACTGTTTAGGGAAAATGTGGTTGCTCCATTACTGACTCCCATCAAGTATTCTGTTTCAATAATAATTAGGTCACCTAATTTAAAAAAACAACAATTCTTCCAATGTGCATATTGATCCTTAAAACATTAACATGGATGCTGTATGCTTCACAAATTAGTATTCCTTGTATTATGAGAGATGACACTATCTGGCTGACCTTATCTTGACTGGGAGGTTAAACAGGGCTGAACATGGTTAATACTTCGATGGGAGACTCCAGAGAATACATGGGCTGCAGAGTAGACTAACTGAAAACACACACAAAAGAAGACAGTGCAAACCATTTCCAGGAAAATTACCTGGATGTGTCCATGAACTTACCAGGAGTCAAGCTGGCATGAAGGGCATTTTACTTAAAAGAAATTATTATGGCTCCAGGACACAGATGCTCTCTCACAACAGTAGCAGGCCACATTTTTTATTGTAAACCACCCAGAGTCCCTCCTTGTGAGGGAGATGGCCAGTGATAAATTTGATAAATACAATAAAATAAAATAAAAGTTCTATTTAGGACTGCTTCTTCCCTGTAAAACTGGCCCATCCTCTATGCTCATCCTAAGCCAGGAGGTTAAAGGTTCCCCACATATGTGAAATGAAAGGGTGGGGAGTCAAAACAGTGTTTTTCACAAGATGGCCTGGTTGACATCACCTTGGCATCATTTCAGAAAGCTGTCAAAGCTGAGTATTTTCATAAGGCCTTTAAGGTGTCCTTGCTTTGTAATGTTGTGTATTCTGGTTTTATCCACTTGTAAACTGCCATGATTTGGCCTGATTCAGTGATATAAAAATACAAGTAAAATAAAATGTAACATGAATGCAGGAGCTATGCCTCAGTGAAAGATCCTCAGTAGGTGGAAGGCCCAACAATCAGTACTGGCAGCAAGACCATTTAAGCCCTGAGCATCACCTTTTGGAGCCTTTTTCTGGAATGTTTCAAGATGATCTTTCCTCCTGAAGTAATTTCTTTCTCCTCACACAGAGAGCCATGGAATGATTGTGTCAGATCATTTCATGCCTTTTTGGGTAAGAGGGATTTTGGGGACAGAGTTTGGGAGAGCAAGTGGGGGTCCTAGCCAGGCAGTGCATATTTTGGCAACGATACGAGCAGTGCATCATTTTCCATATTATCTTAGTAACAGGTAGAGCAGGCCTTCACCACAAAACCAATGCTTAAAGGGTTTTGAATGCTGGCAGTGCTGGCCAGCTTTCTGCAGTGTGTGCAGGGTGTTTAATGAAGAGCAAGGTACAAATATTGCTTCTTCATGTAGACGTAGTGTTTATTCACAATGGTTAATTACTACCTTTATCTTAATTTTTAATACAGGCTCCATGCCGACCAATTATGAGCGTTACTATGGTTTTACAAGGTTTGCCATTGAGCTGAATGAGTTAGACCCTGCACTGAAAGACCTTCTTCCAAAAACAGATGCACGATTCAGGCCAGATCAAAGGCAAGAAGTACATTCTTTTTTTTTATGCCTGCGGTTGCTTTTGAATAAATATTTTAAGGAGCATTAATGTTAAAATTGGAATGTCTTACCAATCTGATAGGCAAATTGCTGTTGATCAGTTAAAACTTGCTCCAGACTATTTGAGAAGCATTTAAAATATGTTAATATGAGAACTCACAAAAACTGTAGCAGACAGGGATCACCTTAAAAGAGATGTTTCCCTTTCTCATTTTCTTCCCCCTCACAAATACATTTTGTAAGATGCAGTCTGCACTAAAATGCATCTGCATATTGCAGAAACAAAGGAGGCACACTGTTTGTCCAAAATAATAGAGTTTTATTATGTGTATTTATGCTGTTTCAATCAGGGGATCAGCCTAAAAAGATTTATTTCCCTGGATGAGAAAGCTATTAATTTTACCTAACCTGCATTATATGGAATGTGTGATTTTGGTGGTTACTGAAGTTTAGGATTTCTGGGTTTTGTTGTTCCATTTCTTGGAGGTTGGTATTTATCTACTAAAAGATCCAATTGCTTAACTATAGGTATTTGGAAGAAGGACATTTAGAAGCAGCAGCAACAGAAAAACAAAGAATTGAAGAAGTCCAGAGATGCCGGAGACGTTATTTAGAGGAAAACAATATGGAACACGTAGCCAATTTTTTTAAGTAAGTAAATCTCTCTCTCTCTCTCTCTCTTGCAGAAAGAGAATGTGTCACTAGAATGAAAAAATAATAAAAGATACATCCATTTTGTTTTTATTGGAATGCGGGATTGGTACATATAATAGCATAACAATATTAACAAAAATACTAACGACGTTTTCAGCATTAGAAATTGCCTTGAATTATACAAATATGTGTGTTTCTTATTGTACAAATGGATTATTACCAAAAAGGAGTCAAAACCTAGGAGAAAGTTGATTATAGGCTAGGCTCTTACTCCTCAGATAATTTTGAACCAAAGATGATGAATTTTGAAATTCTTGACTTAAATACTGAGGAACTAATTTTATTTATAATACATAGTTATTGTATTATTCTTGAACTTCAGGGTCCAACATTAATCCTTGATCCCCAAGTTGGTGCTCTGTGTATGCAGAAACTCTTTCATAAATTTTCCCCTAGCTATATGAAGAAAATTCTCCAAGTGAATAAGTATACGTGCAGTTCCTCTCTTTTATGTAACCATGTGAACTTAGAACAACAAAAACCTACCAGGTATCTAACAGTAGAATTCAATCTCTTTTCTTCTTCTTCTCTACCAAATAATTATTTGAGTGCAATTTCATTTTTCGAAAGGGTTCCTCACCAATTAATTAGATTGAAGTATGTTTCTATCCTTTTAAAGGATGCTTCTGAATTTATTTTAACCAGTAACTTTTTTTTTAATTTTGCAGGAAAGTTATTGAAGCCAATCAAAAAGAAACATGGGTTTCTAATGACACCTACTGGGAACTCCGAAAAGATCCTGGCTTTAGTAAAGTAGAAACAGTAAAACTCTGGTAAACCAAGAATGTAGATCTAGTAACATAGAACTCTTAAAAAAAAAAAGAAAAAAACCCACTATGCACAACATGTTTCTTAGAGCTGATGGTGATTTGTGGGTCTGCTGGAAACCTTCCTTTGCTTTTATGCTCAATTTATAATGGACTTCCAAAAGTGCATTGGCCCAGATTCTGAACATTTCTGTGATCATGAAACTGAAAAGAGGGAAGGAAAATGCCCAGGCCTTTTATTTATTCAGATACGGGAAGTGCAGCATAAGAGAAGCATGTACCAATTTGGCCAAAGATGCTTTGTGGAGTATCTGGTGCTTTAAATAGACATGAAGAGTTAAAAAATAAAACAAATCTTGTTACAACTAACGTCTAGGCTGTCTACACATGTAGTTATTGAATCTGGATTCACATTACAATACTTGTTCATTTCTAGTGTCAGGTTGGTTTTTTGATGTGTTGTGCTTGGACTGGCTGTATCAAAAAAAAAGACATAATGCTTTTCTAGAAGCTCTTCCCATTCATATGCCATTTTTCATGCCTTAAAAACAATGTCAAGTTGTACATTGTTATTTTAAAATATGTATTATTTGTCATTTCTCAAGGGCAGATTTTTAAAGCACTAGGATTTTTGTTCATATTTTAAATAATGGATAAAGTGTATTATTTATGGCAAATGAACTCTAATTGTAAAGCAAAATGGTGAACTGGGAATGTTTTATCTTTGCTGGTTGTAATTGTATAGATAGGTTGAAAGGAAACTGGCTAATTCAGTAATGACCTTGGGAAGTTAATCTAAGCTCATGTTCTCAGTACCTAATGCTGTGATAAATATACCATCTCTTACCATGACTTCTCATAGCTTTACCCTGTCTCATTTTCATAACCCTTTATAGAACTGAAATTCCCTAAAACTTCGCATGAATGTTAAGCACATCTTTTAAAGCTAGAAAAGCGTCCTGCAGGGGTATGATCATCCTGATAACATACATATTCATGCTTTATTATGTACATTATGTACTTCTGTTCTCACCTCTTTGGGATTTTTTGGGAGAAGCAATGTGACACATGCACTACTTTCTCAGTTGAATCTTGCTAATATCGTTTTTATGCAAAATTATATTTTATTGCTTTTTCATAAAGCAATTATATTTTTGGAAGAAGAAATGACCTAAATGGCTATTATGTAGCACATTTTGATGTATATGTGGAAAAACCCTGGATGACGTCTCTCTCAAAATTAAGTGTAGTTGGTTAGCATGCTTTGCTAAAATCAATATATAAGGTAAAAATCTTAATGCTTTCTAATAGAACCTTGTCTTTCATTTATGTCCAGTGATTTAATTTATTAATACCTTGGACACTGGCAATAGAAAAGATTTTCTTGTATATATTTCAAAAATAACATTTCTGTATATTCATGGCACATAATTTTATATTTTATTGAGTGCATTTTATTGCTTTTCTGTAAAGGCACGGAGGTGACTATGATTTCCCAAGAGCAAATGAACAGTATTTAATTACCTAGTCTATGTATTACTAATCTTATTTCCCCCATGTCCATTTCTGCTCAACAAGCACACCTGTCTAAGGGACAGCCTGGTTGAAAATAGGGCCTTAACTTCCTGAAGTTACTTCCAATTGAGATGCACCATATTATCTGGACATTTATTATCTGGCTGCAATTTCTCTCTGAACTTCAGTTGTAACTTGGGATCTCTTGGGTTTGACCAAGACTTAAAATATGCAAGATGTTCTAGTAAGAGCCTCCTGAAGTACAGGAGGCGAGTGTTCTGTTTGCTGATATGTACATTTCATTCAAACTGAAAAAGAATTAGAATGCACGAGATAAAATATACATGGACTCTTACATGGTCCTTATACAGCAGGAGCTGTTAGCATGTCATTGTCACATTGGGGATTTTGTTAATGTAGTAATCCTTACATGTTATTAGTTTAGTCAATCTTGGTAAGATTGGGAAGAAGGAATGCCTGTCTACCCCATATTTTGTATTCAGTCTGCAATTTACCTCCCAGGATTTTGTTACTATCTCTTCAAAGACAGAATTATTAATAAAAATTATAAATATTAATAAATATTACAATTTAGCTAAATGTACAGACCACATGTTTAACAAGGTCAGTAATGAATCAAGCTAACTTTCAGATAACATGCTGCCCCCAAATAACATGCTAAGCTTGATTAGTTTTAAGCATGGCTAGCATGTTATTTGAAGGCAGGCCATTTGGTTAGTTTATAATATATTGTGCAAACCCTGATAATCAGTACATTTAGATAACCAGGCTGAGCCTGTTCTATGAACCCAGTCATTACGCTAAGAGGCTAAGCTCCAAATTCTCACTTGTGTTCATAGAGCAAGCTTGATCTGGTCCAACGGGTTATTTAAATCTATGAGACTAAGCTGTTTCCTTTCAGGAGTGCAAAATGTGAAAAAGGAGTAAGAAATAGTAAGCAAAAGATAAGACATGAGATAAGGAGAACATGAATATAGCTAATTCTATTTACACCCACAGAATTCACTATAACTCTCTATACTTTTCTATCCTTGCAAACCGTCCTTGCTTCCAGTACATCCATATACCACTTCATATGCTGCCTTTGTTTTTGAAACTTCTCACCTGTATCTTCTTGAGGGTTTCATTAGCTCATTCAGCCATGATTTTTTTTGGTATTCCCCTTCATTTCAACCCATTTACTTTTCCGTCATACATTTGTTTTGCAATTCATCTTTAGTTCTGGATGGGGTTGCACTGCCCCAGACAGACCCAGTGCATAACTTGGGGGTCCTCCTGGACTCATGGCTCCTGCTCGAAGAGCAGGTGGCAGCTGTGGCTAGCAGGGCCTTTGTGAAACTTCGTGTTGTGCGTCAGTTACGTCCCTTCCTGGAGCGAGAGTCCCTTCAAATGGTCACTCATGCCCTGGTTATCTCCCATATAGACTACTGCAATGCGCTCTACATGGGGCTACCCTTGAAGAGTATCCAGAAGCTACAGCTGGTGTAAAACGCAGCTGCGCGGGCGATCTTGGGTCTCCCAAGATCAACACATGTCACTCCTTTGCTCCGCGAGCTGCATTGGTTGCCAGTATGCTTCCGGGTCCAATTCAAGGTGTTGGTTATCACCTTTAAAGCCCTGCATGGCACAGGTCCAGGTTACCTAAGGGACTGTCTCCTCCCCATCACATCAGCCCGTCCCACCCGGTCTTGTAGAGAGGGCATGCTACGGACCCCGTCTGCAAGAGAATTCCATCTGGTGGGGTCCAGGAGGTGGGCCTTCTCTGCAATAGCACCCGCCCTTTGGAATATCCTTCCCCTGGAAGTGAGATTAGCTCCCTCCCTCCTGGACTTTAGGAAACAGCTAAAGTCCTGTTTTTGTAATTATGCCTGGGGAGGGAGGGAGAGTAGTCATTTCTGGGGATGGTTAGTTTCTTAGAAGGACCCAGTTCTGCCTGCAAATCATAAAGAACTTTTAACCATCGAGGTTTTTATTTTATTTATTGTATCTGTATTATAGGGTTTTATAGTTTTATATTTTTATCTATCTTTTATTGTAAACCGCCCAGAGTCCCTTTTGGGAGATGGGCGGTGATAAATTTGATTAATAAATAAAATTAATAAATTCAGTCTTCATTTGTTCCCTAGACATGACTTCATATCCATCCTCACTCATTATTTAGATATGATCAAACATGTCCAAAACAGTTACTTGCTTCCATCCAAATTGCTCTGCATTTTCTCTCCCTCATGTATTTAAACTGTTCTTGCTGTCTGTGGCTGCATTCTTTACAACTTTTTCTCTGTATGTACATTATATATTTTCCTCATTCTCTTGCCTGCATATTTCTCATCCACAGCCCTTTTGACTTCAACCAAGCATTCTTTTTAGTACTTTCCATTAGTATAACTCCACAAACCTCTGTGACATTCAGTAAAATATTTTTCCCCACTGTTTGAGGTTAACTTCTACATTCTCTTTCCTCATGTCCTCTCTGTTTAGATTATTGGGAGATTTATTTGTTTTCTATTTTTTTCTCATACAGAGTACATACTTTGTCTTCCTGTGGTCATTCTACTTCTTTCACTTCTTTCCTTTTCTCCCATGTCTATTTTTTTCCCCTAAGATCCACTTTTGAGACTACCAGTAACAATATCACCTCCACATTCTGAAATTTTCATCACTCTTGTATCCTTCAATAATTGTCAATTTTTCATTTAAAAAAATCAAGTGAACAATACTTTCACATGTCTACATTAAAAGGCTTATATTTGTTGCTCACCAGTTAGCCTTCTCATTCATTTTTGGGCCTCCATGTGGCCTACTCATTTTTTCTGTAGTCTCTTGACTTGTTTCCATTTACTGATGTCTCCTAACAGTATTCCCCCTACCACTGAATTTCTTCAGAATATTGTACATTTTTTCTCAAAACTTATCCCTGGTTCTTCCATTATCTCCATTCAGTGGAACGTAACATGCAGTTCTTACCAACTTATGAATTCCTATATTCATATGCATCCACAACAGTCTAGATGACACCAATTTCCAACAATTGTAGTTCTTTCCTTCATAATTAAACCTTGCTTTCACTTCCGTATATGTATTCATCAATTCCATTCTATAAGATCAAACCACCCTGGTTTAGTTGTGTTACATCCTTCATCTTATTCTGAATTTCAGACACACACATAAAATAAATTTATTTTTTTCTTTTTTCATTTCATTCATTAATTTATGCTCTTTACCATTTACTCTCTCCTCTTACATTTCAAAACACAATCTTTCATATGTTGTAATAAACACCAGTTGGGTCCATAGATTACTGATCTCTGCTGCCCATGATGGCTTTGGTCAAGCAAAGCTTTCACACCACACTTTTTAGTAGGATAGCTAAAATGTAAATTAGGTTACCAGTTTTAGTTGTGAGACATTCCCTGCTAATGGTGAGGAGAGTACTAGGCAGTATGCACACATTTTGACCAAGATGCCACAAATGCAACGAAACTGTGGTTTACTCCAAGCATATTCATATTATTCTATGCAAGCCAGAACCTCTAATCTAGAGACTGCCTTGCAAACCAACATGTTGCCTGCATGCCATCATCTAGGAGGTATTTGCAGTGACTGAAAAACACTCAAGATGGCTTTAGTGGTTCTCTTAATTTCCAGAAGTAGGATGCTGTGAGGTATAAGAGTCTAAACTGCTTCTGAATCCTCCACCCCCCCAGATCTCTGGTTTCGCAGAGCTAGTTTCTTAAAAAACTGGATACTCTTGAAATCATTTCACTGTAGCACTTACAAAAGTAGATTTAAAAATTTTAAAATCTACTTTTGTGATGTTCTAAATTACGTCTGAAGCAAGTATATCATGTCTAGCCATAATTAGCAGTATAACCCTACCGTCAATTTATGCTCTCTCTAAAAGTGTGAGCAAACTCACCACACTTGCTGTGGATTTTATCCAGATTAGTTTATGCAAGGACTTTGTGGTTGTTGATGCTATGAAAAATGTTTTCATTTTCCACATTGCTACATCCTGGTTGCAGAAACAATGGAGCATTTTTCTCAGCAGCGGCCTACACGTTTTAGAGCCATTCATGCTGGTATGGAAATGTTCATGAGATGCAGACAATATATTTGATTATTTCATATAAAACTATAAAACACAATAGCTAGAAGTAATAGGTAAATTTGGCCTCTAAGCGTGAATCATGTATTTTTCAAAGTTTAAAAAATTTAAAAAAAACATAAAAAGGAATTATTTTCAAAAAGAAAAAAAAATGCTAGCCAGAGTTCATTACTAACAAATATTGAAATCAAAATGTGCATTTAAAAATGAAAATTATAGAACTGACTGAAGAAGGAAATATGTATCTTTTAAGGCAGAAATGAATTACTGTGAATTTCTGCAAATGACTGAACTCATGATGGAGATTTTTCTCTACTTTTTTAATGAATAAGTGTTTTCCTCTTTATTTCAACAGAAGGTGAATTGTGCCCATACCCAGGATTGTCCGGTTTCTACCCAAATTAACAAAAGAATTGTTTCCCTATAAAATAACATGCATTGTAAAGTTTTTTTTGTGGCTTATCTTATTTACCAGGAATGTTTAAAGACAATATTGAGCTCTATATATTCTTGAAATTATACCTATTCTGATAAGAAACAGTCAATGCTATGAAACAGTATGATACATTTTATTCATTGCTTTTTTCCTTAAAGCTAATAAGCCTAGTCCAGTAAGATCATCTGTCTCTCTAGCTGTCTCTAGCTAGAGCCATCCAGGCAGCATAATGTTGGTGCAAGAGAAGGAGATTGTGGTCTGGCACACCTAGAGGGCACCAAGTTGGAGTCAGCAGCAGTAAATGTCAATTGGAAATTTTGCAAATGTTAAAAGCAATGGAATTAGATCTTAGTTACACCTTCCTAGTGCCATAAAATAATGGCTTTACTCAGTTGTCTTCTGTGGCCTAATTTAAAGAAGTGGTTGGTATTAGGAAGGATGCTTAGGGACCCGAAGTGTTGCTTTTCACTATTTAATCAAGAAGCCACCGCTCATTTCAAAAGCATCTCTTAAGACAAAATGTCATCTTTTTTTACGTTCTCCCTTCTTTGAGTCACCACGTGATATTATGCTACCAACAAATCAGAAGTGTGCCTCTTCAAATACATGCCATGCAGAGGAATTCTCATTGTGAGAAAACTGGCCTCCATAAACACACTTTTAAGTCACTTCGATTTTTTAAAAAGCCATTTTACAGTGTTAACAGTTTTACTGCAATCCTATATTGTAAAGATTGCAATTACTCCAAACTTCTGCAGTGAACTCTGTGACTGAGCAGGGATTTGAACCTTAGTTTCCACAATCCAAACTCAATATTGTCTTTATTATACTACCCCATGTTGAAGCTAAGTAAGAAGACTGAACATTGTGATACTTGCACAGGATCATTTTGCAAAACTCTGTGGTCTTTATTCTCAGCCTTGAATATGAAAAGTCATGTATACCTTTATAAAGATGCCATTGAATAAAAAGATCATTGTTTCTAATAGACTAGCCTATTAAGTGTCAGCCTGCTTTCCAATCCCTCAGAATACTTGGAAATTACTGAATATAACATTATGTTACAGATGTCCTCCACACCAAAATGTGTACCTCCTTGGAGCCAAATAAGGTAAGAATGGAAGCCAAAGGAACAATATTTTGTGTGTTCTTACTTACAGTGTCGCAGATACACAGTTAAGATACCATTACAGTTGGCTTATTTTTTGTTGTTAACTATGCCCAAAAGACAGAATATATATTAGTATAGCATCAGAAAATCACCACAAGTTTCTTTCTGCAATTGAAAAATCTGTATTTTTATTAAATGTGTTTGGGAACATACAGTATCCAGTGCCTTGGAAGCTAGGGACAAGCTTTGAAATATGAAAATGTATGCCATTAAGCATGTGATACTACTGATTTGTAGAATTTTCACACAAAGAAAATTATGTTTCATGGCTGGCTTTAACTTGATTAAAAGAAAATACATGGTTGGGATTTTAGATCCTGTATTTATTTAAGTTGTTGAGACAGTGTAAAGAATTCAACCAGGCAGGTGATAAAAAATATGGCTAATTTCCAAAGATGGAATAGTTCATGTGAACCAGTTATTAGAAGAAACAGTTGATATTAAAAAGCTGCCTGATCAGTTGCACTTTAGTGTTTGCTTTTGTGAAGACTCTCCCATTTCACCATAGAACTGTATCATGATAGTATTCAATGACTGGGAATTAAATGCTGTTGCCTGTTCAGATTGCTTCACGCATTTTAGAAAATAGCAAACCATTTGCCTTGCTATGCGTAGAACTGAGTTTGTGAACACTTTACGGCCATCCATAATTCTGCAGCACTGCGTCTTACAATGCGATTGGAACATCATCCAAGTCTTCTTAATCAGTTTTGGTTAAACACACCAAAATACCTAACAGTTTTGGGAGTTAACCAGAATCACTTTTATCCATTCATAGGACTTAGATGAAGCTCAGATCACACTGTATGTCACAAGTACAGAATTATATTTATTAAACACTAAACAACCTGTGACCCGTTGGGTCATTTCAGAGATATTTCCTTAGATTCCTCAATGCCTTCAACAGTGGCAGGGCTTCTAATGTACTGGAAAAGTTCTTTAAAATTCAAGGAGATATTCAGAGATGTATCTGCCTTGAAAATAGCCAATGTTGAACTGTATAGCACAGTCAACATCAGGAGTTGACCACAGGGAATGTTTTATATTTTGTATTCTGTCGTAAAATGCTTTGTAAAATTTGCCAAATTTCAATTACACGGGAGTCATGGGTCCTGGATTTTGGGCACATTCTATAAGTTAGCCTATTTGTGGTACCTTGGTTCAAAAATTGTTGGCCCATAATGCACTGTTTTGCCCAATTGAAGATTAGAGAGTATCAAACAGACACAAGAGTTGGCTTACATAAAAAATAGTTCTAAATGGTACACAACCTTTTTCTTATCATTGGCAGCCATAGTACATTTCCACTGTTTTGTATCTGAACGGGCAAAATGTGTGTTGCATTTCTTACAATTGTAAGAAATTTAAAAATGACACTTAAAAATTACCCTCAATTTCTTAAAAATGAACTGAATTGCCCACATTTATACATTGTGTTAGCAGGCTGACCTTATGGGTACCAATTTCCTTCACATTAGAAAATATTCGTAAGTTCAGTACGATTGAGATGTACATACTGTATCTATGACTTACAAACCCATTGAGATATACTTCTGTTATGCTTGCACATGATTGCGTTGAATTCTTCCAATTAATGCTTTTAAAATCCCAACAAATAAAGTTACTTTTTGTTTTGCTTTCCAGCATTAGCATAAACACAAATTACATGTTAAAATAATCCTGAACTGACAGGAATATTTGCTTTTTATTATTCCCTCCAGAAAAGGAATTCTGTAAATAGAAAACTCATCAAAATTCTTACTTAAATCAGTGTGACTCAGTGAATAATATCCTTACTGCATTTGGACTGAATAGCACTGGGTTTTGCCTAGAGTACAGCAGACTTCTCTAGCAATGCAGAGTATGCCATTTAAGAACAGCTTCCTATACACATTTTTCCCTCATAAAAAGCTGGTATCAACCTTAAAGGTAAAGGTAAAGGTTTCCCTTGACATTAAGTCCAGTCGTGTCCGACTCTAGGGGGCGGTGCTGATCTCCATTTCAAAGCCGAAGAGCCGGCGTTTGTCCGTAGACACTTCCATGGTCATGTGGCCAGCATGACTACATGGAATGCCGTTACCTGCCCGCCGAAGCGGTACCTATTAATCTACTCACATTTGCATGTTTTCGAACTGCTAGGTTGGCAGGAGCTGGGACTAGCAACGGGAGCTCACCCTGTCATGGGGATTCCAACTGCTGACCTTCTGATCGGCAAGCTCAGTAGCTCAGCGGTTTAACCCGCAGCGCCACCACGTCCCTTGGTATCAACCGTACTGCCAGTTTTATCTATATAAATACTCAAGACAGTGATCAACCTTAGTTAAGTTGAACAATATGACATAAGAACACTTGAAAGACCACTGTGATTGAAAGACCACTGTGACTGACTGCACGACTAATAACATTAGTAGATAGATTTGCAGCAACTTCAATTTGGTGGATATCCCCCAACATTTTTGAATGGCTGTGTGATAATAAAAATGGGACACACATTAATGCCACTTTAATGAGTACCACCTTAAATTAATAATTTTACTTTTATGAGAAGCTCTGTGCAGGTTTTTGGATCAATCTGAATTTCTAGTGAGAACAGTGGGCATGCAGACTGCATTCATACTGAGTACTGAACAAGGCACATTTAATATAAACTATGGTTCTACTTGCATTATTAAGTGGCCATATTTAGGAAATAAGCAATGGCTACCATATATGGAATATTTTTCTCAAAAATAAAAACATACTATGTGTATTGTTTAAAACAATTTATTAAAGAATGACACATCTAATGAAAAAGGTAGTGATTACAGATTTTATCATTTCTATGAAATCAGTCTTCAAACTGTTTTAAAAGGCCACAATTGATGCACTGAGAAGAAATTTAAACACAAAGGAAGTAATATATCTTAGCTATTATGTACTTATAATAGTCATTTCTTTGAAGTTTCAGATATCAGAAATACAGGTTTTGAGATCCCAGTTGTAAGCATTTTCATGAAGACTGTAAGATTCAGCCTTCTGCTGCATAAATTCAAGCTGTTTTCATGGTTCCATGAGACATGCAATCTTAAAAGGAATGCCAGCATACATAAATAACTTCAAGGGAATAAGCCTGCAGAGATCAGAAGCTCTGCTCCTGCCTACTGAAATATGTAATTATTCAAAGGAAACATTGTTGGCAATTTTTCATAACATCCAGTAGAATATATCTTAAGTGGTAATCTCACAACTTCTCTTTGCTCAGTGTAATGTGACTGTAATCTAGTGTATTGTAACTGTGTAACAGCAGACATGTCAAATATCCAGCCCAACCACTCATGGTTGGATCCCCATCTGTTCTGTGAGCCTATCAGAAAGGCTTGAATGGAAACAAGTTTTTCCCCATTATTGCAAGCCTTTAAAATCACTTGTATTATTTCAGTGGAAGATTCTTTAAAGCTAAATTGACATACAAGACAGCAATGTAGTGGCTAGGGTGTTAAACCTGGACTTGAGAGACTTGGGTTCAGATCCACCCTTAGTCATAGAAATTTGTTTTGTGACTTTGGGCCAGTCATTACCCTAACCAGGGTTTTTCAGCTAAGGTTCTGTGGCACCCTAGAGTTCTGTGAGAGGTCACTAGGGGTTCCCTGGGAGATCACGATTTATTTAGAAAATTATTTCAAATTCAGGCAACTTCACATTAAAAAGGTAAGTTTCATTCTTTAGTGTAAGAACACTGTTAATGCATATAGACAGGCCTACCCATGAAATGAATATAATAATTTTGTAACTTCTGGCCTATATTTGAGTTTGAATGTGCAAGGGTTCCCCGAGGCCTGAAAAATATTTCAAGGGTTTCTCCAGGGTCAAAAAGTTGAGAAACATTTGTTGTGAGGCAAAACATGTGCATATATAAAGTGCCTGAGTGAGTGAGTGGATGGATGGATGGATGGATGATGCTTGACATGATTGTCTGGTAAATACTACCACTCTGCTGGGCAATTTTTGCAATCTATTTCTTTATATATAGCATTATTTTGAGGTCTGTATCTCTGGCATGGACCTTGAGGTTTTTTGGCGAGTATGAGCATTTTTCATCCTGGCAGTTCCTGAGGCGCTGAGGAATGAGATGTGATTGCTGGACAAGTGTTTGTGAATCAAATAGAATGGAAGACCAGAGAACTGAGAAGACTGGTAAAACTCAAGATTGTGTGGAACACCAAGTGACAGATACAGAAGAAGGGGACAGAAGAGAAGCAAAGTGTAGAAAGTGGAAGGCAGAGGATATGAATTGGGGGAAGGGAAGGGCCAAGATATTGCTGTAGGTTATAAAAACAATCTTGGAAGCCTGACAGTATTTCCCTTCTCCTCCCTTATACCAGTCAGTCAAAGTGAAGCATCTTTAGTCTCTTTCTCAGCCCTGCCTCCCAACTGATCACTCACCAGTCAATTGTGAAACACCATTTTGCATCTTCTGGCTGTGACCAGCCATCCAGAGGACACAAGGGGTGATTCCTGGGGTTCTCCTTACTCTGGAGAACACTTCTAGGCTCTAAGGAAGCCTGCCTGAGCCTGAAAAAATTGCCACGACAGGTCAGTCTGCAGACCAGAAAAAAACCTGCTCAAGCTGCCATTGCCCCCACCAGAAGTCTCCTTTAGTCTCTTATACTTATTTTCCTGGATTAAGCTCACTTTTTACTAATGGTCACTTATTTTTTCCAAGATCATCTCTGTGCTCCTCTATAATTTGTGACTAAGGCCTGTCATAATGGCGCTCAAGGGTTTACCTATGACTACTTGATGCTTGAAGGAGTTCATTATGTACAAGCCAAGGGGTGGAGAACAGTGTCGTTGCGCCCCTGCTCCCGATTGGGAGTGTATTCTCTGGGGTCAAATTGGAGAACTGCTATGTTTTGAGTTTGGCTGGTTTACAGTAGAAGTTAATGGTTTTGGCATAATGGAAAGGCAGGCTAGCTGAAGTGACCTTGGGCCAGATGGTGGCTCCAGCTGCCTGTTACAAGGCTCTGGAAAATGTTGATGAGGGAAGAGGCAGGCCTTCCTGGTGATTGCCCTGTTCTTATGGAGTCTGGAAGATCACAGAGCATTATCCATCAGGAGAAGCCTGAAGATGTTTTGTTTCACTGGGCTTTGAGGGGTTAACTGTTTGCACACTGGGTTGCTTTATGGATATGGATGTCAATCTGCTTTTTAAGAAACTTGGAATCATATTTTCAATCTTAATCTACTTTTAATATGATTTTATGGAACTGTAGTGTTATGGTTTATGTTTTGATCTGTGGTTTTACTGTGAACTTTGGACAAGACAATATATTAACACTGTAAGAAATAATGGAGAAGAATGAACTGGATTCCAGTGCATGGTGTTCTTAAGAAACAAACTCCTTCCCTCCAGCTCAAGCACACACTGGACTCTTCAGCAGGCTTGCTTCAAGTCAGACTTCCCCATCCCTATACAAAACAATATGGAGAAAGGAAGCACTGAATCCAAGGCTGCTTTTGGGTTACAGCTGCTCACAGACTAATGACTACTTTGGTACTGAGGATTCTGATTCAACAGATCTAGAGTTGAACACTGTGGGCCTCATTCCATGCTCACAGCTTTGCAGGTTCAGGTTTTCCTGGTTCTAGCTTTCCAAAATAAATAATAAAAACGTAATAATAGTTTTAAGTTAGTTTTTCTTTATAATACACAATTATGAATGTAGAGGTCGTGATGTGACTTTAAAAAAACAGCAAGAATTTGGAAATTGTTCAATTCTAAGACAGAAAGATGTATACAAATATACCCACATTCGTTCTTCCTCCGTTTCAAGTTTATTTCCTCCCAGCCATGATTTTTAAATATTGTAGTGCACTATGAGCCGAATCATTGTGGGCATTGCTCCAGGAGATTCCAGTCCCATGGCAAACTATGATTGGATTGGTTGAAAGTTCCACAAGGCTCTGGAATTGTCCATTCTCACTCAACTCCTCTGAAATTACAGACACAAATGATGATTAGTAGAAAATTACCTTTTAGCAAACAAAACATTGGTAAATTCTTTCCCAAATATTCTGAATAGATTACCAAGTCATCAGAGATGTTGCCTTACTCTAAAGATTGATATAGAAACCACGCTTTTCATCCTGTGCTAGCAATGACAGACTCCCTTATCTATACATTTTTTTATGGTGACCCTCTTACCCTATTCACAAAGGTGCAGAACAACTCCATTCTGGATTCCACTAAAGCCAATTAAGATACGATTAATGTAATAGCAAAGGGGCCTAACAGCATCATATACAATTGAAGACTTGTAACATAATACAAAATTCTGTATACCACTGGATTACAGGATTACAAACACACCAGAATACCAGTAATTTCTTTTCTAGAACCAATTCCATTGTTCATTTTAAGGCTGAGCATCCTTTTAATATTTTTTTTCCCATGTGTTATGAGCTGAAACAGACAGGACATTGATTCACAGCAGCTTGGACTACATTTAATGCATAGGCATGGCTTGAATTTTCTGCTCCACCCCAACCCTTCTGTTTCTGCAGAGGTAGATCAAGGGTTTTTTGTTTGGAGTTGAAATAACCATAATGAAAGCTCAGTGGACACATGAAAGGGGTTTGAGGTGCATAGATTGCCCACTCTGATTTATTTGGCTTGGATCATACATGTTCATGTTCTTCTTTGACTAAATTAAGGGAGCTGGTTTGCCAACTATGGCATGCACCACTGTGTTTTTGAAAAGCAAGCAATTTCTCTGCATTTTTCATCTTCTAACCAATGTAATGTTCTGAAAACTAGCTACAGAACAGTATCTAAGTCTTTAAAAAAATAGCCAAAATACAGAAACTGATTCTCTGATTGTGGTAATCCTTGAACATATATTCAGGCTAAATGTTTAAAAATAATCTCTGGGTACATAACGCCTGAAACTACTCTTACTGCCCCAGCATTGTTGGGAGAAGAAATATGAAGGAAAGAAATGTATGCTACCAAATGCACCAGGTCTTACCTATGTTCAAATATTTTGTATTAAAACCTTGTTCTTCTGCAATTTCTTCAAGAAGCTGAATATAATCTGTATTGGGAATACTGAGGGAACTTATCTTCAACACAGTAATTTTTTTGCCAGAAGAGTTCCTTAGGATATCCCATGTGCATCCCAAATTATGATTTTGTTCATTTCTCTGAAACAAACATAGAGGCTTTAGATTTTGCTGCACATTTTAATATTGCTTGGTATTTAGTCATTGAATCAGTATTTTAAAAATCCTCTATTATGGAGATTAGGACTGTGCAATGCTATAGATTTTATTCAGAAAACATGGGAGTGCAAAGGCAACACTTGTCTGTGACTCATTAAAGCAACCAAGTTGTGTTCTGGGGTCATAAGGTTATTATGAGGAAGTTTTCACTGTAGCCATATGATCCTGGAGACCCATGCTCTGCTTTAATGAGTCACAGACAGGTGCTGTATTCATACTCCTGATAGTGCCTCTTCTGAATTGAATCCAAAACACTCTGCAATTCTAAGATACCAATCCAGACAGTTCTTATACTTTTCTCACGGTACTGTGGATTTATCATCAATTCCAGGTGATGGTAGATTGAGGGAAACAAGAGAGACAAAGGGTCTTTCAGGGCAAAGAAAGATGGCATTAGAGGATACCAGAGGAATTCCAGCAAGAGTCACTCTTTGAGTAAGATGGGCAGTGACTAAATTTGAAATATAAACAAATGAACAAAGTTTGGTGATAAACTAAAAACTCTGATAGGTTTGGTGGGTCTTCCTGAAAAGCGGACAGATATTTGAAAGGTTACGTTTTAGGAATTTGTGTTTCAATAAAGTTAAACCAAATATAAAGGCTGCTTTATTTAGAGAACAGAATTTAGGCAAAGGTGCTACCGTATTAGCTAATTGTAATTTTAACTCATGTGTCAACCCTCTTATCATGCCTATGTGAGGCCACAGATCAGAGATGCACAACTTGCAATCTCCAGAGACTTCCCAATACTGTTACCCAAGTGTAATGTTTAAACAGGAAGTAATATATGACCAGAGAGCAATTGCACTCTATATGTCAATGGAATCGTATCAAACTGAGCTTTTATCCTGGCTACCGACTCAGCAGTGTGGATGTGGCAGGCCACTTAAAGAGGTTCAGCCTGGGAAAAGTTGCACGCGGCTTCCCGAGAGAGATGATGGGTTAGAAGTTCCTTGCATATGAGCCAGTTCACACTGGATCCACATTAAAATGTAACCATAATTATCCCCGTTAAGATGGATAAGTTTTTTTCATAGTCTGTTTCCTGAATAAGTCATTTTTGCAAACAGAAGAGCTACATCCTGCTGTTTGGCAGTTCTGATCCTGAGATGCATCTAAAGGTGGAAATTGGATATAAATCTAATAAAATTGGATATAAATCTAATTAAAAAAAACAGTCTAATTCTTAAGAAAAATTTAACTTTTCATCCAAAGTTGAATATAAAAAAGAAAGTGACTAAAATTCTCATCAAAGTAGTAGTTATGTGATAACAGTTTCAGTCTTAAACTAATTACTTATTAAGACCTCCACTGTATTGTTACTTAGTGTGTATCTATATGCTTATATGTTGATAAAAGGAAATAAACAATAGACGAAGCAAATTTAACAAAGGTTAAAATACTTGAAAATTAAAATACCTAAAAAATGGGGGGGAGGGAAAGGTAATAATAATTAAAAGAAAAAAGGAAGAAAAAGACTATTAATTTCTGGTTTCTACTCTGGCTTCTCTTCAGTTCATATAAATCTTTCACCTTTTACCAATGATGTTTTCACGTCTTTTTTTTTCTTAACTGAAAAAGTGCTCATTCTCGTAAGAGGAGGTAATACAGCACTAAGAATCCAGAGGATCACTAGAGGGCTGCAATGATTTAGACTTTTCTGCATTTCTTTGCTGCCATTTAGTGGTCAACCAAATCTGGTGGCCCTGTCTAAACTTCTGCCATATAGGTAGTCCTCATTTAGTGAGTGCTTCTTTTAGCAACCGTTCAGTTACAATGGTGATGAAAAAGTAATTTTATGACCTTTACAGGTCTGTAAAGCAAAGGACTTCAGCAAAGGATCATTACCTTGTCATGGTGCTGGAGCTTGAGCACCGCAATGATGCCATGAGCTAAACCGTGAAGGGCCACCCAAGAAGGGAAGGTCATGACAAAGAGGTCAGACTAAATGTGATCCCTGGGGAAGGTAATGGCAACCCACCCCAGTATTCTTGCCGTGAAAACTAAATGGATCAGTACAACCAGAGATATGTCGGTATACCATCGGAAGATGAGACCCCCAGATCGGAAGATGGTCAAAATGCTACTGGGGAGGAACAGAGGATGAGTTCAACTAGCCCCAGACGTGATGACGCAGCTAGCTCAAAGCCGAAAGGATGGCTAGCGGCCGACGGTGCTGGTGGTGAACGGCGAATCCGATGTTCTAAGGATCAACACACCATTGGAACCTGGAATGTAAGATCTGTGAGCCAGGGCAAATTGGATGTGGTTATTGGTGAGATGTCAAGATTAAAGATAGACTTTTTGGGCGGCAGTGAACTGAAATGGACTGGAATGGGCCACTTCACATCAGATGACCACCAGATCTACTACTGTGGACAAGAGGACCACAGAAGAAATGGAGTAGCCTTCATAATTAATAGTAAAGTGGCTAAAGCAGTGCTTGGATACAACCCCAAAAATGACAGAATGATCTCAATTCAAATTCAGGGCAAGCCATCTAACATCACAGTGATCCAAATATACGCCCCAACCACAAATGCTGAAGAAGCTGAAGTAGAGCAGTTCTATGAGGATCTGCAGCACCTACTGGACAACACGCCTAAAAGAGATGTTATTTTCATCACAGGAGACTGGAATGCTAAGGTGGGCAGTCAAATGACACCTCGAATTACAGGTAAGTATGGCCTGGGAGAACAAAATGAAGCAGGACATAGGCTGATAGAATTTTGCCAAGACAATTCACTCTGCATAACAAACACTCTCTTCCAACAACCTAAGAGACGGCTTTATACATGGACTTCACCAGATGGACAACACCGAAATCAGATTGACTACATCCTTTGCAGCCAAAGGTGGTGGACATCTATACAGTCGGTAAAAACAAGACCTGGAGCTGACTGTAGTTCCGATCACGAACTTCTTCTTGCACAATTTAGGATCAGAATAAAGAAATTAGGGAAGACCCACAGATCAGCTAGATATGAGCTCACTAATATTCCTAAGGAATATGCAGTGGAGGTGAAGAATCAATTTAAGGGACTGGACTTAGTAGATAGGGTCCCGGAAGAACTATGGACAGAAGTCCGCAACATTGTTCAAGAGGCGGCAACGAAATACATCCCAAAGAAAGAGAAAACCAAGAAGGCAAAATGGCTGTCTGCTGAGACACTAGAAATAGCCCAAGAAAGAAGGAAAGCAAAAGGCAATAGTGATAGCGGGAGATATGCCCAATTAAATGCAAAATTCCAGAGGTTAGCCAGAAGAGATAAGGAATTATTTTTAAACAAGCAATGCGCGGAAGTGGAAGAAGACAATAGAATAGGAAGGACAAGAGACCTCTTCCAGAAAATTAGAAACATCGGAGGTAAATTCCAGGCAAAAATGGGTATGATCAAAAACAAAGATGGCAAGGACCTAACAGAAGAAGAAGAGATCAAGGAAAGGTGGCAAAAATATACAGAAGACCTGTATAGGAAGGATAACAATATTGGGGATAGCTTTGACAGTGTGGTCAGTGAGCTAGAGCCAGACATCCTGAAGAGTGAGGTTGAATGGGCCTTAAGAAGCATTGCTAATAACAAGGCAGCAGGAGGTGACGGCATCCCAGCTGAACTGTTCAAAATCTTGCCAATGATGCTGTCAAGGTAATGCATGCTATATGCCAGCAAATTTGGAAAACACAAAATGGCCATCAGATTGGAAAAAATCAACTTATATCCCCATACCAAAAGAGGGGAACACTAAAGAATGTTCAAACTATCCAACAGTGGCACTCATTTCACATGCCAGTAAGGTAATGCTCAAGATCCTGCAAGGTAGACTTCAGCAATTCACGGAGCGAGAATTGCCAGATGTACAAGCTGGGCTTATAAAAGGCAGAGGAACTAGGGACCAAATTGCCAATATCCGCTGGATAATGGAAAAAGCCAGGGAGTTTCAGAAAAACACCTATTTCTGTTTTATTGACTATTCTAAAGCCTTTGACTGTGTGGACCATAACAAATTGTGGCAAGTTCTTAGTGGTATGGGGATACCAAGTCATCTTGTATGCCTCCTGAAGAATCTGTATAACGACCAAGTAGCAACAGTAAGAACAGACCACGGAACAACGGACTGGTTTAAGATTGGGAAAGGAGTACGGCAGGGCTGTATGCTCTCACCCTACCTATTCAACTTGTATGCAGAACACATCATGTGACATGCTGGGCTTGAGGAATCCAAGGCTGGAGTTAAAATCGCTGGAAGAAACATTAACAATCTCAGATATGCAGATGATACCACTCTGATGGCTGAAAGCAAAGAGAAACCTGCCTTATGATGAAGGTGAAAGAAGAAAGTGCCAAAGCTGGCTTGCAGCTAAACCTCAAAAAACCCAAGATTATGGCAACCAGCTTGATTGATAACTGGCAAATAGAGGGAGAAAATGTAGAAGCAGTGAAAGACTTTGTATTTCTAGGTGCAAAGATTACTGCAGATGCTGACTGCAGTCAGGAAATCAGAAGATGCTTAATCCTTGGGAGAAGAGCAATGACAAATCTCGATAAAATAGTTAAGAGCAGAGACATCACACTGACAACAAAGGTCCGCATAGTTAAAGCAATGGTGTTCCCTGTAGTAACATATGGCTGCGAGAGCTGGACCATAAGGCAGGCTGAGAGAAGAAAGATTGATGCTTTTGAACTGTGGTGTTGGAGGAAAATTCTGAGAGTGCCTTGGACTGCAAAAAGATCAAACCAGTCCATCCTCCAGGAAATAAAGCCAGACTGCTCACTTGAGGGAATGATATTAAAGCCAAAACTGAAATACATTGGCCACATAATGAGAAGACAGGACACCCTGGAGAAGATGCTGATGCTAGGGAGAGTGGAGGGCAAAAGGAAGAGGGGCCGACCAAGGGCAAGGTGGATGGATGATATTCTAGAGATGACGGACTCGTCCCTGGGGGAGCTGGGGGTGTTGACGACTGACAGGAAGCTCTGGCGTGGGCTGGTCCATGAAGTCACAAAGAGTCGGAAGCAACTAAACGAATAAACAACAAAAGCAAAGGAAAGCTGAAGTAAGATCACAAGCAGAGTAGCAGTTTCACTTAGTGACCACTTCGCTTAATGACCCAGTTGCTGGGTCCAATTGTGGTTGCTAAATGAGGACTACTGTAGTTGCTTGGTTTGTTTTTAATAGTATTGTTTTAATCTATCATGGACAACCATCAATCATCTACAATTGCCAAGCTATCAGGAGTCCTAGTACGGCTTTATTGAAACCTGCCAAGCAGAAAGGAAGCAAATGACACTTTCTATACTGCTTTATTTGAGTATTAAAGCTCTGCATGTAATACTGTTTTATTAAAAGCACAGTAATAAAAGTTGCCAGCTCTGTTTCATCTTAGATGTCTAGTAATCATTTAAAACTATGAATGTTGCATGAACTGGTGGTTATTCAAGGAATACCAAACAGTTCTTCACTTCTGGAACGATTTGCTGGGGTTTTGTTTGTTCCTGCCATGAAACAATTCCATGATTTTGATATCTTACATTTTCAGAAGAGTAATAAAGAATAAGCAGGGCAAAGTAAAAACTCAAGTCATGTCTGTGAGGTATTTTTATTAGCATTTCAACCTGCCTAAGTGGTGGTGGTGAAGCCCTACTGTGAAGATACTGAGCCAGTTCCTTCCAGCACCAGAAGAAAAAACACTGCTTTCTCCAGTGAAGAAGTTCCAGTGAAGAAGATGGCCAACTACAGGACAGGGCAGCATTCCTGAAGTTTTATCAGGTGCAGAAGAACGGCAGAGTTTATCAAGCCTTTTGCAGCTGTCAAAATAGCATATACTGTAATCTACACCAAACAATAACGCAGTTCATCATGGATACCAAGTGGATAGGTGGGGTTTCTTAGAATATGTATAAAACCCCATCCCTCTTTCTTGCGTAACGAAGCCAATCAAGGAAAGGAGCTGTCAGGCAATGGAAAAAGTAGGATCCTCAGGTATTTACAACAGGGTGCCAGTGACTGCAAGGACGTCTCCAGGGAGGTTGATCTAGTTCATCTGTGTCTTAACCCTGTCTATCACTGGAAGTTCAGCCCCTGGTATGCCAATCAAGGGCTAAGAGGAAACCTTCATCTGGAAAGAGTTGTACATCCTGATTTACAAACTTTAGCTTCTGGAGGCAGCTGCAGGGTTCAATTCAATGCTTGTTTACTCAGAAATAAATTAAATTTTGCTCAGTGGAAGTTATTCCCAAATTACTATGTATAAAAATGTCATCCTTTTCCTATTAGGAAAAGATGGGGGACAGAGGAGGATTATTATTAGGAATGAAGAAGATATTAATGAAGTTCAGTGGTAAAGCAGGTATTTTCCATTAAATTTAATGAATTACTTACTAAAGAAATTGCAATATTATCCTGAGAAAAACTATGGAATTTTTCAAGTAATTTCTCAGCAGCATTTCGCTTTGCTAATTTTTTAGATGTTCCCATACCTAGATGATGAAACAAAAGGTAAAGTTATTGAAATAGATAAAGAACTCATATTGGATTACATTAGAAAAACACATTCTGGAATCAAACAGTAAATTTTACAGTTGGGGCATGTACATCCCTTTCTGTAGCCACAACTTTGAAATTCTCTTCATATATATTTTGTTCTGTAGTTCTTACTAACTTCAGCAATAGGCATCAATGACTAACTCCTGCCCTTTGAGATCCCTTCTAGCTACCGTCAGTACTGATTCATCAAGTCATTAAATGGAGGAGCATACACAACGGTGTGGAAGAATATAAAGAAGAGGGAGATGCTGATGGCTTTGTTTGAACCAGGCTTACTAAAACTTGGCTGAGGCCTAATTTGAACCTGGCTTACTACAGCTGACCACTTTGTTGTAGTGTGAAGTGGAAGTCTCTCTGGGAACAGGAAGAAAAGGAGCTGCGAGTGCAATTAGTAGAAGGACTTACAGACTTAGTTGACTGCATCTATTCAACCATATAAAAAAGTTCCAGGAATAAAAGCCCCTGCCTTGAAATAATCTCTGCATAGATAAATTGCACAAATATATAGATAAATCATATGAATCCTAATTTCTACTCTCTTATTGATTTATAGTCAGAGACCAATTGAAAAATAGAACAGTAATATGCTGCACGATGTAAACCAAACAGCAAAGCAGATTAATGACAGAATGCTAAGGTTGCTGTGGGCAATCCCTCACCTAAATGGTGATCAGCTCCAATATCTGCTGAGAGTAATGGTGATCCAACAGAACTTTGCTTTATTCCTGGACATTTCGGGTGGGATCTCTCCAAATAAGACATAGGTATCTTGCCTATCTGATTAGTCCATGCAGGAGGAGAGTAGTAGGTGTATAAGCTTTGTGCATCAAGCATAGGAGAGGGGACAGGGGAGTAAGACATGCACTGCTGACTCAGTAGTCATATCAGAAGAAAAACAAAAGCGCTCTGCCTAGGGATGTTATGAAATCTTCCTTCCATCAACGTACATATAATTTTACATTACTTTTACCACTCTACTGCTAGATTTTACTGGCCAGATATTTCTGGAAGAACTATCTTTTGAAATACCAAAACAAACAAACAAACAAATCAGTATACAATGTGCAGGGGGTAACAGATCACTGTTTTGATGTTCTATTGTCTGGACAATGTGAAATGTAACCAATGTGATTCAAGAAAGAAATCACCCTGATTTTATTAAACCAATAAAATTTCCTCTATGTCGGAGGAGATAAGAGGAAACCTATCTCTAGTTTCCTGACTCCACAGCATTTCATATAATAGGAAATATGTGTCTGCAACCCTTCCCCCTCTCTTCTTCCAGCTTCAAAACACGTGTAATTGCTCAAGGAGCAAAAACACAGCATAGAAGTAATTCCTGTATATAGATCAGAGGGGTATGCATAAGTATTTTTTAAAAAGTTAGTATTGGTATCTGCCTTCATTTAAAAACAATGGTGAAGTAGAATATTCCATAAGAATATAGACAAGGGACACTGTCCTGTCCTGTATGCATGCCTTGTTATGCATAAAAAATTCCCAATAGGTTGTAAGAAATCACTATTTCTCCCTGCCCTGATATATGTGCAGGCATATGTCCAGAAGAACATTTAATTCAAAGCATTCATAACCTGGCTTCCAAGTGAAATATCTGACAAGGCAATTTATCAAGCAAAAATATATAACACCCCCCCCCCAAATGTATGAAAAATAGAAAATCAATAGATTGTTCAACATCGTTAATCCTTTGCTAAATTCAAGTCATTTTGAAAAACAATTATGTACCTGTTTCTACAAATGCTTCTATTCTGCAAGTCACTGTAAACTCTCTCTTATGAGGCGGCCCAGTCTCCTGGGCCAGTGAATATTTAGGTAACCTCCAACCATTCCTCATAGCCAGCTCCTTAAGGGAAAAAAGCAGGAACAGAAGAGATTTTAGATCCAGCTTTAAAGGAATCACTGCATTTCAGAAGTTTCCTCACCCAGCACAGGAAACAAACCCCAAAATTAATTACAGGAAATCTCTGTTTAATAGACCTCATTTTAACTGACTTTGGACATAATGGTTACAATAGTGGACTTCTCTGTTATTTGGGGAAGCAGTCTAGACAATGGGTATAACTTCTGCTAAGACCTGGATATGCTCCTGGCATACTTCGTGTTTGAGTTCCAGGTGGGGGCAGAAAGGTGCTAAGGAGACTGGTGGCATACGTACAAGCCCCATGTCTGAATTCATGGGCAAGGGAGGGACAGAAGGCATTGGGAAGATTGGGCAGCACATCTAGGCAATGACTGAATTGAGAAAAGGAGGCTGGAAAGATTTGGGGGGCAGGTGATGGTCTTGGGCGGCAGCCAAGAGAGGGAAGAGCAGAAGATGCTAGGAAGATCACCCAGGCAGGCCAGTGGTTAGGCACTGGAGCAGTGGGAGCCGTGGCAATTCCCCTACCCTGGTTCTTGCCCCAATCTACACTTCTGTGGTGACAGAGCAATTGGAGAAAAAAGGTTCCTTCGATAGTCCCTAAGGCTGAGAATGAGATCCCTAAGAGCAAGAACTTGATGGGGTTCTGTGAGAGACTAAAGGCAAAAGATGTTCTCTTGAACACAGCCAATTTTCTATCATTAGTGCTTTGCCTCTTGATCAGGGATTCTAGGTTTTTAGGTTCCATGGCCTAAGAGGGCTTTCCTCGTGTCTGTAGTCAACCACTGGGAAGGGAAAGAGAGAAAAAGACGGGCATTTGGATTTAATGGACACCTTTCCCTGAACAGCCTGTTAAATCAAAGTTTCAATTAACTACAATGTCTGGTTCCCAAATGCAACTAAAATCTGGGACAAAATAGTCTTTATCCAGATTGCAATTACAAAGGTAACAGGAGGATGGGGTAGACACAAGCTCCATTTTTAAGCTTCCCATCAATTCCGTCAATCTCAATTAAAGAAAAATGTGGAGGAACTGTACACGCAAACCAATCTTGGACAAGACCCATGGGCAAAGAAAAGATCTTTGTGTCATCCTTCACGGAGAAAGCTTTTCTGTTTCTGTTTCTGGTAGAGGAACCTTGTCTAATGTATCAGTACTTCCATCTTTTTTCCCTTCACCTGTTTTGTTATCACCAACTTGGCTTTATGTTGGGTGGTATGAACAGTCTTCTCTTTCCTCATTCATGCTACTTGTTCCTAACTACCTGTATTACTCTGTCATCAGAAAATAAAAAGGGAAAAATAAAAGGGAAAAAAAGTTTTGTAAGCCTGATTTGTAATTTAGTATGATTCCTTGAACTTCTTAAAACATATGCACTTTAAAAACAGAACAAAATGGCAAAACAGCAAAGTAGCATAAAGTTATTATAACTCACTTGCAATGATCCAATCGGATTGGTCTGATTCTGTGCTTGACTGAGAGGTTCAGGGATTAAATGGTCTGGCATAGAAATACTAAAATGAACATAGTAAACTTAAAATTGACAGTTTAGTAATTATTTCTGGCACTATTACACATGAATTTTAATGCCAAATGTACTAGATTTTTCACAGGAGTCATTATTCATATTTTTTAACTTTTTCATAGACTATTGGGCCCCCTAATAGTCTGACAGATGGATCTGAAGTTAGCAGAAGTTGGAGTCAGAAGTTGGTGGGGATACCAATTCTCTTTAGCATTTTTAACTTTCTGATGTCCTTTTTACTTTCTCTTTCATTCTCTGACTCCTAGTAGTGGACCACAGGGAAAGAACACTTAATGGACCCCTGAACTAACTGACTGCACAGAGATGTTAAAATTAAGCTACAGAAGAATGCAGGAAGGTAAATTAAGGATTGCACATGGACTAATCTTGCTCAAAATTGATAAAATACAGAAGCTTTCTGCAATCTCAGACATTACTAATTATGAAATCCCCACTTACTCATACCTAAACAGATTTTCACGAAAATTCATCAGACTTCCCAAGTGATGTACAGAGTTGTAAATGTGATAACAATTCTGACAGAATCTAAAATGCCAGAAAAGATTTCAGTGGATCATCTATCTCCTAACAGAGGTAACTGATATTCTGTTTCTTCTAATACTTTTCCAAAACAAATGACATCGTCCAGCAATCCCTATTCAGGAACATCTGCTATCATTTAAGAAAATGTGAGAACACCCTGACAAACATTCTCCATCAACACAGGAAGATCAGGGACCAGTGAGCAGGATGGAGAGGGCAGAACAGGGCTAGTGTGGACCCCACAGGCAATCCTCCCTTTTAACTCTTATGTGAACTGGCTAACTGCCTGCCCAGTGCTACTGCAGCACAGTGCTCAACATCAAACTCACCAGACATCTGAACTGCTTCTCAAAATACTCAGTGCAGCTTCAGCAGCTCTGTGTTTTGCAGTCTTTTTGCTGGGACCCTCTCCTGAAACAGTAGAAACAAAAATATTTCTCTGTTGCTCAGAGCAGAGTAACAACAAAGATCTCAACATCTGAATTTCAGAAAAACAGTTTTCTGTTACTATTTTGTCTGGGAAAGGTGGCAAGGGGAGGTCAGGGCTGCAGGCATTATACATTTAAATAAAATCCATTATTTAATTTATTTATTTATTAATCAAATTTATAAAGCCGCCCATCTCACCCAAAGTGACTCTGGGCAGTGTACAACAATCAAATAAAACCACAATATAAAAACGATCGTTATAAAAAAAATAAACAATCATTATTAAGAATTTTAAAATTGTTAAAAAATTGAAGCATACAAATCATAAAATGGAGAGAGAGATATGCCAACCATGTATCACCCACAATAGCGTAGCTGCCTTAAAATGTCGCCGGTTCCCTGGGACCCCCCCAAGCTTGGTGTCATGTTCACTGATTCAATGTAGTTTATACATCGTAACGTTTCACATGCCATGGCGCTGATGCATGTTTCTGTTTGGGAGGGAGCTGCTGTGAGACCTTGTACCAAGCTCTGTATGTGGAATCAGGAGAATGGAATGTGTTTGGGTTATTTTCTCTGTTCAAGGACTTTTCCCGCAGACCATCAGAAACTGTTAGGAGCACCTGTGATTGTGGACTTGAGAAGATTCTACGGGAGGAGGGATTTTGTTTGCACCGAGGGTTTTTAGTTTGAATTTGCCGCGCTTTCATCATTCTCAGCTGTCTTTGTGATCCTACATGCTGTTCTTCAATAAATCAGATATCTCTGAATTCCTGCTTATGAGTCTGATGTATATTAGAATAGGAAATCATTACATAAAGCTGAGAATCCAAAATTATACCGTTAGCTCCTACCAAGATTAGTTTTTTGTGAGGAAATATAGTTAATGATGGCTGAGTCGAAGGTCAAAAGCAGAGAACTAAACATCACTATAGAACCTTCAGAATCCTGAGACCTTTCGAAGGATGAATCAAATTCCGATTCTGATTTGGAAGAATCCAAGAATGGGGGAGAACCAAGGCCACCAGCACCAAGCAAATCACTCACTGAGTTGATCACCTTGGATGAAGTGGGGGACCCCCAACCAGGGACATCAGGGATGTCCTGGAAGTATCGGTTCCCACTAACCCCCAACAAAGAATCCACTATGATGTCAACTGAGAGAAAACCAGGCACTCGAAGGAGAAGAGACTCTCAGACCCCTGAGAGGCTACGAGTGATGGAAGCCAAAATGGAATTGATAGAGTACATGTTAAAAAACTTGTCTCTGTCAACGGAGGGACAGGGGAGACGCGGAGGAGATCCCAACCTTCTGCAACCATCCCCCATCCTCCCATCTAGACCACCGGCAGAATGGGGCCGGAGACGGTTCCGGGACAAATCTCCACCCTGCAGAACCCGGCCATCAGTATCCCTACCTCATAAAGGTAAAGCTACCATAACCTAGGGCCAAAGCACTCAAGTGCCTACTGGGTCCACTCCAGCAAGAGGCGGAGCGAGAGACTTTTCTGTCAAATTTGATGGGGATCCAACAAAGTTATCCTTCTTTTTGACTAATGCTAAGAGTTATATGAGAGAGTTTGGGGCATGCTTCCCTTCCAAAGAGTCTAAAATAAATGCCACTGCCACCAAGTTGAAGGGTCGAGCAGCTGACTGGTATGTCCAATTATATGATGTTGACTCCCCTGCACTAGATTTCGATGATTTCATCTGGGCGTTAAAACTGCATTTTGAAGATCCTCTGGCCAAGGCACAAGCCAAGAAGGCGTTGAAGGATCTTACCCAGGGCCAAATGTCAGTAGCCGATTATGCTCTAGAGTTTAGAGCTCTGGCTGGTAGAATCACTGACTGGTCTGAGTCGACTCTAATAGAGCTTTTTAAAGAGGGGCTCAACTGAGATGTCCTGTGCTGGGCGTTAGGTCGAGACGACCCCAAGTCACTGTATGACTGGATCTGTCTGGCAGGGAAGGCTGAGAATGCCAAGCATACCTTCCTGCAAACCAGAAAACCTGAAAAAGCACACACCACTACGAGAGGACCCCAAAGTGCTACAACTGCTGTCCAGCCAAGCCACAGAGCCTGGGATGAGGAGAGAGATTGGCGCTACACGAGTGGTATCTTTGATGCGGGAAGGAGGGCCATCAAGCGGCTGATTGCCCGAAAGCCAAAGCCGGAGATCGAGCAGGGAAGCCGTTGGCCAAGTCGCCCCCTGCCTCGTGACAAATGACAGCTGCCAAGGGGACAGCCGTCTCTGAAGAATTAATCTACTTTTCGGGAGAGGCTGAAGACGAAATTAAGGAGCCGGCGGGAAACGCCAGCCACCTGCCACGATGGGCACCAGCTGGCAGGTGGGAGGATGGGCACAAAGATGCTATGGTGAGTGATGACTGTCCCACTTTAACAGTAAAAGTGAAGTTGAGTTCCCGCACAGAATCTACCGAGGTGTGGGCTTTAGTTGACTCTGGGTGTTCCAGGTGCTTAATTCACCCCTATTTGGTTGCCGCTTTGGAATTGCCGAGTTTTCCCCTCCAGCGTCCTTTGATCTTTACACAGCTGGATGGTTCAGCAGCGGGAGGCGGCAGCAACCCATTTCACTAGAACTATTGAAATGCAAATGGGCAGCCACCATGAGACTTTGAAATTTGTTATAGCCCCAGTTGGTAACCCCTTGGTCATCTTGGGGATCCCATGGTTGACCTATCGAAGTCCCCATATAAGTTGGGAGCACAGGACTGTGACATTTAAAGATGGATTTTACCAAGGTCCTGCCGCGGAGATGGTTGCCTGCGCTGGGGTTGGAAGGGTGGCGATCGACACGCCACGCCCCAACTTGCCACATATAGAAGGCTTGCCCGCTCAATATCAAGAATTTGCAGATGTGTTTGGGGAGATGGAAGCAGATCAGTTACCCCCTCACCGGAAAAGTGACTGTGCAATTGAGTTGGTCCCCAATGCTCAGTTGCCCAAGCCAAAAATTTATCCTATGACTCAGAAGGAGTTCGAAGCGCTGCAGGACTTCATTGACAAAAATCTGTCAAGGGGATTTATTGAACCTGCCAATTCCCCAGTTGGGGCTCCTGTGTTATTCAGGAAAAGAAGGATGGCACGCTTCGGCTCTGTACCGACTACCGAGGGTTAAATTCGGTCTCAATCGTCAACAAATAGCCTCTTCCCCTCATGAAAGACATGTTAGCTCATTTGTCAAAAGGCAAAATTTTCTCGAAGCTTGATCTTCGCGAAGCCTACTTCGCATTCGCATCAAAGCTGGAGATGAGTGGAAAACTGCTTTTAACTGCCCACTGGGATCGTTTCAATACAAAGTTCTCCCTTTCGGGTTGGCAGGGGCACTCGGAGTGTTTTTGCAATTGATCAACGAAGTACTACATGATCATTTATTCAAAGGGGTCTTGGTTTATTTAGATGATGTTCTAATTTATACTGAAACTGAGGAGGAACATGAACGTCTCCTCAGGCAGGTGTTAGAGATGCCAAACTCTATGCCAAACTCCCCAAGTGTGAGTTCCACAAAAAACAACTTGACTATCTGGGCTATCGAGTGTCTGACCGGGGTATAGAAATGGATCCTGCCAAGATTCAGGCAATTTTGAGTTGGGAGCGTCCCCGCACCCAGAGGCAATTACAAAGTTTTCTAGGATTCAGTAATTTCTATCGGCAATTTATCCCGGGGTTCGCTGAGATTGCTCTGCCCCTCACTGATTTACTCCGTACCAAGGGTTTGGGTGAAACGCGTAAAGTTAAGAACCCTGGGGCGGTGTTGAATTGGACACCTGAATGCCAGGCAGCTTTCGATAAACTAAAAACTCTTTTCACTGCTGAGCCTATTCTGCAGCACCCTGATCCTGAACGCCCCTTTGTGGTCCAAGTCGATGCTTCTGACTCTTTGATTGGGGCTATTTTGTTGCACAGGGATTCAGAAAATCGTTTAAAACCTTGTGCCTACTTATCTAGGAAATTTTCTGAAACAGAACGCCACTGGCATGTTTAGGAAAAGAGAGGCTTTTGCAGTCAAGGCAGCTTTAGAAACCTGATGCCATCTCCTTGAAAGAACTAAGTGCCCTTTCGAGGTTTGGACTGATCACAGAAATTTGGAAGCCCTTCGCACACCGCGACATCTCAGCCCTAAACAAATTCGTTGGGCTCAATTTTTTAGTCGCTTTAACTTCCAGTTAAAATACATTTCTGGAAAGAAAAACTTCCTTGCTGATGCATTGTCACGTTTACCTCAAGATCACGACCAGGTGGCTGATGTGGTTGGTACTGTTCTCACTAGACCACAATTGGGCTTGGCTGCCGTCACTCGGAGCCAAACCCGTGCACAAGCCCTCTCGCCCCCAGCACGCCCTGGGAAGCAGAAAGTGCAAGTTCCTTGTCAGTTACAAAGGACTTTCTCCAGGCACTGAAATCTGATACTTGGTTGCTAGCTAATAGAGACAATGTTTCTTTTGAGGACAGTCTAGCTTAGGTGGAACACCGCCTTTATGTGCCTGAAACTTTACAAGCTGATGTTTTGCAGCGTTCCCATGATGATAAACTTGCTGGACCCTTTGGTTTTGTTAAAACATTGCATTTGGTTCACCACCAATTTTGGTGGCCAACCTTAAGATGTGATGTCAAAGACTATGTTGCTTTCTGTCCTGTTTGTGCCATGTCTAAATGTAAAGGGGGGAAACCACAGGGGCTTTTACAGTCAGTGGCCAGTCCGTCCCGTCCCTGGGACCAGATTTCCATGGATTTCATTGTGGACCTGCCACCCAGTCAGAAGAAAACTGTCATTTGGGTTGTAAAGGATTTTTTCTCTAAGCAAGCTCATTTTATTCCATGCGCATCCATACCTTCAGCCCCGCAATTGGTGCGCCTGTTTTTCCACCACATCTACCGGCTCCATGGTAGCCCCTCCCACATAATTTCGGACCGTGGCACAGAGTTTACTTCCCAATTTTGGAAATCATTTTTAAAATTGATTGGCACTAAACAGGCGCTTTCCACATCGTCCCATCCGCAGACAGATGGTTCTACTGAAATTTTAAACGCCACCCTCGAACAATTCCTTAGAGCATACATTAACTACCATCAAGACGATTGGGTTGAATTGTTACCTTTTGCTGAAGTTGCTTACAATAATGCTGTGCATCAAAGTACCGGACAAACTCCTTTTCATGTTGTTTCTGGTCACGACTTTGTTCCCATCCCTGAACTGCCTCAACCCCCTCCCCCGGCGTGTTCTGCATCTGATTGGGCTGTTAAACTGTATGATTCCTGGCCAGTAATTCAGCAAGCTTCGGCTGATGCCCAGACTGCTTACAAGTCTCAAGCTGACAAACATCGTTCTCCACAACATGACTTTAAAGTTGGGGATCAGGTTTATTTATCCACTAAATTTATCAAATCCCCTCAGCCCTCTAAAAAACTTGCCCCCAAATTTATTGGTCCTTTTCCTATTATTGATATTGTTAATCCAGTTACTGTTAAGTTGCAACTGCCTCACAATTTGAAGCACTTGCACCCTGTCTTCCATTACAGCTTGCTTAAGCCTGTACACCAGTCGCCACGTTGGCACCCTCTACCTCCTCCTCCTGCTCCTATTATGATTGACGGGCAGCAGCACTTCGAAATCAAAGACATCGTTGATTCTCGCAAACTTCGAGGCACCCTGCAGTATCTGGTCCGATGGAAACACTTTCCCCATCCTGAATGGGTGTCTGCTCACCATGTTAACGCTCCTGATTTAATTAACCGCTTCCACCTTGCTTATCCATTGAAGCCTTCTGCTTGATGTATTGTGGGGTTTTTTTTTCTGGGGGGCAGTATGTCATGTTCACTGTTTCAATGTATTTCAAACTTCGTAACGTTTCTCATGCCATGGCACTGACACGTGTTTCTGTTTGGGAGGGAGCTGCTGTGAAACCTTGTACCAAGCTCTGTATGTGGAATCAGGAGAATGGAATGTGTTTGGGTCCTCTGTTCAAGGACTTTTCCCACAGACGATCAGAAACCATTAGGAGCACCTGTGATTGTGGACTTGAGAAGATTCTAAGGGGGGAGGGATTTCGTTTGCACCAAGGGTTTTTAGTTTGAATTTGCCGCGCTTTCATCATTCTCAGCTTTCTTTGTGACCCTGCATGCTGTTCTTCAATAAATCAGATATCTTTGAATTCCTGCTTATGAGTCTGATGTATATTAGAATAGGCAATCATTACACTTGGTGACATAGCCAGGTCTTGAGGGCCTTCCTGAACATTAATAGGGATGGAGCTAACCTAATTCAGGGGGGAGGAATGTTCCATAAGGCAGGCGCTACGGCAGAGAAGGCCCGCTTCCTGGGACCCATCAAATGTAGGTCCCTCTCAGAGGGAACCTGTAGTGTGCCCTCTCTACCAGATTGAATGGGACAGGCTGAGGTAATCGGGGAGAGGCGGTCCCTCAGATAACCCAATCCCATGCCACGAAGGGCTTTAAAGGCCAAAATCAGCACCTTGAATTGGCAGATACAAACTGGCAGCCAATGCAGCTTGTGGAGCAGAGGTATGACGTGTGCTGATCTTGGGGTGCACATAACTTCCCGTGACGCTTCATTCTGCACCAGTTAAAGCTTCTGGATGTTCTTCAAGGGCAACCCCATGTAGAGCACATTACAGTATCCAATTTGAAGGTGACTAGGGCATGAGTGAGTAGAGCTTCCCAATCCAGGAACAGGTGCAACTGGAACACAACACAAAGACCCTCCTAGCCATAACTGCCACCTGCTCTTTGAGCAGGAGTTGTGAGTCCAGAAGGACCCCCAGACTGTGTACCAGGTCTGTCTGGGGCAGTGCCACTCCATCCAGCACCAAAGATGGTATAGTCCTAGAACCAGTAGGCCCCAAAACCCAAAGCCACTCAGTCTTGCCGGGGTTCAACTGAAGCCTGTTGTGCTCCATCCAGACCCTAATAGCATCCAGACACCGGGATAAGAGGTCTACAGCACCACTTAATTCGCCAGGGGCAGAGATGTATAGTTGGGTATCATCACCCCATGGTGACAGATGAGCTCACTCAACAGCCTCACATAGATGTTAAATAGGAGCAGAGAGAGCACCGACCACTGCAGCACCCTACTCAGTAGCGGTCAAGAGCAGGACCTCTCCTTCCCAATCACCACGGCCTGGAATCAACCCTAGAGAAAGGAAACGAATCAGCACACCACCACGTTGCCTATCTCCAATCCTCTAAGCCGATCCAGAAGGATACCATGGTCAATGATATTGAAAGCCACTGAGAGGTCAAGTAGGGCAAGGATGGATGCACAACCCCCAGCCCACCCACGCCAGAGATCATCCAAAAGTGTGACCAATGCCATTTCTGTCCCATGCCTGGATTTGAATCCTGACTGGAAAGGGTCCAGATAATCCACTTCATCCAAGGTCCTCTGAAGCTGTCATGCAACCACCTTCCCCAAAAAGGGGAGGTTAAATACTGGACAAAAATTGTCCAATATGGTGGGGTCTAGCAATGGCTTCTTGAGGAGGGGGTGAACTAAAACCTCTTTAAGAGGCAAAGGAACATCCCCCTTACTCAAAGAAGAATTAATCACCGCCAGAACCCACTCAAATGACACCTCCTGGGCTGCTTTAACAAGCCAGGAGAGGCATGGATCTAAAGAGCAGGTGGCTGAGCTCACAGTCCTAAGGGCCCTGCCTGCTTCCTCAGGTCCAACAGGTTCAAACTGTTCCCAGATAACTGGGCAAGCCTCCTCCCCAGGAATCTCCTCTGGACCTGCAACAAGCCCAGTGTCCAACTGTGAGCGAATCTGAGTGACTTTGTCTGACAGATGCTAAGCAAATTCCTCCACAAGCCCCTGCAAAAGGTTCTCTGAGCCCCCCTTACCCAAGAGGGCTCGTGTCACCTGAAACAGGACTGCGGGGCAGCTATCTGCGGACGCAATATGTCCTATCTTAGAGCGAAGAACCACGCTGAGACGGTAGCTTGAGTCTCTAGTGTTTATTGTTCTACTCCACTAGACAGAAAATCCTGCCAAACTGAAAGGCCATGGGAAACCCTCACAGATTAAACCCAAAAATCAAGGCGGGTCTGCTCTGAGTTTCTTCGAAGGAAAGTTCAAAGTCTCTAAACTATGCATGTGTTTTTCCCCTTGGATAGGGGCCCCCACCTGCTCACCATCAGTACTCATGACACAATAAGGGTGGAGGAGTATTGATGCTTCACTGCTCTTACCGCCACAAGGCAGGCCTTAACAGTGGCTCTAACCCATGTCCAGTCGAGTTCATCCTTCGTTGAGCACCAGTGACGCTCCAGACATCTCTTCTCATTTCATCTTCCTCAACTCCTCCATGAACCATGGGGAGAGATGGGAACCCTGAGAGAGAGGAGAGGTCGCATGGAAGCAATCCAATCCAAGGCCTCAGCTGGCCCCTTACTCCAAGTGGCGACCAAGGTTTCGGATGGGCCATACAGCAGACCAACAGGAACAATGTCCAGTTCCCTCTGAAACCCAACCAGGTCTATCAGTCACTGGGGGCAGACCAATGTAATGGGTCCAACCTCCCTGCAATGGATAGTGGCACTAAGAATCCTATGGAAATCAGGACATGATCTGACCATGACAAGGGAGACACCAAAAGCTCTCCAAATTTCATATCATATAGCCACTGCTCCGACAGGAACACCAGATCCAGTGTATGACCACTGTCCCGTGTCAGGCTCTGGATGATCTGGGATAGGCTCATGGCCGTCATGGTGGCCATGAACTCTTAAGCTACCTCAGACCCCACTCCTAGCGAAGGCAGACTGAAGTCCCTCAGAACCATATGTCTGGGGAACTCCACTGCCAACCCAGAAATAGAGTCAAGGAGCTCAGGCAGGGAGGTTGTTATGCAGCAGCAAGGCTGGTGCAACAATCTTAACTGATTCCTAGAGCCCAACTTGATGAACAGGATCTCACATCCAGTGACCTATGGAGCAGTGCCCCTGAAAGCTGTAAGAGACACCCCGATAACCATCGCCACACCCTCACCCTGGAGTCTTGGCTGATACCACACTCGAAACCCAGCAGGGCACATTTCAGAAAGGGCAATTCCCCCCTTCTGAACCCAGCCAGTTCTTGGTAATACATGCCAGGTTGGCCCTCTCATCAACAATTAAGTCACTGATGAGGGAGACCTTATTACAAACTTACCTGGCATTCAGTAGCAGCAGCCAGAGGCCAGGGTTGAGAACAAGGATCTGGAATGCGAGATTGGTACAAGGCAACGGTCTTGCATTCCCTGAGAGCGGCCTGATCCCCTTCTCCCACCATATCTCCCCCTGCCCATCACCACCGTAATCCTATGGCCCAGCTCCATCCCACCCAATGGCACCCCTATCCCCAAATCCAGGCTCCCCAAGACTGGGAACCCCTTGCTGTCCAATCCAATCATCCCTAGGAGGGGAAGCCAGGCATCCTGAGGCACTTTAACTTGACTACCTCTCAGGGCCATCAGGGTACCCAGCATTCACCTCCCCACAACCATAACATTCACCCACACTACTATAGCACATTCATACAAACAGACACTCACAGGAGCCCTCATCCACAGCTCCCACCAGCTGGTAGAAGGCTCTCTTCCATTCACCCACCACCAATGCCTCCTATGGTTCTCACTCAAGAAAAGGAATCAGGCACACAATCACCATGGCAACTCGATAGCCAACAGAACCCTGTCTGTCCTTCCATCCTTCCTTCCTCAAAGCTACCCAGGGGAAGACAAAAGTGGCATGGGGGGAGGTTGAATCCACAGCAGCCTGCCATTCCACTGTGCACCCCCTGCCCAGCTACCACCTACACCCCCAAAGCCCCAATGTCTGGAGAAGCAGGAGGAAGCATCCAGCAGCAGCAAAAAACCCCAGCGACCAGCAGCATCCAGTAGCAAGTAGACAATGGTGCAGAAAAGGGCCGTTTCTAACACAGCTGAGCCCACATGCACCACGAGTCCATCTGCCAGCCCACTCCTCAGCCTGCTTTTCCAAAAGACAGCCAAAAAATCCAAACGCAACCAAGTCCAGTTGCCACTGATTCAAATTCAAAAAAGCTGCTGCTAGGAACAGAAATGAATCAGTGGGTGCAGCCAGCAAAGCACTGAGAAAATGCTGCAAAATGCCACAAAGCAGCAAAAGCAGCAAGCCACAAACAAACACAACCGCCCTCCAGCATGCCGCACCCTAGTCCAGTCTGGCCCACCCTTCCAGACCTTTGGCTCAAACAGGTTGAAAAATCCACCCAGGTAAGCACCACATACTCAAACACCACCACACAATAACACGGACAGCCTGGCCGCAGCTCTGTCTCCCTCTCTCCGCCATCTATTATCCAAAATACTAAATATGAAATCACTGTCCTGATCCTACAGAGATCTGGCCAATGCGCTTTTTCCAAGGGGATGAAATGGCCAATCATATCTGGCAATGTAAATAAGACTCTATGAAAAAACATAGGATTTGCATCTATATAGTGTTTTATCAGTGTTAGGGTGACATCAGAAGTGATTAAGCTAGGAAGGGTAAGAGGATACCAGGATAGACCTCTTGGACTCTTTGGGCTAGAGGGGGTAGACTGGAAAGAGGAAGAGAATTGTTTGGAATTAGAAGAGAGGAGAATGGAAGGGCATAAATGTGGGGGGCAGAGGGAATGCACAGCATTAGCTGCTGCCTGTAAGATAGCAATGATGGGATGAGCCTTCAAGAAAGTAAGAGGACTGGTTTCATCCTCCAAGGCAAATTCTGTTTAATTTTAAAATGACTGTCTTCCACACAGATTAGAACAGTTTTGTGGGGAGATGGCCTTGGAAAGATATCCACACTGTGAGATCCACTTCTTTCTCCCTACTGGCATATTTTTTCTAGGTTTAGGTCCTATCACCACGATTTCTGAACTTAAATCAGCTGTCCTGTGATCACATCTTCTTCCATAACTACATTTATAATAAATATTATCTGCTTCCTTATTTTTAATGCCAAGAGAACAGTAACCATGTTTTTTTTCCAATAAAAACAACACAGATATTTGTATAAAGACTAGGGCATCCTCTCCCCCCTTTTGATATCCAGCACAAACCTGTTGCATTTGCACTCATGGGTGCACAACATGTGGCTCTCTAAATATTGCTGAAGCACAACTTCCAGCAAAATAATTCCAGCCATAGCCGTAGTTCAGTAGCACCTGTTATTTCAGCCTCATCTGGGGAGCCACAAGTTATGGACCAATGTGAGAAGGCAATATGCTAAACAGAAACATTTCATTCTTTTTAAAAGAAACATGCAGTGAATCAAAGAAATCTTAACGCACTGCAACACATTCACAAACCTGTTGCAATGATGTCACCTATGGTGACTTTATAGGTGAAGACCGGCATATGTACTTCTCCTTCAGCTTTTTCAAATTCATATTCAGGATTAAGGTGAGCTTTTGTGCCATATTCAAGCAACAGCTGAATTGGCGTTTTCTTTGGTTTGTCTGCAACAATTTCCTCCAAGCTGTTCAAAAAAAGATTATGAATTATTTAAGAAAAAGAAAAATATTTAAGAAATAATTAATAATCATGTTTTTCTTTTGAAAATACCTTGCTCAATTTTTCACTCATGACATTTAGCGATTAGAATTCAGAACATTTAAAGTATGCTTCTGTGATTATACTTTTTATTCATACAAATGTGTACATCGGGAAAATAGGAGGGAATATCACCTTATTTGCCATTTGGCTTAGTAAATATCAGCTGCAGTGACACAAGTCCATGCTTTGGCTATGACCCCAGAAGTATGAGAAAAGGAAGCACAAGTTAGCTATAATGTGCAAGGACAACTAACTTTGCTGCAATGTGCAAGCTAATGTGCATGGCACATATCTGTATCCATACTTCAACATCATGGTGCCTTAGGCAGCACTTACATTTGTCTTAACTGGGGCTGTGCAGCAATTTAGTTTCAGAGAGGAAAAGGCCATTTGGAATGTGCATGGGTACATGCCTTGATCTCTCAGAATCTCCGCAAACTAACTGCATCTTTTCCTAGGCCTGCACAGCCACACTGCATGCACACAGGAAAAGACATCACGTTTTAAGAAAATTTGGACAGGTATGATATGCGTACTCACACATACTCTCGAATATCTTGTCCTCTTTGAGCCGACATCACTTCATAGCCCTTGTTTTAATTTCATTTTTTTCCTCTCCCACACTTAATTATGAACATAAAATTTCCACCCATGACATTGTTGTGTTAATCAGTTACAGCAAAATTGGGAAGGTCAAATCAGAGAGTTTGTTGAACTATGACATCTGCCATTTCTTTCCATTTTTAAAAATAAGGATGTGGAGAGCGGGTAATAAGGATTAAGATAACTCCTCCCATATCATCCATCTAGCCTCAAGAAGCTATTTGCTTCCTTCTAGAAACCTTTTAGCCCAATGTCTCTACTTTGTCCTTGAACTTCTTCCCTAGTGCTGTCTTATAGACAGAAGTTATTATGAAATCTTTTATGGATTTATTGCATATAATATTTGTATGCCACTCACTGCCAAGGACTTTGACAATCAAAACCATTATAGAAAAAAAAATCTCAATACAAATAAACTCACTGAAAAAATAGTAATAAAATTTCAGTAGGTTCATAATGGATAAAAAAAAAAAAAAGCAAAGTCCCATGTCCACCAGTGCATCCCAACATTCAAAGCATGCCTTTCTCCTGGGCTTGAAGGAAAAGCCAGGTTTTAACTACTCTCCTGAAACCCAGGAGGGAAGAGCATAGAGTCAGCCTTGAAGAAGGTATGTGGCAATCATCAGGAAAACATGAACTTAGCTTGGGGGAAAAAAAAGAAACTCAAGATTGCCCTGCTTTGATTCTCTGGTATAAGAGGATGGGAAAGAGAAACACTATCAGGCTTTCAAGATTCTGTGGTTATAGCCTATATCAAAATAATTCTAGTATTTCTTGTGGTACCCGTTTCCTGGCCTGGCCTACCTACAAGGGCTGACATACACCCAACACATGATTTGCCTGCAGTGTAAAGCAGTTTTTGTGTAGGTCGATGCACTGGAGTTTAAATTCTACACAATTTTCTATAATCTTTCTGAATTAATGGTTACTTATCCATTCTCTTAATAGCCTTGAGCTAAGCCTGCTACTTCACAAGTACTATATGATAGACAGACAGAGAGATAGACGTCTTCCTGTCAATGCTGGAAATTATCTAAGGGCTATTACAAGACCCCACCACAAATAGCGACTCGTAAGGCACATTTCCTAGATACTTCAAAAAAAAATCCAAATTTGCTTTAAATACTATTTTTAAATTACAGCAATAGCTTTGTTATAAGCAAACACACTAGTTATGTGAAATCATGCATTAAATCCTGTGCATGGTTATTTAAAAGTAAGTCTCAAATCCAGTGGCACTTACTCCCTAGTAAGCGGACAAAGCAATCCCACAGGCACAAGAGAAGACAAAACTCCCTTTTTAGGAAAGAGGGGCACTGTTCCCCTTCTCCTAGTGTTTATTTGGCTTTTTACCACTATCCATTTTTTAAAAATAGCTATTCAATTGCTCCCAATGGATGGAAATAAAGTATGACATGGTATACTAAACAAGATGACTTTGTTTTTCAAAAACTGTCAATCAGTTTAGGAGTAAAATATTTAAAAGCATTTTTTTATGATTTAGTCATAAACAAAATGGCAGTTTTATGGTCTCCACATGACATCCGTTCAGCTGAGGCACTTCTATATGAAAATATGCCTGTGACACCTTCTCGATAATGTATGGGGAATTCAGGAGAAAAATGTACTCAGCCTTGGAAGAATATTGCACATGGACATTAAACTCATAATACTATTTGAAAGCTGCATATACCATACATGTAGCAAAACAAATACTCATCAGATGCTCCCCATGGAACAGAAAGAAAATGTCACATGCAAAGCAGATTCCCAATTCTCCAGGACCAAATTTAACAAAATTATTTAAACTGAATTCATTACCCCTCCCGCCAGGTTAACACCGCCCAGCTGACCTTGGTAATCTTGAAAAACAAGCAGGATTAGATCTAGTTAGTCCTTGGATGAGAAACCACCAGGAAATCCCAAGGCCCTAAACGTGACTTGGAAGTCAAAACTATCCCCGAAAGGGGCAATAGCAAGCAATTTCTGTCCTGTTGCCATGAAAACGGTGTGGATGTCTCCATTAAGTCACGAACTGGACTCGAAGGAGCCTGTTTGGCTGCTCAGCACTTAAGCAGCGGCTCTGCAAGATTTCAGGAAGGAGTTTTTCAAAGCCTGCCCGGAGCCAAACCGGGGACCTTCGACAGGCAAGCCCTCCTTTCTACCTCCAAATTGCTCGGGATTCTTTCATTTCTAGTCTCCATACTTCGCCAACAACAGAAGGTCTCGAGTCCACTCCCCATCATCTCGAAGTCTCCGGGAATACGCCTGTTCTGGGGACCGCGTTATGTAACCGCAAGCAGCTCCGGGCCCGGGAAGGACGCCAGCCGTACACGCCCCTTTAAAAGACGACCCCCACGGCGCCCGCAGCCCCCACGACCCCCGCCACAGGCAGCCCCACGGCGCCCGCAGCCCCTTCCCTCCTCGCGGCGTAGATTCCAAGGCATTTTTGCCCATAGTCTGCCTGTGGCGGCGCTTCCGCCCGCCCCGCGCGCCGCCTGACCTGGCGAGTTTCGGCTTTGCTCTCGGGGAGCTCCGCTGCCCTGACAATTCCTCCGGCGTCACGGGCGCGCAAGGAAGAGACGGAGCCGCGCTCCCCACCCCCAGCGCCTCCATCTGCCCCTGGCCAGGGGGAGCCCTCCTCTTTGCCTGGCCCCACTTTAAGGGACACACGTGGTTCCGGTGACTCACGTGGGGAGGAGCTCATCCACGGGAGGAGCAGGAGAGGTCTCATTAACTGCTTTCTGCGCGCCTCGCTCTTTTGGCTCCTTGGCGCCCTGTTTGGGTTGCTCGAGTCGCTTTCTCTCTCGGCGTAGTTGGGGCAGGGTAGTAACCCTGCTTTGGAAGATGCCTGGTTGGCATTTGCTTCCGAAAGAGGAGTGGTTGCGTTGCAGTATCATCATGCACGTGTCATTCTGCTGTCATGGCTGATACCGAATGCTAGAAATCAAAAGAAGAGAAAAATTACTGTACTAACTCTTGGTATTATTTCAAGTGAAAAATGAGGACGTTGGTTTGGTTTTCATTTTGAAATCATGGGAAAAAATACCACTGCACATGTAAATTGAAATGCCAACGCAGACCACCTTCCCCCATTGTGGATAAAAGATGAGTTGCTTAAATTAATTTTTTGGTACTGTAACTCATTAATATTGGAAGTTGGAAATCATACTGATACTGGAGAAAGCATATACAACAACAACGCACTGTAGGTTATGTTGAGGATGCAAGTACTGTACCGCGAGACT
Organism: Candoia aspera; assembly: GCF_035149785.1. Lineage (NCBI taxonomy): Eukaryota > Metazoa > Chordata > Lepidosauria > Squamata > Candoiidae > Candoia > Candoia aspera. The sequence goes on along the minus strand of NC_086153.1, from coordinate 189,157,093 downwards.
GCAGTATCATTCAGTATTAACACTGCAAATTGGATGTAATGGGTTATTTAGTTTGGTTTACAACAGCCCTACAGTATGGTCCATCAATATCACAGGTATGGTTTGGTCCCCTGTCAAAAAATGTGAGTATAACTCACCACCTGGGATGGAGCAAAAGTAGATGCAAGTAACTTTAAAAACATTTCAATTAATACTTTGTTTAAAGAAGTTGTTTGTGATGTTAATATAACAATGTGACTTTATTACTATTATATAAAAGAGTTTTATCATTTAAAAAAGAAAATACCCATACAAGTCACATGGTAAAGAGAAAAAAAAATACCCCAAAAGAAAAGCAAAAGACAAAATATAACACAAAAAAATTTTTTTTAATGAAAAAAATAGTATTTTTAGTATTAGTATCCAGGATGTCAGGATAAAAAATGCCTAAAATACCTTATATCTATATCTGTATATCTATGTATCGATATCTATGCATACATATACAGTATATAGAAACTCATTTCAAGACATAAATAGGCATGAAAGCCGGCTGGGTGACCCTGGGCCAGTCTCTCTCCCTCAGCCCAACCTACCTCCCAGGGTGGTGGTTGTGGAAAAAATAGGAGGAGGAAGGAGCGTTAGGTATGTTTGCCTGCCGCCTTGAGTTATTTATAAAAATAATAAAGGCGGGATAGAATATATGTGTGTATATAGAGAGATAGAGTGTATAAATTCCCTTCTCACCCCTATGGGTGGGATGTGTCTTCCTCAACCTCAGGTCCTCTACCGGAGGCCTGGGAGTTTGAGGGTTCTGCGCAGTCTCTTAGCTGTTCCTAGCACTGCACCCTTCTGGACAGAGAGCTCTGATGTTGCTCCTGGGATCTGTTGGAGCCACTCTTCCAGCTTGGGGGTCACAGCCCCGAGTGCCCCTTCCACCATGGGGACCACTTTGGCCTTCACTTTCCACATTTTGCGTTTCATATATCCCCTCTCATTAGGCCTGCTGTTGCAGTAGCATTCCATCAATTCCAGGTTCTCTTGTCTCGTCCATGTATGGCTTGTTTCAGTAGCCCACTTATCGTCAGATTGTCCTGGTTCCCCAACATCTGATGCAGACCTTGTTAATCTGGGCGACATCCAAGCCAGCGTGACTCTCTTAGTTTGTGTCACTCTCATATTTTTGAGGTAGGCAGGTGAAGCGTTAGGGGGTCTTTGCCCAAGGACCCCTACTGGTAAGGTCGGTACAGCTGGGATTTGAACCCCGGTCTCCCGCTCCAAAGGCAGTGCTCTAACTACTATGTAGTCAAGGTACACTTTGTTGTTTAAATGTTGAATCACAACATGGAAAAATTGAAGAAAGATATAATTTTGGTAGTTGGTTATCTTTTTGTTTACCTTATATTTAAGTCTGAAAGAAAGACTGAAGAAAGGATGGGAAAACTTGAGGGAGGTAGAGACAGAAGATGTCTGGAGTTCCGTAAACCTCTAGAAATGAGACGCCTCAGTTGAACTGCAATATACAGTGACCTCAAAATTATGCAAATTAACTGGGAATCCCTACTGAAGTAAATTTGGGTTGAATTAGTGTCATGGTGGAAAAAGACAGAGATTAGAGAAGAAAATCCCATTGATGGTACATGTTGCAGTAACAATCATTTTAAAAATTAATTGCAGTTAAAAATAGGAGCTTTTGTATGTTGTGTGAAAGCGATGTGGAAGCTAGAATGGTACTACAGAAGGGTATTGATCTAACTGTGTCCTATCAGTTTACTTTGTTAATTTATTATTAATTATTGTGGCTCTACCAGGACAATGAAAAGGAGTTCTTGAATATACACTGGAAAAGGATGATTAGAATAATGGCAATGCTTCCCTTTCGTTAAACATAATGATCTTTAGGACAAAGTAGGGTTTTTGTACTGTACTGATCAACTTAGAAAAGTTTTTAATATGGCTCTATGGTTTGGAAATTGCAAGAGTTGATAAAAGGTTTATTTTTTTTTAATGTGCATGCATAATATGTTTGCTGCTGCTACTAAAAGTTTTGTTAAGCAGGTTGGTGATGGAGGTCGATTAGTTCCTGTCCGTAGCCTCAGTGAAGCTGATAAATATCAACCCCTCAGTCTTGTTATCAAGAAGAAAAACTGCTTTCTTTCTAAAAGTTCAAAATTTATTTCCACACCATTCAGCCTAAAAGATATTCTTCAAGGAGAGAAAGAAATATCTGCAGGTAAGTCCTTTAAAGTCTTTCAAAGCTTATAAAAATGTACATAATTTGCTGAACAAAAAAAAATAGAAAACAAAGCAGCATTGAAAGAAAAAGGCAAAGCTGTTGTAAAGGAAAAGAAAAAACTCAAATAGCCTGATATAAATAAACATTTTTTTTAAAAAAAGTTCTTTGTTAGTGTTTTCATTACAAGATTAGAAAGCTGAGGAATACATTTTAAGAACCTGCTTTTTGTTATTAAAACATTTATTCATTTTATTTATGTAATCTGTTCTGTGTAATAGGATAAATATATAATACCTGATTCCAACATGAACTTTAATGTTTGTTTAGACGTAAGCCTAACTGAATTTGATAGGATTTACTTTGTAACAGATATCCTTAATACTGCAACATTAATATTTAATCATGCAAGTTCATACATTTTATTATAACTCCAATGAAACGTGACGTATCTTTTCTTACAGAGCTTAATTTGCCTGTGTTACAATAATGTTTCCGTATAACGCTGTTTCCTCCTTTTATGTTAGCTGCCTGATTTTCCAAAGTTGTAATTTGGCCTTAAAGTAAATGTTAGGGAAGCACTTTTCATTTTCATTTTCTAGAAATGCATTTTTCATATCCTCATAAAGAAGGAAACTGCTAGAAGAGAGCACACTTCATGACCTCATACAGCGACATCCTGCTGGTAACGTTTATTATAGAAACAGGAGGTCTTTGTAAAGCTATTCAGAGCAGAGCTTTGTGAACCGAACACGGGGCCCTAGGATGCACAGTGTTAGTGCCACGTCTTCTCAAAGGCTCAGGATGGCTGCTTCAGGGCCCACCTGCAGCAGTCCCAACGGAAGTGTCGGTCATGCATGTATGTACACAATCAAACATGTGGCCTGTGACACTTCATGCACTGGATTTGGAAAAGGTTTCACAAGGCAACTCTCCAGGTGGTTTAGCCCAAGCCTAAAAAACAGACAAAAACTGAGGATAACATTGATGGAGTTTTTAAAGGTTAATAAAAGAACTCCAAGCAGCTAACAGCAACCTTGCAGAGAAGAAGTGTGAACCAAAAAAAGGAACTTGCACATTAAGCTTAATTACGTTCAGAAATAAATTCAGTCTTCACACTGTAATTAGATGAAGAAAATAGAGATAGCTTACTTTTATTCAGTAGATCTGGATACAGGTAGGTTCATAGTAGAAAGCACTTAATTATCACTGGATGGTGGGAAAAGGGGAGAGCTGCATTCTGCAGCTCTTCCTGCTTGCATGTCTGCCCACAAGGGTAATGGAGACTGTTAATTCCCAAGCCCAAGAAGAAGGAGGAAGTGGAAATCAGGTGATCCATGTGACATCCCACAAGCACAATAGAGATGCGATTTGCTAGAGTGACCCCCTTACGCTTATGAGACAATGCTGAGTTGATCCCTGATAATTCCAACAAACATCAGATCACACAGACTCACAATCTTGTAGAGAGTATTTCCTGATCCAGAGGGCCCACCCTAGATTAGTTGTGGTTAGATGCCACTGCTGTTAAAGCAAAAATCTAGTCTTAGCTGAGTTTGGATGCAATCCAAATTCTTTTATCTCCATATGTCATTGGATTCTGTGATTTATCTACAAACATTTTAACTTACCACATCATGAAATCTTACTTGATTCTGTAGAGAGGGAATTTTGTTGCTTGCGATTTGGGCTAATAACAATTAAAATCCTTTCATGTTACAATAAAGGACATAATATTTTCTACCATTGCAAATTATATGCTCTGAAAAGGAAAGGAATAAGGTAAGTGTATTGGATCTTTCTTTGTGTGTATCTGGAGTATTTTCTGTATTTCCAGAAAAGATTAAAAAACAGGAGAAATACAAAACCCTTTCTAGGATATTTGAGCTGGAATAGTATAATCTGGACTTCATCAGAGGATTCTAAGATTGGTTTATTTGTTCACTACGTCTGCCATCTCTATTAATATATATAAATGTGATTTTTAAAGACATCAATAAGCCATCTTTTCCCCTTAGGTATTTCATCCTATCAATTACTAAATTATGAAGACAAATCTGATGTAGCACTCAATGGGAGGCAAGGAAATCACATCATGAACTCTTCTGGGGTCAGTACTGCTGGATCAGATTCCCTTGCAGTGAAGGCTTCTTTCGGTATTGTAACTAAACATGAGGTTGAGGTACCGACATTGCTCAGAGAATTAACTAGTAGGTTGGTATGATAATTTTTTTTTATTACCTTGCTGGTTTTGCTTACCTTATATCTGTACTCTACAAATGAGTTTCAAGAACTATGAATATTACCTAAATCTAATAACTGAACCTTCAGATATTGTAAATAGGAATAATGCAAGACTCTGAGAATTACTTCTTTGTTATTTTAGAAAAGTGGATTTTGAACACTGCCTTGTTCGTCAGTCACGAGAAAGTAGTAGAACAGTTCTTTGTGTGGTCATGGAGAGTATTCGAACAACACGACAGTGTTCTCTCTCTGTTCATGCTGGTATGAGAGGTGACACCATGAGAGTAAGTGAGCCCAGTTTATCTAATTGGTGGTGTATACTGAATACTTTGTCTCTTGCTTTAAGTGAGGCTTCCATGGGGGGAATCAAAATAATCAAGATGGTGGGCCCAACCAGGTGATTTAAGTCCCACCCCTTTTTTACATGTATTGCACATGTTGCATGCAGGGAAAGAGGGGCAGAGCTTTGATCACATGGTTGGGCCCACATCTTCACTTTTTTGACATCCCCCAGCAGACATCCCTGCTTTAAGTATGCATTATTCCATATTGATTTATTACAAAGTCATCTTCTACACCTTTATAATTATCATTAAATAAAAGATTTACAGAAAAAATAACCTAGCCGAATTAACTCTAATTTAATTGCTGTTCTTGTAGTAGAAAATAAGGAATGCTGAAACTTTGCTGCTTACCCAAAACTGTGTAGTTGGTCTAGTCAGTCTATATACACAAAAATGTCTTGCCTGCTGTTAAGTTTCCACTTAGGTCAAAGATTTGCAGAATTTCAAATCAATGTGAATTTATCCAGTTAAATGTATCATTCCAATTCATTTATATGCTTTGAAGGAGGAGGTTTTGATGCATGCATGGGATTCCCTTACCTTCAAGAACAGTCTATGTTAGTCTTTTCTGAACCATTCCCTAAGCAAGTGCTTCTTTGAGTTATGCCCATGAATGTGCCATGAATTGGCAACTGAAATTGAGCCCAGAAATTACTAGGGTTCATTTCGAGTACAAACAGGCTGGTAGTTGATCAGGTTTATTTATTTTTTTATTATTATTTATTTATTACTCATATTTAGCCACCTGATTTAGTTTACCTGATTTCTGCCTCAGACATTTTAATCATGCTGTATACATTGAAATATTTCTCCTCAGTTCATTAGAATTTTAGGTGATGATGACAATGATGACTCTTACTTCATTTGAAAAAGTGTTTTACTGGAAAATATACGTTGTTTTCCAGCACTTATATGGCAGTATCGTATTCAAATACTGTCATTTTAGAGAGATATTAATGCAGTATATATGTTTCTTTTCCAATTAGTTTCATATTATTGATGACCATAATTACAAAGGACGTGACAAAGCAATTGTCTTTCCTGCACACACAACTATTGCATTTAGCGTGTTTGAGCTTTATATTCGCCTGGATGGTAATTTTGGTAAGTAATTGATTTGGTTTGCAGTCTTGATTGCTAGTAAAATTCAAGTAGTTCTATTTCAGAGGCTGAATATTCTTTTTATAACTGCTTCATCTCACAATATAAATGTAAGACAGAACCTTATAGTCTTATTTTACATGAGTATATAGCCACAATATGACATGCGGAAGCACCAATAGTTTCAGTTCAGTAGGATGCAACTAGATTTCTCTCTTCTTTTTTGAAATAAGGAGATGACTTTTATATAAAAAAGATACATAGGTGAGGGAAAGTAAACCCTTCTCCACCTTCTGTTCACTTCATCATTGCTTGTTCCTCCTCTTCTGGGCTTTCTCTCCAGCTGAACTGGAATTTGGCATATAGGTAGTCCTCACTTAATGACCACAATTGGGACCAGAATTTTGGCTGCTAAGCAGAGCAGTCATTAAGTAAATCCAACCTGATTTTACAACCTTTTTTGTGTCAGTCGTTAAGCGAATCACCATGGGCGTTAAGCAGACCATGTGGTTGTTAAGCGAATCATGTGATTTCCCATTGATTTTGCTTGCCAGAAGCCGGTTGGGAAGGTCGAGAATGCTGATCACGTGACACTGGGACGCTGCAATGGCCATAATTGTGAGGACTGGCTGTAAGTCGGTTTTTTCAGCACCGTTGTAAGTCTGAACTGTCACTAAATGAATGGTTGTTAAGCAAGGACTACCAGTAGAAAGAAAGCTGTTTGGGAAACAGCAACAGAGAATAAATTGCAAAACAGAGGAGAGTTAGTAAAACTCTTTTGTTCTAGAAAAATACAGGCTACTTTTTACTAGCAGCACAATATAGACTGTGATATCGCCCAGTAGTAAGAATTCTGTGGGCTAGACAGCATACAGTCAATTAAACTATGATAAAAGTAAAACAACATAAAATTAAGGTAATTAATCTAAAAGAAACATATCTGCTACTGTCCTGAATAGTTTAATCTGGGCTGAGCAAAACATTCATGTAATATTCATATGAAAATTTCTTGTTTGCTGCTTATCTATTGCAGTCCTGTTAGATAGTTTATTTAACAGTTATTTAACTAATGGGGGTGTTAAGTGATGCTTTGAGTACAATATATCAAATTGATGGTTGCACTAACTAATTGAATCTGTAGTCTGGCTGAAAAGCACCACACACGTCTCCAGTTACTTCCATCTATCAGCACTGAGGGACTGGATTCTTTGTCCCCTCTGCACACTCTGCCCCTTCCCCAAGCTGCACCAAAAGGCACCAACAAGGGAGATTACACTGCAGCCAGTACTCATTTACTGGTGGCAGGTAACAATAGGAAATCATTTTAGCAAGCATGAATGGTCAAGATGAGATGCCTGTAAAGTCTGGTGCTTAAAGAGATCTTTGTACAGTTTTCTTTTGTGGCTGGCATTCCTCCCATTCTGTAGGCTGCGTTTTTTACTCTTGTGTCTGGTTTCCTATTAACTTCTTCATCTATTGTTTTTAGCATAGTATTATATGCTAAAAAGATATGTTTTTAATTTCCTTGTATGCTACTCGGACAAATTCAAGTACTGGGCAGTCTGAAAGGAAAGAAACAGATAGATGTCACACAACAAAACAATTTCCTGTGCATGGAGTGGGGGGGAGCGGATCTGCATGCTGGAGTCAAGTTCTGTGTTCCCATTCCTCTCTTCTGATTTGAAGCTACCTGGAATTTAAAAAAAAACCAGATTGTCATCATTTTATATTCAGTATGTGTTTTTTACCACAATAGCTTTGTCTGGAATCCAGAGAGAGAACTGTCACATTGTTTAGAATGAGTGGATCAAAAAGGGCTTAGAGGGAGGATGGGGCACAGAATGGTATCTGCATTATATTGAAAGGGAACGTAGATCTCTGTTCATTATCATGTAGATTTATCAGGACTGCATTTATATAAATTTGCATCATTAGAATACCATTTGGGGTATCTGGTCCAGCAAAGAAATCTGCTTCCAAGGCCAAATGTCCATTGCTGAATCAGCCTTCCTATTGATATTGTATTCCATCATTTCTTAGTAAGTTAATACAAGGTTTCCCAACCAGGGTTCCGTGCAACTCAGGGTTCTGTGAGAGGTCACTAGGAGTTCCCCGGGAGATCCCAGTTTATTAAAAAAATTATTTCAAATTTGGGAAGCTTCAGATCAAAGAGGTAAGTTTCGTTCTTTAGTGTAAGAACACTGTTAATGCATATAGACAGGCCTACCCATGAAGCTAATATAATAATTTTGTAACTTCTGGCCTACATTTGAGCCTGAATGTGCAGGGCTTCCCCGAGGCCTGAAAAATATTTCAAGGGTTCCTCCAGGGTCAAAAGGTTGAGAAAGGCTGATTTAATGTATCTTTACCATAAGATCATAAAACAAATGAAATGTCATTAAGTGCTATTCGCATTAACTTTATGCTGGTTTTGAGTAACACTGTTTCAAATACTTTTTCTCCCAGAACTCTGTGTCGCTCCAGAATCAAAAGGAGGATTTGAAAAAGAGCCATCAAGATCATTTTCACTAACCAAATTAAGGAAAAATCTGTTTCATCAAAGTATGGTGTTTAATATTTATTTACATTTCTTTGATTAATTTAAAGATATTATTATTAATGTCAGCCTTTAATAGCACTGAGAATAGTTTTTTTTATCTGAACAGTAACAGCAGGACTGTTATGGGCCTAGTTAAAATAATTGCAAAAGTTTCAAAATAAGCATGGTACATATATTTTAATTAACATAACTGAGTTTATATAAAATTCTAGATTATGTTTAAAAGAAGAGGGAGATGCATTACAATGTTCAGCAGTATAGTGTTATAGCTATATAACATTATTTATGCATTTATGTATTATGTATTTAAAATCTAACACACGTACTCTAATCCGTTTTCCCAAATTCCTGCCATCAATTCTCTGATCTAGATTCAGAGGATATAATCACTGGAGAAATTTTACATATACTTAATCCCTGATCTGAATTGGACATGATTGAATGGATAAAAAAAATAATCCCTGACCTAATGAAGAAGGTGAATAAAATGTGTAAAAACCCTAGTCAGAACATTGGTCAGAGCGCAGTTAGCTGCTTTGGAGACACTGTGGGGGTGGGGGGTGGATGTGATAGAACTCTGTTCTTGTCAGCTAATAGCAGATTAACACAGTGACTGCTTTTGGATTGGGACTATCCATGCTGAAATATTTGCAAAAGATTTGGATCAAAACAGAAGCTAGAGTAGGATGATTTTAAGATTAGTATTTCCCATTCTGTAAAGGGGTGGTAAGTTTAATTTTGTTACCATACAACCAGAGGAATCATACACTTTATCTTCAGATAAGTATTTATAGAATTAATAGAATGAATGAACACTCTTCAGACTATCTTCAAGCACAAATTCTAAGAATTTCTAGTAATTAAAAGTAATGTTTAAGTGACAGATACCTAGGTACAGTATATTTTCATGTTTGTGTATGAGTTCATATGAGAGAAAAAAAGAAAGTAAAAATAGCTGATTAAGTTTGCGTGGGAAATCATAATGGAAATCTATTAAGCAGCTAAAATTATTCTACTAATATCTAGTGCAGAATAATAATATTTATGTCTGATTACGTAATTATGATAAATGCAGGTTCTGAACTGAAGTGTGATTTGCAGCTTTTTCAGTGTGTGACCAATATAATGTGCCACTTGAATTTAGGAATCTTTCTTCTTTGTGTATATCTGCTTTCTTACAGACAAAAGGGTAATGGATATCATTGTCCACTCAGATAATTATTTAGATGACCTTTTTGCAGATTATTATGAAAAAACAGCCAGCACGACTGACATTTCCGCAAACTATTTCCAAGAAGGAGCTCATGCACGAGTGAATTTGCTTAATAACAACATCCCTAAAGGTCCTTGTTCTTTATGTGGCATGGGAAGTTCCAGAAGGGAAACAGTGTATGGTTGCCTTGAGTGTTCTTTTAATGGACAGAAGTTTGTGCGACTCCACGCTGTGCCTTGTTTTGATCTCTGGCACAAGAGAGTAAGGTAGATTTTTGATAAATGTTTAAGGGCTGGCTCCAGAGTTAATTGTACTTTGTTCCCAGTGAAACCAATGGAACCAGCTAAGTTGCAGCTGTCTTTTCCTCTTGATGTCAGTGGAATTTAAATGCAACTAACTTAATCAGGGTCCAATTCTGTATCTTAACTAGGTTTGATTGTGCCATCAAGCTCTGTGAATTTTGACTGCAAACACATAAAAGACAGAACCACAAAGACTTTTATTTGCTTCTATGTTTTTAAAAGCAAGGTTTCTTGTTATAAAAATAAGTATCGATTTAGAAATAACTTAATAAAATTTCTTTCCAAAATTTGTTTTCTTGGATTTCTTTTGAGCTACTTATTGCAGGATTGCTAATATGTACACTTTTGAATTAAAATCTTAAAATAGATTTTTTTAAACTCTAAAAATGTCATGGTAGGTGCTTAGATTTTTTTTCCTGGTTCTAGTAAATTTGGAAGTATTTGCTGTTGAGGAATGTTAGTCATCTTAATTACCCAATAATATAAGAAAATATATTCAATATTATGTAAATATTTAACTGAAGTATCAGTTTGCTCTGGTTAAGTATATACTTAAATGGGGAAGTAAAAGCTAGTTATAAGAAAGACATGCTTTCATTTAGAGTTGCAGTTATTTCTCAACTACTTTTTCCCTTTTAGTTTGTCAGCATTCAGTTTGGTTTCATATTGTTACAACCTGTTATTTTATTGCCTTTTAATAGGTTTGAAAATAACTTGTAATAAAGGTAGATGATTCTGGAGGGAAAAAAATCCTTACACTTAATAAAACTGGTTGCAAGTCTGATACAGTGCAAACCTTAATACTGTACTAATGCCTTTCATTATTTTTCTTGTTAAATTTGAGAAGTCTAGAACCTCCTAAAAACCCTGCTTAATATTTATAGCCAATGCTGGTATAAAAAGTAATGGAATACACATTGTATTCTCTTTAAGCGTGGTGAATGTATTTTGTTTGTTCATTATGTTTGTTGCTCTTTTCCTTTTTTATTGTTCTCTCTCTCTCACACACACACACGTCACATATGGTGCAGCGTACATATCCATGAGTGTTTTTGTGACTTTTTTTTTTTATCGTATGGCATAGCAGTTCGGTGTTCACGCTTTTTTTTTCTTGCTGGGAAATCCTTGTGAGGTCCAGCAGCCAGATGTGTGGCCTATTTAGCCGTGACAAGTCACATTGCCCGGGATGCACCATGAGGAGGCTAGACTACATTGCACTCTCTCTCAGCCCAACTCAGTGCAATGTAGACTAGCCTCCTTGTGGTGCACCCCAGGCAACATGACTTGTCACGGCTAAATAGGCCACACATCTGGCTGCTGGACCTCACAAGGATTTCCCAGCAAGAAAAAAAGCAGCATGAACACCAAACTGCATGCCATACAATGATAAAACACACACACACACACATCACGCCAATGCTCACGGGTATGTATGCTGCACCACACTCCAGAACTATTTCCATTTCCAGTGTGGTTGCCTGCATTATGCATATGATGATGTAACCACTGTAGGTGATCAAGATTAATGTAAGCATTAACCAGACCAACAAAACGTCAAACCACAAAAGGGAAAATAAATGACTTAATATTATTCACTGCAAGTATGTCCCGGTGTTGCAAATACTGTACATTATCCTTCTCATAATACTAATCAGCCCACAGTAATTCTGTTTAGCTGCCAAGCAAACTGCCTTCAATTTAGGAGTTATCAGTGCCAAAGCCTATATCTATTTCTGCTCAGGAACTTACTTCTTCCACTTTGGGTTTGAACAATCTGTAGGTTCTTTCTAGCAAGGTTGAGAAACAGATAAGGATTTTATTTTTCTCCCTCTATATATGTATAATATGTATGCATTTATTAAACAAGCGTGTAGCCACCAATCTACCAGAAGGAACCCTGGACGGTAAACAATAATCAAAACCACAATACAATTAAAATGAAAAAAACCCATTTAAAACAATGTTGAGGCCCCAATAACAGTTGCATCCACCAACCGCACCATGCCAGCTCCATCAACACCCTGGCCCTAGGGCCTGGGGGAAAAGCCAGGTCTTCACTGCTTTCCTAAAAGCCGACAGGGTCAGGGCCATCCGTATCTCCAGGGGGAGACTGTTCTGTAAGGTAGACGCCATGTCAGAGAAGGCACACTTCCAAGGCCCCACTAGGCAATAGGGTTTCACTAAGGGGACTCAGAGCCTGCCCACCCTGCCAGATCTTGTGGGACGGGGGGTAACCATTGGGGATAGGTGGTCCTGCAAGTTTAACTTCAAAATCAGTTTGGTGTAGTAGTTAAAAGCACCAGGCTAGGGACCAGGAGACAGTCCCGCCTTGGGCATGAAGCCAGCTAGGTGACCTTGCGCCAGTCACTCTCTCTCAGCCCTAGGAAGCAGGCAAGGGCAAACCACTTCCAAAAAATATTGCCAATAAAAGTGCATGGACTTTGCTTGGAGTCAAGACTGACTGTTTTAGTGCCTTCAAAAACAAACAGCAAATTAAAACTAGCAGCACATTCAGTAGAAAAATATGACATACAGGTCCAGCATCAATTTGTGCACAGAAATTGTGATTCCTGGAATGCAACTCCTTATTTTTAAAAGTACTTGCTGACATACATGCTAGTTTTAACCTTAAGAGATGAGTTTTTGTTTGAATCTAGGAAATGGGAAGTTAATTTGTTCCCAAAGGAATAATTATAGCTGAAATAAATTATTTGCAAGAATAAGCTGGGATTGTATGTTCTCTTGGATGCTTCACATAGTGCTAGTTATTTGTAAGCTATTGTGCTGTGTGTTTTCTGTTTTAACATATTCTTCCATGCCTCTTGTTTCTACTGCTTCCTATTTCAGTGCATGCTGAAAAACTAAAGCAAACCTCGCTGGACATATTGTTCCCACATGGCACTAGTGTGCATTTGCTAAAATGAACTGCTTCCCAAATGCTATGCTAAAGAAATGGAGAATTCAAACTTGTGATGCAGGGAGCATTGCATATTATTAATAAATGCTCTTGATAGGCAATCTCCCACCATATTCCTAGCCTTCCTTGAAGTGCAGATTCTTATTCTTTTCCCTTTAAGAAAAATCAACTGAAAAATATATATAGGCTACCATCAAAATATGTCAGGATATTGTAACTATCCAAGCTTTTTGATTTAAATAAGGATTACAAGCCTGGTTGGTGCTAAGTATACATTATGTGGAAATATGTTAACAGAGCCTCAATGCAATTTTTTTTCAGAAAAAACCTAGGGGCTGAGGAAAATTATTTCTGTTCTGCTTCAAATTTTTCTCATACCCCCACATACACATGTATGCAGCCTCTGAGCTATGTAGAAAGAAAAGGTGCTTGAAACATCAGTAACTTCATTGCCTGAGTTTACCTGACAGAAATTTATATCCTGGAAATTCTTGCATACTTGAGAGTGTTAAGTTGAGGAAGCATACCAATTATACACACTTTTCAGATTTTATTTCTGTTGCAGTTTATCAGACCATAATTGAAACAAATTTTAATCTTGATAAAAAAGTATAAAAAATTACCACAGTGAATTTATATAAAATGGTATGTAACACAAAAAGCATTTTAAAATGTGGCTATAAATCTAAAGGATAAATCCCAGTGAAACCAACAGGGCTGCTTCATTATACATTTGGGTACGATGTGTCTTTGATTCATCAAATCTAGTGCCAGAGCTTTAGATTCCTTTGGGTACATCTACAAAGGCTTGTTTATGAAGAGAATTGATACTGATTTCATCAGAGTGGGAAGCAAGTGCAGCGAAGTCACTCAGTTGTGATGACTGGGGAAATCCTTGTGGATGCTCCATGGCCCATGAAAACTGCAAGATCAGGACACCAAGATCCATAAAGCAACAAGTAGACCTTTGAACAATGTGTTCTTATAGTTCATCATGTTGGTAGACATTGTATTCTTTGTCAGATATGAAGCCATCTCCATCATGGTCGTTCTTTTTAAATATATCTACCAAAATACTATCATGAACAGAAGGATCACGTTTTTTGCCATCTCTTTCAAATTCTTTCTTCAAATAATCATTTATCTAAAGGGATTAAAAACAACAATAATTTCCACTTCTGTTGTATAGAACCCCAATATACTGACAGTCAACTATACGGACTGAAAATCAAGATACTACATAAAAAGAAGACAAGCATTTTTATATTCTAAAATATATGAAGTTCCATCTATGGTCACAAAACAGACTTCAGCTCACAAAACAAATCTTTTCCTTGCTCACTGCACACTAGCACCTTCAATCCTCTGGAACATACTGTAGTTTTAGGAAATACAGCAGGGCTAGAGCAGGAAGTTGAATCTGTTCTACCAGAGGGATCCATTTTGCTGACAGCCATCATTAGTACAAACCACTGACATCAGCAACTTACAGTCAAGGAGAATGATTTTTCCAAACTGCGTATTTGTGCACAAGGGATGAATCCAAGAAATGCCACTGTTAAAATTAGGGAGCTTCTTACCCATGAGGAAATGAAGCATAATCCTCTACTAAGAAAGCAAAAGAGTCTTAGGTAAACTAGTTTATCTGAGAATGGGATCTACTGGCAAACTTGAGCAAGACAGAGACAGAAAGAGAATTGCTACTTCTAGTATGGATGCAACAGTAGTATGCTCACTGTTCCCATGCTCAGTATCTTCCCATATTGTTTTTCCTCAGTGGTGAGAATAGGTCATAGTTCTCCTCATCTGAAAGAGAGACTGCTGGGGAGCACAATACAAGAAGCCAAACAGCTTACTTTTGTGTTCCCCAAAGAATGGCTAATGTCTTAGAGTCATGGAGATGAGCCTGAATCCCAGATAAAAGGCAGTGCCTTAAGACAAGGATGGACAATATGGGACTCTCCAGAAATTGCTGAACTCCAATTTGATCAGCACTAGTCATCATGGCTAATGGTGAAGGTTGTGAATTGGTATCCAGAGTCACAACTTATCCACCCAGGTCTAAAGCAACACTGAATTCAAGGAACACTGGAGGACTGATGAGACTTAGCATTTCTAACTATTAGAACAGACATCAAAGGTGTATTAACTAAATGAACTAGTGATGATCCAGACATCCCTTCCCAAGAAAAGAACAAAACAAAACAAAAAGGATTTCAGTTTTAATATATAAAACATGATTGTACAAAGAAAGCAGTTCATACATTTATTCCACAGTACTAGATAAAATGACTATAAACAAATGAAATGCTTTAATGAAGTGACTTAGAATATTATTCCTCATACCTCTTGCTTTGAAAGCTTTTTGTCACTATCCAGGTCTATTTGAGAAAACGTTTCAACACTCCGTGGTCCTTTAGTTACTGCATACAGTTCAATTTCAAAGATCAGTGTTGCATTGGGTGGAATCTTTGCTGATTCTAAGGAAGTAACAGTGAAGTTTTAGGAAATGCATATTCTGACATCAGATCATTTTAACCACAGACCACATTTCTATGGCTCTTTAGCAATGTGTTAATGATGGACTTCACATTGAGGGAGGTGCTTTGTTGAATCACTTGGTTGGAGTCAATCCTCCATCATCAAAGGCATCATATAAACGTATAATGCCCTGTGCACACTCTTCATTCCAAAGCCTTTTGGTGTGCTAAGGGAGGGTAGTAAATGGCAGGATGGGATGCTTGGTGGTGCTCCCACTGCTTTGACTATGACGTGAGTCCTGTGTTTTGCTTTGGGCCAAATGGCACTGGTTGATCAGAAAGTGAACTTCATCCCTCTGTTCTTTTAAATATGCAGGCTTTTAGGAATATAGGAGCAAGGCTTCAGCAATAAAAACATTACCACTTCAAGAAAGATAGAAGAATCTCAAAAAAGGGACATCAAAATGGGATATGTGAGATTTAGCAGGTTCTCAGAAATAAAAGATAATGAACATCAAAGACAAGTGCTATTATTGAGGGAGGGAGTTTCCAGAATTAGTCTGGACAAAGTGATTCACAAGCCATGCACATGCAATTAGTCAGTACAGGATCTGGTTCTGCTCTTTATAAGGGAACTCATCCAACGTGACTAAATCCAAAATGAGGGGAGGTCAAGACTTGGCTCCTCTCTGTCCTTTCCAAGGTCAGGAAAGACTTCTGCCTGAAATCTAACAGGCATCCTTACAGAACTGAGTTAAGAGTTGGGTCACAAGGATCAGACTTGACATCCCTTAAGCCAGGATTTATTCTGGAACATCCATATGTAGCTCTGAAAACTAAAAATTTAAATAGGTTCTTCATCATAAACAATTTTGAAATAAAAACTCATATGAAAAGTTCACTGTGAATAAACAGGCAAAGATTACCTTTCATGCAGAGACTCAGACAGTCCCCCACATCTATAAACGTGGATTGGTAAAATTTTCATGTATGCTTAGAAATAGCCAAATCTTGTGAGATTTTGACAATGTCACCAAAGACTGAATGCACAGATGCTTAAATTGTGAGTGCCATCTAGGTCTGTCACAGCTACTCTGCTGCCCACTGAGTACTGTACAGATCTGACCCTTACCCACAATGCAACATGTTGGCCAAGTATGGATAAAGAACTCGCTTTAACATTTCCTAAACCAACAACGTGAGGCATATTGAATCTTTAGAGGGTTATACATGTGGGCCATGACGTATATTGGCTGGGGGTGGGGGGTAGGGACAATAGTTTCACAAAGCTGATCCAAGGGATTATCTTATCATATTTTTTTTAAATCAAGGCACATGCAGCAGCCACATAGACCACTTATATTTCCTCCCTGCTCTGTTTCAAGATTTAGCAGCAAAGCCTAACACAAGAATTCAGTCACTAGCAATTACAAGAGCAATACATACCACAGGAATACCCCTGGAAAGAAGCATAAAGCCACATGCATTCTTGACATTCTTAACTAGGGTCGTCTTTGACCAGCATGCAGGATTATGCTGACAGAGAACAAGCAGATTGTAGATGGGGAAAAAATACTTTCTTCATTTGCTTCCTAAAAAGAAGAGTCATCGTTAGTGTCTGACAACCCTCATGTGTTCTTTTATAATATCTACTGATGGAACACAATGCAGTAACATGGCTATGGAAGTCACATTAAGATAATTACTGACTTTAAGACAATCTGAATCACAGGGGGCTGGCCTTTGAGGGTTTTAAACATGTTAGAGACCAAGCCATAGTGATACAGCAGCTGCATCCTTCAATGTTTACACTTCATTGGTTTCACCTTAAATGAAAACAACAAAACAAAACTAAGTTCTGTCCCACTGAATTCAGTTGTGACTAAGTCCTGCCTGAACAAGTCATCCATAAGTATTGACTCTAGGTAGATTTAATGCTGTGCTCAGTGGTGTCTGCAGGGAGGTGTCAAACCAGGAAAGAGGGAGGTCACAGCATTGTGATCCAAGCCCCTCCCCTTTGTATGTGCATGCAAACTGACGCATGTACAACCTTCCTCTTTGGACCTCTCTGGTAGATGCTGTTGGCCGTGCTGAATATTTGCTCACTGCCATTCTGACATAGAGACTGGTGAGGTGTTCTCAGGGCACATTTTATTCTAAATTAAATCTACTCAATCTAGTCAATCAAACCAGATAAAGGACAATCTAGGGCAGTGATTCTCAACCTTTGCAACTTTAAGACATGTGGACTTCAACTTGCAGAATTCCCCAGCCAGCCTGCTCTAGGGCCAAGCTACATTACTTATGAGTTAAAAACTCATATTCAAATCTGATATAATTTCACATTATTAATATTTTGGTGACTGGTGTACTGACTGCAAGCTTGTATGCTCATCTCTCTGTGTATGGGTTCCCTCTTGGTGAACATATGGATTCGTCATATGTCACAGTTCATCGCGATGTCCAAAGTGGGAAACTACAGTTGATGCTAAACCATCATTTAGAGAAGCTTTTCAAATGGTGGTTTAAAACCATAATTTGAAGGAAAGGTATACTTTGTTAATTTGGACACAAAGATGAACTGGAATAGGAAAAAGCAGAAAGTGGACGGGGAGAAGGATGGAAGAGGTAAAAATGGAAAGGGATCTTTGAACATCAAACTATAGTTTAATATTTGTCTGAACTGAGCAGTAAATTCTTTCCAGATGAATTATTTTATCCATTTACTGCTCAGACAAGCTCCACAACTATTCACAAAGTTAAGATGACTGAAAACTCCTTAAACTCTACAAAACTCTGACACTTTATAGCAACTATTTGCTGACAATTGAATAAAACATTATTTTAATACAATGTCAGTGGCAACAAAGAATAAATTTCTTTTCCAAGGGATCTGATCAAAAGTTGGTATGATGGGAATGTTTGTATAAGTTGTAGGGCTGAAATTACACTTTATTTCTCTCCTTTCGTTGGGACTGTTGGAGGCCCTTTCTGACCCAACAGATACCATGAAAGGCTCTTGTTTCTCCTGGGCCAATAAAGAGGCTGATATGACAGTGAATTAGCAATGGGGGCCTTTCACAAAGCTTTATATGTGACATAGTCTAGAACTTTTCTGGCCTTTGAAGTTAGCAGCATATCTGGAAGTCCATCCCCCCTGACACATTTAAAAGTATTATCACATCAGCTGCTACCTCTATTAAGAGAAAACTGCATTTGTTTACTAGATCCCTATCCTACAAGTCATCCAGATAAATTTAGTCTGAGTATAGATCTTGTTCGTAAGCCATAGACCATTTTTCACACCCTACAAGGAACAAACCTAAAGATAGGTCATTAAAATAACTGCATGTTTTTTTCCTCTCCAACCTTTCTTCTCCTTCTTCCTTTCCTCCTCCCCTTGCTGTACTTTAGGCTGCCAGGCCCTTTGGGGCGGAGACTCATTCTGTGTAAATACATTGCACATGCTATTTCGTTTTAAGCCTTGCAGCCTTTAGGTTAAATAATAATGCAATGAATCTGAGCACAAGCAACAATTCATCAGTGTCACCGGTGGGCAAGTAACGTTTAGAGAAAAAAATGCTGTTATAAAAAAACAACAGGAAAAGTTGTGTTACTGGTATCTAAAAATGATATGCTCGTGAATCAGTGAATTTCAATACTCCTATTTAGTCTGGCTGCAACATTATGCAATAAAGAGCAAAGATAATATTCATATTTAGCCATATTTTACCATAGCCCTGTTCTCCATAGGCAAGTGAAGGAGGAATGACAACTTTTCGTTTCTCTCCAGGACACATATTCATCATTGCAATATCTAAGCCTTTAATGACTTGGCCAACACCAAGGACAAACCATTTGGGATGGCCATTGTCTTGTGTGCGACTGCAAAGAAAAAAAAAACATTATACTTTAAGGAACTAGCTCATTATTGTATTAACAGACCATCAGCACTGGTACCTTTTGTATGTGGGCCCAAAGAATGCAAGAGGCTTTCCTGTATTACTTACACACTCATAATTCAAACAGAATTTACACTTAATGTAATCTTGCCCTGGCCTATGACTACAGATACGGCCTTAATTATTAAATACCAGACACTGTTAATGGAATTCAGAGACCCTCAGTACTACCGATTTCACATGAAGCAAGTGAAGACTATAGGATGCTTGACAACAGGTCCACCAGTAGCTTCACCAGCCTGCTGAAAGTACATCACAAGCACAAGACAGTTGTGAGGGAACTGTCTAGTCTGTGTCCCATTCATGCTTCTCCTCATAATCAAGGACAAGCATCTACAAGTTATGCCAGTTGAAATCCAAACTATTCCTGATCGAAGGAAGTGAGCCACATAGTACCAAATCACCAGATTAGATCAAGAGAATTGGCAGGAGGGACATTTGTGTCTGAATACAGAGAACACTCCCCCTGGGTTGAATAAGAGTGGCATCTCTTTCTCTCATGTGTTACCCAAGAAGGATGTGTGGGACTCAAGATTAGGTTGATGATAAAGGCACCATTGACTGAGTTGATTGATTGGGGATCTGCTCCCACTTGATCTAATCATTGTCCACTTACAACATCTCTTCTCTGTAATGTCCCCATTTCATTTTCAGTCCATGTGGCTAATTCTATTCCATTTTTAATCTTGTTTCTTACTGTGGCTGTTTTGCATATGTGTTTGTCAAGTTTAATGCTTTAATGTTATTTACCATCATGTTTTATCTGGGATTCATTGGAACACAAATTGAATGAATGTTTTCCCCTTAAGCCAATAGCACCAAGAAGCAGCTTTGAGATGTATCAAATCTGAAATGCTTTGCCATCCGTGCTGTCTGTAGTCCCATCACATGACCCATAAGAAGCAGAATATGCCCAGTGCCTGTTAGCCACTTCAGGCTGATGTAACATGCCTCCTCTCCCCTCAGCATTCTTCTTCACTGCCATTCATTTTTTGTCCTCTTGAAGAAAGACCTGGAAGGTGCTCAGTATGAAAGAACCATGTTCTCCTGAGATTATCTGGTAAAGCAAGAGAACTTGCCTCTTTCCAAAACCCCACTCACTGCAAGCAGATGCTGAGCTTTGAAAGAGCCGTGCTAGCCTGATTTACAAGGGCAAGTTTAGCTCTCTTTCAAAAGTCTGCTCCTTTGTTCAGTGGCTTTGCAGAGGTATTGCGTTTTGCACAAGCACTACATGTGGGTTCTTCTGACCGCCCAAGCAGGAGTGCCTCGGTCTACCCATGCTTCCAAACTCACCACCTTCCCATGCTGAACACCTGCTCAGTGAGCTTGTGGAGTGACCAAGTACATCAGCCCTCCTCTTCATTACCATAAGTGGTAAAACAAGAGTGGCAGGACAAGCAGCCTATCAAAGCAACACCCTCACTCCATTCCCGCACTGGTGTCCTAATTGGTGGACCATTTCCTGATGACTGGTGACAGCAAAGGTTTAACCGATGGTTTTGCTTAGAACATCTTGCACAGATGAAATCAGGCCCTACCATTTGGCCAGAAGCCTACACAGAACCAGCAGATGCAGGATAGAGATTGGTAATGGGTACAACAAGTTTTATGCTGGTATGGTTTTGATGATCTAACCCTGGATGGAGAACACTTCAACTAAGCACTGGCAAAAGGCCCCAGGAGAGAAACCACACCTGTACACATCTCAGGGAGCTCTTAAGGATCATCTATTACATATATTTTGGCATATATAGCACATATCTCAATGGAGTTCTTGGTGCTCTCTGGGCTTTGTTGTTTGCTTGCAGATGTTTCATTATCTAACTAGGTAACATCATTAGTAGTTAGGGATATTGTTAGACAATATTTAGAATAGATACGTATACAGAGCAACACATATATGGTTTTATCGAAGCATGCTGAGATCATCTGCACCTTCCATTGATCAAGAAAGGATCTGTCACTATTTGAAGCTGCAGTACTTGGGGCACAAACCCTTCAAAAGCAGCTGAACTACGTAAATATTACTATGACTGCCTTGGAGTACATCTATGCAGTTGGGTAGCCAAACTGTGATATTGCCAGATCAGCCAAAGAGGGGGCTGGCGGAGGTGGGAATTCAAGAGAGCGCGCGCCGCCGCAAACTTACCTGCAGTAAAACTTGGACTTGTTACTAGCTAGGTAACCGTCGTAATGGGCATTGAGCAGATCGCCCTTTTTGCTCTTGGGCTCGCAGTCTTTGGGGACGTGCAAGATTTCTATCTGGACTTCGTCTGCAGGGGGACCCTCTGCCTTCTGCCCGTAGGACGGGACAAGAAGGAGAACAAACGCCTGCAGGAGAAAGCAGAGTCTCCCGCGGAAAGGCATAGCTGCAAAATTGGTCCTCGGATCCTGGGGCTGCGTGGCACTAGCATTGTTCGACGTCACGGAAGCCGAGAGGGGCGTGGCCACGGATGCTCCCAGTACGCTGGCCGCCTGGGTGTTTTGCCCAGTTCCGGTGGATGCGTAAAAGGTCTAGTTGTGCCTTGCTCCAGTTGCTTTGCCCTGCGCCCCTTTTTCCTAGAGAAAGCGTGCGGTCTTTGGACTTTTCAGGGCGTTGCCCTTAAATTTCTTGCAGTGTTTCCTCGTTTATTTAAAACTATGGAGGGCGGCTATTAGACATAAATAGGATGGGCAGGGTGGTAGTCTCTTGCTGGCTCGTGGGTATGATTTATTTTTTCTCGCACGCAGTGAAAGAAGCAGTGATCATGTTTTGGGAGAGTTGCCTCTTAGCCTTCTCTCGTCCACAGTATTTTCTTGAACAGCTTCATTTATACTATGAGGTGAGGAGACTGAAGGAGGCACGCCTTTTAAATGGATGCCTGCAGCCTGCGATGCTATCCAACCTAACTGGAAGTAGCAAGGCTTGTATTATAGGGATACTGTACATGTTTCTCCGGGGAAACTGAGTTTGCGCTGTAGTGGATGCACTCAGCGAATTAGGTAGTAAAAAAGCAAATGGGGTTACATTACATTCATACGTATAAGTGCACGACGAAGAAGGGCCGCGAGCACGCATCTTCGTTACTACG
The DNA here is from genome assembly GCF_035149785.1 of Candoia aspera. Lineage (NCBI taxonomy): Eukaryota > Metazoa > Chordata > Lepidosauria > Squamata > Candoiidae > Candoia > Candoia aspera. Next base: position 189,134,687 of record NC_086153.1, on the reverse strand, counting down.
GGCGGGGTGGGGGAGCTTGCTTCTCCGGAGCTCCGCAACGATGCGAGCATGCGTGTAGGGTGTATTTTTTCATATGCCAGTAACCTCTTGCATCCAGGAAGTAAATGAGACGTCAGGGTCGATGGCACCAAACGCACAGGCCCGAGAAAGGGGGAGGGAAAGGGAAGGAAGCGGAAAGCGAGCGACCGAGGAGGCAGCCGAGCCGAGGCGTCGCTCATTGCTTTGTTTCCTCAGAGGCGGCGAGGCGCGCAGGCAATGAGTGACTCTAAACCCGCCTGGACAGCCGCCTCTCCCCAAGCAGCTGGACCCAAGGGCGGCCGAGGCTGCCCTGCGAGCTAAGCCTCTCAGCCCTCGATGCGCATCGCGGATTCCTGCTGCTGCTCTGCCGCCGCCGCCGCCGCTGGTGGTGCCTTGGAAGGCTCAGGGGCAGCAGGCGCGAGGTGGGTTGGCCTTGCCGCTGGAGCTGCTCTTGGAGGAGGAGGCGGGCGAGCAGGATGGTGCGCCAGCCGCGGCTCTGAACGATGGAAGGCGTTCTGTACAAGTGGACCAATTATCTCACAGGTACGGGGCGTTCGACCCGCGGGTGCGGGCGGGCGCCTGTCAGTCGCGCGTGGGCCTGGGCTGTCTGCTTGCCCCGCGGCCTCGGCTGCTCATCCTCCTTTGAAGACGCCGAAGAAGAATAAGCCGCTGCTTCTTCCCCGCTACCGGAGCAAAAAGCAGCAGCAGGAGAGGGAAAGAGGCAAGGCGTTGCCCGGTCAAAGTCTTGTAGGAAGGGAGGCAGGGCTGCTGGCTGACAGAATACAGGGAGATGAAAGACACGGCCCGGATGTGGCACCTGTAGCTCTTCAGATGCTGGATTCACTCCCATCAGTCCCTGCCAGTAGTTAGGAACGATGAAGAAGTCCATTACGGTACTGTAACATCTTGCAAGGCAGAGCATAATCTCTGCCCCTAACTTTAAGCAGGCGTCAGCATTTCAATACCCTAGTGGTTGTTTTAAGACAAGTACTTAACAGCCCAGATGTGGTACCTGTAGCTCTTCAGATGTTGGACTCCAACTCCTATCAGTCCCAGCCAGCAGTTAGGAATGATGGGAGAAGTTCACTAGCATCTTGCCTGGTAGGGGGCATAAAGTTACTGCCCCAATTTAAAGCAGGCCTCAGCATTTCAACAGTTTAGTGGCTGTTTAGTGGTAACCCCTTAATCTTTCTAGCTTGAATCTTTATTTCAAAAGGGAATCTACTTCCATTTCACTCTTTTCTTATTTTACTGGCTCCTTAGATGATAGTGGTTAGGTCTTTCTGCATGGAAAACAATCAAGAAGGTAGTTAAAATTGTCCTGTAATTGATCTCATCATTATTGGGTGTATCAGTGAAGAAGACCCACTTCAGGAAAGTTTGTGTGTTTTATGATGAGTCATTCTGGTGCTACTTCATCTATTTCAAGGGTACAATTCCTGTTTGAAATTTCCCAGAAAATGTCAACATTATAAGAAAAACATCCTGGAAGAAAACAGTGGCAAGGCACTTCCAAACACCCCATGGTTAACTCCGTATAGTTACAGGAGTTGAAATCAGCTTGAAGACTTCCTTAGGTTTTGGTGTCTCTCACAAAATACAGCCAATGATAATATGGGAGACACTTAAGGACAGAGTCAGGTCTTATTTACGTACAGCGTCAGACTCTGCAATACGCTGTCTGAAAAGTGAAATTCCTTGTCATATCATGCATTTATAGCTTTACTATAAGAAGTGCAGCAAGTGCAGCAGAACACAAGCAGACCCTGTAACTAGCAGGAGAAATGCTAGGAGCAAGGATAAGTGCAGAGTACTATAGTTGCCATTAATTCTGAAGGTCAACCATAACAGAACAAAAGCCACACTTAGTCATGGCTTACATGTTTCTTATATGGAGCCTAATTTGTGGAACAAATGGAGCAGACAGGTGAGAGGGGCTGCCCTGAAGTGACTGGCATATTTAGAATAGCTGTGACTTTTCTTTATTGTATTTTAGATTGCTTTTGATTTTTCTGGGTTTTGCATATGTAAATTCTTTTAATGCTCATTATTTTTAAGCTGCCTGTTTAAAAAGATTTTTACGTTATGGAGTGGCATACAAACATCATATATATATTCATTGTTCTTGAATATGTAGAGAGTAACAGAAGGAATTGTGTACATTCCACAATTCACAGAACTCTAGTTGATGTTTTGTTCCCTGTTCTCATTTTATGGAGTCAGCTGACAGCAAAGGATACCATGTTCTTTTGGTGGGTTTAGCAAAGCCTTGTTTGCATCCAGAACCAGGAGATTTTGCTGATTGGTGCAGTGAGGTTCATAAATTGCTTAATCAGGGCTTTGGCTTGACATCTGTGCCACTGCCTTTGCTTGATTCTGTTCCTTTCTCATTTTGCTTAGTGCAAGTCTTTGGATTTATGCAATATATGGAGATAGTTAAATTGGGCATGACTGCATGTGGGTGCTAGTTAGATATTGGCATCTTCCAATCTTTCACCTTTGGTTTCTTATGATTTCTTCAGTCCTTTAAATGATGACCAGAGCAGATGTGACAGGGAGAGAAATAACTGCAAAGGATCAAAGGGTCTTTGCTTTAGCTTTCAGTAAGCCCCAGCTATGGAATCTTCTATAGGGACACCTTGGTTCTACACCTGTAGTGTAAGATCTGGAATGCATGGGGTTCTTTTTAAAATATTTCTTAGGTATTTCAAATAGTACTTGGTAATTTAGCAAAGTAGTTAAAGGAAAGGATCTGTGTGTGTGTGTTTAAAATGATTGAGACCTTTCTTACACCTGCTTTTTAGAACACTTCACATTAATTTGTAAGTATGCTTTCAGTACATACTTTAAATCGGACATATGTCCTCAAGATACAGCATAAATATATATATTCTATACATCCATAAACAAAAAGAGAATATTATATTATTAAAATGGCATCATTTATTCCCAAACACAATGTGAATGAACATGAATCTTGCTTTCAGCTATAAGTTCTACATGAAGCATGGTGTTGATGTTTGTGTGAAATTTATATTTGTAACAAAACAGATGGATGTTCTTTTCTGCTATTTTCCTAGGTTGGAAGCCTCGCTGGTTTGTTCTGGATAATGGGATATTGTCATACTATGATTCACAGGATGATGTTTGTAAAGGCAGCAAAGGAAGTATAAAGATGGCCGTGTGTGAAATCAAAGGTAAGACTAGCTGTGAGGAATATGTCTTTTATTCCAGTCTGTGCAAAGTTATCAGTGCTAGGCCATGGTGATTTACAGTTAGGCTTTTCTGGGTCCGAATTGCTTATCTGTAGGAACAAAAAATTATGGAGTCATAGCAACTTTGAGGGAGAAGAAGGATCCTAAGAAATGGATCATAAGCTCAATTCCGGAACTAAACATGGTTTCCGAGACTGAACATGTCCTTGAGGCATCTTTTTCCTTAGCTTAAAAGTATGTCTACTTCTGTTCCTGATACTACTACTGTGCACTTACCTTTGCTGGCAATCAGACAATCTGTGACCCACTGGGTCATCAGTTCAGAGATATTTCCTTACCAGATTCCTCAATGCCCTCAACAGTGGCAGAGCTTCTAATGTACTGCCTTCACTGGAAAAGTTCTTAAAAATTCAGGGAGATATTCAGAGATACAGTATATCTGCCTTGAAAATAGCCCATGTCATACTGAACTGTATAGCACGGTCAAACATCTGGAACTGACCACAGGAAATGTTTTATGACATTTTGTATTATGTCATAAAATGTTTTATAAAATTCGCCGAATTTCAATTCTATGGGAGTCATGGGTCCAGATTTTGAATGTATTCTATAAGTTAGCCCATTTGAGGTACCTTGGTTCAAAAATTGTTGGTCTGTGATGCACCATTTTGCCCAGTTAAAGGTTATAGACAGACTTGAGAGTGTAGTGTATAGATTTTGAGTAGAACACAGAACATCTGTGCAGGTGTAGGTTATCTTTGAATATATACCCTTGGATCTGGAGAATGGAACCCTATCACAGAAGCACAGAGAGAACAGCACTTACTGTACAAGTATATTCTTCTGATAGCATTCTGTAATGCCATGGGAGCGGGTAGTGCAAGTACATTGGTGCTTGTAAGTGCTGCTTTGCCCATCCCTTAACTAAAGTAATACATTTTTTTAGATAACACTATTGTTCTTATTCTAGTCAATTTTGGAATATCTATAAACTTATTTTATCTTTTCTCTTCTTCCTAAGTTCATCCGACAGATAGCACCAGAATGGAGCTAATAATTCCAGGAGAACAGCATTTCTACATGAAAGCTGTTAATGCTGCTGAGCGACAGAGGTGGCTAGTAGCCTTAGGGAGCTCAAAAGCTTGCCTGACAGATGCCAGAACTAAAAAAGAAAAAGGTACATAGGTTTTCTAAAATATAATTAAACCATTAAAAGGTAGATTCTTGAATATTTTATAGGTGTGGTTCAAAACCATCAAATGTACATCTAATTTTCTTTTTCTTTCATGGTTGGAAAGCACCATAATCCACACTGCTGCACCCCCACGTGTTGAACCCTAGGGGGCTTTTACAGCCATAAGGCTTTACTTAATGGTTTGAAACTTCTAGGCACTTTTATAGCCTTCAGATACTCAAAGTTAAGACACCACCTGTCGTAGATTCACAGTACAATAGACATGATCCCAAAGGAAATACAAATGTATATAGGGAAGAGGAAAACAAGCACTGGCCAAATAGAAGGAGCCCGGCTGGGCTTCTCTATATCACACTATTCTTACAGAGAGTGGCCCTTGTACAGGATTCCTCCCATTAGACCAAAATCCTCCACCATAGGGCTGCTTCACAAGGGGGTTGAATGTGTGGCTGGGGCGCACACTGGCATTGGGAGCAGGGCTGCACTCTGTGCCCCCCTGCCCCATCAGACATATTGTGGGAGTGTCAGTATTAGAAGTTGGCTGAGTGACATAGAAGTTACTAAAGTTTTTGCCCAGTTACATGTACTCGGATCTGTTCATTTTGCTGAGATGATTTTGTTGAGATGGTTTCACTTACAAGTAAAACCCACAGCTATTGTGGAACCGGCTTCAGGGCGCACATAGTGCTACTGCCTTGAGCAACAATGAATGTACTTTCTGTTAACTTAGAATGTGCTGCTGAGGTGAAGGAAACTCAGGTAATAGTTCTGGAATCCTCCCATTCAGAGAGAACTAGACACCTAAGAAGACTGGGGATTTCAGAGTGATCCTGCAGTTGGACATGAATGATATAAATGAAAGAAGGCAAAATTGAGCCACGTAGACTAATATTATTTTCTGTATAAGCTAGCTTCTCCATTTTCAATGGAGCGAACATAGCCAGTGGTTAGGGTGCATTAAAACAGTAATTTAGAATGCTCTGCACACTTAGTAAGCCCATTGGGAAAAAATGGAATTATGAAGAACTACAAAATAGAGGTAAAATTGGAAATTGGCAAAAAGATCAGAAGTTTAACAAGTTGTAGACAATTTGAAAAAAATTAATTATGAATATTGATTTTTTTTTAATACTTGGGGAGGTCACTTATAACCCTGAATAGTGAAGTTTCTGTTTTCTTCCAGAAATAAATGAAACCAACGACTCTTTAAAAACCAAAATGTCTGAACTTCGTCTCTATTGTGACCTCTTGATGCAGCAGGTCCATACAATACAAGAATATGTTCATCATGATGAGAATCATTCCTCACCTAGCATTGAGGTATTAGATAATTGTTTGAAGGAGCTTTTATTCACCCCTTTAAATGTTGTTTCTGAAATTAGGCTCTTGGATTATAAGGATGTGCAACAGTGTCATGTTGGATCCATAATTTTATCAGAGAGTACCATGATGGTACATCACTGCCAGACTACCAGTAATAACTGAATCTCACACATATACAAAATACTTTTAGTTTATTTTTCTTAAGGTATTTATTGTTCCCTTCCAAGATAGTGAAACCTTAATTTAACTGGCTATTTGGAGAGATTCGTTCTCTCTTTTTTTTTGTCTGTTAAAGCCAAATGTCCCATTTCATCTGCATTTGTTCATTTATGTCAACTTACATAATTTTGCATAATGATGTAATTTGTGTCAGTATCTATAGTAAATTTTATTAGGTTTCAAGAGAAGAATAAAAACTACAAAACCTCAAAAAACTACAAAGAAAGAAAAAAAACTAAAGTATGGAAACATAAGAGAAAAATTTTCAAATTTACAGGAAGATGTGGCTTCTGACTTTTAACAGCAAGGATATACAAGAATTTCCATAATCTCTTACTCAATATTAAACCAAAACACCATACTATTTCTATAAGTCGTTCCACTTAATAAAAAATCACTAAGTACAGTTACTCCTCCCCTTTATATTAAAATAAAGAAAAAAAAGTTCATATAAACCTCCTAAACATCTTTCTCCCCTCCAAAAAATAAAACATATTTAATTATTCCCTTCCTACCACTATTCTATACATTTCTGTCTACTATAATAAGAATCAAATTAAAAAGCACATAAGTTGTATGCTGTTATACTTAATAGTATAACAGTTTTAATAATCCCAATTTTAATAAACCCAAAAAACAAAGACAATTCAAAACAGTAATTCTATATCTTTAAAAGGGAATAACATCAATCAAATCCTTAAAGCAAACCAGATAAACATTCTTTAACCCTAATACAACAGTTTTAATAATTTTAATCTTAATAAACCCAAAAAACAAAACCAATTCAAAACAGTAAATCCACATCTTTAAAGGCAAACAGCATCAATCAAATCCTTAAAGCAAACCAGATGGACATTCTTCAACCCTTATCCCACTTCAAAATAAACCAGAGGAGTTACATATCCCCACAATGTGCACAGAGCTTTCCTCTTGCAAGAATCAAGCAGCCCAACTGCCCCCCTCAAAGATTCCAGGTTCTTTTCATGGCATTCTACCGGGAGATCGATTTTGCTTATGGCTTGCAGATCACTCTCTCCCTTAGATTTCTCCAACTCCACTATCCAATCTTCATCCAGCATCTCAATAAAAATCCCAATCTCAGTCTTTAAAAAACCCATCTATCGCTCTTAAATTCCTCAAGTTTCATCCACCACATCCCCAACCTGATGGCACATTTTAGATCTCATATTTTCCACAATGTCCTGGATATTTTGCATAAAAGCTTGATAGAAGTCAGAAGAAATCTGTTTAAAATCCTGGTGAAAGTCAGAAAGAATAATTTGTATCAATATCCATGATTTGCATAACAAATAATCTAAATTGATGTTTTTATGTGTCAAATTACAAAAATTGATGCACATTACATAAGGTACTTCAATTTTCTGAATTGCTTCAGAAACAATGGACTGTTTGTGGCTAAAGTCTCAAATGTTTTTTTTTACATTGCATCTGAAGTTTTTGGCTGAATAGAGATCCAAAGAATCAAGGTTTTAATGTATCAGCAAAATGTCTCACACAAGGAAGATTGGCTGTAAAAATGAAGACACTATAACAAAACTGTTGCAGTGTTTTCATGTTTAGGATTCCACATTTTATCCCATTCTATTCCATCCCGCCTTCCCCCATCTCTCCCTTTTTTCCGGTTTCTGTCCTTGGAATGGAAGGAATTGGCATTTTGTTCCCATTTGCTGTGTCTGTCAGTAGCTGTTCTGTGAAGGAAGTGGATCTCCTAGCGGGTTGTGGGGAAACAGGAATAAATATGTGTGTTTGTGTGTGTATTGTTTTCATCTACTTTCTTCTGCACCTTATAAGGTTCAGTCACTAAGTTAGGAACTGCACACTTCCAAGTTCTTTAACAGATGTGACATTTCAGAGAATAAGTGACACTGAGATCTGGGTCCAGATAATAACTTAATAAACTGTGAAGAAGTGTTGTGATATAATCAAACTTTAAGTTCTGCAGAAAATATCCAAACTGTTTCAACACAGATAAGTTGGTTCATTCAGCAGTCCAGTTACAGTATAATATATACAGTGAGACTGGCAGGATGACCTTACGGAATAATTTTTTTTAATAGTTTATTTATTGACTGATCAAATTTAGCCACCGCCCATCTCCCCCAAAAGAGGGAGATAAAATCGCTTAAAATAGCATGGTGAAATAAAAATAGGAAGGCCTCTTAAGTTGACTTCGTTGACAATTGCATTTATTTTACCCAGATAACTAAAGGAATTCTAGGCCGTCTATCTGTATCCTTTTTCATTGGGGTCAAAAAGGAGCTAAATTCATGTTGACCAGTTGAGAGAGATTTCTAAAAGTCATTATACCAAGATAACTAGAAAAATCAGTAAACAATCTCAAAGCCCATGGGCTAACATATCAAAAATATTACTGAGTAATATGTAGTTTGATCTACCCAGTTTGTAGTCTAACTAGGCAAGATCTTAAACTCTTGTATTAAAAAAATAAGATTAGGGATAGGTGTTTCTGGCTTATCTATGAAATATAAGGCATCTTCTGGATGCAGTACTGTTTTCTACTTCATCTCAACTGGTACATTACCATCAATATTTTCAGAATTTCTGTTGACAAAATCAGCAAGTTGAAAGGCTAATTCTAAATATATATATATATATGTAAAAGGGCATCCCTGATAAGATTTTGTGTTGTAGATTAAAAGAAAAAAATGCACTATTGTAATATGATCTAGTTGCTCAATAAACTTACCTACTTAACCATACCCCTTAAGGTATGGATATCCAAACTTTTGGGGAATCCATTTGCTTCAGAACAGCACCCACCAATTCCTTATTAAAAACTTTCTCAGCATCTAAAGAAAAAATAGCTATCTGCTTCTGTTTTGAAATAAAACTATTACATCAATTAGAAATCTTAATATCAGAATCTCGGCAGCGCCGTAATATAAATCCACTTTCAGTTGAATGTAAAGTGGGAGGAAGTAAAAATTGCAAACCCCAGGCGCAATTTAGAATACATCTTTAAAAGATAGTGGCTCTGGAATCAGTCTCTACATTTCATAGGAATCACAAATAATAGATCAATAGTTATGTTGTTTCATTTGTGTAAGTGTAAAGGCCAGTAACCCTTCTAGCCCTTTTTCTTTGTTGCCTGCTACAATTTAAGTAAAAAATCTGTTTCCAAAGCATGAAAACCATTAAATTTGTATTTAACAGATTTAAAGAGATTTTTGTGCTTGGGAGATGGAGGTTAACAATTCTTCGACTTTCTCTTTTAAGGTTAACTAGCTGTTGATTCAGGAAGCCCATGTGATAATACAGTCCTGAATAATTGCTTTTCAATTTCCTATACCAAAGTCAAGGGGGAAATGCCATCTCTGTTGCAGTAGAAAGAGGAAAAAAAATCTGCCATCTCTTGTTAAGGGATGCATTTCAGGTTCACTTGAAAGAAACATAAACATTGACTCAAGGAGTTAACGTTAAAGGTCCTTTAGTTCATTAACTCCAGCTCCTTGCACTGTTCATGTGGTCCTGTTTTGATAAAAACATGTTGGCTGGGGCTTCTGAGAACTGTAGTTTGGCAACATCTGGAAAGCTGCCTGTTCTTCTCTCTGTCTTTAAATACTCAAAGTATTAACCTTTTATCATGTTAAAAAAAAGTTTACCACAACAAATATGTCTGAGGTACAGTCAACCCTACATGGCATGGGGCCAGGTTACCTGAGGGACCGTCTCATCCCCATTACATCAGCCCGCCCCACCCTATCATCCAGAGAGGGCATGTTACGGACCCCGTCCATAAGAGAATTTCATCTGGCGGGGTCCAGGAAGCAGGCCTTCTCTGTGGTGGCCCCTGCTCTCTGGAATATCTTGCCCCCAGAGGTGAGGCAGGTCCCTTCACTCCTGACCTTCCGGAAGGCCCTGAAGACCTGGTTTTGCCATCTCGCCTGGGGCAGGAAAGTGAATAACCATTCTTGGGGGTGGCTTGCACCCTAGAGTCCCTCCCACCAGCCTGGATTTTACATTTGTCTTGGATTTTATTTATTTATTGTGTTTTATCATAATTGTTTTATGTGATTTTAATGTTTATGTTTTATGTGGGATTTTATTGTAAACTGCCCAGAGTCCCTCTTCTGGGGGAGATGGGCGGTGGCTAAATCTGAGTAATAAATAAATAAATAAATAAACATCTGTACCCCACCCTGCCTGTCCTAACAGCCAGGAACCACGCTGAGACAAGGAATAGGTCTCTAGTACTTTATTACTGCTACATTAGACAGAAAATCCTAACAAACTGAAGAAGCGTGGGAAAAACCCAGACAGATAAACCCCAAAGGTTAAGGCGGGTCTGATCTGTGTCTCTTTGAATGGCTGCTTAACTCCTCAGTACTACGCATGCGTTTTCCCCCCTGGATAGAGGCCCCCTCCTGCTCACCCTCAGTACTCACGACACTGCCCTTAGAAAAGTGTTTGGCATTCATCAAAGTAAGTTCCTGCAAACCAGCAATTACCAGTTAAATTGTTGAAAAGTTTTACTGGGAAACACATCTTAAATTGTTTAGTTGCTCTAAAAGTTTCTAATACCTAATTTTTCCTTTTATTTTCAGAATATGAATGAAGCTTCTTCCTTGCTCAGTGCCACCTGTGACACCTTTATCACGACTCTTGAAGAATGTGTGAAAATAGCAAATGCCAAATTTAAGCCGGAAATGTTTCCACTGCCTCATCCTGATCCTTTAGTTTCTCCTGTGTCGCCCTCACCTGTACAAATGGTTGGATATTCTTTAGTGTCAAATATTCCTGAAGGTTTGGGGAAGTTTGGGAGGGAACAGCAAGGGATAAGCTAGCATACACTTCCTCAAGGTTGTCCTTGCCCAAGTCACCAGGATAAGCCTCTGCCCACGGTAATGAAAGCCTCAAACCTTCCCAGGAAAGCTTGCCTATTATATTCTTAAATGCCCTGTTTTAGAAACATGTCCTTCTGACAACAACCTTCCCTATTGGGGAGGATATTGCCTCATGCTTTTACTCCTCAATAAATTCCATAATATTTGTGAGCAAAAAGCCAAGATCACCTAACAAGTTTAATGGTTTAAAGACATCCATGGCCGACTATTCCCAGCCTTAGACTGTGTTCTGACCTCCCAAGCATCCATGGTTTCTTCTGCAGACCTGGTGATCTCTAAAAGTCAGGGTCTAGATCTAGCTCATTACTCCTCATTTGCTGAAATGTAGTACTTCAAGGTCTCCTTACAGTTGGTGAACTAAATATTAAAACTAACATGAAAACAGTAATGTACTTTTTTGAATTACATTATAAATGTTATAAAATGTCATTTACTCTTTCAGGTATGCGTGTTCCTCCCCCATACATTCTTAAAAAGCATTCCAAATAAATATTTTTGAAATAATAGTATTTCAATAGAAAATAAATACAATTAGTATTTCAAAATCTATAATAACCTGTTTTATTTCTTATATTATTCTTTAGATGAAACGTTCTGTTAGCCATCCAGGTACTTGTAATCTTCAGAGGTAAGTATGAAGTTGTGATTAAATAATTAATATTTGAAAATCAAACAAATTATAAAGAAAATGTTAAGGCTCACCTATCACACTGAGAAATATTTCCGGATCCCAAATGAATGGGAATACTCTATGATCTGGTAATTGAAATTCACAGCCTGTTGCCCCATATAATCTCACATGAATTTTGGAAAGGTATGTTTCTGGTGAGTTGATCTTATGTGATGTAGTTGAAAATTAATACATGAGTAGATTGAATTCACTGGCAGTCCTCATTTAGTGACTGTTCACAGTTATGATGGTGATGAAAAAGTAACTTTGTGTCCAGTCCTCGCATTTATTACCTTTACAGATCTGTAAAGCAAAGGAAAACTGAAGTAAGATCGTAAGCAGAGTTGCGGTTTCATTTAGCAACTGTTTTGCTTAATGACCAAGTAGCCAGTCCCAGTTGTGGTTGCTAAATGAGGACTACCTGTATAAGGTTTTGTGTAAGAATGAGAAAAGGAGCATTAGTGATATTTTACCATTTGGAAAGTCTTTTGACTTTTATTTTTCTATTATAGTAATAATAGATAAAACTCATCCATGTCTAGAATTCTCCCTCATTATTTCTAATCATATGTTCTTTTAGATTTATTTAAATAATTGCAATAATTACTTAGTGGATTTTTTTTTAAAAATGATCCTGGTTACCCACTGCCAAATACAAAAAAGAAAGAAATGGGCCTCAAAGTGCCTTACTTGAATTTGACTAAATTAATCCAATGAGTTGTGAATGTCCTTTTTAACTTGTGGACTGAAGTACCTTTGAGAGTTTGAACTCTTGAGAAGAACTGTATATCCAAAGCATATTGGGCTAACTTGGTTCAACTCACATAAGGCACTTAGAAGACTGTTCTTTCTTTCTTTTTTTTCTGACATTACATTTGGATTCTTTTTTTAGCTTTATAATACCTACAGTGCATTTTAATCCAGCTAGGCCCACAGGTGTGTGGAACAGACTGTCCTCCTGTTATTCAAAATGAAAACTGGAGTGTATGTCTTAGAATTCAGTCAGATGTAACATTACCAATGTTGTTAGTTATAAATAATAAATAATTATAACATTATTTATTTATAACTTTATTATAATTATTCATTCATTTATTATATATATATTATATTATAAACATTATATTACATTATAATATAAATAATATAACATATATATTATTTATTTATATAATATATATTATTATATAATAATATTTATTTATTACTCAAATTTAGCCACCGCCCATCTTCCCCAGAAGAGGGACTCTGGGTGGTTTACAATAAAATCCCACACGAAACATAAACATTAAAATCACATAAAACAATTATGATAAAACACAATAAATAAATAAAATCCAAGATAAATGTAAAATCCAGGCTGGTGGGAGGGTCTCTAGGGTGCGAGCCATCCCCAAGAATGGTTATTCACTTTCCCACCCCAGGCGAGACGGCAGAACCAGGTCTTCAGGGCCTTCTGGAAGGTCAGGAGTGAAGGGGCCTGCTTCACCTCCGGGGGCAAGATATTCCGGAGAGCGGGGGCCACCACAGAGAAGGCCTGCTTCCTGGACCCCGCCAGATGAAATCCTCTTATGGATGGGGTCCATAACATGCCCTCTCTGGATGATTGGGTGGGGCGGGCTGATGTAATGGGGATGAGATGGTCCCTCAGGTAACCTGGCCCCATGCCATGTAGGGCTTTAAAGGTAATAACCAACACCTTGAATTGGACCCAGAAGCAAACTGGCACCCAGTGCAGCTCATGCAGCAACAGTGTTATATGTGCCCACCTAGGGGCACCAAAAATAGCGCGGCTGCATTTTGGACCAGCTGAAGCTTCCGGATACTCTTCAAGGGTAACCCCATGTAGAGCGCATTGCAGTAGTCTATATGGGAGATAACCAGGGCGTGAGTGACTGTTTGGAGGGCTTCACGATCCAGGAATGGGCGTAACTGGTGCACAACCCAAAGTTGCGCAAAGGCCCTCCTGGCCATGACTGCCACCTGCTCTTTGAGCAGGAGTCATGAGTCCAGGAGAACCCCCAGATTACGCACTGAGTCTGTCTGGGGCAGTGCCACCCCATCCAGAACTAAAGATGACCGTTTCCCGGAAGATGAAGCCCCATCAACCCACAGCCACTCCGTCTTACCAGGGTTCAGTTGAAGCCTGTTGTTCCCCATCCAGACCCACACAGCCCCCAGGCACTGAGAAAGGGCAGTCATATTATTTATTATTTATTTACTATTTACTATTTCTTATAATTATTTAATAATTATAATTATAATGTTTAATTTGCAATTATTTCTTATTAATAAATTATTATTATTTTAAGACATTGGGGGAATTTTCACTGAGATTGTAGCAAGCAGGAACTTTACCCTGTCCCTTTTTAGCTATAGTTCCAATGAAAATTTCCTGTTCTTTGTGTTGTTCAGGGGAACCTAAGAAAAATTTCTGTCCCTGGCTGTATCACAGTGCAAGAGAGGTATGCCTTTGGGGACCGCACTGAGAAAAGCAGAGTTAAAAACCTCCTCCTGTCCATCTGTAGACATTAACTTTTTTGAAAATATATCTCTGCTTTAATTATATATATTTTTTTAATTTAATAAAATGTCCTGCCTTGTGGTCCCAGTACAAATTTCCTTCACCTCCCACTGAATGCTATACAAAATGCTAACTGTGAATTTTGCGTAACATCTGGTTTAATTCTTAGTGGAGTATTTATATGGACCCCATTAACCTGCAGTGGGCCTTTCCCTTTTCATCTTTTGCAGTATTATCTTTTGGCAACGTATATCAGGGAAATAATATTTACAAATAAAATTAATGGACCCAAGAGAACTGTAGGTCTTAAAAACATGTCATAACTTGTGCAATACTCTAACTTTAGGAGCAGTCGTTTTGGAAAAGAACCAAATGCGTCTTCCCATCAGCTTTCGCACCGGTGGAGAAGAACAGTCTCAGATACAGAACCTTCTATAGATGCTCCCCTTGAAGATACAGACAGTAAGGACGTACTCCTTTATGGATATTATCGTCACTTTGTACTTAGTTTTCCTACATCTTAGCCTGAGTCTTTGCTAGAATAGCAGTGAATATCAAAATGAACTACAGTATCTCTCTTGCCCTGCACCCATTAAACTAAGATGGATTCAGAGAGTACTTTCTAAACTGGTGTTAGAAAAAGTAGTAGAAAGTTAAAGAGAGGGTTCAGGCATGATACTGTCAGCGCTAGAAAAGTGTGCAAGAAACGCAAAAGTGGTGATCCGAGATATTTTTTTCCTAACTTCTTTATTGATGTTAAGCAATAGCAATTTTCTTACATGCTCATTATTTAGATGCATCTTAAGCTAAATTAAACATACAGTGTTATTTCCTGTTCTGTGAAGGAGAAGATCAGGATCAGGGGTCAGAGGTCTCAAGTCTCTTTTTTGTAGTCTCTCAAGCTCTATCTGACTGCAGTGATTGATAATCCATAGCAGTGTCTTTCCCATTTGGGGGTGAGATAATTTTAAAAAGCAAGGAAAGTCCCCCCCCCCAAATACCTCCCCAAGAAAAACCCAGAGGGAAAAAAGAGAAAACCCTGGTCTTACTCCTGCATATGACACGACCCTGCCGCTATAGCTGCAGCTTCTCCCCAGATGTGCAGCCCTGGTTCACAAAGGTGATATGTTCCTGTTGTCAACATTCTGAGTTGTGCACTGGATTCCCAACCCTTTGGGCTGGGTGCTAGTTGAGCTTTTAACGGGATCCGATATCTGAGCAGGTCCCAGTGTGCTGGCTCTCTCCAGGAAGGGACCTGACTCTGAAATGTGTCTTGTGTGTAGGATTTAGATCTTGGGATGGCTTCTTGTTAGAGTACCAAATATCTGGCAGTGGGAAGGTTGGCATACCAAAGGTGACTGCTAGCCCAAGTAGATAAGGCTGGCTTAAATGGATGAGCAGTCTGGCCTAAGGCAGCTTCCCAGGTGTCTGTGCCCACACGAAGCAAAGCCTACCAGGGAAGAGTAGAGTTAAAGGCTTCATTGGGAACACCTCTCACTCTCTCAGCCCTGTGATTCGGATAGGATGGTTTCTACTGCTTCTGTGAAATAAGCAAAGAAGGGCAAATGATTGAGGAGTGCTTTTCTTGTTATAGGACTGGCAGCATTTGGTTCTAGAAAAGCCCTCAATGGAGATTTGGGACCTCCGGCTGTTCCTGAAGCAAAGCTGTTGCTGTCTCAGAAACCAAGAGGGCCTGAAGAGACTCTTTCTGAGCCAATATCCTGAGGAAAGAGAAGGCCCCACTTCCTCTGAGTAATGCTATGCAAAAGCTGCTGTAATTCTGCTCTCGTCGTGGGGGAGTAGTAATTCCCTATGTGAAGGTTTTCTCTGCACTTTATAGAATGATGTAAAAACTATCTTTGGAGTGTATTTTATCTTTATATAGCTGACTTGCAAAAGTATTTTCCTAAAAAGAAAACTTCAGTTTGGGTATTTTTTAATAGACAGGTGTATGTACCTTTGTAAATATTGCCCTTCTTTTTACTGGATGTGACAGTCAGGCAATTTGGCTCAACCTTGAGAAGCAGGTTTCAGATCTGAGGTAGGGAAAACCTGTGCCCTAGACTAAACTGCTGATTTAATCTCAGAGTTGCTCTGCCAGAACTGTATTCCTCCAGGCACAGTCTGTTTCCCACCAACATCAGTGGCAGTTCACCATATTGTAATGGCACCTTTATGTGCTTAGTTTTAGCTAGATGTTACCTTGTTATTTAAATCCCAGCCTGTATTAATCACTTAAAGCACCTGCATTTTTTTTGACTTGCATCCAAAAATGTAGCCAATCAGAAGTATGTCATAGATGCACAGTATTTTACTAAGCACGCATATAAAATATGTGATTATGAGGCATTATACTATACACTGGGTAAAGGTATTTTAACGTTTTAAAAGGTATGTATTCCTTTTTGCACCGAAAATGCCTATTTGTCATTTCTGGGATGAAGAGATAAGAAGATGGGCTTAATTCTTGTTGAGATTTGCCTCACTAAATGCCTTGTGGCTGTGTTGTTGTTGTTTTAAAGTTCATTGGGCAGAATCCAGCCAGTGTTGAGGATTTAACAATCTCAAGTAAAGGCATACTTAATCTCCTGGTGTTTCTATAACTGAGACTAGACAATGCTTCCTTTGCCTGGAATGAGCCCCCCCCCCTTTTTTTTCTTTTTTATTTCCAGGCAGAATAATCTTCAGTGTGTCTTTTCACCAAAGTTCCTATTTTAGTGCTGCTTTATAAAGTCTGCTCTTCAGCTGCTGTTGTAATGTACCCGTGTTTGCAACAGTATATGTATGTTATGATCTTTATACCAAAGGGAGGGTGGCTTTCACCATTGTGGGCTCATGTCACAAAAGCAGAGAAATACAGCAAGATCCTCTCCTGTATTAACTCCCTGCCACTGGCCTCTGTGGGTGCTGGGAGGCCGACTTCTAACTGGAGCGTGTAGTAGCCATCTATGGTGCATTGTGGGCCCAGCTGGCCCGAAAGCGCTCTGGCGGGGCTACTCTGTTTCTGCCAGAGCAGAGAGGAGATATGGAGCTTGAAGTTCAGCAATGTTTGCACAGACATGTCTGAAGGGTTATGTCCAAAGCTGTTAAGTGTTTTGAAATGTATATTTTTGTTTTTTATTCACTTTGGAATAGATTTGGTTAATAATGTATTGGCCATGGAGCACTTTTTAAAAAAAATAAAAATGGCTTTTTAAAAAAAAAGTTATGTAAGTGTTCAATAAATGCAGTTTTTACACAGGCATTCTGTCTTTTTTAGATCCAGTCTCTTTTTATAATTTCACAAACCTTGCCTAACTGTCATTAGGTTGCAAGTCTGGAAGTAGCTTTTTGCAACTTGGTGCTCTCTGGATGTGTTCAATCTGAACTTGTGCAGTCCTCCAGACAGCATGGCTAATGGACACCTCGCCCAGGTGGATTGTGAGGGCAGCATGGGTATGACCTTGACTCCCATTTGCTAGCCCTCCAAGTCTGCACCCAAAGCAGCTGTTTCATCACCTTTAATGAGAGTGTCAGCTTTCACTGACAAAGCTACATCAGGCAGCAGCTCTAAACTGCTCATATCCTCCAGCCTTCCCCAATCCAGCAGAAAGTTCAACATAGCCGGAGGCCAGGAAAGAACATTTTAATGAGAATGCAAATACATCAAGAACAAACTGAATTTGTCTTGGCTGGATTAGGTTTTAGTGTTTTAGATAACAGCATGAAACAGTCGGCATACTCTTCATGCAATTTGGAAGTAGCCAGTTTGGTGTATGCCCAGCAGCATGATTAGAATCTCGAGGTGTGGGATCAGCCCTGGATGGACAGAGTCATCCTGCATTCCTCAGTTATCCTGTGAAGATGCTGGCTGAAATCTCGGACACAAAGCCAAGATAATCTCTTAGTGGCTCTGTTAAGGAGAGGTAGGCAGTATGATTGACTGTACCATAACAGAATCCATCATCTGTCCTGAATTCCCCCCCCCCACCCCAAAATATAAATCCTTAGGTGGGACTTACAAAGACCATCAGGTGTAAGCTACAAAACTTGAATTCAGCCACTTTCCTCATCCTGATGCCTTACAGATATATTGGACTACAATTCCTATCCCTAGCCAGGGCACTCAAGGGCTGCACCGGGAACAGGGGGCTGACGGCAAGAGCACCCCAACAGAACTCGTCATTGTTGGGTTGGGCTACAGATCGTAGCTGCTCCCATGATTGAGCCCATCAGGATTCCGGACTCAAGAAACCATATGAACGTGCTTGAGAGACCAAATTGTCCTAACTGCGGGGCTCATTGTTACAAGCCATTGGGTATTTTCATCCACAATAAAGTCACAGGTGGATGTTACATTGTGGACCAAGTGGACGTTAAGCAACCGTACCACACAATACTAGCCTCACAATATCAGCAACGGGGATGGGGATGTGCCAGAATCAAAGCCACTGAAGTAGGTTTAGACTATGAGACTGAAGGACATGAGGTCTCCAGTAAGCTTCAGGAGAGTTAGTTTTTTTACTCCATCCTGGTGTACTTATGCTAACACAAACACCCTGACCCCCCCCCCTTTTTTTTTTCTTTTTGAGCCAGAGAAAACCATAGAACCTTCTCCCTAAATGATTGCTGTGTCCTGGAGGTGTACAGGGCAACAATGTAGAATCATTCAGCATGGAAAATTACAAAGACTTCTTTCTTTTGTTCTGTTATTTAAAAAAAGCTAAGCCTGTCACTACCCTCACACCCAACAACAAAAGAAAACCTCTCCAAAATGCAAATACGCAGACTCTAGCTGAAAGAAGCCGCGGAGAGGCAGAAACACAAGAGGGGTGCCATGAACAGGAACACACCTAAGTATTACAGAGCCTTGGCAACATTTCATTGATGGCTACTAGAATCCTTGTTTGTGTTTTGGTACTGCCTTCCAATGCTTCCTTCTTTTGCAAAACAGCACAATCAGAGCTATTAAAGGCTTCTCTGCCTCTGTCTGTGCACTGTGCTGATCTCACACATCTTTGGACTGTGCCCCTCTCCTGTGTGTTTGTCCATGCATGAGTTGTCCATTGGAAAAATAACTCACCGACCTAGGCTGACCATACGTCCTGTTTTGAACGGGACAGTCCTGTTTTTTTAACATTTCCCAACCATCCTGTCATTTTAACATATATGTCAATTTTGTCCCGTTTTTTAAAAAATGTTGGAGCCGTTACTGGGAAAAGTGGGAGAAAATTGAAATTGAAATTGAAAAGGAGGCTGACTTACCCACTGGCAGTAGTTCTCAATCCGGTGGGAAACCTACAGTGGGAACCGCAGGAACTGCTGATTGGCGGTGAGCAAGAGGAAGAGTCGCTGCTGCCAATCAGTGCAGTGGAAGGCGGTCAGAAAAGCGTGCCCTGCACAAGAGAAGCTGATTGGCTCTCAGGCCAAAACGGCGGGAAGAAAATAAAATAGGGCGCGCCAGAGAGGAACAGGTTGTCAGGGACAACCGTTCACTAGACTCCTCCGTTCCTGTCCTCTCGTGCCAGCTTGCCACCGCCCTCAGCCCTCCTTCCTCTCCTCCTGTCCCAGCTCTCAGCCCTCCTGCAACCTCTCTGCCCAACGCCACCCCTGCAGCAGCCTCTCCAGACCCAACCATTGCCGCACCTCCCCCTCCTGCACCTTCCCAGCTTACTGTTGATAACTTTTTTTATTGTCTTTTTCATGAATACAGAATATTACATAAGTTTAACCTCGTCCTGTTTTGCCATCCCAATGTCCCGTTTTTGTCTCAAGGAAATATGGTCAGCCTACACTGACCTTGTAATGAGATTCACTGATTTGTGGATTACCACCCTGGTGATGAACCCATCAGGAGAACTCTGCATGCCATTCTCTATTGTCTTCTCACATGTCATCATGAGTTGAGAATATTGATAAAGGCTTGTTTTGTTTTATATGATTTACTGTTACTGTCCTGCCACAATTCAAGAATTGAGTAATGCCAAGAATTTGCTGGGGGTTTTATAGCAATTGCACTCCTCTCCACTAAGTGATGCTGTTCCTTCTCCAAACTATAGAATGACTATGGAGGCACAAAGCAAACATTGTATAAACACTTAGGGATATGTAGGCCTGTTCCGAAGGCCGATGTCACAATGGCAAGAAATTCTGCTCCTATCCTTCTGTAAGTGTTGATTTAGGATATGTTGCTTACTCTCAATTTCTGCTGAGTTGCCCCTTGCTCTATTACGTGGCACTTAGAATGAATATTACCTGTCCTTGCAAATCATTCCAATGGTGCTCTGGAAGAGAATACACTTCTTTTATTAGCCAATGCATCCTCAGACACCTCAAAGAAATCACAATGACTGTAAGAATAATTTGGGTGGAATTAAGCTCTATTATACCATCCCATAACAGAAGGCAGTTACCCTTTCCTAACAACATTGTTGTTTGATGTTTTATAGAGTATTTTGGCCTTGGTCATAAATAAACTTGAACCATGGACTTTGCTGGCATGACTTCCTTGTGAGGAGGTATGAATCAGCAGCAGTGATCCAACTAGCCATGGTAAGAGTACTGTCTCAACTGGTGTTAGTCGATTCTACATTTTGAAACAAGAAGGGGTGAGTAGTAAAATAAAGGTATCAAATTTAACTTAAATTAGAGGGAAGCAGTGTCTATTAAGACAGTTGTAGGATACAAATGGCATTATATGGACTGGGGCAGCGTTTGATAAAAATACAGAACAGAGCTCCATCTTTCTTCTTCTGTTGCTGACCAGTTAAGGAACCCATGGATAGACCAGAAGCCCATGGGCATGGGTTGCTGTTGTGTTTTTCTGGGCTGCTTTTTTCTTTTTAATTCTTTCTGGACTTTTTAATCCTGTCTACAGCCATATTTCTTGGTGGTCTCCCATCCATGTACTAACCAGATCTGTCCCACATAGTTTTTTCAAGATAATCTCAGGGCGGATAAGTGTTGCTGTCTGTTATGGACAGTTTAAACAATATCAAATTCAGTTTGGCCTGATTATAGCCACAATGTGCTGCTAAGCTTGCTAGTCAAAAATCAGCTGAGGCCTTCAACCAAAGATGGTCTGCCTCTGCTTTAAAGGATGGCACCATTGTCAAATAGGCAATAATTATGGTGGGATGATGGTTAAGAAGGCCTAAAGCCTTTGGCATCAAAGCTGACAAAAGATAAGTTTTGATGGCTTTTCTAAATACTTACTTTCTGAATCAGTTCTGCCCTATATCCTCATATAGCCTCTGCTTCATTTTATAATAATTGCTGAAATACTTGAACAAATTGGCACCACAAATCTCGACACACATGCAAATATGTGCAGATTTATAATTATTTTCACCATTAACACCTTGCTGCACTTGATCCTGTTTGCACTATACTAGAGACTGGGGATCCTCATCACCTCCTCTCTTCCATTCACTAATGGAGAGGCAAAAGGCCTGAGTATTGTGCTCACTTTTGTCTCTAATATGTGCAGCTGTGTTGTTTTTGTTTTGGTTCTGTGAGTTCCAGTCCCGCCTGAGGCATGAAAGCCGGCTGGGTGACCTTGGGCCAGTCCCTCTCT
This sequence comes from Candoia aspera, assembly GCF_035149785.1. NCBI lineage: Eukaryota > Metazoa > Chordata > Lepidosauria > Squamata > Candoiidae > Candoia > Candoia aspera. The sequence goes on along the minus strand of NC_086153.1, from coordinate 189,113,082 downwards.
CTCAGCCCAACCCACCTCACAGGGTGGTTGTTCTGGGGAAAATAGGAGGAGGAAGGAGTATAAGGTATGTTCGCCGCCTTGAGTTATTTATAAAAATAATAAAGGTAGGACAGAAAATGAATGAATGAATGAATGAAAGAAAGAAAGAAAGAAAGAAAGTTCAACTTTGGTGAAGATGAACGCTATTGAACTCTTTCAGGCCTTCTCTGTTACAGAGGTGCCATTCACATTGGAAAAAGAGAAAGATTTTTTTCAGATTGAGTTTGGTAATCCTGTTCTGAATGAAACAATTTCAGGTTTCAAACAGCATCTCCATATTTCTGTTGTAAATCACATGCGATATTTGCATTTTTTAACAAAAACAAGCAGTACTTGTGAAAAACCAGCTCTCCTGCTGCTTCCTTTCCTTTTATGCTTTAAATTTGCTATTCTCTTAAAGAGTTACACTTTAAATTTGCTATTATCTTCTCCTTCTTTTGTAGCAGAATGAGTTATCTTTTTATGATTTGTAGATGGCCTGGTAAAAAAGCAAGGTAGGATTCCTACATACTTAATAATGGAGTGATGGAGGAAATTCCCTTTTTCCACTTGACCACTTTTGTTTCCTATGTCACTGCTTTTTATTTTTTTTTCCTGTTATAAATTAAGGATGCTAAATGTGTTCCAGGAATGAAGAGTGTAGGCCTTAAAGGGTTCATTTTTGTGTAGGTATTAAGACTAAAGATCTAAATAGGAGAAATTGTGTGTCTGACAAATCATTTCCATTCCGTTCTTAAAACCCCATCAAACCTGGAAAACAGTCCAAAATCATACAGCCAAATTTTACAGTGTCAAGGAACTGAGGGACCATGCACAGTTTGTGGATTGTGGGTTATCCATCCCTGAATAGAGGTTGAAAGCTGGAATGCAAGTGAACAGGTAAAGAAGAGGAGGAGGAGGAGGAGGAGGAAGAACTACAACAACAACAACTAGGACACAGAGGTGGTAATGTGCAGGTGGCATGCTTTATTTAAAATGAAGAACACTATCTCAAGGAGGTTCAATAAAACAGCTATCAGCTCACTAATAGTTTGCTACTTATGAAACTAAAACTAAATTTACGTTCAGGGCAAAATGTGATGTTATAGCAACAGTTTAAATTTTCCTTAAACTGTGGTTCAAAACTTAGTTGCCTGGAGTTGACATTATCTACCACAATGCTAACACTACTACACAATCACTGCATCCAAGGAACCTCCAAGAGTTGGCACAGCTTCTGCACATGAGTTCCCAAACAGCTTTGTTCAACAACGGGATAGCCAGGTGATGTTACTTTATTGTAAAGCTGTTCAGGCAGTCATTGTGCCAGAAACAATGCCTAAAGAGGCGATGAACAAAATGCTGGCCGCTGACATTTTGTTCAATCTATGGTAAATCAGTCATGAGCAAAATAATGTTTGACTTTGATCAGACCCAACATAAGCTATTACAGTGGGGCTTACAGGAGGGTAAATGCAAACCTCACCAATGGCTTATGTTTCTGATTGCAAATAAATTCATGCACGCATGAAACGTGCACAGCATAATCTCTTAGGTGTCAGGAAAGGAGTCTTCAACAGGGAGCCTCTCTACCTGTTGAGGCAATCTTAGACATCAACTTTTTGTTGAGGCACCAATATTAGTTCAATGTTGAGCAGGGTATTCGTTCCATCAGAAACTTTCTCCTGCCAACGGTTCCAAAAGTTACATTTTCAAATGTCATAAAATAAATGGTACAAAACTTCATAACCGTTATTGTCGGCTATATACAGTATGTACATGTCAAATGAAAAAAAAGTTTTAAAGTGAAATAATGATGACTATAAGTCATAGCTTAATTTCTGGGACCTTGTCTCGTTCAGGAAGGTATAAAAATACTATTTTAAAAACTATCTATTTACAAATCAGTTATTTCAGTCCATAGGAGTCACTTGCCAGAAGTCAAGTGCAAAGAAAATAATCATGCTTTCTACATTGATCGAATGTTAATGTTCACAGTGGCAGAGTCAATGCCAAAGTCGTTTTCTAAATTCAGAGTATAAAGGCCCTCATCGTTCTTCTGAACATCCATGATGATAAAAGTGGTTAAATCTTCACAGGTTTCAATGTGGAATCTGCCACCCCGACTAGAAATATTTTGCCCTCTGCGGGACCAAGTTATTTCAGGTGTAGGTTCACCAGAGAAGGCGCAGGAGATGGTCAGAACCTTCCCTTCCTCAATGGAGATATCACTTGGAAGAGCTTCAATTTTGGGAGGTGTTCCTTTGCAAAACAAGAAAAAGGTTGAAAATTAGTTTTCAATGGAGGCTATGACTTGACCAAGACAGACGTTACTCTAAAGGATGTTGCGGGGATTTCTCTAACTCTACATATAATGGTATTGCTCACCTCTCATACCAGATTTAAGCATGCTACTAGTTGAACTCTCCATTTGGGTCAGACTAGATTTCCCCGTTATACTGCTGGAGCTCATCTCTACAAAGGATTCTTTCATGGAAGACATGCTTTTGGCAGACATGCTTGCAAATTTCATTTCAGTCATACTGCTACTGCTGAACGAAGCTTCTTGTTTAGAAGCAGACATTTGAAATGACTGTGAAGAGAAACTTTCCTGCATGCTTGCATCACCACTTGTCCTCAATACTACCTCTTTTGGAGATTCTTCAATGAGAGCTGTGGAGCATAGCAAACATACATGGAAAAAACCAATGACACCACATTAACTGATGGAGACATGTGTTCTATGTATTGACTTTATGAAAAGAGAAACAGGAGTGGCTTGCAGTTTGAGGAAAACCGAATCTGGTTTTGAAGTAAGGTTCTAATAATGGACAATAATGCAAGAATACTCTATTTTTCTCTATCTTAAGTGCATCATTATAATGAGCAGGAAAATATAAATTACTTAAAATTACTAATTAAAATTGCAATTACTAAAGAATTTGAAAAAACATAGAACGGCGCTTTGTTTTCCCTATATATGTATCCATTGAAAGCACCATTAAAAAGACACCAGGGCTTTCCTTAAAATACAAGCCTGTATACACATAGGTAGCAAACACAAAGTAACCCAATGATTCCTGGGATATATACAGCCTTATATTTTATCTGACAACTTTCAACACTTTTTAAAATCCAGAAGGCTGTGCACCTTTTGGAATTAATTATTCTTGAGAGTTTTTTTAATCAGTCATCACCAGAACCAAGGGGTTAATAGCCAAGATATGTTAGGATACTTGAAAGCTTTATGACGATGTTGAGCTGGCATAAAACATGTTCTTAAATATTTACTGTATGTCTATTTCAATACATTAACATCTTCATTTATATTGCACTTTAGATTCAGTATGTAAAGTAGTACTTTATTAAACACTTCATAAAATCAACTGCTTGTATTACATCATCTAAGCCCTAGTGAAATTAAGGGAAAACTTAAAGAAAAATAAACTTACGAAGGACAGTCAAGGATGCTGTTGCAGAGCATTGCCCGTGAAAATTTTTTGCTTTGACTGTGTATTTTCCACTGTCACTCACTGCAGCATTTTGGATTGCAAGAGAATAAACATTCTTGGAACGATTTACTTGGATGTTGGATGAGAGAGCAATCTGGTAACAGGAGAAGATGCTTTATTAAGGTCATGTTTAACTGAAGTATGCAAATAAATTTTTTATGGCTAACAAATAGTTACTTACTGGTTGATTATCTTTAAACCAGTGGATCTCAGGAGAAGGATCTCCAGATACTTCACAGGTAAGCAGCACATCTTGTCCTTCATTAACATTTTGAGACCTTGGTTGTGTGGTGAAGGCTGGGGCATTTGAAAGATCTTTGGAAACGTTCATTTCGAAGTGACATTTGACGATACCATCTTCTGTCTTTCCTTCACATGTAAGTATTCCTTCATCTTTCTGGGTAGCCTTGTTAATGGTCAGAGTATGATCACTTCCAGATACACCATATCTATAATCTTCAGAGTTAATTAGCTCTACTCCATTTAGCAGCCATTTTACATCAGAAGCACTGGGAATATTGGCTTTGAGAATAGTTCTTTGACCTTCAGACACTGACATTTCAGTAGTAGTAGCTTTAATTTCTGGATAAGATATTTTAATATCTTCTGGTACTAGAGACTTCTTAACAATTTTCTCTTGGACTACTGCCTTTTCTTGAGAAGTCACTGTAGCTTTCTTTTGGGTAGATAATTCAAGTACTTCTGCTTCTTTGTGAACCAGCTTTTGTGTTTTGGCTAAGCTTGATACCTGAGAAATCATATTTTTGAATGCTTGTCCAGTAAACACCAAGCTCGTTTTGGAAGAGCCACCTTCCCCAATAATCTCACATGTATATTCACCCTGGTCAGATTCCTGAAGGTTATGGATGTTAAGTTCATAAGTTCCATCAGCTGCATAATGAAATTTGAAACGATCATCTTCTTTTAATTTCTTGCCATCTTTATACCAGGATACTTCTCGAACACTTAACAAACTGCTTTCAACCGAACAGAATAGTTTTACTTTATCACCAGAAACGTCAGCCTTCAGTTGTTGTTTTATCTTGGGAGGGACAGCAACTGGCAAGTCTACTTTCTCAGCTGGTGTGGTCTTCTCTGCAGCAGTTGATTTTGCTTTGGAAGGGGCAAGAGTTGGTTCAGGGGACTTTACTCGCTTTGGAGATCTTACTCTGTCTGGGGATTTCACATGAGGTTCAGGAGACTTGACCCTTGGAGGTGATGTAACTGCTTTTTCTGGAACCCGTTTTCGCTGAACAGTTAAACTGAAGTGTGCTTCCTGCCTTCCTTCAGAATTCTCTACCACAACAGTATAGCTGCCTTCATCTGAGCTCTGGACAGATGAAATCTCAAATGTAGACTTATATTGAGTGCGTGTCACTTGATAACGCCCAGAAGAAACAAGAGCTTGTCCACCATGTATCCATGTCACTGTTGGTGTTGGCTCACCATCAGTGTCACAAGAAAATCTTGCAGTCTCTCCTTCAGAAACAGTGATTGACCGGGGTTTTGTTAATATTGTGGCAGGTAGAGTGGTTTTAAACTTCCGGTGCACAGCTTTTTCTTCTAGTGATTTTTCTTCTGATGCACTGATTTTCTTTTCAGCAGAAGCATGATGTTCATATGATGACAAGGACTCCCTTGTTGCTGTCAGTTCTGACTTGACTTCTCTTACTGAAGAGCTTGCTTCTGTTGCAGAACTTTTCTTAAATGAAGCGATTGCATATGTATCGGTCCTTGTCAGATCAGGAATAACAGTTCTAGGAACTTCCTCATCTCTGCGCTGGGAACTGTATGTAGTATAGTCTCCTCCTGTAACATCTAATGTTGCATAGTCAGAACATTCTCCTTTATAGTTTGTGCACACAACACGGTACGTGCCACTGTCATCAATATGGCAATCAAGGATCTCCAAGGTCAATACACCACTGGTGTTAGTTAAATGTATCTTGTGGCTCTCTTGGATTTCAAAACCATTATGATACCATTTCACCTCAGCAGTTGGCTTGGACTGAACATTCAGAATAAACCTGGTGTTGGCGCCACACGGTACGCGATGTGAGCGCATTCGCAGAGTGATGCGTGGAGTATGATCTAGAGTGAAAGGTTCTTGAGTCAGAACTTCATATTTCCTTTCCATTGTTTTTTGAGTTTTCAGAGCAGCTTTCATGGACTCATACCTGGAAAATATATCAAATCTTGCTGTCCTTTCAAATCTAGAGAGAGATCTCTCACTGGATACTGGACTTGGTGAACGCGGGCGAGTTCTTTCTGGCGTGGGTGATCTTCTCTCAGGTTCTTCCACGGGATGTGAATGGGGTCGAATTAATTCCGACACAGGCCGCATCAGTTCAATATAAGTTGGAGAAAGAGAGCGTCTTCTTCTGAGTAACCGTGAAGGAGGTGAATATTCCCTTTCAATGTGTCTCACCACTTCTATTTCCTCTTCTTCCTCTTTTGATGTGATCTCTGTTATTTCTTTTTCTCTCCTTCTTCTCAGCCGTCTCTTTTCTTCTTGTGACATATATTCCAGTTCACTCTTGTATTCAGAGAGCCGCTGTCTGGTAGTAACTGGTCGTAGGAGTTCTTCATCTTCTTTCTCAGCCATTATTCTCTCCCTTTGTTTAGGTGGCCTATAAACTGCTCTGTCATGACGTTGTCGAAGCTGTGCGTAAGTCGCAGCTGTGTCTTCTTTACTTGGTATATGATAGGTTGCATATCTCAACTCCCTCTCCCTAGACACTTCTGCAGCTCTTCGTGCATCTGCTGCAGAGTAATGAAGGGAGGACAGCTCAAAGCGTGGAGGGCTTCTGCTTGGAGGTGAAGCAGAAAAGCCTAGCTCCAGTTCTTCTTCAAGTTGCAGTCTTTCTTCTTCAGTTCTCTTCATGGCTAAATAATCATCGACAGGCAGAAGTAGTTCTTCATCAGACAGGTCACCAAGTGATCTCCTTCTTGGCCTGTAATAAAACTCATAATCAGGAGATGGTGTACGGCGACGTGCTGGTCTCACTATTTCAAGATCATCTTGTGACAATTTAGGTATGCGCCACTTAGGTTTATATTGATCAGAAATGCGTGGCAGTGGCATTACATAGAATTGTTCCCATCTGGAAAGACGAATGCGCTTGGGTCGCTTCTGAACAATTCTGTCAAGTTTTCCTGGCATTTCATACTGATCTCTCAGTTTCTTGTACCATTTCATGTCTGACATAGGCACAAATAATTTGATGTTCTGATCTTCTTCAAGAGCCACACGCCTGCGGGGCTCTGGGATCTCATAAGGCATTCGGAGTCTTTTTTCTTCTTTAATTTCTTCCTTCTTCAGTTCAAATTCACCTTTGACAGTTTTTGTGCTTACAGCGGGTTTGTACAGAATGGCAGCTTCTCTCAGAGCTTCCTGTGCTGCTTGTGTCAAAGGAACAGATTCTGTTCTAGAAAGAATTTCTGCCATTCTCACGGTCTTGTCAATTCTGCTCTGTACAACTTTTCGCTTCTCCTCTTCAGACTTATATTCACGCTTGACGTATTTCAGGCGTTCTACTTTCAAGTAAGCCTGGCAACTTGTAGAACCAGCACTGTTTGTAGCGGTAACTCTGTAATAGCCACTGTCTTCTGGCAAAGTGTCCCTTATATGTAAGGCATAATAATCTAATCCTTCATGTACAATTTCAATATTGGGACTAGCTGAGAGAGGCTGACCATCTTTTTCCCACTTCAGTGTTGGTTTTGGTATACCAGACACCCTTATCTCAAAGCTGACCCGTTGGCCTTCTTGACATTCTGCATTTGCCAACAGCCTTTTGAACATAGGTCTCAGAGTGGTATCCTCTGCAGGAGCATGCTGAACAATGGTTAGTTTAGCTTTGCAGCTATCCTCACCGTATTTGTTACGTGCCAGCACAGTATATTCAGCATCATCCTCCTCATTAACATTGTGGATTAGAAGTTGATAAAGACCTTTATCTGTTTCAAAGGTATACTTCCTATCATCATCTCCTGGTTTGATTTTCTGACCTGATTTGAACCAGGTTACACGAGGTTCTGGGTGAACTGTTATAGTTACTCCAAATCGGACATTTTCACCAACATAGGCAGTTCGGTTATATAGAGGCAAAGTAAATTCTGGTGGCTTCTCCAAAAGTCGCAGGGTATCCACTCGGCGCTTCACTCTCTTGACAGTTCTGCATCTGTAATAGTCAGACACTTCTCTGACACCTTTAACGAATAATTCTGCATAGGAACTGTCTTCCCCATAGTCATTTACAACTTTGCATCTATAGGTACCATCATCTGCTTTAGCAATATCTTTGACATACATTGCAGCCACACCTTCATGATAGTTGATTTCATATTTTTCATTGCTTTCCAGTTGTCTTACTCCAAAATACCAGTTCACTTGTGTGGATGAGTCGTAGTTTTCAATTTTGCAGACATATTTGACATGACCACCTTCTTCCCCAACAGCATGCATTATTTGCCCAGAAATGGGTCCAATTTCAATTGATGCCACTTTAACTTTAGCAACTGTAACTCCCTTTTGAGATCTGACAGCGCCGCCCCATGAAACACGGGCAACTGATACAACTGTACTCCATTCCTTCTTCACCAGTGTTTGGTAGTAACGTCTGTGTCTTAGTGTTTTGATTACTTTAGTGCTGGTTTTCTCTGTTCTCTGCTTCAACCATGGATGGTCAAGAGCTTCTGTAGCAGTCATACGAGATTTTCTTTCTTTTACTAGTAGGCGGTCAATAAAGTCCAAGGCCTCAATACTTATATCTTTGAAGGCTTCATCATCAAAATTATATTCAGCGCTGATGATGTTTTCAACTATCTGTTGGTTTGTTTCAGCAAGGAAAGGATTCAGGCCACTCAGAAGTACATACACTAGAGTTCCAAGAGACCACATATCTGTGGCTGTACTAACCAAATCATGCTGATGGACTTCAGGGCCATAATATTCAGGAGAAGTAAATTGAAGCCTGAAATTATCACCAGGTTTCAATTGTCTTGCCTGGCCAAATTCAATAAGCTTAACTATGGAACTTCTTCTTGTGAAATAAATAATGTTCTCAGGACTGATATCAAAGTTTCCAATGCTGTGACTGTGTAGAAATTCCAAAGCTTCACATACTTGGCGTACATAGCTTACAATTTCTCTTTCATTAAGTTCAAAACCAGGAGTATTCAATCTTTCAAAGATATCAACTCCAGATACGAATTCAGAGATCATGATCAACTCTTCTAGGCTTTCAAATGATTCATGAAGATATAAAATATTTCTGTGTCTAGCAATGTTTAGGATAGAAATTTCTTTCTTTACTAGCACTTGATCGGCACCTTTAACTTTGACAAACTTAGCCAGGTAAGTCTTCTTGGAAGCAATCTCAATGCACCGGTGGACAATTCCAAACTGTCCACGGCTGAGTTCTTCAGCAATCATATATCTATCATACAGTTCCTTTGTAGAAGAATGAGCTGCCTTTGCTGTGGTGACTTCTCTGGCCTCATCAACTTCTTCATCATAATTAAATGCTCTTGTCTTATCTTCTTTGGTTATAACAGCTTCTGTTGGTTCAGATGGCTCACTCTGCCCAAACTTATTTTCTGCTATAACGCGGAATACATAGCTTGTCTTACCAAATAGGTTTACCACAGTGTATCGTGTATCACGAGCTTGGCCAACACGAATCCATCTTTCAGCTGTGGTAGCACGTTTCTCAACAGTATAGTGTGTGACTTTACTTCCACCATCATTGGCTGGAGCATTCCATGTTAAGTTGACAGAATCCCTTGAAACCTCACTTGCTTTCAATCCTCTTGGTGCATCAGGTACATCAGCTACATCTAATTCAACTGTTTTCTGATCAATGCCAAATCTGTTCTTAGCACAGACAATGTAGAAACCTGCATCTTTTCTGTCCACACCATTAGGGAAAACAAGAGATGTGAAGGACCGTGTAACAATAACTTGGTAATGTCCGTTAGTATCAATGAGATCTTGCCCTTTCTGCCATGTGATCACTGGATCAGGCTTGCCACTGAATGGAATCTTGATGCTAATAACTTCACCACGGAGTGCATGAACAGCTCCCATACCTTCAAGATTTTTAGGTAAGTGGATCTTAGCAGGAACTATTAAAAGGAAAGCAATATAAAGAAAAATTAAATTAGCAATACAGTAAAAGAATTTGAATATTTGTTTTAACAGAGGAAAACTGATTCACAGTGGCTGGGATGTTTTTGCAATGTAAAGGCAAAAATTTGAAATTAACTTTTTGCCATAAATTCTTTCCATTGCCAAATGAACAAAGACTGATAAAATGTTTAACGAAAACTTTCACAAAAACCATGCTGAAATTATGAATGCCAATGCTTTTTTATTTTGGAATAACTGATTTTTTCCATGATAGAAGCTGTTGTGGGATATTTGTTCCCTGAAAAAGATGATATAAAATATATTTAAATTGTTTTATTACATGTTCCATATATTGTTTTTTAATGATGTATCTTTATAAGGTTGCATTTTTCAAAGTACAGAATATTATTCTGTAATATTATTAGTACAGAATATTATTATAGAATATTATTCCTGCTGTTTAAATGAACCTCCATGCAGTGGTATCATAACGGAAGGCTTGACAGATCTGATGGCACTGAATATATTAGGCAAAGATCTTAAATATAGGACATAAATGGAAGTTTGGATTTTTTCCTCATTAGCCAATATGCCTACTTTTAAAAATTAAACAAAAATTCATTTTAATTAAAAAAAAACCCAATAATTTACCTTCAACATCTAAGGAGGCAGTTCCAGAAATAGATCCTCCCTGGTTGGTTGCTCTCACTTGATATACAGTAGCATCGTCATCTGTTACATTTGTAATCACCAGTTGATGATATCCTCCCTTAAATTCTTGTATCTTCACCTTTTCACCATCTGGCATAATCTCCTTGCCCTGTCTGAACCATTTTACAATAGGCTTAGGATGACCCGTGACTTTGCAAACAAATGTGGCATGACCTCTAAATTTCACATTCAGATTTCTGATTTCTTCTTTGAAATGTGGTGCCTGAACTGGTATATCAGATTTGGGAATGATTGGTTGTGAAATTTCACTCCATTCACTCTCACCACCTAGATTTTCACATTTTACGCGGAATTCATATTCCAGGCCTTCAATAAGGCCTGTGACAGAATAGACAGTTTCATGAATTTCTTCTGTTGTTACAGCAATCCATTTGTTCTGCTTCTTTTCCCGCTTTTCAAGGTAGTAATTTCTAATCTTTGAGCCTCCATCACTTGTAGGTGGCCTCCAAGATACAATACAGGAATCTTTTGTAATAGCAGATACAATTGGCTGAGTTGGTAGTCCTGGTTTTTCTGTAAAGGAAAACATTTTCAGGACATGAAGTTGATTTGCTTAGTAGTTGGTTATAAATTCATTGATGGATTATGACTTTACTTACCAAAAGGTGTCTTGATAATAACCACAGAGGAAACCTCTAATGCTTCACTGATGCCAAATACATTCTGAGCAAAGACACGGAAATAATACCCTGCATTTTCAATTAGATTAACAATTCTACACGTTGTGCCAGATATACTTGAAGATACCAGTTGCCACTCGGCACCTTCTTTTGCTTCTCTTTTCTCTATAACATAATTTGTAATTAAGGTGCCGCCATCATCTTCAGGTGGCTTCCAGCTGATTACTACAGAGTTCTTCAGCAGAGCTTCGATAACAATTGGTCCTGCCGGTTTATCTGGCTTATCTATAGAAAAGGAGGCAGAGCATGAAGCTGCACTTGGAAAACATGGTTGATTATACAACTTCAGAAAAGGGGAAATTTAACACTTACCTTGTATTTCTACATTGAGTATAGTATCAACACTTCCGAAAATGTTACTGAGTTGTACTTTGTACTTTCCAGCGTGTGTCTTGTGCTGTACATTTTTAATGGAAAGGTGGGTATAATGCTCTGTATTCTCAATTGTAATATTTTCAGTATTCTTTAGAAGTTTCTTGTCATGGAACCAAGTAATAGCAGGCACTGGACGACCAATGTATACAACATGGAGGCGAAGAGTGGAACCCACCCCGGCACGGTATTTCTCTTTCAAGGGGAAGCCAGAATGGAATTGTGGAGGAGCGTGCAATAAGAGCTTGCCACTAGTTTCAGTCTCTCCTACATCATTGGTAGCCTTACAGGTATAAAGTCCTTCATCTTCCTGCTCTTCTGTCAGCACGGTCAGCGTATGGGTGCGCCCATCTGATGACATCTTGTATTTTCGGCTCTGTACTAGTTCTTTGCCAAAACGATACCATTTAATATCAGGAAGAGGTCTCCCAAGAATCTGGCATGATAACTGCCCTGACTCCCCCAGGTTTGTAGTGACATCCTTTATTTCTTGTCTTATTCCTGGTGCTTCTCCAGCTGCATTTATAAAAGAGGAAAGAAAAAAAATCCTGAATGTTCCCTATTTTTTTTCATCTTTTATTTCAGTATGTCCCATCTCTCTAACCAAAATATTGTAGAATTAAGTATAATTTTTATTTTCCCAAATATTAAGGTCATATTTAGTTTCATTAGCACTGTATGTGAAGGTTTTATTTATCATATTGTGATCCGTTCAGCAGAATAAATGTATTACATTTCCCAGTGTTTATCTCAGAACTATCAAGTTGCTTCTAAACCATATAATCAAATCAACCAACAGTATGGATCCATAGCATCCTCCTCTTTACTTTAGGGTCCTATAATACCGTAGTCAATTATAGCATAAAGCATAATGAATAAGTCATACATGTCAGTTTTGTCTTCACAGTCATTGCTGTTCTCCGTGGCCTGCTGATTCCGGTTTCATTTTCTGCAAACACTCTGAATTCATATTCTGTAGCTTCCAGCAAGCCTCCCACTGTAAACTGTCTGTCCTTGATGCGTTCTTTATTGCACTTTTTCCATGCAGACTCTCCATATTGGCGATATTCAACCCAGTATCCAATGATGTCTTTACCACCATCGCATTCAGGGCGCTCCCATTCTAGAGTAATGCTATCCTTAAATATAGACAAAATCTCAATTTCTCCAGGCTGGCTTGGTTTATCTGTAAAATGAAAAAAAAAAATTCATAGGAAATGAAGATTTGTCTTTCCCCAAATTTTTACCCTAATGCCCTCTGATATTGACATTATGTTTACATACCAAATGGATCTTTGCACACGACTGGTTCAGAAGCAGGGCTTGGTTCACCTTCACCAATATCATTTAAGGCAATAATACGGAACTGATATTCAGCATCTGGAACCAGTCCTGTGACTGTATACATTGCAGTTGTGATGTGGGTCTTGTTGTGCCTGACCCATTTCTCGGTAGATGTTTCTCTACGTTCAATATAGTAGCCAGTGATACGAGAGCCGCCATCATCTCTAGGTCTGGACCAAGATAAGCTAACAGAACTTTTTGTGACATCAAGTATTTCTGGTGGGTAACTTGGAGGCTCTGGAGGATCTGTTAAGAAGAATGTAACTGTTAGTATAGATCATCCCTCAGGAAAACAATTTAAATCTCTATTCAGCTGTGATATTTAATAAATGACCTTAGGCCAGTCATTATCTCTCATCCTAACCTATCTCACAAATATTTTTGAGGATATGCCAGAAGACATACTTAGTTTCTGGTAAGAAGGGCAAAGAACATATATATTTTTTCCTGTAATGACACAACAACAACAACAACCAGAATTGAAATGTATACTTACTCAAAGGTGTCTTTGGCACAACTGGCTGTTCAGATTTCAGCGATCTGCTCACACCAAACTGGTTTTCAGCATAAACACGGAAGTGATATTCCACATTTTCTTTGAGTCCTTTCACCACTAATGATGTACCTTTTACTCTGGAATCAACTGTGTACCAGGCAGTCTTTGGTACTTCACGTCTTTCAACAATATATCCCAATATATCAGCACCACCATCATCAGTTGGAGGCTTCCAGCTGACTCTAACGGAGCGTCCTTGTATGTCGTCATATTCAAGTGGCCCTTCTGGTGGATTTGGAATGCCAATTACTCTGATTTTGATGTAGACTGCCTTCTTGCCACATTTGTTTTCAAGTGTCAAATCATAAGTACCAGAATCTTCTCTTTCTGCATCTTTTATCACTAGTTCAGTATCTGTTTCAGAAGTGGCAATCATGGCTCTCTTGAGGACATCATGTCCTTCCTTAGTCCATTTGCAAATTGGAATAGGTTTACCTTTAATTGGCACTGTGAGCTTAATTACTCCACCTTGCCTTACAAATACACCTTCCAGGTATTTTTCATCAAGTACATAATCAGGATATTCTGGGAGAAGGAAAAACATCTCATATTAGGTACAAAAAGGTTAAATAGGGTTGTTACTTTTTAAAGATTGGGTTTCATTAAAAAGAAAGAACTGAATTTTCTTACCAAGCATTTCTGTTACTTTGGCTGTTCCTGGCACCTCAGCAGGTTCCCCAGGACCTCCAGCATTACAGGCCATAACACGGAATCTGTACTCTGCACCTTGTGGAAGATGTGTCAGAGTGTATTCACGAATCTTGGTAGGTGTGGTGTTACATTTAGTCCATTCAAACTGATCAACCTTTTGCATTTCAATTAAATAGCCAGTGACTTTAGATCCACCTTCATCTTCAGGTGGACTCCAAGCCAGGGAAATAGATGTTCTTGTAGTATCTGTGACCCTTGGATTCTGAGGTTTGCCTGGAGGAGCTGGAATATATAATGAGAACAGACTCAGCTATATTCAAGAGAACTGCACATTTAGTTTTGCTTTTTTAAAAGGCAGTTAACATATTAGTATCTACTGTTTCTTAAATATTTCCTAGTAAATATAGTAAACTATTTACCAATTGGATCCATGGCAACTGCAGGCTTTGATGCTCGGCTTGGTTTGCCAGTGCCCCTAGCATTGATAGCTGTGATGCGGTGTTCATACTCTAGGCCTTCAATTAATCCTGTAGATCGATAGCGTGTCATAGTCACTGCAATTTTGTTTACACGGACCCATCTGTCTGATCTAACTTCCTTGCGTTCCACAATGTAACCAGAGATCTGTGAACCACCATCCTCTTCTGGTGGATACCAAGTAAGTGTCATTCCATCACGGCAGATATCAAACACTTCTGGAGTACCAGGAGGACCTGGAACGCCTATATGAATAAAGTAGAAAAAAAATGAGAACGTGATTCCATTTACAATCAACTTATGTTCCCTCTAATCAGAAATAGTTCTGTGTGTTTTTTAACAAACACTTTGTGACTAGTTCAGAGTAACTACTTATTTAAGCAAAAGAAAAATAGAATGTATGTAATGTTGAGTCTAAAAAAATTTCTTTATATGACTTTTTAGTTTTTAACGCAGAGGGATAAAGCAAAATATTAACTTACTGATTCTGCTCTTGCATTCTATAATCTCAGATTGCAAGTACGATCCAATTCCAAAGCGGTTTGTAGCAGCCACACGGAATACATATTCAGCACCTTCAGTAAGTTTAGAAAATTTATATATTGTCCGAGTTACAGATTCAGATACCGGTAACCATCCTGGACGGTGAGCATCACGTTGTTCTACCACATATCCACTTAATGCTGCACCACCATCCATCTCAGGTGCTTCCCAGGAAATAGTTACAAAAGTTGAATCAATGTCAACTATTTTGATAGGTCCAGTAGGCGGTCCAGGTTTATCTGTGAAAAAGAAAAATCAAGCATAAAGAATTCCTAAAATAAAGAAATAAATAGTGTAGTTCACTTAGGGGGAAAATGACCAAAACAAAATAAAAGACAAGTATGTATTTAAATCAAACAAACCAAAAATCTTACCAAGAATAATAACTTTGATAGTATCAAGAGCAGTTCCAGTTGTATTCTTCAGTTCAAGTGCATACGCCCCACTATCACGTATTGTTGTCTCGCGTATAGTTAATTTAGTTAGCTTAGCAACTGTTTCAACCTTGACACGTTCTGATTCTTTTAGCTTAGAGCCGGCAAAGAACCAAGAAACAGCTGGAGGTGGTCGTCCAGAAATTGGAATTGCTAATTCTACAGGTCTTCCAGCTGGTACATGAATGGTCTTTTGAGGAATTCCAGCAAGGTCAATTGTGGGCAGAACTAAAAAAGAGAGTTTTAAAAATTGGCAGGGTTAATCAAGTTGAATTACGCATCATTGCTATGAACAACGTTTCACTTTTCACCATGGTTCTTACCTTTTTGTTCTTGCACTGTCACTGCAGTGACTATTTCTCTTGGTTCTGAGACACCTTTCTGATTTTGTGCTCTGACTCTAAACAAGTACTGTTCTCCTTCATTCAATGAAATGATTGTGTGCTCAAAGACAGTAGGTTTCAGTGTTACAACTTTCATCCACCTCTCTGTTCCAACTTTACTGGCCTCAATTACATAACCAGTTAATCTGCTGCCACCATCGTGCTGTGGTTTTTCCCATGCAAGTGATACTGTAGATTTAGTGATGTCCACCACCTCCAGTTTCTGTGGCACACTCGGGACTTCAGATATAAGCACTGCATCTGACGTCTCACATGGTTCACCTATTCCATAGATATTTTCTGGCAGAACTCGGAAATAGTATAGAGCGCCTTCAATGAGTCCAGAAATTCTATAAATGGTTTTGCTGCATTTAGTAGTTACTGTTTTGTAAGCTCTCATGGCAGCCTCCCGTTTCTCAATTATATAGTTGTTGACAGGTGCTCCACCATCAATGATAGGAACATCCCAGGTAAGAGTTACAGATTCTTTTGTGACTTCTTTTACTCTTACAGATCCTGGAGGGCCAGGAGTATCTATGGGAAAGAAAATAAATGTTTTTATTTTATTTATTTATTGCATTGTTTTGTCCAACACATTTTTTCTTGATCAACCAAACAATACTCATAGGTTACCACTGGCATAATCTTGCTTATAACTTTTTCTCTTTTTGCCATTTGCCTGGCTCCCTGTTACCTGATGTTGTGCACTTTCAAATATATTTTAATTTGTAATGAAATAAACAACATGGCTGTAAAAAGAAATAGAAGATTTTAACTTACCATAGACTTTTACAAGCACTGTTGCTGATTTCTTTCCTGACTGATTTTCAGCCTCAATGACATATTTTCCAGCATCATACCGGTTGACTTTATCCACAACCAATAGTGTATAGCTGTCTGTGGTGTCGATGATACCCCGACTTGCTAGGTCAACACCCTCTTTACTCCACATAATTATTGGTGCTGGTCTGCCAGAGACTGAGACCATTAGACGTAAAGAGCCACCAGCTCTGACAGTAACAGTCTTCTTTAGGTCATCAGCAAGCTCAAGATCAGGTATTTCTATTAATGGGAGGAAAAATAAAAGATGAGCTTGTGTTTGAGTATTTCTAAACAGATGTGTAAACAGAAATCTATGAATGCTTTATAAATGTGGAATTTTGATGTTACCTAGTCTTTCCACAGGTTCTATTTCGGCTGGCGACTCGCTGAATTCACTCATACCATTTATGTTGGTGGCAGCCACTCTAAAGCGGTATTTCTGGCTTGTTCTAAGACCAGTCACAGTGAATTCAGGGTTCCTTATGGTGGCTGTAGTATGGACCCTGTACCATTGTTCAGTGCCTTCTTCTTTCATTTCAAGAACGTAGCCCAATATATCAACTCCACCATCATATGTGGGCTTTGTCCAAGCTAAGCTTATGCTGGTCTTAGTAGTATCTACAACTCTTGGAGGTGAAGGAGGTGCAGGAGTGTCTTTGAAAAAGAACAAAATATCATCATCATCACCATCATCGTTATTTCTCTTGAAGGTGTTCGTTCTTTGGACAAGGTGTAAGTTTAATTTTGATTGCAAAAGCTTGGTAACAACATACATTGTCAGTTTCTTTCTATTTCTGAACAAGTACTCTATCAAGGGACATCTCAACTGGAAAACTATTTAGAAATTCAGTCTGCTTATATTACTCCATATGACTACTTCCTTTTTATTCTCTCTTTAAAGGTAAATCAACTTAAATGTAAATAAACTAATTCCACAGCATGATAACAACCTATCTGTAAGACTACATGAGTGACTAATATATAGTACATGGGAAATTCCTTTGTGTTTTGCAAATAATTAAATAAATGAAAAAGTTTAAACCACTTTTAAACTGATCTGTTTCAGTTCATGTTGACCCCCAACCCAAAAGATAATATTGAGTCTTCATAAAACAAAACACCAAAGTTATTAGTTTTCCTGATCGAGGGAAACATTATTTTAAGCACCATATATAGCGATGAATTAGATCCCAAGTGCAATATAAAGCAATCTATTGATACCCCTGTCCCTAAAAGGAAGTATTTCCAGCCCAGAAATGTTTCAATTGTACTGAACCAACAGTAGTTGTAATCTTTGATGCTTAAAGACAAATCTTTTGGTTTTAAATTAAAAAAAATACAGTTTGCTGATCTAAGAGTCCCTTGTTGAGATGGGCAGCTATAGAAATCAAATAAATAAATAAATAAATAAATAAATAAATAAAATAAGTGGAGCACTAGAATAAAAAAAGTAAATTACTCTTTTACAAATATATTGATCTATATTTCTGACAGAACATTGAACATTTTTCATTATCTCAGTTTGATCAATCTGGGTGCCCATCTGTACCAAATAAAAGGGAATTGATTTGGTAAGATTTCACTGAATTAGATGCAAAGGTATAAGTGGTCCTGAGAACTTGATCACAAGATATCATATAAATGCCTGAAATAAATAAATAAGTTCACATTATTCATCTGGGATTCCAAATGATTAAAAAAAAACCTTATTGACTTTTTCATAACCATGACCAAGAAACCATTCATATCCCTTGATCTGGAATTAAATATAGAGACATTAGTTTTGGGAACTTACATGAAGGTTCTTTGCACAAAATATATTGAGAAGCTTCGCTTGGCTCACTGTTACCCGCAGCATTTACTGCAGTAACACGGAACTGATATTCACTGCCTTCCATCAGACCAGTGACTTTCAACCTGGTGTCATAAATGGTGTAGTCTCTGTTTACTCGTGTCCAGCGTAGACTTCTCTTTTCTCGTTTGTCTACAAGATAGGTGCTTATTTCATTACCCCCATCAGATTCTGGTTTCTGCCACTGAATAATGATGTGCTCTTTGCCAGCACCCACTGATTCAGGCATCCCGGGTGGTGATGGAATAGCTGAAATGATTTTAAAAAGAGAAGGGAAAAAAATCAGACATCTCTTACACATCTATCCCCAAAGAAAAAATTAACTAAACCAAGGAGGCACTTACTAAATGAATTTCTAGCAATCATAGTTTCTGATTCAAGTGGAACTCCAGGTCCATACTTATTGACAGCTCTTACACGGAATATGTATTCATTATTTTTGATAAGTCTTGTTGCTACACAAGAGAGTGTTGGGCATTCTGCATCAACAATAACCCAGTTCAGCCTGCTAGTCTCGCGCCTCTCTACAATGTAGTGGGTAATTTCTGCCCCTCCATCTTCTTGAGGAACATTCCAAGCCAAAGTACATTTTTCTTCTGTCACTCTGCTAATTGTGATTTTGCCAGCACATGGACCAGGAGAATCTGTAGACAAGAAAAAAAGAATAATAGGTGCAGTGAAATAACATTGGCTTGAAAAGAAAGAGGTTGCTCTCTCAGAAATTATGAATTGTGAAATACTTACCAAGTACTTTGACAAAAACAGCAACTTGTTTTGTTCCGCTAGCATTTTTAACAGTTAATGTGTATTTTCCTGTATCGCTTCTGTCACAGAACTTGATGATTGCAACTGCATGCTTGCTGGTATATTGCAAAGAGATCTTTTCACATAAATCCAATTCCTTGTCACCCTTAGACCAAAACACTTTTGGTTCTGGTTTTCCACCAATTGATGCCTCAAGAACAAGATCAGATCCAGCCCTAACAGTTACAACATCTCCTCGTAATTTGGCATCCAGTTCAGCTTTAGGTGGTGCTATGAAAAAACAAGATAAACAAACTCACAACATTAATTTCTTTTAAAGCTGACATGCTTAACATAATTCAAAAACTTATTAAAAAATCTCTTACAATATTCATCTTTACAGGTGACAGGACCTGTTGATTCGGAACCTTTGCTAATCACACCAGCAGCATTCTTCGCTAATACGCGGAACTCATATTCCTCTCCTTCACTGAGGGCTGTTACGGTAAAGAAGTTTTCCGAAACAATGGTGTAATTGCATTTCAACCAGCGTCCATCTCCCGTCACACTGTAGGGCTTGCGTTCTACAATATAGCCAACAATTTTGCTTCCACCATCATAGAGTGGAGAAGTCCAGCTTAATGAAACTGAAGACCGTGTGACATCTGTCACTTCTGGTCTACCTGGTGGATCTGAAAAAGAACATTATAATTGAAATATAGTTTGTTTGTTTTTTAATTCTCTTAAATAATAATAGGAAACATACTTTTTCTGTGTTATACTTACCAACTGGGTTTTGGGCCACTACTGGCCTAGAAGCTTCACTGGCTTTGCTCACTCCAGCTGCATTTAATGCATATGTTCTGAATTGATACTCCAGACCTTCTACAAGCCCAGTAATTTTGTAGTCACACTCAAAACATGGACTTTTGTTTTCCTTTACCCAAAGGATTGTGTTGCGTTCTTTCTTTTCAATCCAGTATCCCACAACTTTGCTACCACCATCATGATATGGTTCCTCCCATCGGATAGACATGGCATTGGCAGAAACAAAATAGACCTCAGGTCTTGTGGGGGGACTTGGTGGGACTAATTAAAAAGAGAGAGAGAAATGTTAAATGTTTTAATTCTTTTTCAAGCAAAATTGGAACAAATTTATGCACATTTGTTACAATAACAATTCCTTACCAAATGGATGCTCAGCCACAACTGGAACTGATTCAACAGGCTTGCTGACACCAAACCTGTTTTCAGAACTGACACGGAAGGTATATTCCATATATTTAGTGAGATGAGTTACTTTGATCTGTGTACGCTTGACGCTGGAATTTACTAGTTGCCATGCTGTTGCACCAGATTCACGTTTTTCAACAATGTAGTTAGTAATATCAGTACCACCATCATCTTCGGGTTCCTTCCAAGACAATACACAGGATTCTGCTGTCACTGATGATATTTCTATGGGGCGCGTAACTGGGCCTGGCCTTCCAATAACTATAACTGTGACAGTGAATGTCTTCACACCAGCTGTGTTCTCAAGAGTCAAATAGTATTTGCCAGAGTCACCTCTCATGCTGTCCTTAACAGTCATTGTAGTTCTATCTTTTGTTGTCTTGATAGTCACTCTATCAGTTTCCTTAAGTCTCATTTCCTCAAGTTTCCAGGTTACTTTTGGAATAGGACGTCCACTAATTGGTATATCAATAGTAAAGGTGCTCCCAGCTTTGCAAGTTATAAGTTGTTTAGTTATTCCACTAAGATCTGCAGTTGGTTCAATCTGTGGCTCTTTAATAATGACAGAAGAGAAAGCTTCTCTTGGCTGACTGTAGCCAGCATCATTCTTTGCTCTGACTCTAAATTCATATTCATTATTCTCAGTAAGACCTTCTACTGTAAAAGTAAGCTGCTTTGTTTGACCCGCTTCACGCCAAACATCAGTTCCTTTCTGTTTCATCTCTAGGAGGTATCCAGTGATACGGCTGCCACCATCATGATCAGGTTTAAGCCAAGCAAGTACCACAGATGACCTAGTGGTATCAACAATATCTAATCTCTTAGGTGGAGCAGGTTCTTCGGTGGCCACCACCGGCTCTGTTAATTCACATGGTTCACCTACTCCATATTCATTTTCTGCTGAGACACGGTAGAAATAGGGTACACCTTCTGCAAGATCAGTAACTTTAGCTATTTGGCGGGTACATTTTTCATAAACAGTTTGCCAGCTACGGCGGCTTGCTTCTCGCTTCTCCACAACATAATGATGGATACGTGCGCCTCCATCCAAAATGGGAGCATCCCACATTAAAGTGATAGAGCCTCTAGTCACATCCTTAAATGTAATAGGACCTGGTGGTCCAGGAGTGTCTAGCACTTTAACTATGAAAGCAATAGATTTGCTACCACTGTTGTTTTCTACAGTAAACGCATATTTTCCAGCATCTGTTCTGTTGCAGTTCTCTATAGTTAATGTACTGAAGGAGTCTGTTGTGTGAATGTTAGCACGCAAGTTGAGATTGGAATCTGTTTTGGACCATGTAGCAGTAGGAACAGGTCTGCCCTTGAAGGCAATAAAGAGACGGATATTTGCACCTGCTCGGACAATGTGAGTCTGCTTGAAGCTGGCATCGATATCAAGTTCAGGGGAAGAGAGCCTATCCACTGTTTGCACTGAAGCAGCCACTTCACAGCTTTCTCCTTTGCCTGCGGTATTTACAGCACTGACTCGGAATTTGTAATGCTCATTTGGTTCTAAGTCAGTCACAGTATACTTGGTAGCGATTAAAGTCTCAGCATTGACTTTATGCCAATCTCCCAAATCAGCTTTGCACATTTCAATGATGTACCCAATTATTTCCAAGCCGCCATCAAAAACTGGTGTGGTCCATTCTAAACTGACACTTGTCTTTGATGTATCTGTCACTTTGACCACAGTAGGAGGACCTGGTGGATGAACTGGATCTCTGCATTTTATCAGCCTTGACACACCACTTGGTGGCCCCACACCTGCCTTGTTTTCTGCCATAACCTGGAATTCATATTCATTGCCCTCAGTTAGGCCTGTGACTCTGAATCTTGTCTCAGAAATGGGTCTCTTGCTGGATACTTTGACCCAGAGAATGCTCTTCTTTTCTCTTCTCTCCAAGATATATTGATCAATGTCACTTCCACCATCGGATTTTGGCCTTGTCCATGTGAGAGTGATGCTGTTCCCTGTTACATTGCTAGGTTCTGGAGTACCAGGTGCCTCAGGAACAGCTGTAGAATGAAAATAGCAGATTAGATGGCACTTTGGATAAGGCTAACAAGTACACAAACTGGATTTTTCTACTGAAAATGAACTTACTGTAATGTGCTTGCGCTACAAAAGGGTCAGATTCCAGAGGCCTGCCAACCCCAAACTTGTTAGCTGCAGAGATTCGGAACTGGTATTCATTGCCTTTTATTAATCTAAGTGCTATGTAACTGCAGGCTTCACAGTGGTCTTCAATTAGTGCCCAGGCTATTCTGCTGGTTTCACGCTTTTCAATTACATAATGAGTAATGGCTGCACAGCCATCATTAGCTGGAGGCTCCCACCATAGTGTTGCCTTCTCTTCAGTGATGTTGGTGAAGCGTATTGGCCCCCCTATTTTCCCTGGAGTATCTGTAATGTAAAAATATAATTGCTTAAATTGTGCTGCATTTAATAGAGAATGAAGACAATGCTAAATAAAGGTTACTCAGTTTGAGGCAAATAAGTTTAGTAAAACAATGGCAAATTACCTTGGACTCTTATGGTTATTTCTGCTTGTTTGGTGCCTGATGAATTCTTGGCTTCCACCCTATATACTCCACGATGGTCCCGAGAAGCATCTCTAACAAATATGGTGCTATAGCCAATAGCACTGGTTATTTCAATGTTCAGTCGTTTGTCAATCTCTTCTCCATCTTTAAACCATGTCACCTGAGGAACTGGCCGGCCTGTGATAAGGGCTTTAAGTCTTATGCTTTCACCTGCTTTGACTGTAAGACCCTCAAAATGCTCAGCACCAAATTCAATATTCGGTGCAACTAGAAAAGAAAAAGAAATAAAATAATACTTACTTAATGTTCACCAATATACAGTATCTTCCCCAGAATAAGAGCAGTTTTAATTGCATTAATTAATTCCTCTTTATGAACTTGCAACACATTAGTAAGAATTAATGGGGCAAGTATTTTGCAGACACAGAGCTAGGCCCAAACATTTCATACTGGTTCATTCTGACTGTGAAAATCTAACATGCTTGCAAACTTTAAAAAGCATTGGAATTCCATATAATAGAATAAGTATAACCAGCTATGGTAACTACTAATAAGTAAGACTTACCAGCCTCATCTCTGGTCATGATATAGCCTGAAGATTGAGAAGGAGGGCTGATAGTCCCAACAGCATTTCTTGCAAGGATTCGGAATTCGTATCGGTCCCCAGGGCTAAGTCCTGTAACTGTATATTGGCATTCACTGACATCAGTAAAATTGCACCTGACCCAACGATCTTCAGCTCCTTGTCGTTTCTCAACACTATAACCCACAATCTTGCTGCCTCCATCACGCAGTGGTGCAGTCCACTTCAGGGTAATTGTTTCTCTTGTCACATCAATATAATCAGGGGTGCCAGGTGGATCTGAAAGAAAAATAAAATTCATGCACAGTAGTCAGCATCAGTTCTGACAGGCTGTCAACATAGGCATTTCACACTGAATGCTCAGTCACTTACCAACTGGAGAAACAGCCAGATTGAATTTGCTTGGGTCACTAGCAGGGCTTAATCCAGCGGAATTTTCTGCATATACACGGAACTGATAGTCCAAGCCTTCCATTAAACCAGTAATTCTGTATTCTCTATTAGATACTGATGAAACATTTACTTTCTGCCACAGGATGCTATTTCTTTCTTTCTTTTCCACGTGGTATCCAGTAATTTCTGCACCTCCATCATAAAGTGGAGCATCCCAAGATATAGTCATCCCATCAGCTGTTACATTGTAAACAATCGGCTTTCCCGGTGGACCTGGTGGCTTAAATTGGTGTTTAGCTATGACCTCTACAGAGTTAAGTGGTGGGCTTACTCCATACCTATTTTCTGCACGAATTCTGAATTGATATTCTGTATCTTTAATGAGGTTTGGAACTTTGAATGTTGTCCTTGCTACACTAGAGCAGACCATTTTCCAATTGGTTTGTGAAGTTTCTCGTTTCTCAACACTGTAGCCTGTAATTTCTCCTCCTCCATCATCTTCAGGAACATCCCAAGAAAGAACCATACTGTCTGCTTTGATTTCATCTAGTTTTATTGGTCCTTTTGGCTTAGATGGTGGGCCAAGTGTTATAATTGTAAATGGGAATGCCTTTCTGTGGACAACATTATCAAGAATTAAGGTGTATTTGCCACCATTTTCTTTCTTCACATTCTTAATGCTTAATGTTATTTTGTTTTCTGTTCTCTTGAAGCGAACCAGTTCACTTTCTTTAAGAGGCATATTGTCTTTCAGCCAACTCATAGTGGGCATTGGCTTTCCCTTATATGGCAATTCAAGGTGTACATTATAACCTATTCTCACTGTTACCTGTCCTCCAGGTATATCGGACAGATCTGCTTCAGGTGTTATTACATAATCTTTCACTGTAATTGGTCCAACTGTAACACCATCACTTCTTCCTTTTTCATTCTTAGCTGACACTCTGAATTCCATAACAGAAAGCTCCTTAAGTTTTTCAACTACAAATTCGCATGCCTTACTTATGCCTGCATATGACCATTCCATTTCATCCTTTAATCTTGTTTCAATAATATAATCTGATATGATACTACCACCATCAAACTCAGGTTTGGTCCACTGTAGGGTGACAGAGGTCTTGGTTGAATCTTTCATGGCCAAATCCCTGACAGGTCCAGGGACTTCTGCAGCTTTCACTGGTTCTGAAGTTTCACACGGTTCACCTAATCCATTTTCATTTTCTGCAAGAACACGGAAGAAGTATGGAATCTTCTCTGATAAGTCGGTTATCTTAAAGGATGTATTAGAGCACTTTGCTGTAACAGCAGACCAAGCTCTCTTTGTAGCATCTCTTTTTTCAATGACATAATTTGTTACTTCAGAACCACCGTTTATGAGTGGTGGCTCCCATACCAAAGTCACAGTTCCACGAGAAACATTTTTTAGGTGCAGTCTCTGGCATGCAGATGGGGTGTCAAGCACTTTGACATTCACAAAGGAGGTTTTGGCTCTTCCAACTCCATTTTCAATGGTAAGGATGTATTTTCCTGTATCATTGCGATTGACTTGAGGAATACTAAGAAGTGTAGATGATTCTGTGTTCTGGATGGTGTATCTTTCATCAACACTGAGATTTTTGTCACCCTTTCTCCATGTGACAGTTGGAGGAGGCCTTCCCTTGAATGGGATCATTATTTGTACATCTTGACCTGCTTTAGCTACAATGGAGGTTTTGAGAGCCACATCCAGATCAATTTCTGGCTCTTCTGCAAAAAACAACAACATTGAATTGTTAACACTGAGGAAAAGTCAAAAATACAAGAAATGGAAAAGAATAAAAGAAAAAGATTAAAATTCCATACCAAGAATGTCTTTAGCTTGTACAGGTTCTGTCATTTCAATAGGTTCACCTTGTCCAGCACAATTTATAGCAGCTACACGGAAGTAGTAATTGAGTCCTGGCTGAAGTTGAGACACTACATATTCTGTGGTTCTCACTTCTCCTCTTGCACTCACTACAGACCATTCTTCTTCATCGCCTTCTCTCTTTTCTATAGCATAGCTGGTAATTGTACCTCCTCCATCATAAGCTGGTTTAGTCCAGCTAAGTGTGATAGATGTCTTTGTAGTATCCACAACCTTTAGCTTAACCGGTGGCCCAGGCTTTTCTGTAAAACAGATAAAATATAACATGAGACTTCAAAACATTAGCCTTTCATCAGGCGGAACAGCAAAACATGTCCTTATTTTCTATCATGCCATTTCAAGAATATTTATTATCAGTTCCTTTGCTGCCATTCACATGCCAAGGTTCTTACCAATGGGATCTGCAGCTTTGAAAAAGTCAGTTGCTTCAGAGAAGGGACCTTGGCCAGCTGCATTCACAGCAGAGACTCTGAACTGGTATTCGCTGTTTTCTGTTAGTCCTGTCACTTTCTGTCTGGTGTCCCGAATGGTTTCTTTAAGAACTCTGAACCAGCCTAGGCTTTTCTTATCACGCTTTTCAAGATAATATCCACTTATTTCACTGCCACCATCTACAGTAGGCCTGCTCCAGGTTACAGACATTGACTGTTTGGTTATCATGGTGATCTCTGGCACACCAGGTTGTCCAGGGGTAACTGTATTTTTATTGAGAGAAAAATCGTATCAGACCAATATAATCAACTGGCAAATATATTCTTAAAGATGTTCCAGAATTCATTTATTAACAGCTATCTTACCAAATGCATTTTTAGCTACAACGCTATGAGATTCCAGTGGATCACCAACACCAAACTTGTTTACCGCTCGTATACGGAATACATATTCGTTTCCTTTTATGACTTTGGTGGTAGTGACATTGCATTCTTCTTGTTTTTCTGAAACCATAGACCACACCACACGGCTTGTTTCACGTTTTTCAACAACGTAATGTGTCACTCTGGCACCGCCATCATCAGCTGGGGGTTCCCACATAAGAGAGATCTTTTCAGCAGTGACTGTTTTAAACTGAACAGGCCCACATGGAGGTCCTGGCTTATCTGTTGATGGAGAGGAAATGGTATCTATTAATATACAAGAATAGCTGTTGCTAGAGGAATTTAAAAGAACAATGATGTGTAATATTTTTCACAGCATACCAAGTATTTGTACTTTAATGGAAGCAGATGCTGAACCCATGGCATTCTTTAATTTCAGTTCATAGCTTCCACTATTAAGACGAGTTGCATCTTTGATCAGTATAGAGGCGAATTCGGTGGTATTTTCAATAGAAATTTGGACACTTGTTTGTATTTCTTTGCCATTTCTATACCACTCTATTGATGGTATGGGTTTTCCTGAAATCCCAAGTTTGAGCTTAACTGCAGTGCCAGCTTTGTATTTTACCACTTCTGTGTATTCTGGTGGTATATCTATTTCAGGTGCACCTTAATGAAAAGTAATGGAATAAAGAAGATATTAAGACACTTTAAATGTTAAAAATCTCACAAAAGAGCATTTAAGTAAGAAGAGATACGCAATTTGACTAAAATTCTGTACAATCTGATATCCAGAAGAAACTCAAATATAAATCTGCACGATGCTATCATATTAAGAACATTTGACTTCAGCTACATATTTCTACCAATGGTGATAACTCAAATCCCATAAATAAAATCAAGAGATAATTTTTCTGATTTAATATGTTTCTTACCATATGTGTCCACACAGGTGACAGGTCCTAAAACATCTGATGGATTACTAATGGAACCTGCTGCATTCTTAGCAAAGACGCGGAATTCATATTGAGAGCTTTGAGTCAATCCTGATACAGTAAACTGTGTCTCTATGACATTGGTAAAGCTGGCCTTTGCCCATCTTCCATTTGGAAAATCGCGTTTTTCCACAATGTATCCAGTGATTTTGCTACCGCCATCAAAAGCCGGTTGTGTCCAAGAAAGGCTGACAAATGTCTTGGAAATATCTGTGACACGAACCTTTCTTGGTGGCTCTGCAATTTGGAAAACAATTGCATTTGTAATTAACATTTGCATAGGTATCCAATACTAACTGACCAAGGACGTTTTGTACTAAATTCAAAATTAGAAATGTGACCTTGTATTATTGAATACATACCGCATGCATCAATTGCAAGAACTGCATCAGATGGATGACTTGGTTTTCCAATGCCTGCTGCATTTTCAGCATAAACTCTGAATTCATAAATTAGTCCAGCAGTAATGTTAGAGGCCTTGAAGTGAGTTGTGCGTATAATCATTTTATTCACTTTCTTCCATAAAATACTGTTTCTGTCCTTCATTTCCAGATGGTAACCAACAATGGCACTGCCTCCATTAGAAACAGGTTCATGCCATCCAACAGTGATGTTTTCTCGAGTTACATTAGTGATCCATGGTGTTGAAGGTGGCCCAGGTGTGGCTAAATAAATATTACAGCCAAGTTAGCAAAGTATATACCTATGTCTGAAAAATTCAGAAAACCAGAACAAAAATGGAGATACTTACTATAAGGCAGTTTTATAATTACACATGCTGAATCAAGATGATCGCTAATGCCAAAGCGATTTTCTGCCTTGATACGGAACTGATACTCTTCTCCAGTGGTTAACTTCATGACTTTAATAATATTTCTAGCAACTGTTGCAGACACTTCAGACCACACAGCAGTGCTTGTTTCTCTTTTTAGCACAATGTAGTTTGTGACTTGGCTTCCACCATCATAATGTGGTGGCTCCCACTTCAGGGTGACTGCTTCTTCAGTGATGTCACTAACCAGAACAGGACCAACTGGGGGACCTGGTCTATCCAGGACAACAATTTTAATGAAGGATTTTGTTGTTCCACTGGAGTTTGCAGCTGTGATGTCATATCTACCAGTATCGGTAGCCACGCTTTCCTTAAGGTTAACAATTATACTCTCTGCAGTGGTTTCTGTATTAAATCTCATGGTTGGCTTGACAGGAATGCCATCTCTGGATAAAGTCACCTTTGGCAAGGGTTTTCCTGAAATTGGAATCTCAACCTTTAGATTTGAGCCAGCTCTCACATAAACTGTATGGTTTGGAAAACCTTTCATATCCACTTCAGGAGATTCTGAAAAATTCAGTAATAGTATGTTAAAAATATTGAAGATACATATGGATTCCATTTTCAGTTAAATTCAGACAGGTTTATTCTTAAAAATGGAATACATACCCATTTGTTCTTTAACTGTGACAGCAAGAGGAAGCTCTCTAGGATCACTCAGACCAGCTTCGTTTTCAGCAAATACTCTGAAGAAATAATCCATGTTCTCCTTGAGACCTTGGACAACATGATGGGTTGTCTTGACTACAGCACATTTGACCCATTTTTGCTGCCCTTTCTCTAAGGCTTCAACAAGGTAGCCTACAATTCTGCTTCCACCATCGTGCTCAGGTTTTAGCCATACAAGGGATACACTGTCTTTAGTAATGCTTGATACTCCCAGTTTTTCTGGTGGGCTTGGTTTTTCTAAGAATAAGAAGACAAATTGAGAACAAAAACATGTTGAATGCATCCTTATTACTTGTAACATACTCTGCAAGTAAATATTTGCATGGAAAAGATCTAAACTTGGCTTGCCTGCATATGTTAGGACTCTAATTATTAAGTGATTCCTTAAGGCAAACACCTTTCATTGCTACTTTGCATTAGTTTATATTGCTACTTTGCATTAAATTTATAATATTAATATAAGCATTATGAATAAATTAAAACTAAAACATGGAAGTAAGCCCCACTGAGGCTTACTTCAATAAATCATAACTAAAGCATATAAAATAAACTTTAAAAAATTGCTTACCTGTTATTTTAACTCCATCTTTGGTTTCAACGGGAACTCCAACACCAAATTCATTTTCCCCTGAGACTCTGAAGTAATAAATTCCACCTTCTTGTAGACTGGTGACCTTGTAGGAAAGACGGTGGCAATTGTTGGTTACAGTGACCCAAGCTTTCTTGCTGGCTTCTCGTTTTTCAATGTAGTAGTTCTTCACAGGAGCCCCTCCATCATTCTCTGGAGCCTCCCAAGATAACACCGCAGACTCTTTGGTTACGTCTTTTACAATGATATTAGATGGAGGCCCTGGTGAGTCAAGAACTTTAACAACTAATGTCAAACTAGCTGTGTTTACAATGTTCTGTAATGTCAGTGTATACTTTCCAGAATCGTTTCGTGTTGCCTTTTCAATTGTAAGTGAGGTGCGGTTATCTGAGGAATCAATATTTGCTCGTGTACGGAGATCAGTATCTGGCTTACTCCATAGCACATTAGGGATAGGTTTTCCTCGGAAAGGCACAGTCATTGTAAATGATTCACCAGCTTTCACAATTAAAGTTTTTCTCATTTCATTATCAATATCAAAAACAGGTTCTTCTTCCCTTTCTTTTGCTACTTGAGGTTCTGAGGCATCACTTGGATCACTAGCACCAACTTTGTTCACAGACCTTACTCTGAAAACATATTCTGCTCCTGATGTAAGACCCATTACAGTGTATTCTGTACCTCTTAAGCTTTGAATAGCAGTTGACCAATCAGTTTCACTAGTTAGCTTGTATTCAACAGTGTATCCAGTAACAGGAGCTCCCCCATCAAATAATGGCTTTGTCCATCCAATTGTTATATGAGATCTTGTATGGTCCATTATCTTGGGCCTAGATGGTGGTGATGGCAGGAAAACTGGATCTTCTGCTTTTATTAGCGGTGAAGTGTCACTAGGAAGACTGAGGCCTGCAGCATTTTCTGCATATACTCTATATTCATATTCACATCCTTCACGAAGGCCTGAAGATTTTATTCTGAGATCATAAACTGGCTTTTTATTTATACGTATCCACCGTAAACTGTTTTTCTCACGCCTTTCAATCACATAACCAGAAATTTCATTTCCTCCATCGCTGTCAGGTCTTGCCCAACAAAGAGTCATGGATTCCTTTGTCACATTGGTAATCTCTAAAGATTTAGGTGGGCTTGGAACAGTAAAAGGATCCAGGGCCTTGACAGCATAACTTTCCAAGGGTTCACCAACACCATATTTATTTACACCCATGACTCTGAAAATATATTCATTTCCTCTGAGTAGTTTTGTTACTTTGCAGGACGTTGTTGGAAGTTCTGCTTCACAAAGGGTCCATGCAATCCTACTAGTCTCACGTTTTTCCACAATATAATAATCAATCTCTGCCCCTCCATTTTCTTGAGGTGGTCCCCATGACAAATAACATTTCTCAGCAGTCAGTCCCTTAATTTCTAGTGGGGCCGCTGGTGGACCTGGTCTATCAAGTACTTTGCAATTAATTGCTAATGATCTTGTTCCAGCAACATTTTGTAATGTTAACACATACTGCCCTGAATCACGTCGAATGCAGTCTTTAATAGTTATTGCTGTAGTGTGATCTGTTGAGACTATTTCAACTCTTGCCTTTTCTTCAATCTCTTTGCCATCCTTTGTCCATGAAACTATTGGCAAGGGTCGTCCAGCAATGTCAGCATTGATTTTTAAAGTCTCTCCAGCTTTAATAACAACATCTCTGAATTTGGCATCCATCATAATTCTTGGAGCTTCTATGTCATCCTTTACAGTAACTGGCCCAGTGGATTCTGATGGTTCACTAAATTGGCCAGCAGCATTCCTGGCAATAACACGGAATTCATAGCGCTGATCTTCAGTAAGCCCTGTCACATCAAAGAAAGTTTCCTGGACATTGGTGAAATTGCACTTCAGCCAACGACCATCTGGGAGTTCTTTCCGCTCAATAATGTAGCCTGTAATCTTAGCACCACCATCATATGCTGGTTTGGTCCATGATAGTGAGACACATGTTCTTGTAATATTAGTCACTTCTGGTTGGCCAGGTGGATCACATGGATCCCTTGCTGCAACTGGTTCACATGATTTGCTACATTTGCCAATTCCTACAATGTTTTCAGCATACACACGATATTCATACATCAGACCTTCATCAAGGCCTGTGACCTTCATCTGAGTATCACTTATAAGGATTTTATTAACTTTAGTCCAAAGGATGCTGCCTCGTTCTTTACGTTCAAGATGATAACCAAGTACTTTGCTACCTCCATCATTAACTGGTACCTGCCAACTTACAATCATGAAGGCTTTAGTTGCATGTACAACTTGAGGAGTACCAGGTGGACCAGGTAGATTAAATGGATACTCTGCAACAACAGGTGCAGTTTCAGCATAAGTGCTTCTGCCATAGCGATTTTCTGCAAAAACACGGAATTGATATTCTGATCCAGTGGTTAAACGAGCTATTTTAATTGAAGTTCGTGCAACTGCTGCAGATACAGTGCTCCATGTTGTTGTTGTAGTTTCTCTTTTCTCTACAATGTAATTATTAATTTGACAACCACCATCATATTCAGGGGGTTCCCAAGATATGGTTACATTATCAGCACTGACATTATCAATACGTAATGAGGTTGGAGGTCCTGGTCGATCAAGAACAATTACAGTGATGAAAGCTGTGGTAGAGCCAGCACTGCTTGCAACATTTAATTCATAGTTTCCTACATCCTCTCTTGAAGCTTCTTTGATTACTAGTGATGTTGATGTTTTTGAAGTTTGGACATTCACTCTAGTTGTCTCTCTTAAAGGCATGCCATCCTTTTTCCAGCTGGCAGATGGTACTGGCCTTCCTCTGATGGGTACATCAATCTTAAGGTCTTCACCAGCTTTAACACTGAATGTATTGAAAAGGAGCTCAACTGAAGGCTGGATTTCAATGTCCTTTGCAACTACTGGAACTCCAAGCTGCCTTGGATCACTCTTCCCTTTTTCATTAACAGCACAGACACGGAAAGTGTATTCTTCTCCCATCGTTAATCCAGATATTGTTGCTTCTAATGTTTTAACTTGGGTACAGGTGCTCCATTTTTCACTGCCTTTGGTTTGCATTTCTACTACATAGCCAGTTATTTTACTGCCACCATCACTCTCTGGTTTCTCCCATTTAATAGTAGCACTGTGACGTGTAACATCAACAAGAGTTACTTTTCCAGGTGGATAAGGTGGTTCAGAAACCTTAACAGGTTCAGATGTTTCTGCTGGCAAACCTACTCCATATTCATTTGCAGCTAGGACCCGGAAGTAGTAGCTGCATCCTTCCTGTAGCTGTTCAATTCTGAAGACATTCTTGTTGCAATTGTTTGTAACAGTGGCATAGGCTTTTCTTGTTGTTTCACGTTTTTCAATTATGTAATTTGTAATTTTAGCTCCACCATCAATAAGCGGGGGCTCCCAAGCTAATGCCACTAAATCTTTCTTTACTTCCCTGATGGTCAAATTTACAGGAGCACTTGGTGTATCAAGTACTCTCACATTAACAAATGCTGATTTTTTGCCACTGTTGTTTTCCAAAGTCAGGTTATATTTTCCACTGTCAAATCTGTTTACATTATCAATTACTAACATTGTATAGGAACTGGTTACCTCAATCTGAGCTCTGTCACTCAGAGTGCCTTCTGCTTTTTCCCATTTCACTTCTGGCTCTGGCCGTCCTTTAATAGTGACAAACAAACGCAATGTGCCACTAGCACGCACTGTGACAACTTTTCTGAGATCTGCATCAAGTTCTATTTCAGGAGGTTCCATTTTTTCAGCAGCAACAACGCTACCAGGGATAGTTGCTGGTTCTCCAACTCCTTCAGAGTTGATAGCACAAATGCGGAAGTTATATTCACTGTTTTCTTTAAGTTTTGTTACTGTGAATTGTTTTCCTTGTAAACCTGATGGGGGTGTGCATGTTGTCCATTCATCAGCAGTAGCTTCTTTAAATTCTACAATATATCCTTTAACAGGAGCACCACCATCATAAATAGGTTTGCTCCATGCAAGGGACACAGATGATCTGGAGGTATCTGTTACCTTTGGATTGTTTGGAGGGCCTGGTGGGTATATTGCATCACAAGCACGGTAGAAAATTGATGGTTCACTGGGTTCACCAATACCAGCTGCATTTTCAGCAGAAACTCTAAATTCATAGAAATGACCATCTGTTAGTCCAGTTACTCTCAATCTTAAATCTGTCAGACTCTTTTTATTGCACTTGGTCCATCTAATGCCATCTTTGTCTCGCTTTTCTAGTATATAACCTTCAATTTCAGCTCCACCAGTATCGGTTGGGCGACACCAGGATACAATCATAGAATCTTTTGTGATTGCAGAAGCTTCAGGTGTTGAAGGAGGACCTGGAGGCCTATATGGATTGCATGCCAACACAGGTTCAGATTCTAGAGGATCACCAATACCATATTTATTAACAGCCATTACACGGAAGATGTATTCATTGCCTGAAAGAAGTTTGGTTACTTTGTGATTCAGAGCTTGCACATCAGATGATACTTGTGTCCATGAAAGCCGGCTTGTCTCTCTTTTTTCTATAATGTAATGTGAAATGCTAGCACCTCCATCTTGTAAAGGTGGTCCCCATGCAAGGTAACATTTTTCTGCAGTCACACCTGTAACTTTCAAAGGGCCTTCTGGGGGTCCAGGTCTGTCAAGCACTTTTACAGTGATTGGTATTGATTTTGTGCCACCAACATTACTCAGTGTAAGTGTATAGAGGCCTCCATCTACTCTGACACAGTCTTTGACTGTGAGAGTTGTTCTTTCAATAGTAGACTTAATTTCCATTCTTGCAGTTGCTTCTTCAAATTCTTTCCCATCTTTTGACCATATAATATCAGGAACAGGTTTTCCATGGATGTCAGCTTCAAGAACAAACGTTTCTCCCGCACGAACAACAATGAGATCTTTATATTTAGGATCCAGTGAAGCTCTTGGTGCTTCTATTTCATCTCTAGCAATAATTGGCCCTGTGCTTTCAGAGGGTTCACTTAAGCTATCAGCTGCATTTCTTGCAATTACTCTGAATTCATATCTTTGGTCTTCCACAAGACCGCTTACTGTGAACTCAGTTTCTATTACATTTGTAAAACTGGCCTTCATCCAGCGGCCTTCAGGTAGTTCTCTCTTTTCCACAATGTATCCAGTGATTCTGCTACCACCATCATATTCAGGTTTTTTCCATTTTAGTGTTACATAATTTCTAGTGATAACAATGGCATCTGGACGGCCTGGTGGATCACAAGCATCCCGAGCAACATACAGCTCAGAACATTTGCTTACTTTACCTACTCCAACAATGTTTTCAGCAGAAACTCTGAATTCATATTCAAGACCTTCTTCAAGACCTTCTGTTTTATATTTTGTGTCCTGAATAAGAGCCTTATGCACCTTTGTCCAAAGGATGCTGTTTTTATCTTTACGTTCGAGATGATATCCAAGAACTTTGCTCCCTCCATCATTAACTGGTTCATGCCATTGTACTATCATGTGATCTTTGGTGGCTGTAGTGACATACGGGGTCCCTGGTGGCCCTGGTACTTTGTATGGATATTGTACAAGAACTGGCTTAGAATCTAGTGCAGTGCTCTTTCCATATCGGTTTTCAGCAATAATTCTAAACTGGTACTCAGTACCTGTTTTAAGTTTTGTTACTTTAATAGTTGTCCGTGCAACCATAGCTGATACCATTTGCCAAGTAGTGGTTGTCGTGTCCCGTTTCTCGACAATGTAATTGGATATCTGACAGCCACCTGTATATACTGGCGGCTCCCATGAGAAGATGACAAAGTTTGAGCTGACTTCATCAAAGCGGACAGGGCCTTGGGGTGGGCCAGGCTTTTCTAGCACAATTATACTAAGATGCTCTGTTGCTGTGCCTGCGGTGTTGGTTGCTGTCACAGTATATTTTCCAAAGTCATCCTTGTTGCTTTCTTTAATAAGCAATGTAGTTGAAGTTGCTGTATCTTCAACATGTAATCTGGTTGTCTGTTTTAGAGGCTGGCCATCTTTCTCCCAAGTGATAGTAGGCTTTGGTCGAGCTATGAAGGGAATTTCTACTTTAAGATCTTCTCCAGCTTGTACAGTATATGTATTGAACATCAGCTTGAAACTGGGCTGAATTGTCTGATCTTTGGCAATCACAGGAACGGCCAATGGCTTAGGATCACTTTTGCCTTTTTCATTGTATGCCATGACACGAAACTGATATTCCTGTCCAGAACTCAAACCAGATACAACTGCATTGCAGACTTTGGTTTCAGTAACAACAGTCCATTTATCAGATCCTTTGGGCTGCATTTCAACAATGTATCCCAAAATTCTGCTCCCTCCATCATGTTCAGGCTTCTCCCACATAAATGATGCACTTCTCTGTGTCACATCAGTGAGTGTCACTTTTCCAGGAGGTAGAGGTGGCTCTGATGCTTTTGAAGCATCAGCAGTTTCTGCTGGACTACCAATTCCATATTCATTTTCAGCCATAACTCTGAAATAATAAATGCTTCCTTCTGTAAGGTTTTCAACTCTAAAGCTTGTTTTGTTACACTTTGCACTCACATTTGCATATGCTTTTCTGGTTGACTCACGTTTGTCAATGATATAGTTCTTTATCTTTGCTCCACCATCATTAGCTGGAGGTTCCCATGTCAATACAGCACAGTCTTTCCTGATTTCTTTGACTATTAAATTTTGTGGTGGTCCTGGTGTGTCAAGCACTTTAACTGTAACAAACGCAGACTTAGAACCACTGCTATTCTCCAGTTTAAGTATATACTTCCCAGCATCATTTCTATCACAGTAATCAATTGATAGCTGTGTGTAATTTATTCCTTTTTCAATTTGAACTTTATCTGTAAATTCCCCTTCTTCACGAGACCATGTGATTTCAGGAGTAGGGCGTCCTTTAAATGGTATATTTATCCTGACAGAGCTACCAGCTCTAACGACAATTCCCTTCCTTAATTCTGAGTCTATATCAAGTTCAGGAGCTTCAAGTTTGTCTTCTGGTTTAATTGTACCAGGAATTGCTGCAGGCTCACCTACTCCAATTTTGTTAAGAGCACACACCCTTAGCTTGTATTCTTGATGTTCTGTGAGCTTCCTGATCTCAAAACGATTGACTCTCAGACCAGTCTGTGGAGTAACTATTGCCCATTCTTCATCATCAGCTTTGCAGATTTCTACAATATATCCCAGGATTTCACAGCCACCATCATAAATAGGTTTACCCCATGCAGCTGTGATTGAATTCTTGGTTGTATCAACCACATGGGCATTAGTAGGTGGACCAGGCTTAAACATAGGATCACATGCTTTCCAGTATGGAGTAACTTGACTTGGTTCACCAATTCCAGCTATATTTTCAGCAGATACTCTAAATTCATATTCATGATCTTCGGTTAGTCCTGTGACTCTTAATCGTAAATCGGTAATTCGACGTTTATTACATTTCACCCACCTAATACCAGTTCTGTCTCTTTTTTCTACAATGTAGCCAATAATTTCACTGCCACCATCACTATCTGGACGATGCCAGGAGACTGTCATAGAATCCTTTGTAATATTGGTGACTTCAAGATATGTTGGTGGGCCAGGAACCACAAATGGGCTTTTCATAAGTACTGGTGCAGATTCCAAAGGTTCACCAACTCCATATTTATTAACTGCCATTATGCGGAAGACATATTCATTGCCTTCCAGAAGTTTTGTTACCTTTAGCATTGTGGCTACGGCATCTGATGCAACAACTGTCCAAGCGAGACGACTCGTTTCTCTCTTCTCAATTATGTAATGAGAAATGTCACTGCCACCATCATGGATTGGTGGAGCCCATGCTAAGGAACATTTTTCAGAAGTAACTCCAGAAATTTGAATACTCTCTGGAGGCCCTGGCCTATCTAGTACTTTCACTGTTATGGGTACTGATTTTGTTCCTGCAACATTGGAGGCCTGCAAAATATACTGCCCACCATCAACACGTATAGCATCTTTCACAGTAATCAGAGCCTTGAAATCTGTATTCCTTATTTCGTATCGAGCAGTATCTTCAAGGACTTTATCTCCTTTCAGCCACATAATAGTAGGAATTGGTTTCCCATGTACGTCAGCTTCAAGTCTGAAAGTATCACCAGCATTTACAACAATTGCATCTTTGTATTTTGGATCCATGGAAATTCTTGGAAGTTCAACTTCATCTTTTGCTGTGATAGGTCCTGTGCTGTCAGAAGGTTTGCTTACTGCTCCAGCAGCATTCCTTGCAATTACTCTAAATTCATATCGTTGGTCTTCTGTAAGACCTGTCACAGTAAACTGAGTGTCAGTGATATTGGTAAAGCTGGCTTTCATCCAACGACCATCAGGCAAGTCACGTTTTTCTACTACATAGCCTGTTATTTTGCTGCCACCATCATATTCTGGCTTAGTCCACTGCAAAGTGATGGCGCTTCTTGTAACAACAATAGCTTCAGGACATCCTGGTGGATCACATGCATCACGTGCTACGTAGCATTCTGAAACTTTGCTTGCTTTGCCTACACCGACAATATTTTCTGCAGAAACTCTAAATTCATATTCAATGTTTTCTTCAAGATTAGTTGTTTTATAATGTGTATCTTGAATAATGGTCTTGTTTACTTTTGTCCACAGAATGCTGTTTCTTTCCTTTCGTTCAAGATGATAACCTAGAATTCTACTTCCACCATCATTAATCGGTTCATGCCACTGCACAATCATAGAGTCTTTTGTAGCTACTGTCACAAATGGTGTTCCAGGGGGGCCTGGTTCTTTGTAGGGATATTGAGCAACAACTGGATCAGATTCCAGGGCAAAGCTCTGCCCATACCTATTTTCCGCAAATATTCTAAATTGATATTCTGATCCAGTTTTCAGCTTAGTCACCTTCAGAGTAGTTCTTGCAACAGTAGCTGAAACTACTTCCCATGAAGTGGTGGTTGTATCTCTCTTATGAACAATGTAATTAGTAATCTGGCAACCACCTGTATATACTGGAGGATGCCATGACAATGTGACACTTTCAGCACTGATATCTTCAAATTTAACTGGGCCTTTAGGAGGATCTGGTTTATCTAGCATTATAACTTCAATAGATGCAGATCTTTGTCCAACAACATTAGCAACTGTAATTTCATATATTCCACTGTCCTCTTTATTTGCTTCTTTAATATTTAGAATGGTGAGATTAGGTGAATCAATTACATTAATTCTCGTTGTCTGTTTTAATGGAGTGCCGTCTTTGGTCCAAGAAATAGTAGGCTTAGGCCGACCAGATATTGGTATTTCAATCTTTAGATCTTGTCCCACTTGTGTACTGTAACTATGGAATACTGGTCTGACATCTGGTTCAATAACAAGATCCTTAGCGGTGATTGGTACTGCAAGTGATCGAGGATCACTCCTACCCTTTTCATTTACAGCCATTACTCTGAAGAGATAATCTTCTCCTTGGGTTAGGTTAGTGATAACTGCTTCAAGAACTTTAACACGTGTACACTCTGACCATTTATCGCTACCCTTAACTTGCATTTCTACAATGTACTGTAAGATTTTACTTCCACCATCATGTTCAGGCTTTGCCCAGCTCAATGAAACACTGTTTCTTGTAACATCATCCACTGTTATTTTTCCTGGAGGTTGAGGAACTTCGGCCACCTTAACTGGGTCGCTTGTTTCAGCAGGCAGGCCAATTCCAAATTCATTCTCTCCAGAGACCCTGAAGTAATAGTAGCAGCCCTCTTGGAGCTGATCAATTTTCCAGGATGTTTTATGGCAGTTAGTTACAACAGCTGCGTAGGATTTTCTGGTGGCTTCACGCTTTTCAACTATATAATTTTTAATTTTAGCTCCACCATCTATCAGTGGAGGCTCCCATGAAAGTGAAACAGATTCTTTGGTGATCTCCTTAATTTTCAAGTTAACAGGAGGACCTGGGGTATCCAAGACTCTTACACTGACAAAGGCAGCCTTTGTTCCACTACTATTCTCTAAAGTAAGAGTGTATTTTCCAGAGTCAAATCTATTCACATTATCAAGAACAAGTGAGGTGAAGCTGCTGGTGCTGTCAATAATAGCTGCTTCTCTGATATCACCATCTACTTTACTCCATTTTACTTCAGGTGTTGGGCGGCCTCTGATGGGAACAAATAATCTTAATGAACCACCAGCTCTTACGTTGATCACTTTTCTCAGTTCTAGGTCAAGGTCAAGATCTGGAGCTTCCAATTTTTCTTCAACAAGGATGATTCCAGGAACATCAGCATGTTCTCCCACTCCTGCTTTATTAACAGCACAAATTCGGAATTTGTACTCATGTTTTTCCAACAGTTTTTCTACTTCTATATTTGTTTTCTTAATTCCAGTTGGTGGGGTACAAATTGCCCACTCCCCAACACTCACATCACATGCTTCCACAATGTATCCTTGAATTTCAGAGCCACCATCGTAGATTGGTTTGCCCCAAGAAAGGAAAACTGAAGATCTTGTAACATCTATTGCTTTGGGGTTATTTGGTGGACCTGGTTTATATATAGGATCACAAGCTTTATAGTAGATAGAAGGTGGACTGGGTTCACTGAGACCAGCCACATTTTCAGCTGAGACTCTATATTCATAGTCATGATTTTCCAGAAGTCCTGTTACTCGATATCTAAGTTCACTTATCAAACGCTTGTTACATCTTGTCCAGCGAATGCCTTCTTTGTCACGTTTTTCTAGCACATAACCCAAAATTTCACTGCCACCATCAGAAGCTGGTCTGTCCCATACAACAATCATAGAATCTTTGGTAACAGCTGAAACTTCTGGAGCCTTTGGTGGAAGTGGTACTACAAAAGGATTTTTTGCAAGTACAGGCTCAGATTCAAGAGGTTCACCAACGCCATATTTATTGACAGCCATGATACGGAAGATATATTCATTGCCTTCCAAGAGTTTAGTAACTTTGCAACCAAGAGTTTGTACATTGGCATCAACCAAAGTCCAAACTAAGCGACTTGTTTCTCTTCTTTCAACAATATAATGTGAAATGTCACTGCCTCCATCCTGCAGTGGGGGCTTCCATGATAGCATACATTTTTCAGCAGTAGTCCCTGTTATAAGAACAGGCCCTTCAGGTGGTCCAGGTCTGTCAAGAACTTTGACATGAATAGAAGCAGTTTTTTCACCTGCAACATTCTTCACCAACAATGTATAATGTCCACTGTCAACACGAACAGCTTCCTTTACGCTTAGGCTTGTGGCAAAATCAGTACTTTTTATATCCAAACGTGCTGTGTTTGTTAGTTCTTTGTCACCTTTCAGCCACTGAATAGAAGGCAGTGGTTTGCCATAAACATCAGCATCAATCTTAAATGATTCACCAGCATGCACAACAAGTGCTTCTTTAAATTTGGGATCCATACTTATACGAGGTGGTTCTACTTCATCTCTCGCTGTGATAGCCCCTGAACTTTCAGAGGGCTCACTGAAAACACCTGCTGCGTTACGTGCAATCACACGGAACTCATACCTTTGGTTCTCAACCAGGCCAGTTACTGCAAACTGAGTCTCAATTACGTTAGTAAAACTTGCTTTCATCCAGCGGCCTTCTGGTAATTCTTTCTTTTCGACAATGTAGCCCGTGATCTTGCTTCCACCATCATACTCTGGTTTCTTCCACTGAAGAGTAACAGAATTTCTTGTGACAATTATAGGTTCTGGACGGCCGGGAGGATCACAAGGATCATGAGCTGTGTAACATTCTGAACTTTTGCTTGCCTTTCCAATACCAACAATATTTTCTGCATAAACTCTGAATTCATATTCAAGTCCTTCTTCAAGTCCAGTTGTTTTAAATTTCGTGTCAGGAATTGCTGTTTTGTTCAATTTAACCCACAGTATGCTATTTCTTTCTTTGCGCTCCAAATGATAGCCAATAATTCTGCTGCCACCATCGCTGACTGGCTCATTCCAATGTACCACCATAGCATCTCTGGAGATTTCTGGTACGTACGGAGTTCCAGGTGGGCCAGGTAGTTTGTATGGGTATTGGGCAACCACAGACTCTGATGTGAGATACGTACTTTTTCCGTATCTGTTTTCAGCAGCAATTCTGAACTGATATTCACTTCCAGTCTTTAATCTACACACTTTTAGAGTTGTTCGCGCAACAGTTGCTGAAACAATCTGCCAAGCAGTAGTGGATGTATCACGTTTTTCTACAATGTAATTGTTGATGGAACTGCCACCATGATATTTGGGTGGCTCCCAAGAAATGGTAATACTATCTGCAGTTACTTCATCCATCTTCACTGGTCCAGTGGGAGGGCCTGGCTTATCAAGGACAATAATACTAAGAATTTCGGTTGCTTCTCCTGCAGAATTCGAAAGTTTTACCAGATATTGTCCAACATCTTCTCTGCATGCTTCCTTTATTGTTAGCACTGTGTTGCTTTCTGTATTTTCTTCATTTACTCTAGTAGTTTGTCTTAGTGGCACATTATCCTTAAGCCATGTTACAGTTGGCTTGGGCCGACCAACAAATGGAACATCAACCTTTAAGTCTTCACCTGCTAGTACACTGAACGTGGTAAACAAAAGTTTGAATGCTGGAGGTATCACAAGATCTTTTGCAATGACGGGTACACTCAGTTGTCGAGGATCACTGATTCCTTTTTCATTTTGGGCTGAAACACGGAAGGAATATTCTTCCCCTTGGATCAATCCTGTTATAGTAGCTTCAGTAACTTTAACAGTGGCACATGTGGCCCACCTGTCACTGCCTTTGCTTTGCATTTCTACAATGTAGCCCAAAATTCTGCTTCCTCCATCATGCTCAGGTTTTTCCCAACTCAGAGACACACTGTTTCTTGTCACATCTAATAAAGTTATTTTTCCTGGAGGAAGAGGCCTCTCAGACACTTTAACTGATTCAGATGTTTCAACAGGAAGACCTATTCCATATTCATTTTCAGCTAGAACTCTGAAGTAATAGCTGCAACCTTCTTGCAGCATGTCTACTTTCCAGCTGGTCTTGTGGCAATTAGCTATAACAGTAGAGTATGCCTTTCTTGTTGCTTCACGCTTTTCAACAATATAATTCTTTACTTTAGAGCCACCATCTATGAGGGGAGGTTCCCATGTGAGTGTGACAGATGACATTGTGACCTCTTTTATTTTCAGATTCTGTGGGGCACCAGGTGTATCAAGGACTCTTACAATTACAAATGCTGATTTGCTACCTGAACTGTTTTCTATAGTCAATATATATTTGCCACTGTCAAATCTATTCACATTTCCAACTGTAAGTAGAGTATAAGAACTTGTGGATTCAATTGTGGCTTTGTCTAAAGACTCTCCATGTTCTCGTGACCATTTTACTTCAGGTGTTGGTCTTCCTTTAATCGGGACAAAAAGTCTCAAAGTACAACAAGCTCGAATAGTCACAATTTTACGCAGCTCTGCATCAAGTTCAATCTCAGGGGGAAGCATTCGTTCTTCAGCTTTTGGTGTTCCAGGAACAAGAGCAGGCTCTCCGATGCCTTCAGAATTCATGGCATAAATTCTGATTTTGTACTCCTGGTTTTCTTTTAGATTAGTGATGGTAAAAGATGTGGCCTTTAGTCCTGCTGGTGGAGTTACAATTTTCCACTCATCTTCATCAGGCAATGCTGTTTCAACCATATACCCAGTGATTTCTGAGCCACCATCATATATTGGTTTATTCCAAGCAATTGTAATTGATGACTTGCTTGTATCTAAGACACGAGGATTACCAGGTGGACCAGGCTTAAAAACAGTATCACAAGCTTTGTAGAATTGACTACTAGGACTTGGCTCACTTACACCAGCAGCATTTTCAGCCTTTACTCGGTATTCATACTCATGGCCTTCTGTGAGTCCAGGAACTTTGTAACGCAAATCAGTCACAACCCGCTTATTACATTTCACCCAGCGTAATCCAGCTCTGTCACGACGTTCTATAATGTAATTGGTTATAGGACTTCCTCCATCAGAATCAGGATGTCCCCAGCATACAACCATAGAATCTTTGGTAATAGCTGTAACTTCAGGTGTCTTGGGAGGATCAGGTACCACGTAAGGATTCACTGCAAGGATAGGCTCTGATTCTAGGGCTTCACCAACTCCATATTTATTAACAGCCATTACACGGAACACATATTCATTGCCTTTCAGTAGCTTTGTGACCTTCAGTTTTGTTACAGGAACTTCTGTGGCTACAGAAGTCCATGCCAATCTACTTGTTTCACGTTTTTCAACAACATAGTGGTCAATACTGGCACCTCCATCATCTAAAGGTGGCAACCATGACAGGACACATTTGTCCATGGTAACATCAGACACTGCCAAAGGTCCCTGTGGAGGACCAGGTC
The DNA here is from genome assembly GCF_035149785.1 of Candoia aspera. Lineage (NCBI taxonomy): Eukaryota > Metazoa > Chordata > Lepidosauria > Squamata > Candoiidae > Candoia > Candoia aspera. The sequence goes on along the minus strand of NC_086153.1, from coordinate 189,068,834 downwards.
TGTCTAGAACTTTGACATTGAAAATGTGTTTTGCAAAGCCACCTGGATTGGATGCTTTAAGTGTATATGCGCCACCATCCCGTCTTGTGGAGTCCTTATTGGAAAGAACTGTTGAGAAATCTGCTATTTTAATTTCCAATTTTGCAGTATCCTCAAGTTCCTTGTCTTCTTTTGTCCATGTTAGCGTTGGTGGAGGTCGACCTGCAACATCAGCTTCAAGTTTGAAAATTTCACCTGCTTTTACTACTACAGTGTCTTTGTATTTAGCATCAACCATTATCCTTGGTGCTTCAATTTCATCTCTGCATGTTATTGCATCTGATGGCTCAGATGGCTGGCTGACAGCACCAGCAGCATTTCTAGCAATGACACGGAATTCATAAGCAGCATCTTCTGTAAGCCCACTCACAGTGAACTCAGTTTCTAATATATTGCTAAAGTTTGCTTTTAGCCACCGGCCATTTGGAAGATCTCTCTTTTCAACAGTATAGCCAGTTATCTTAAAGCCTCCGGTATATTCAGGTTTTGTCCACTTTAGCGCTACTGCATGTCTTGTTATGTTTAGAGGAATTGGCTTTCCAGGAGGATCAATAGGATCCAGAGCAAAGGTTGGCTCAGAGGGCTTGCTTGGTTTACTTTTGCCTGCCAGATTTTCTGCGATGACTCTGAATTCATATGCAATGCCATCCATCAGCCCACTTGATTTGAAGGTGTTTCCTGATATTAAGGCTTTGCTGATAGTCTGCCAAAGAATGCTATTCCGTTCTTTTCTTTCAATGTGATATCCCAAAATTGGACTTCCACCATCGGTAAGGGGCTCATGCCAGCTAATATTAATTGAATCTTTTGTGACTGCAATGACTTGAGGAGTGCCTGGAGGCCCAGGAACCTTAAAAGGATAGCTAGCAATTATATTCTCTGAATTGATAGCTGGACCTGAGCCATATCTGTTCTGAGCTTTAACACGGAATTGGTACTCAGTTCCAGTAGTCAGATGAGCAGCTTTATATGTGGTACGTATAACAGTGGTCGCTAACTCAGCCCAGGAGGTACTGTCAGTTTTGCGCATTTCTACAATGTAGTTACTAATTGGAACCCCTCCATCATTTAGTGGAGGTTCCCATGAGAAGGTGACAAAATCAGATGAAACTTCTTCAAATCTAATTGGTCCAGTGGGTGGCCCAGGAACATCATGCACTTGAACAGTTAGAACATCACTAACTTCACCAACAATGTTTTTCGCGGAGACTGGATATCTGCCACTGTCATTTCTTGTGCATTCATTAATGTTCAAAATTGTTGCAGTAGCCGTATTTTCATAGTTCACCCTTTGTGTTTGCTTGAGCAATTGATCTTCTTTCTTCCAGGTAATAGTTGGTTTTGGGCGACCAAGAACAGGAATCTCAACTTTGATATTGTCACCAGCTCTTGCAATTACGGTTTTCTGATAGATACCACGCAAATCAAATTCAGGAAGCATCATTTGCTCCTTAACAATAACTGGCCTGCTTTCTCTTGGATCACTTCTTCCAGCACTGTTAACTGCCATAACCTGGAAAGTATATTCTTCATTTTCAGTTAGATTCCTTACCACACATTCTAATGTTTTCACAGTAGTGATGTGAGTCCACTGAGTTGAACCTTTTTTCTGGGCCTCAATTACATAGCCAGTGATCTTGCTACCACCATCATGTTCTGGCTTTGGCCAAGCAAGGCTGACTGAGTTCCTTGTGATATCCATAATATTAAGGCTGTCTGGAGGTGATGGTGCTTCTGTTGCTCTTATTGGTTCAGCAGTTTCAGCAGGTTCACCAATTCCAAATTCATTTTCAGCAAATACTCTGAAGTAATATTCACACCCTTCAGCCAAATTAGGAATCCTAAGGGAACATTTCGGGCATTTTGTTGTGATAGTTGAGTATGACTTACGTGTTGATTCACGTTTTTCAACTATATAATTTGTTATTCGTGAACCTCCATCAATTAGAGGCATATCCCATTGGAGAGTGATGCTATCTTTACATATGTCTCTGGGCTTCAGGTTTATTGGTGGCCCTGGTGTATCCAAAACTTTTACATTTACAAAGCCAGTCTTCTTGCCAGCAGCATTTTCAAGTGTCATTACAAACTTTCCTGCGTCATATCTATTACATTCTGTGATAATGAGGAGAGTGAATGAATCTGTATTTTCAATATTGGCCCGTGCTTTAAGTGGGATATCATCTTTGGTCCATGTAACCTCAGGAGTCGGGCGTCCTCTAATTGGAACAAATATCCTAATGCTCAATCCAGCTCTAACAACAAGAGTTTTTCTCAGCTCAGCATCTAATTCAAAATCAGGAACCACTTCACGTTCCTTGATTTCAATATTTGGAATTTTTGCTGGTTCACCAACACCAGCAGCATTGATAGCACTTATTCTGAAATTGTATTTGGCTGCTGGGTGGAGATTAGCAACAACGAATTCTGTGATTCTCAGAGCAGTTCCTGTGGTATCTTTCACCCATGTTTCTTCTCCTTCTTTCTGGTGCTCTACAATGTAGCCAATAATATCAAGTCCACCATCATAATGAGGTTTCCCCCATGCTAGGCTAGCACTTGTCTTTGTTGTATCAGTTACTCGTGGATTTGAAGGAGGTCCTGGTGGATCTATAATAATGAAAAAAAGAGAGCTTAATGAGAAACACTTTATAGACAATCATGCTATTAATGCAGTAAGGATGGAAGAATTTTTCAAAGTACAAGAATCATACTAACATGCAGCATCCTTAGTTAGTACTGGTTGAGAAACATCACTTGGTGGTCCAATTCCTGCTCTGTTTTCTGCACTGACACGGAATTCATATTCATTTCCTTCTAGTAGTCCAGTTACTTTAAATCTAAGATCTGACACCGGCTTCTTTGAAACTTTGATCCATCTCACACCTTTCTTTTCTCTTCTTTCCACATGGTAACCTGTTATTTCACTGCCACCATCATCTATTGGCCTCTTCCAGTTCACAGTCACACTATTTTTTGTAACATTTGATACTTCTGGTTTACCAGGAGGACCAGGAGGGCCTAGGGGGGAAGAACAGATTTTGAAAAATACTGACATTTTTATACAAATTGCAATAGATTTATTATACAACTTATTCGCCAGTTTTGCTTACCAAATCTGTCCACCATTTTAACTGGCTCTGACTGAGATGGTTCTCCTTTGCCATACTGGTTCACAGCTGAGACACGGAATATGTATTCATTTCCTTGTATAAGTTTGGAAACAACGTGTCTACAAGACTGGATGTCTTCAGCAACTTGAGTCCATAGCAATCGGCTAGTTTCTCTCTTTTCAAGCACATAAGACTTTATTGGGGAGCCACCATCTTCTGTAGGAGGAGTCCATGTGAGAGTAGCTTTTTCAGCAGAGACATTACTGACTTCAATTGGTCCAGGGGGACCTGGTACATCTAAAACTGTTACATGCACATGTTCCTCTTTAGTACCAAAGGGGTTGGTTGCAGTGATTGTATATTCACCCGAATCTTTTCTGGCAGCATACTTGATAGAAAGGGTAGAAGAGGTTGGTGTTGATTCAATATGAACAGTCTCTGAAGGCTTAAAGTCTTTTCCTGCTTTTGACCACACGGAAGTTGGAAGTGGTTTGCCAAGAATGCTTATAGCAGACATCGCAATGGTGTCTCCTGCTTTAACAGTTAGGCCTTCCTTGATAGTTGGATCCATAACAATAGTTGGTGCCTCTGTAAAAAAAATAAATGTTCAGGAAATGAGGAGGAAAACAACACCCTTAAAATTAATTGAATAAGATGTGTTATGTATGGAATACGTACCATACTCATCCTTGCATGTAATGGCTCCTGTAGTTTCAGATGGTGGGCTAATGGCTCCAGCAGTATTCTTTGCTCTAATTCTGAAGTCATATTTTGAGCCTTCATAAAGGTCGGTTACTGTAAATGCACATTCAGGAACATTCACGTGATTTGCTTTCATCCAAGTTTTGGAAGGTAGATCACGTTTCTCCACTATGTAGCCAATTAGTTTGTGTCCACCATCATATTTTGGTTCTGTCCAGATCAAAGTTACTGAGTTTCTTGTTACACTGATAACTTCAGGTTTCCCAGGAGGATCTGAAAATAGTAGCAACAGAAGACAGGAGTAGCAACATGGATATTGCCATTTCTAACTCTTAAGGTGGATGGATGGATGGATGGATGGATGGAGGATAACTTACCAATTGGATCAAGGGCCACAACTGGTTCAGAAGGTAGACTTGGTTTTCCAACCCCAGCTAGATTTATTGCCATTACTCTGAATTCATATTCTAAGCCTTCAGTTAGTCCTGTTACTCTGAAGTCTTTCATTCTTAGAGGAGTCTTGTTTGCTCGCTTCCACATAATACTGTTTCTTTCTTTGCATTCAAGGTGGTAGCCTACAGAGAAACAAACAAAGAAACATATGCTTACTATTGTAAATGGCACAAGTACCAATGAACTAATAAAAAACAGCATTTTTCTTATAGCATCCTCTACATTTCTAATCCCCAGGTAGTTTGGCCATTTGCATCTCCTTAAAAAACTGGATAAGCTTTCTTAATTTTCCTCTAGAACATCTGTCTCACTACCTAAGTTACCTTGCAAGCTGTTACTTGCAAGCTGTATGCATTTATTTATATTTAAATCATTTAAATAAATAAATTTAAAATAATTCAGAATGCATTTCAATTATTTTGCATTCTAAATATTAGTAAGTACTATTGTTATACATTACCAGCTTTTTTATTTTTTAAGTTACCTACTGTGTTCGGAAGGAAAGCCTGCATTATGAAGAAGGAAAAGGGGAATTAATTAAAATGTGTCTCAGAGAGTAAACTTTGGGGAAATTTTAAGCAAAATGAATCTCAAAAGGAATACCTGTTATTGGTGAGCCACCAGTCTTTTTAGGGTCTGTCCATGTTAAAGATACAGAATCATGCCTAACTTCAACAATTTTGGGTGGTGGAGGAGCATCAGGAACATCTAGAAATAGGAAAAAATTAGATTCAGTCACACAAAGATGCAGAGGAAACACCACCCTGCCCCAAAATACTTCAGAGCAAGTTTATTATTATAGGCTTACCAAATGGATGCCTTGCAATTACAGGTTCGGATTTTAGACCTTCACCCACACCATATCTATTTTCAGCACTGATTCTGAATGTATATTCACAGCCCTCGTGAAGTCTTGTAATTCTAAAGGTAGTTTTCTGCACAGCAGATACACACGTCACCCATTTATTATTCACATTGTCTCTCTTCTCAAGGATGTAGTTAGTGATTTCTGAACCACCATCATCTTTGGGAGGAGCCCATTTTAATGTCATAGCATCAGCTGTAATTTCTTCAAATTTCACAGGGCCTGTGGGAATTCCAGGTTTGCCAACCACTTTTACAGAAATAGTGCCTTCTTTACTACCAGCAATATTCTTCAGTGTGATTGTATATTTTCCAGCATCATTTTTATGGCAGTCACGAACAAGGAGTGAAGTGTTAACTGCTGTAGCTTCAAATGCAACTCTTCCTGTCTCAGTAAGAGCAAGGTCTTCTCCTTTCTTCCATGTCACAGTTGGTGCTGGCTTCCCTTTAATTGGAATTTTCAGACGGAAAGAGCTTCCTTCTCTAGCTAAATAGCACAAGCCTGGGAGGTCTCTTAAATCAAGATCAGGTGCCGCTGTAAATGGAAGATAGCAAATAATAACATGTTCAGTTCAGATAATAGACTTCCCTTTCCTTCTATTCTTCAATAAACCAATGAAAAGGAGGAATCCTCTGTGGCTTTGTTATTTTTGCTGTAAAACATACTGGCAGGAAAGGTTCATTCTTCACTAAACACAATGATCACATGCACAATATGTGCAATGAATGAACAGCTATAGATATCTACTCACCAATATCATCCTTTGCCAGCACTGTAATTTCATTCGGTGTCCCGTACCCAGCTTCATTCTGTGCTCTCACCCTGAAAAGGTATTCTTTTCCCTCTTTCAAGTCTTTTGTTGAGTAGTGGAGATTCTTTGATCTCATAACTTCTTGCCACTGATTTTCACCAGTCATGAGCTCAACAATATATGCATTAATACAACTTCCACCATCACTAATAGGCTTTTTCCAAGATAAATTGCAGGATGACTTTGTGACATTCAGAGCCTTTAAGTCTACAACAGGTCCAGGTGTTTCTGATTGGAAGAAGAAATATATATACACATTAAAAAGGTTCTAAATAAAATCAGAGACTTTAAAGGGCAAGAGACTTTTAATAATTCAGTAGGAGAAGAATTGTCTTACCTGAAGCTTTAACAGCATCACGAGTTTCACAGGGGTCACCTATGCCATATTCATTTTCAGCAAAAACTCTGAAGAAATAGGATTTGCCTTCTTCTAAGTTAGAGATCCTGAAACTAGTTTTTGGGCATTCTGTAGCCACCGTAGACCATGATTTTCTCTCTGCGTCACGTTTTTCAACCACATAATTCTTCACTGGGCTGCCACCATCTATTAGAGGAGGCTCCCAAGAGATGAAAGCAGAATCTTTAGATGCTTCTTTTACAACCAGATTAATAGGGGGACCAGGAGTATCTGCATTGAAACAAGTTAACAACAGCAGTCATTGACTAAAATATACAATATGTTCACATATAAAGTCAGAAGAAATTTGTGATTTTGGAACTATTGTGTTTTGAAAAGATGTGCATGTTAGGCATATAGACAGCATGATTGTAGCACTTACCAAGAACTTTGACTACAATGGTATATGACTTTTTGCCACAGCTGTTCTCTAAATGGAGGACATATTTTCCAGCATCATATTTATTGACATTTTCACAGCGCAGGAAAGTGTCAAAATCAGTTGATTTGATGTCCATTCCTTGCCGATCTCTTATGTTGGCACCCACTTTAGTCCAAAAAACCTTTGGAGGTGGTCGTCCTCTTACTGGCACATAAATTCTCATAGTGACTCCAGCACGTAATACAAGGACTTTCCTTAACTCAGCATCAAGTTCTCCTTCAGGTGGAACTGCATTTCAAATAGAAGATATATGTAAAATCAAGTGTTTGAAAAAAGATTTGAAAATATAAAGTGAATGAGGCAGGGTGAATTAAAAACAGGAAAATGATGGTTAGGAAGCACAGAGAAAATTCTTCTAAAAGCTCTTTGGACTTCCCTTCTAGTTTTCAGACTACATGCTATTTAACCAAAAGAGTACAGAAGCTTCTCATATTCTATTTCTTACTTCCTTCTGAATAAAGTCTTGAATTAACCATACTGCTTGACATTCCAGGCTTCCAACCAGGTTGGGATACATACATACTGTGGCGTTGCTGTCTAGGAATTTCCCATGAGGAAAATTCTGTTCATTTTATACTAAGAATAGTGTATCTTCTGAGTATCATTCAGAAAGAGTGAAAAGGTTTTCTTAAACTAGAAGGGTGAATGATGTTTTCAGTAAGAAAAAATAGGATATTATGGTTGGCATGAAAAGCAGAGTGTTTTATACTGAACAAGATTTTTAGGAACAGAGTAGTGTGCTCTGCATAAGCCCAGATTATTTCATCATTGTTGGCAACTGAAAGACAATGGTTTATATACCAGGTTCACAGGAATTCACAGGTTGAGCTCCTTGCCCTGGATTAAAGCCACTAATTCAATTTCTTTTCCAGGTACTCACTTAGAATGTCTTTGGCAAGGTGCTTGTCAGGTACATCACTTGGGTCACTGTAGCCAATCTTATTGACAGCATAAATACGGAACTGATACTCCGTGTTCTCTGTGAGTCCAGTCACTACGTAATGTGTATCTGGCAAATTCTTTGGCAAATTGCATCGGACCCAGTTTTCTGTGTCAACTCGTTTCACTTCAACAAGATAGCCAATAATGGGGCTTCCACCATCATATGCTGGTTTACTCCAAGACAGGCTGATAGAGCTACGTGTAGTATCAACAACTTTTGGGAATGCTGGTGGCCCAGGAGGATCTGGGAATAAAAACAAAAACACAATTATATATTGCAAAAACATTTGGACCCAGCCATAAAAAGTGGTGTGTGTGTGTGTGTGTGTATGTATGTGTCAACTTACACTGAGGATCACGAGCATATGCTGCCTTAGATGCTCCACTAGGTTTGCCTGGTCCAGCTTTATTGAAGGCAATTACTCTATATTCATATTCTGTTCCTTCTTGGAGTCCAGTGGCCTTTATTGTTCTTTCAATGACTGGCTTTCTATTCACTTTTGTCCAGTTAAGAGCCTTAGTTTCACGTTTCTCAACAATATATCCAGTTATAGGGGAGCCACCATCATCAGCAGGGCATTTCCAGCTTACAGTCATGAAGTCCTTTGTTATATTACTAATTATTGGTGGATCACAAGGCCCAGGTACATCTAAAAATAAATATTTGAAGTGTACTTAAGCAGTTGTTGAACTATAACTCAGTAACAATTGGACTGAAAGAGTTACCAAGATGTGCTTACCATATGGGTTTTTAGCCACTGCGTTTTCAGTTAAGATTGGATCGCCTACTCCATATTTGTTCTCAGCAGAAATGCGAAATTGGTACTCATGTCCTTCAATCAGTTTCTCAACACTGCAACTAGTGATTGGGACATTTGCAGTGACTTGAGCCCAGTTGGGTCTACTTGTTTCACGTTTGTCAACAATGTAGTTGGTAATGTCTGATCCCCCATCTTCAAGAGGAGGTTCCCAAGAAAGCATTGCCCGATCTGCATACATATTTGTAATCTTGACTGAAGCCGGAGGACCAGGTTTGTCTGGAAAACACAATTGTTTGAGAGTGAAATTCTATATCCATCACATTTTAAAAACATAGTTCTCATTAATCTTTAACTTACCTAACACTTTAAGCTTTATAGTTGCTGACTTGGAACCACTTGCATTCTCAGCAGTAATAGTATAATCTCCTGTCTGCTTTCTAATGACACTGAAGAGCTCCACAGTAGATAAGTTTCTCTTGGTGGTGATCTTAATTCCTTCAGTTGGCTGTAGAACGTTCCCTTCTTTCTTCCAAGTAATAGTTGGCATAGGTTTGCCATATACATTTGCTTCCAGGCAAACATTGGTTCCAGCTTTTACTACAAGTAAGGATTTCATACCCACACCAAGCTCTATCTTTGGTGGTACTGAAGAGTAAAAAAAAACAAAAAACACAGAATGGTGAAGACTACTTTATGAGAAAGATGAAGCTCAGCTTTAATATTAGTCAATATATGCCTTACCATTTTCTGCATGAACAGTTATTGGATCTGAAGGTTCAGAAGGCCCACTAATGTTTATTGCTGTTTTTGCTATTGCTCTGAATTGGTACCGAGCATTTTCCTCCAAATCTGTAGCAGTGTACTCTTCTTGAGGGATCTGATGGGGAGTAGAATTGCACCGGACCCATTTATCGCCTGGAAGCTTACAGGCTTCAACGTAGTATCCAATTATCTTGCTACCACCATCATGTTTTGGTCTTGCCCAGATAAGAGACACAGTACTCTTTGTCACATCAATAACTTCAGGCTTACCAGGAGGATCTAAAAAAACAAATGAAATCAAGTTTAGCCCCATCTAACTGCAATTCTTAAAAAGGATTCAGAATGCACCTTTTTTGAGAGGTATTAAAATGCCATGTAGATTGAGCAAACACTACATATTTTAATAAGTTTTATAAAATCTAGAGAATAAAGGAGAAACAACCTGTGGGCATGATCTAGCAAATATAAAATCTATGAGTGGAACAAATATAAGTGCATATTTAATTCTCCTTTTGAAACGAATGAGGCTTTGAAGTGTTGAATATCTATATTTGATATTACTAAATTTGTGGAACAGGACTTAGTATTATTACTAACAATTTAGATTGGAATAATATAGTGAAATATATACAAAATGTTTTACTTACCAATTGGTGTTCTTGCAGTTACAAAATCTGTTGGTTTGCTAGGCTTGCTTGCACCTGCTTTGTTCAGAGCATAGATTCTAAACGTGTATTCCAGCCCTTCAATCAGGTTTGCACATGGGTACTCTGTGGATCGCACAGGGGTATCATTGGCCTTGACCCATAGCAAACTGTTCCTTTCTTTACGCTCAATGAGATATCCAGTTATTGGACTGCCTCCATCACTGTCTGGCCTGTCCCATGCCACAAAAATGCAATCCTTGTTTACTTTGGTAGCACGTGCATTTTTGGGTTCACTGGGGACATCTGCAGCAAAACAGAAGAGAAGTTTTTTTTAAAAAAAAAATAATGCTCACAGTGTTCAACAAATATCCTAATAAGGACAGTAGTACAGTTCGAGTCAGACATACCAAATGGAAACCTTGCAATCATCTTATCAGACTGAAGAGGCTCAGAAATGCCAAATCGGTTTTCAGCACGAACACGGAACATATATTCTTGTCCAGGGGTCAGTTTTCCAAGTCTGCAATTTGTTTTTGTGACAGAAGCTACTGCTGTTATCCAATCACCTCGACTGACATCACACTTTTCAACCACATAGTTAGTGATGTTACTACCACCATCTTCAAGAGGGATATGCCATGACAAACTACAGGCATCAGCATCTATATCAGAAATTTCAAATGGTGGCTGAGGTGGGCCAGGGATATCTATAGAAAGATATAAAAATATAGATGCAAGTTAACATAGATTTTGATGAACAAATGAAAGATAAATGTGTTAGGACTCAAGCTTGGAGAAGAAAATCAAGCATACCCATGACAATGACTCTGATTTTCTGAGTGGCTACTCCACAGCTGTTTTCTGCTGTTAGACTGTAGTAATCACTGTCTTTCCTGGTTACATCCTTAATAATAAGAACTGAAGTGCCCTCTGCTTTATGCACCGCCAGGCGACTAGAAGTAAGCACATCTTGGTCTGCTTTCATCCATTTACAGATTGGGTGAGGTTTCCCATAAATATGTGCCTCAATTCTGAGTTTCTGTCCAGCTTTTATAGTGATACGATCTGGCATCAGGATTTTAGGTGGCACTGCAATTAAAATTCAGCAAAGGAAAACTTACATTTGAGGCAAATGAAATGAATGAAGTGAACAACTCAGTTACTTTGTATTTCACATGTATAATTCTGCAAAATCTTCAACTGATGTCATATTACTATATTAATCATAAAAGCAAAGAGTTTCATTTTTTAAAAACCAAGTCTCAGGCTCCTGCTAGTTTTCATGATCTAGATATTATGAGTGACTCATGTTGGGGAAGTCTGGATGGGGAAGAACAGGCTTCAACTCAACCCTAGTAAGATAAAGTGACTACAGGTTTTAGGGCCTCCTGTATCTGGTGATTTTCCACCTTTAGTTCTGCACAGGGTTGCACTACCCTAGACAGAACCAATGCACAATTTGGAGATTCTTCTGGATTCATGGCTCCTGTTCGAAGATCAGGTAGCAGTCATGGCAGGGGGGGCACTGCTTGCAGGCTTTCCTGGATCAAGAGGCACTGCACACAGTTACTCATGTTTTGGTCACCTCCTGAATGCACTCTATGTGGGGTTGTCCTTGAAGAACATCTGGAAGTTTTAATTGGTACAAAATGCAGTGGCACATGCAAACCTCATTATGCTGTTGTTATACCTTTGCTCTGTGAGCTGCACTGGCTGCCAACTTGCTTCTGGGTCTAATTCAAGGTGCTGATTATTACTTATAAAGCCCTGCATGGCATGGGGCCAGGGTGATTGAGGGAACGCCGTACTCCCATCATCTCTACCTCTCTCATTAGGTCAGGCAAGAGGGGTATGCTGCAGGTCTCATCCATCAGAGACTGTTATCTAGCAGGACCCAGGAAATGTGCCTTTCTGTACCTGCACCTGTCCTCTGGAATACTATTATCACTTGAGGTTAGGTTGGCCCCAATCCTGCTAACCTTTTGGAAAGCCTTGAAGATCTGGCTATTTTCCCAGCCATGTGGATCAGGAGAGTAATTGAGCCCGCACTACTTGTGCAAGGTTTCTTTGGCAGCTACTTTATGTTTTTAATTGATCATGTTAAGTATTATTATATTGTATTTTTAAACTTTATTAGCCACCCAGAATTGCGTTAGTGAGATGGGCAGTCATATAAATTGATTTAAATAAAATAAAGACATAAATTAAAAAAAATGATCATAATCACTTACTGAGTTGTTCTTTGATTTCAAATATGCCTTCTGTTTCTCTTGGTAAACTTACTCCAACAGCATTTCTAGCAGCCACTCTAAATTTATATTTCTTTCCTTCCTTTAGGCCAGCAACAACAATATTGAGATCTTTTACAACAGAGTACTGTGTCCAGTGATCACTAGCTTGCCCTTCTTGTTGATATGAAATAATGTACCCATCAATTTTGGCACCACCATCACGCAGTGGTGGCAGCCATCCTAACGTAGCACTGTTCTTGGTAATTTCAGTCACTTCAAGTTTCCTTGGAGGATCAGGTTCGCCTTAAGAATAAAACAGGCAAGAATAAAAAGTAAAATATAAACTTTCTAACCAGTAGTAATACAGTGCACTGCAAACTTCTAAACTGAAAGATATTTATTTTGTTGGATTTGTTACTATTCAGCAAATGGTATGCATGACTAAACTAAACAGGTGATTACAATTTAAAACTATAGGGACACTTACAACACACCCCAACAGATGTGGAAGTAAGTTCTATTAATATCAGTGCAATTTTTGCATATCCCTTGCCTACAGTTTCATCTTATATGTGTTACTTGGCTATATAAATTTACCAACTAACTATGAGAGAACTTGTATATGCGGTTCGCCTGATGTTGAAAATATTTTTCATATTCTGTTCAATTGTCAACTATATGCATCTATCAGGCTTAAATATCTATCTCCACTATTGGAAAGAACTGCGTACTGGGACCCAAATTTTAGATTGTCTTACTTTCTCCAGGGTAATAGTATATATATTGTGTGCAGAACTGCTAGGTTCATACTGAAGGCTGGGGATTTAAGATCCCAATATATTGAACAAATTGGGGTACCCTGTAAAGGCGACTCTCTCATCTGATTACTGCCTCCTTGTACTGTGATCACATATATATGTATCTTGTTTTATTATTGTATCCCTTCCTATTATTTGATTATACTTTGTTTATATTTTATATTTTATATACTTAATCTCACTGTATTGATAAGTTCAATTTGACTAATCAATAAATAAATGCACCATAACATACAACTAAATAGCTAAAGTGACTCCAAGTGATAAAAAAGTCTGCAATGTACTATTTATACATGGTGCTCAAATACTTATCATTTCTTTGAGTAATATGTCAGTATTGCGATTTGTTGGGTAGACAGCTGCATTAATAAATACTTACTTAGTGGATCGGTTGCCATGATTGGCTTTGGTGTATCTGTTGGAACGCCTGGACCATATTCATTGACTGCAGTTACTCTGAAGAAGTATTCAGTACCAGGCACCAGGTTAGCGACTTTGAAACTAGTCTTCTTGACATCTGAAATAACAGTTCCCCAGCTTTTTCTATCAGCCTCACGCTTTTCCACAATGTAATGTGTGACAGGACTACCACCATCATTTTCAGGTGGTGTCCATGAAAGCTGACATGTCATTTTAGTGACATCAGAGACCTTGAAGTCTGCAACAGGCCCGGGAGTATCTATGAAGAAAACAAGGGGTATAGGTACAGCATTAAACCAATATTCAAAACAAGAGAACAGATTTTTACAGAGGAAATTGATAAAATGTAGATGATGAAATTATCCCTGATACTTACCAAGAACACGGACATTAACAAACACAGCTTTTTCTCCAGCAGGGTTAACAACAGTCAAAGAGTATTTGCCTGAGTCATCCCGAGTTGAATTGGGAATGACACAGAAGGCCATTGTGTCAACCAGGTCAACCTGGCCCTTTCTGATCACATTGTCAATTCCCACTCTCCTCCAGGTGACTTTAGGGGCTGGTCGTCCTCTAACAATAGCAAAGAGTCTTATGGGGCATCCAGCTCTGACTATGAGTAATTTTCTCAGGCTAGCATCCAATTCTATCTCAGGAGACTCTGAAAAGTAAGAGAAAAAGAGTGTAGTCTTTGGAAGTACATAGCAAGGTAGAAAATCAGTAACTCATAATTTAATGATTGACTGGCAAAATTACCAAGTATTTCTTTGGGAGAAACTGCTTCCTTCAAATCAGCTGGAGGGCCAATGCCAACCTGATTTTGGGCAGAAACACGGAACTCATATAGTTCTTTCTCATCCAGACTTGTCACAGTAAATTCTGTATGAATGACTTGTGCTGCAACATTGCATCTTTTCCATCCTTCATCAGGACCAGCTTTTTCGGTTTTTGGCCTCATTTCTATCACATATCCAATAATTGGAGCACCACCATCATAGAGTGGCTTTCCCCAGCCAAGTGTAATAGAGGTCTTTGTGCTGTCAACAACCTTAAGATTAATGGGAGGACCAGGTGGTTCTGCAAAATACATCAAAGTACAGGAATAAGCATCCAGTGACTCAAAGAGAATATTGAAATGTTAATACAATGACACATGGAAGATCATTACCTATTGGGTCTTTTGCTATTGCTGGTCTTGATGGGTAACTTGGTTCACCAATTCCAATTTCATTTTCTGCTTTCACACGGAATTGGTATTCATATCCTGGAATAAGATCTGTCACTTTCTTGCGTCTTTCTGGAATTGCAGTTTTGGTAACAGGAACCCATCTTAGTGACCTCTTCTCCTTCTTCTCTAATATATATCCTGTAATTGATTTTCCACCATCATATTCTGGTGGATTCCAAACTACAGTCATCTCCTCTTTGCTGACTTTTGTAATCTCTGGAGGATCAGGACGACCAGGTCTATCATATTTTGTTTTGGCTATAATTGGCTTAGTCTCTGTTGGTGGACCTGTGCCCATTTTGTTTTCTGCACGAACCCTGAAAATATATTCATTCCCTTCTACAAGATGTGTTACTTGTACAGAGTTCATTAACACCGAGGAGGAATATGTGGTCCAAACCATACGCTTGCTTTCACATTTCTCTATGATGTAGTTCTGTATTTCACAACCACCATCATCTTCGGGTGGGTCCCAGCTGACTTTACATCTATCAGTTGAAACATCAGAGACTTTCAAATTTCTTACTGGTCCTGGTTTGTCCAAAACATTTACAGTAGCATATGCTACAAAACTACCAACTGGATTAGTAGCTGTAATAACGTATTTACCGCCATCAGTACGTCTCGATTTTGCAAGAAGCAACTTAGATGAATGTGAAGTTGTTTCAATTTTGGCCCTTGGAGATTTGGATAAATCTTCAGCATCCTTTGACCAAGATACCTCTGGTTGTGGCTTGCCTTTAAGCCCTGCTTCAATTTTAATTGGCTCACCAGCTTTCACAGTGAGTACTCCACTCAGTTTCAGTTCAAGTACTGGCTTTTGCACTTCTTCTTTAACAACAACTTCACTTGTTTTTACCCAATCACTTTCTCCTCCTTCA